>NW_027555847.1:381509616-382709616 GCF_003287225.1 Phascolarctos cinereus | reverse complement strand
TCTCTCTTTTCCATCCTTTGAAACTTCTGCTTCATTCAAGGGTATTCATTTCTAACAGACCCCAATTAACAAAACCAGTCCATGAGGTCCCATGGGGTTAGGAGAGTAGCTCAATGGTGTTACCAGCCTTGAGATGACAGGCAGTTCTGATTTTACATTTGTGGAATCTATGGGGCAGAGAAAATAAGTGAAAAGGCTTGGGGAATGAGAATAATGTGGGAAAGGAAGTAAAGAGGAGATAGATGACAGGATGCTTCAATCAGAGGGTCTAGGCAACAGGATCAATTTTGAGTCTGGTGGCTATGTGGTGTAGGAATAGAAATGTAGATGTAGAAAACTAGGTGTGTAGACAGGTTGGCATATCCAGTGGAAATACTAGGAGGTAATGGTGTCTTTTCTGAGAATTGATAATTCAGAATGTGTGGTGAACAGAGTGGCAGGTTTCCAAGTGAAGATTTCTTTTTCACTATGATGGCAGGTGGGTCTATGACAGGTGGTCTGTGTATGGACAACAATGTTAATGACCAATAGGACCTGGGACTGGCTCCTCCCATAGGACTGAAGGGCACTATTCTTGATGATGAGCCCAATAGGCAGTAACAAGTAGTTGGAATAGAACTTCTGATACCTGGTCAGCCCTGTCTATCAAGAGTAAAGGAGTCATTCCTTTTTCCTCAGTGCTCTCACTTACTAGGGAAGTGCAGAGACCATAAGAGGCAGAGCACTATTTGGTACACAATCATCCCAGAAAAACTAGGAGACTGCAAAGGCCAGTGGAAAGAGGTGTAGAAGTTATAAGCCAACTGAAGCATCTTGCCCACAAGAACTTGCATTCACAAAATAATATTAAAGGTATAATTGATGACATATAGCACCCTCTTCATGCAGAGAGGTGAAAAACAATAGGTATGGGACAAGACTTACATTATCAGACATGCTCAATATGTCAATTTGTTTATCTTGACCGTATTTCTTTGTTAAAAGGGAGGGCTCATTTAGGGAGGAGGCATTACTAAAAGAAAGAGAAGAAAACGGCAAACCAGTATATAGCGTGATATAAGAAGATGAGGAGACATCTGCTTTCATGGAGGATGTACATCCACAGATGAAATCTGAGCTGTCTCAAAGAACTCATAAAGGAATATCAGTAAGTCCTAAGTTTGAAATGTGTAAACTATTTGTCCCTGCCAATAACCAATTCTTTATCAAAGAAGCACTTAGCTGCCACATTATTCTCATAGGAAAATATTAAAAACATTTATTTTTCTTCCCTCTGAAAAAGTTATTATGTTTTACCCTAAGGCATATTTCAGCTGCCTTACCATGAGAGAAATAATACATGTTAATGTGCCAGGATGCCTGTAATTTTGGCATCTGCCAACACAGAAGCATTGTTGGATATGTTGTTCTCCATGTGAGCCCTGGAGTACATGAGCCAATACTCATGATGGAAATTGAACATAAGGCAAGGTATCCTCCCACCCCTTCCTGATTTGCTCTAGGAAGATGTCACTAACAATTAGTGTTCTCTGCATTCTTTCATAAGCCACTTAACCATACAGAAATCCTATGCCTAAATAGGGAGACAGAGGACCAATAGCCATTGCCATAGGCTTGGTCTCACTTAGCTGAGGTCTGCTATCTAGTACTTAATTCTTCAACCTAACTTTTGACTTTGGCCAAAATGAATACTGTTATCTATTTACCTGGGCTTGTCATGGTCTGACAGACCTTCGTTTTGCTCATAGACATTGTAACTTCTTATTGATATCCTAGCCTGTCTTGACTTCTCATCCCTCATTGTTGACTTGTTTCTGTCCATGATAACCACAAGGTTTATCCTAATTTCAACTGGTATAATTGATGCAGTCATTTTGCCCCTATTTATATCCTATTATAGTATGTGTCCAGTTTCCTCGTGCCTGGCATTCCTTCTTTTTTAAAGTTGAAAAGTTGAGGACAGCTGGTTGGCACAGTGGATAGATTGCTAAACTTGGAATATGAAAGACATTAGTTCAAATTCTGTATCATACAATTATTATCTGGGTCATATAAGGCAAGTTACTTAACCTCTATGTCAATTTCCCCATCTATAAAATGGAGATATCCACAGAATCTACAGCATAGGATTCTTGCAAGATTCAAATGAGATGATAAATATTAAACACTTTGCAAATCTAAAAGCACTATGTGAAGATTAGTTATTATCATCAGTATTAAAACAGGATAGAATATAGAATGTCTGGGTCAATTATTATCACCAAAGAATGTGCATAGGTAGTTTCTGAAGTGGGTGGCAGAAGATAAGGAAGTTTGACATGGGATAAAAAGACAATGTGACACTATGGAATATGCATTGGCAATGTTCTTAGAAGATCTTGGAATAGTCCTAACCTTCATGATTGTTATCTCTGTGATCACGGACTTCACTTTCCTCATTTTCATAATCAAGAGATTTAAATAGATGATTTTGCAGTCCCATATTGATGATACTATAATTTACAAGAAAGTATGGATTTTTTTATTAGTCTCCTCTATAAATGAAGTCAACTATAGTTGTATACCATTTGGAGTCATTATTTCTTCCATAACTTTCTGAATGCCCTCTGGTTTCTTCTCTGCTTAACCAAACCTTACAAGCCTTTCAGGATAAATCTAAATTCCTACTTCCTCCATGAATCATATTTTAATTAACACCAGTCTGAATAGATTTGGGGAGTTGAGAGGAAATTCAGAAGGCATCTAGTCAAAATCATACATGAAAAGAATCCTCATCATAATATACCCAACAAGTGGTCATTTAATTTCTTCTTACAGAGCTCTAAGGAGGGGCCAGCCACTATATTTCAAAAGAACCCTTCTGCTTTTGGAAGTTGAGCCTAAATGTTACTCCTTGCAATTTCTACCTGTTGTGACTGGTTCTGACATCTGGGGTCAAACAGTCCAAGTGCATTTTACCCTCAATATATCAGCCCTTTAAATAATAAAAGACCTTTATCACATCCTTCTCAGTAGTTCCCTCCACTGATCCTCATGTAACAGACTCAAGGTGGAGAAGAAAGTGATTAAGTATTATGTACCAACTATGTATTGGGCACTCTGTTAAGTGTTGTACAAATTTTTCATTAGATCTTCCCAACAACCCTGGGAGGTGGGTGCTGTTTTGATCTCTGTATTACAGGTGAGGAAATTGAGAGAGACAGTGGTTAAGTTACTTGCCTACAGTCATATAGCCAGTAAGTGACTGAGGCCAGATTTGAACCTTGGGTCTTGCTGGCTTCAGTCTCAGCATCTACCCACTGCACTCTTGCCAACTTGGTTGCTCTTCTTTGGACACTTTCTAGTTTTAAATGTCTTTCTTATTGTGTGACTTCCAGAACTGAACAAAATACTTCAAACTGTGAGCACTAACCTCTTTCTTTTCTCAATTCTTATAGCACTTAATATATTTGTTTTAGTTCTTAGTCATACATAGTTCTATACTGGAAGTTCTTTTGTATATGAAAGTGCCTCCTTCATATTACCATAGATGTATCATTAGCATGAATCAAAAGTAAAGAACTATATTCAAATCCTAGCTCTGACAGTTGGCATTTGTGGGACTTTGAGCCAATCACTATATGTTTTTATGGCCTCAGTTTCCCCATCTATAAAATGAGGAGATTGGTAATATAGTACAATGGAGTGTGTAGTGAATTTCAAGCCAGTATACTTGGGTTGAAATTTCAACTCTGCTACTTGTGTGACCTTAAGAAAGTCAGTTAATTTCTCTAGGCCTCAGGCCCATAACTGTAAAATAGTGCATAGGAGAGCTGATCATGTGGCCTCTGAAGTCCCTTCCAGCTTTAAATCCATTATAATGCCAATATTTTACATAGTTTTATATTTTCATAGTGCTAGATATAGTGCAATAATCAATAGATCTATTGTAGCTATGTAGCTTGAATTATTTTAACACATTGAAAAAGTTTATGTATATGTAACTTTGTCCCTAGTCCTGTGCTAATCACAGTGGAGAATTCCAAGAATGATAAGGTATGATATTTAACTATTCATAAGTATATGATTGCTTTCTGGATCCAAAGAGAGCCAGGGAAGGCTAGAGAGCACATGTTCATTTGCAAAGTAAAATAACAACAAAATATAGTCTGTATGAAAGTGCCAAGCAAATGACAAAAGTCAGACTTCTATAAGTTCAAATAATAAATCAGTCAGCAAGGACAGGATTGGTTAGCACAAGGCAGCATGTAAAGGGTGCTGTTAGATTTCGCATCAATGGCCCTGGATTCAGACTCTGCATCTGTAACTTATCACCTGTAATACTTGGGCTAGGTCACTTCTCCTAAGAACTCAGTTGCCTCATCTGTAAAAGGAAGGTTTTGGAATAGAGATCTATAAAGAAGTTCAATATCTAAATATATGAACCAGTGAACCAGAGTATGGTTTGAACTTGATCTTGTAGAACAGGTAGGAAAGGTTGCTTAATCATTTTATTTTAGAATCATCAAATGTTTGGATATTTGTAGATCTGCTCTACTTCAATAATGAATAATTTTCTCTTTTTTCTATGAATACTTTTTGTTTTTGTTTTTTTGTTTGTTGTTGTTTTTTTTTGGGGGGGTAGGGAGTGAGAGGAGAGGGATAAAGTAGGAGGAGTGCGGAGCTGCAACACCTGTTCATCCAATGCAAACAAGCCTATCTACATGCCATGGCCTCCTTGTATATAATAATGAAAGGAAATGTCCAGGTCATCCAGTAGAACTCAAAAACAACAGAAGTTAAGTTTAAAAAGTATACATGAACCCTGTGTTGTTGCTTTGTTGAAACTGTAGTAGTCACAAAAGCAAACCTCTAACAGATGTGTTCAATATTTTGTCCATTTAAATATGCACCTGAGTATTGAACTGAAAGGCAGCTGATGTCACAATGAATTCATTGTATCTCCCAAAATGCTTTTGACATGTTTGACATAAATTAGTCACATAACAGACATTATTGCTAAACTGTTTGAGCATAAAATAAAGTTCACTTAATTTTGCTGAATGAGCTGGTCACAGAGAAGTCCTCCAACTGTCCTCACTTTGCCATTAAGCGTAAGCAGAAAAATACTTATGATGCAAAACCATTTGTTGACTCTTTGGAGTCATCATTTAGTCAGGCCTAGGTAGTTTCAGATTTGATGATTATTTTGGGTCACACTAGAACTGGTAATTTATGCAACACTCAGAACACATTATAGTAATGTAGACAAGTAGCTCCCATTTTTTTTTACCTCACATATCTTACCTCCTCTCTACTCATATGACCAGAACCTGGGATCCTCATGAACTCCTACTTATGTTATTGCAGCAGACTAATAATTGGTGCCCCAGTTTCTAGTCTTTGCACACTCCAGTTCATACCTTAAAACCTACCAACATAAATTTTTCTGAAGCAAAGATCTCACACTGTCATTTCCGTCTTCAATAATCTTCAAGGACTACCTATTGCTTCTAGGATGAAATACAAATTCCTCAGCCTAGCCCTTAAAGGCTTCTATAATTTGTCTCTAGATTACTTTTGTTGATTTATTTTATATTTCCTGGCATGTAGGGAACACTCAAATGCTTATTCATTCATTCATTCATTCATTCATTCATTCATTCATGTACAGTGTTTCTAGCCAAATTAATCTATTTGCTGTTCCTCATACTTGGCATTCCATTTTCAGCCTTAATGCCATTTATAGGCTGCCCAACATGTTCAACACACTCTCATTTTATCTGCTTGGAAACCTTAGTTTTCTTCAAGGCTCAACTTAGCTGCCACCTCCTCTGTGAAGTCTTTCCTAATCCTCTAGTTGGTATTCTGTCTCCACCTGATACCACTTTGCATTTATCTTTTCCCCACAGTAGAACATAATAAGCTCTTTGGGACCAGGGACTGACTTATCTTTGCATCTTTAACACTGGACACAGTGCTTTATAGTTACTCAATAGGCATTAAGTAAATTCTTAGTAAATTGAATGTAATTTTTCACTATCAGATATTTCCACCATTCTCCTCATTCAACACTGCCTAATACTTTTTACCTGAATATGATGCAGAGGAAATAAAATTGGACTTGGAATCTTAAGACTTAGGATCAAATCTCACTATAACCACTCCTTATCTCTGCTCATGTTACAATCTTGAGTATGTTACATAAATTCCTGGGTCTCCATTGGCTGATTTTTAACTTCTTTGTCCTGCTGATTTATCTTCCTTAAAGTAGGGCTCATAGTACAGGTATTTCCGCCTTTGTATGGCTCTTGTGAGTAGCAAATAAGATAATGTATGTGTGAATACTTTATTACACTAAAGCACTGTATTATTTGCTGTTATTTAGCCATTTTCAATTGTGTCCAACTCTTTGTTACCTCTTTTGGGGTTTTCTTAGTAAAGATACTAGAGTGGTTTGCCATTTCCTTCTCCAGCTTATTTTACAGATGAGGAAACTGAGGCAAACATGGTTAAGTGCCTTGCCCAGGGTCACACAGCTAGTAAGTATTTAAGGCCAGATTTAAACCCAGATTTTCCTGACTCGAGGGCTGGCACTGTGTCTACTATGCTGCCTAGATGCCCTGTTGTATTAATAGATAATATTATTTCTTGTCACGTCCAAACTTATGATGTGAATAGCACATGCATAGCTAAGATATGTTGTATGCATGGATTTTGCCTTCAAACAATTTTCTTTCAAATATAGTCTCTATGAAGGTATGAAGTCTGAAAGCCAGGACTGTCTCTGGAGCAGGAGTTCCTACCACAGGGGTCACAAAGTCCTAAGGAGAGATTTAAGGGGAGAGGGGTCTGAAAATTAAAATGTGAAAAAGTAAATCTTTACTTTCAATAACTTCCAAGTGTAAACCATCATTTCCTTCAATTATGTTTTCTTTTTAATATTATTATCAGAAGAATTACATAGGTTCTATACACGTATATGTTTATGTGTATATAAACACATATATATGTGTAGATATATATAATGATACATATCTAGACATACATATATTTACACATATTTATATACTTCTTTGAAAATCAAACCATGTAGAAGTCCCTGGTTTCTCATATAGACTATTTCATATTTTAAAATATTTATTGATGATCTTTAAGTTCATAATAAAAAAGACAAAAATAAAGTTGTATTGAGATAATAGTGTTACAACTATAAAAACAAAAGGTCTAGATTAAAATATGAAAAAATAGCATGTATGCATGTTTTAATGATTATTTTTAATATTTTATTTATTTTTAATTTAAGAAACAAAACAAGTATTTCTGTAACATAATAGAATTTTTCAAAAAGATGATTACACATGAAACTGAAAATATATTATATAAACTTGCTATTTCTTTTACCTATGATAAAGTTATCAAGTAACTTCCTTTTTTTTATTCTTTCCCTCTTGCCCTAGAGATAGTTACCATTAGATACAAATATCTATCTATCCATTTATCTATCATCTATCTATCTATCTATCTATCTATGTATCTGCAAAATCATTCTATATATATACTTCTACTTAGCAGTTCTTTCTCTGGATGCAGATAGTGTCTTTCTTCATAGGTCCTTTGTAATTAATCTGGGTATTTATAATAGTCAAAATGACTTATTCACGCAAGTTGTTCTTAAAACAATGTCGTTGTTACCATATACAATGTTCTCTTAATTCTGCTCATTTAGCTCTTCATTATTTTGTGCAAGTGTATCCGTGTTTTTTTTTCTAAAATCAATGAGCTCATCATTTTTTATAGCACAGTAGTATTCAATCACAATCATATAGAGCAACTTGTTCTGCTATTCCCCAATTGACAGGCATCCCACAATTTTCAGTTCTTTGCCATCACAGAAAGAGCTGTTATAAATATTACAGAACATATAAGTTCTGTTCCTTTTCCCTAATCATCTCTGGAAATAGATCTAGTAGTGATATTTCTGGGTCAAAAGGTATAGGCAATTTAATAACACTTTGGAGAGTAATCATATATGTGTTTTTGAGTCATGCTTAACCTAGCCTCGGATGAAACAAACTTTATTTGTATTCCCAATGCTTAGCTCCTGATTTTGCACATATGCAAGCTTAATAAATGCTTTTTTAAAAATTCATTTATTCAGGCTGTGTGATGCATATACTTTTGTCCTACTGGGGCTCTCATTAAGCTCAATTTGAGTCAAGAAACATTTGTTCTATGATACAGAATACTGTTCTGTGTTTTTAGGGAAAGGCAATATTTTGATAGACACATTCCCTGTGTAATAGGAGGGTTGGGTAATAAGGGCCAAATTCTTGGAGCATATCCAATATAGTACTCTTGAGGCCAAATTGTAGAGTTTTGGTGGCCATGCTTCCAGAAGCAGATAATGGAGTAAACTTTTCCCTCCACATTTCAAAGCATAAGCAGGTATCCTCAAACTGCTTCCTGTTATCTTATTTCATCTTGAAAACCCTTTTAATTGGCTGTTAACCTGAAAAAGTGTGCATACAAAAGCTTTAAACAAACTCTTCTCTAAACAAAACTCTTCTTGACTTTTCAAGAACTGTTATGGGCCTATGGGTGAGGGAGGGGCCTCCAGGTCACCAGCTACCCTTTTCTTTGAACACATGGAGACTTCCTTATGTCTCGGTTAGATTTATTCTTTCCTGAATTTAGATGAAGGAATATTGAAGATGATATAGCGGGGATGTGTAGTAGCCAACTTGTATCAACTTGATGTAGGCCAATGCTAAATTTTCAGAGTTAGCATTTGCACCTCAGAAAGTGGAAATCAGTTCTAAATCAGGACTTTATTTTTAAACGATAGAGAAAATATCAATAATGCAGATTAAAGTTAGAAGTGAATAAGTGCTTACACTTCCCACCCTCTCCCAAGACTGTTGTTAGACGTGTCAGAAGAACAGCAGTGGGAATCGGCTACAGATTCTGTGTGTAGCTACAGCGCCTGAACACAATGAAGAACCAACTCAAGTGTGAAAGGATCCAACCATTCTGGACAGCAATTTGGAACAATGCCCAAAGGTCTATCAAACTGTGCATACCCTTTGATTCAGCAATAGCACTCCAGGTCTGTATCCCAAAGAGATCGTAAAAAAGGGAAAAGGACTCACATGTACAAAAATATTCATAGCAGCTCTTTTTGTGGTGGCAAAGAATTGGAAATTGATGCTCATTAACTGAGGAATGGCTGAACAAGTTGTGGTATATGAAACAGAATACTATTGTGCTACAAGAAATGATGAAACCTGGAAAGACTTGTATGGACTGATGCTGAGTGAAGTGAGTAGAACCAGGAGAACGTTGTACACAGTAACAGCCACGTTGTACGATGACCAACTTTGATAGACTTAGCCCTTCTCAGCAATGCAAAGATTTAAGACATCTCCAAAGGTCTCATGATGGAAAATGCTATACACATTCCAAGAAAGAACTATGGAGTTTGGGGGCAGCTAGGTGGTGCAGTGGAGAGAGCACCGACCCTGGATTGAGGAGGACCTGAGTTCAAATCCAGCCTCAGACACATAACACTTACTAGCTGTGTGACCCTGGGCAAGTCACTTAACCCCATTGCCTAGCCAAAAAAAAAAAAAGAACTATGGAGTTTGAATGCAGATCAAGCATGCTATTTGCTCTTTTTTTTTTTACTTCTACTTTGTTTTGTGTCTTCTTTCTTGTGTTTCTTTCTATTGGTTCTAATTCTTCCTTACAACTTGACTAATGTGAAAATATGTTTAATAAGAATGTAAATATATAGCTTATATCAGATTATATACCGTCTTGGGGGGAGGTAAAGAGGGAGGGGGAGAAAAATTTAAAACTCAAGTTTATGAAAGTGATTGTTAATAAATCAAAATAAATTAAGAAGAAAAAAAAAAAGAACCAACTCAAGGAGCAATTGCTTTACCTAGCCCAGCAGTGAATTGACTCAACAAGAAACATCTTATCTTGTAAGGAAAGTGAAGTCTCATGGGTGGGGAGGGGAACCTGCAGCCTCCAGGCTTCATGTGGTCCTCTAAGTCCTCAAGTGGGGCCCTTTGAATTAATCCAAACTTCACAGAACAAATCCCCTTAATAAAAGGAATTGTGCTGTAAAACTTGGACTCAGGCAAAAAGCCCCACCCAAGGACCTAGAAGGCCACACGTGACCTCAAGGCTATAGATTCTCCACCTAACCATCATGTCTCACTTAGAAGTGAACTTGGTAGGGTAGATGGAATGAAAGGAGATATTTAATATCATCCATTTTGTTTGAAGCTGGTTGCTGTTCAGTCACGTCAGACCGTTTGTGACCTCATTTTAGTTTTTTTTTTTTTTGGCCGAGCTACTAGAGTGGTTTCCATTTCCTTCTCCAGCTTATTTTATAGATGAGGAAACTGAGGCAAACAGAGTTATGTGATTTGACCAGGGTCACATGGCTAGCAAGTGTCCAGACCAGAAACGGAGGTACTAAAGTGTGTGTTCCCTGCTTAAGATGATATTAGTGCCCTTTAGTCCTTGCAATGTGTACATCTTCAGTAAATATCCCTTTGTAAAAACTAATTGATGTTAAATACTTAAATGATATTGGGGAGATATTAACTGACAATCAATATGGTGTGGGGAGAGACAAAGCAGACAGAAGTTCATGACAGACAACAATATTAGAAAAATATCTCCAGTGCCTTGGAGTTATTATCAGATCTCTGAGGGGAATTCTTGATAGTTTGAATTGTGGTTGGGGGAAAAGAGTCCAGAGCTCTACACTTACGTTTGTGGACTTAGTAATCTAAGTGGGGTGGGGGGGAGACATGATACATAGAGTTGGTTATAATAATTTGTTAATAACAACATATGGGTATCTATTTTTTCCACTATTTTTTTCATACTTTTAAAAAACATTCTGTACCAGCATCTGGAAGTTGAAAACTTGAACAGACAGGACAACCATTGAACTTTTCAAATGAGTTTTGTTAAGCTTTTCTCTTTAAGATAACTCAGTCATTTTGGTGTATGAAATTTTTGAAAATTAAAATATTTGGGTTGTCTAGGAAAACCTCAGCTCATGAATTCTGATTAGTCCTTCTTTCTTTCCTGTATTTGTTTGTAACCAGGGAGAGTAGCCAGCAGAAACCCATGTATATTTTGATGGAAGCAGTTCTGCACATAGTGCCCCACTAGTTGATTTGGTCTGAGTACTTGTAGCCCCAGCAGGCATCCAACAGAGCAAAGCACATTTTGACAGCAACACCCCAAAGCCAAGTAGGTCCTGACAGTGCACTATCACTCCCAGCCCAGAAAGAGGACAGTAATGCCACCTTGACAGTGACCAGTTCAAATAATGAATTCATTAAAAATCTCTCCTCATTCCATAACCAATCCATTTCTCCATCTAAAAATGAGAACAGCAAAATCCCAATAAACCAAATTAACAAAAATCAAGAAAGGGCCATACTTTGTGCCTGACCTTAGCTGACACCCATTAGAGGGTCATTCCCTCAGGATCAATACTACTTATGCATAACTATGGACACCACTAGTCAATGGCCAGTGATAAAAGAAGTAAAATCAACAAACATGAGAGGAATGGAGATAGAGAGAAGAATTAAACATTCAGGAAAAGAGGGGGAAAAAAATAAACATTAGTGGAACCACTGGGTTTGCCTAAAACATGAAGTGTGGGAATCATTAAGGAACAAATTGCCTCCAAATAACAAAATACATGTATATGTGTGTGTGTGTGTATGTATATATATATATATATATATATATATATATATATATATATATATATATATATATATTCTTTCTAAGGTTTTCCCTTGGCAGGGTTGGCTTTAGCTCATACAGAATATGAAATCACTTTCATGGATAAGATATAAAGAAGATTCCAGGAAGTCTTCATACAGTATTATCAAACATCCATTGTCTGCAAGCCCTTTCATATATAAGAGAACAACCTGTAAACTTCTTCAGGGCTGCAGATTAGTCAGACTAGAGAAAGACTGATGATGGTTATTTGCCGTGGGTCACAGGACAAACAGGAGAGTACACAGTGTCAACCCTACATTTTTCTGCGGACTGCCAGAAATCCTTTGGTGTGCTCCAAGTGGCCCGTGGGCCACATGTTGTGCAGTCCTGATCTATAATGTCTTTTCTCTCTCTTCTCCTTCCTTCTCTTCCAAACTTTTTTTTATTTGCATTTATTCATGAATCAATTACTCTGTATTACCCATTCCCTTTTCTTTTCAGGTCTATCTGCTGTCACCATATCTCTACAGAAAGTGTTCTTTCAAAGGTTACATATGATCAGTGATATATAATAATTTGACTCTAGATGAGAGATTAACCTGGAGCAATGGGTTTAAGTTTCAAAAAAGCAAATGCAGGTTTAGAATAAAGTAGCATTGAGGCAGCTAGGTGGCACAGTAGATAGAGCTCTGGCCTTGGAGTCAGGAGGATCTGAGTTCAAATGTGACCTCAGATACTTGGCACTTACTAGCTGTGTGACCCTGGGCAAGTCACTTAACCCCAACTGCCTCACCAAAAAGCAAAAAACAAAAAAAAAACAAAATAAAATAAAGTAGCATTTTTAACAGAGATATACAAAGGTGAATCTTTTGGGGGAGATAGCGGGTTCCTTTATTGAAGGTCTTTAAACAAAGCCTGGATGAACACTTGACTGTTATGCAGTAGAGGCAATGCTTTTTCAAGTATGTATTATACTAGACAGCCTATGAGATCCCTTTCCACTCAGATTTTGTTCTGATTCCTCCCCAAATACTTCCATAGCTACTGAGTTCCATATCCCTTTTTTTTTTCCATTTCTGATTTTCTATAACACATATAGTCACAAATAAGTATTTCGTTATATTATTTCTTGTATTGTTCTTTGAATGTTTCTTGCCTTCTCACCTGGAAGATAATATTGAAGGCAAGCATTTGCCTCCTGCTGTTAAGACTATGAGAGTGCCTACTTCTTGTCACAACCCTAGATATCATAGAGGGGTGATGCATTTCTTTATTCAATGATGGCTTGACTATGAACTATTAAAACATTTTGTAATTTCTTAAGATTAGGAGATCCATAGCTATTTATTACTTCTTCCCACATTTTATTGCCTTTGATTTTTGTTACCTACTTCCACTTAATGTTTCACAGAGCAGCAAAATCACATTTTTATAGCAGCAGTCTGACTATGTATCATTCTTCAGTGTTTCTTTGTTGCCCTTAAGATAAAGTACAAATAAATGCCTTAACTTCATTATCTTCCTCCAATCTACCTACGAGGCACTTCACAATGCTCTCCTCTGCATGCTTTATATTCCAGACAAATAAGCCTACTTTCTGTTCCCCAAACACAGCACTATTATCTCCAGACACCCTCTCTTTGCAAAGCCTGTACCCCATGCTTGGAATATACTAACTCCTCACCTCCACTTCTTAAGTCCCTTAGCTTCCTTCACACTTTTCCTTAGATGTAGTATCTCATAGGAAGCCTTTTCAGCTTATGGCTATCTTCAGGACTCTGCCCTTTTTCATTGTTTCTTTGTTTGTTTGATGTATATGTCTACAAGCTGTTTAGAATATAAGCTTTTTGAAGACTGAAATTGTGGCTCATTACCCTGTGTATCTCAAAATTGTCTCATGGTGCTTTGCATCAATAGGTGTATAATATTTGTGTTTTCTTTGAATTGTAAATTAGAATTTTTTTTTTCTTTTTATCATTTTTGCTACCAATTTAAAGTTATTTTTATCTTGTTCCATTCTCATGTTCCTTTCTAGTCTTCATTCCATAACTGTGCGTTGTAGGAACTCATAGTAATATACATTTTTAAATAAATGAATGAACTTAGTCCTACCCTCTGAAACAACGCAGAATAGTTTAATTCCTCTTTCACCTGCTAGCCCTTTGAATATAAAAACTTAAAGACAATCATCTGTGCCTCCAAGCCTTCTTTTATTTAGGCTAAACATCACAATTCCCTTATCCCTTTTATATCCCTCATACTTCATAATTTCAAAAACTCTCACCATTCTGATAATCCTCTTGAGCCATAATATTGTTTCATTGTGTCAGAATTATTCCTAAGCCCACTTATTTTAAAAAGCCAAACTATTTTTTTTTGCAAAATTCATTTCTTCTGTATATTTTTATTAGTTTTGTGGGGATACATTAAGGAATTTCTTTCAAATTTTGTCTTTTATATTCCCAGGACTCCTGATAACCATATTTTGAGTATTTGTCAATGTTCTTATAAAAGATGTGGTACCCACACTTGAGCTCAATACTCTAAATGTGGTCACCCTCTCAGAGTATAAAGAATAACTTCTGTTTTCCTTCCTTCCTTCCTTCCTTCCTTCCTTCCTTCCTTCCTTCCTTCCTTCCTTCCTTCCTTCCTTCCTTCCTTCCTTCCTTCTTTCTTTCCTTTCTTCTTTCCATAAGATTTATCAAGAATCTACTATGTGGGGGCAGCTAGGTGTGCAGAGGATAGAGCACCAGCCCTAGAGTCAGGAGGATCTGAGTTCAAATCCAGCCTCAGATACTTGACACTAGTTGTGTGACCCTAGGAGAGTCACTTAACCCCAATTGCCTCATGAAAGAGAGAGAGAGAGAGAGAGAGAGAGAGGGGGGGGAGGGAGGGAGGGAGGGAGGGAAGAAGGAAGGAAGGAAGGAAGGAAGGAAGGAAGGAAGGAAGGAAGGAAGGAAGGAAGGAAGGATCTACTGTGTTCCAGACATTGTATAGCTAGGATTCAAAAGAGGGTACAGACTGAACAATAGTCCATTCTGTCAAAGTACTTAAATTATTCAGGGAAATGATAGGAACACAGATAAATAAAATACTGACAAAGTAAAGCAAAATAATTTTCAAGGGGTACAGCAATAAGAACTATAGGATAGGACAGTCTGGCCTTTCAACTGAGTCCAAGTTCTGTAGAACAAATCCTTTTGTTAAGGGGATTTGTTCTGTGAAGGTTGGATTCAGTCAAAGGGTCACACCTGAGTACCTAATAGGCCACATGTGGCCTCAAGGTTGCCAGTTTCCCACCCCTGGTAGGTTCTATAAAAGATATACCTGAGCCTTGATGGGATCAAAGGACTCTCACAGGGAAAGGTGAGAACAAATGCCTTCTAGGCTTGAGAAGATATTACATTTCTAACAATGAATCAAAAAAAAATAAATAATTTGCTTTATTTTCTCTTAAACAGCCACTTAACCCCTGTTGCCTCACATTTCCTCTTGACGTGAGCTTTTGTCAAAACAGATCCTTCCAATGTTGTACATCTGTGATGATTAAAAAAAGAAGTCTAATCATAAGTCCTTCCATTTGTCCCTGTTACATTTCATGCTGTTGGTTTGAGCACATCTTTCCAGCCTATCAAAATATAAAGCACTTGATGTGCCTTGCAAACACAGAGAGCTAATGTTCCTAATAATGCAATTGTATCCCCTTAGGGGGAAATCATCCCTTCGGATCTTCGCCAAGGTTCACCTTCTGCTATGATGCAGGTTTGATTGCCATTTGTTATTTTTATTTGCATTTGTTGATCCATTAAAATATATCACCCACAACTTAACTTAGTTACCATCTGGTAGAAAAGTTTCAAGTGATGTTATGAGACTGTCTGGTAATAAAAATAGCCCCAGGCTTCATATTATCAACATGTCTGTAATCCCCTAACAGGTATGTATAAATTAGCTGCCTTGTGATGGGCTTGAACAGTTTCTTTGTGTTAAAATATTAAATTCAATGATGTAAAGTATAAATTATTGATGGAAAACATATTTACATATTTAATTCCCTACAAATTCTTGGAGATTTACTGGTTCAATATTAAGAAATCACTTCATTTCATAATAGTATAATACAGGAGAATGACATATATGTGCTTGGTGAAAAACAAGGATAACATTTCTATATATGCTTACAGGTGGTTAACTCTGACACTGCTCTTAGACACTTCCATTTACTAAGATCACAGAGCTCTAAGGAATCTGAAGAAAGAAGTCTGCTTGGGCCTTCTTTCTCAGGAGGGAATTATGCCAGCAAGAAAGTTGCTTACTCTTTTCATAGGACAAGGAGGTTCTACTTTATACTAGGTGAATACAAAGCTAAATGTCCATCTACAAAACTAAAACAAACTAAACCTTGCATATATAATAGACAATAAACATGTATTGGTTGATACATCTTAAACTTTTAATACTCAACTAAATATAAAATGTTGTAGTCCAGGGACTAAGACTTTTACTCATATATCCCTATGGAACCACAGTACTGACATATGGTAGGTATTAAATGCCTTTTTACTAAGTTCAATTAAACTGAATCAAATTGACTAGAACAGGTAAGCACAGGGAGAAATGAGGATTGAAAGTATGAGATAGTATACAGGCTTTACAAAAGGGATACTGTAATGGGGCCCTGAAGGATTATAAGAGCAGTGGTTAGCTTGTGGAGAGCAGGGGAGAGAATGGGAACTGGAGAGGTACTTCAGACGAATTCCTACCTTTCCATCCAGTCTCTTGACTCAATCCAAGGAGCATTTACTAATTACCTACTCAGTTCAAGGCTGTGGATAAACAGGAGCGATACAAAGACAAAATTGTTCCTATCATTTAGATCTTAGGATAGGCCATCTTCTCTCACAGTTCTTCCAGTAACACTGTCTCATTTTCAGTCAAAAGAACTTTAAATAACCTCCTAAATTACTAGATCATTCCATATAAAAAGCCATTTAAACATAAAGATCATTTGATCCAATATGTATTGAGTTCAAGGGGTCCCATTGCCTTTTCTGTTCTTAGTGACTGAAGGAGAACATATAATAGAGCTTCCTCTACTATCAACTTAAAGACTGCTATTAAGCCATCTCTTAGCCTATAATTCTCTAAGCTGCATGATCATAATGCTAATAAGTCTTCCCTTCTCTTCCTCTACTCCCCTTTCCTTTCTTCCTTTCTCCTATCTTCTCCTGTCTTCTCCTGTCTGCTTCTCTATTCTTCTCTTTTCTCTCTTATACGCTCACACACATATATTTTCACACATATGTATGAACAATATGTTTTCATAATAGTATAATACAGAAACAGACTTTCTACCATGGAAAAATAGCTAGGCACTTGCCTTAGCAAGAATTATTTATGACCATGTTCAAATCAGATCTTTGTGGAATGACAATTATAGCCAAGCACAAGTTTTGTTCTTACCTGAAGGTAGATAAAATGAATGCTTTTTGAAAACAAATAAATAACTACAAAGGTATATTATTAGAATTTGATTTAACCTAGTGATTTGACTGAGTACTTTCTGAGTGGTATGTCACTATGACTGAGGTAATATGACTAAACTTGATACTGAGTTGGCTATCAGATATATAATTCCAAACCTTTATAGATTTATAATGGGCCATAGAATGACAAATTATAGTCTGATATAAAACTCCCAAGACCTCATGAAGAATGTGAGGACTGAGTTATCTTTTTTAATATAAAGTATATGTATGTGTACATATATCTGGAAAAAAGATGACCACTTGCCTTCATAGACTTGCATGCAGGTACTGTTATCGCTAAGAATAGTGTCAGGATCACATAGTCTTCTCTTGCCTTAATCTCTTGGCTAACACTTTATCAATGATTGTCTGAAAATGCCTGGCTTTCCCAACACAGTTTGATAAAGAATTTCAGGTGAGCAATTTTTCCTTAGTAAGACCTATTTTTAGGCAACGATCTGTCTACTTTCTTCCAAATGTATGTACTATGAAGGCAGAAGGGATAGAATGGGGTTAGTTTTGAAACATTTTTCATTATGTAAAGATGACCTAAACTCACAGATTAAACATTAATTGACCACTTGTTAGTTCTGCCAAATACTAATCATGTTACTAGCTTATATTTCTATTGGCAATTAACTTTTGTGAAGCACTTTACACACATTACCTTATTTAGTACTCATAATAGCACTGGGAGATAGGCAATGTTATTATCCACATTTTACAAATGAGGAAGCTGAGAATTAAAATGCTAAATGAATTTGCTAGCATCTCATACCTATCAAGTTGCTAAGGGTAGATTTGAAACCAATACTTCCCAACTTCAGCAATTTGTCCATAATGGCAGATGAAATGATCCCTCCCTCAAGAAGCTTAGAATCCAATTAGGGTAGATAAGATTAATACAGACAGTGAATAAAATAAGAACATCAAAAAAGGAATATAATACAAAACAAAACCATATATAAAAATAGCAATATTAGAAAGCTTAAACTCCTTTGGGTTATCAATGTATGTCTAACTGGGGGTTACCAATGATCCTTTGAATGGAACTGGTATAGTTCATAGAGTGCCGGACTCAGAGTTAGGAATAGCTGAAAATGAATTTTGACTGATACACTTTCTAGCTGTGCGTCCCCAATCAAATTACTTAACCTCTCTGAGACTCAGTTTCTTCATCTTAAAATTGGAATAACAAGAGCAACTACTGCCCAGCATGGTTGTAAGCATCAAATGAGACAACATACATAAAGTGATTTGTAAACTTTAAAGCACCATACAAATGCTAGCTATTAATTAATTAACTGAAACTTATTTTTTTCTCAAAATTAAATAAAACAATTGGTTATTCGGGTGGAAGATAGACATAGTTATCCTGTCCATGAAAAGATGATGATATTAGTAATACTACTTGATATTGATCCACAACTTTGTGTGCTCCTATTATACAAAGTTCTTTTTCTGATTGTATTTAATCATAATATCAGAAAAGTGCAATTAATTATACAATTGTATAATTAGGCATTCAGCAGGAAGGGGATCTTTCTCTATTCAGTCTTACCATAACATCTTGCTCCTCTTGCTCAGAGCAGTTTCTAAATTTTATGATAGGACTTTGTGTCTTATTCACCTAGCCCCATTAGAATGTAACCCATTGAGGACAAAAACTGTATCTTATAAATCTTTGTGCCTCCCATAGAACCTAGCATAACATCTTGTACATTGTATGTGAGTAATGTCCTTAACTTTTTTAAAATAATACGGTGTAGTAAGTGGAGAATTATCTAGAATCCTGGAAAGACCAGGATTCAAGTCCTACTTTTGACACATAATAAATCTGTGACACTGGGAAAAGGTCACAAAATCTATGCTATAAGAATATGTTCTGCAGAGAATATATCAACCTATGGTGTTAGAAAAAGCTTTTTCACTTGGGAGCACCCTTTACTAATTAAAATCTCAGGCCCACTCTCAATCTCCCACATAAATATTCAGATATTATATCTCCTACTACACTATAAGTTATTTGAAGACAAAAAACCGTAAACAGTTTTGCTGGCCACTTCATAAATGTGTACCCTAAATTCGTTCATTAATGCAGAGACTTGAAATAATTATGTGGTTAAATCAACACAAAAAGTTTTATTTACCAAAATATCTTGGTCATCAAATTTTCATTTTTTTCCTTTTGTTTGAATGGATTAATTCACTACTTCACTTTGTTTACATAGATAGCTGCAAGTGCTACTACTACTGTTTCTAGAAATCCTCTGGTCTATAACTTTGTAGTTATAGTATGTTTTTTTAGGGGCAGCTAGGTGGCACAGTGTATAGAGCTCTGGCCTTGGAGTCAGGAGGACCTGAGTTCAAATCCAGCCTCAGACATATAACACTTACTAGCTGTGTGAGTCTGGGCAAGTCACTTAACCCCAATTGCTTCCCCCCGAAAAAATAAAATAAAATAGACATACAGTATATATATATTTCTATTTTGACTAACAGTTTCTTAACATAGTCACAACCTAGATGTTGAAAAACAACAAATTGTTGGGCAAAATCTCAACTGTAATTTTGCTCTCAAAATATAATTTCTTCTTCCAATGATCCTATAATATTATTAGTAGTCTGGAAACCAGTTACCTAATTGAGGACCCTGAAACAAATAATCTAAAGCTAGGTTTCATTGGCAAGAAAAGAAAATTTGTCTATTTCTCTCTATCTGAGCAAAATGTAGTAGAAATCAATAAGTCAGTCAAGAAACTTAAATTATCACTATGTATTACACATTGCAGTAGCTGCTGAAGATTCAAATACCAAAATGAAATAGTACCTACCCTCAGGGTGTGTCTCATTATTCCCTGACCATACTTTCCTCAATACAATCCCTTAACTTGCTTGTATTCTATTGGAGGAAGACAACATAAAAATATATATGTAAATATAAAGTTTCTACAAAATCTGGAGTGAAATGGGGACTGCTAATAACTCTAGGAGGGGAAGGAAAGTCTACTTGAATAAGGAATTACTAAAGGTATAGGTGAAAAAGGACAAAATTCTATGCAAAAAGGGACATAACCTATGCAGAGTCAAGGAGACAGGAGATAGAATGCCATATACAGAAAGCAGGAAAAGCAAGTAGCCAATTTAAGCTGGAGCAAGGAGGCCATGTTTGCTGATAACATATACTTTATCTGGGAAAAAAAAGAGGTTATGTAGGACTGTAAGTGTCAAATAGAAGAACTTGTACATTATATTAAAGCCAATAAGGAGCCACCGGTGCTCCTTGACCTGTAGTTTTTGAATACTAAATTGCTAATTATGCAGAACATGATTCATAGAAGGGAGAGACTGATCACTGGTCTCCAAAGTAGAGGCCAAGGCCTTGCAAAAAGCCATGACCTGACTCAAAAGGCAACCATCATCTCTGACCCCAATCGTTGTACGATCAGCCAGTCAGAATCTCATCCATTCCTGCCCATAGATTTTCTCCATCACAATCTACATATACCCTATCCCTTGATATCCTCTTGGTCTTTCCCTTCCTTCTACTATGAAAGTTTTCAACCTTCCCCCTTCTGCATCTCTGTTTCAGCTCTTCAGTGTAGTTATAAGAATATTATTACCTAACTCCTGCATAGGCATCCATAGAAGCAGCAGTAGCAACTAAGCATGTGTCAGTGGGAAAAACCCTCTCTCATATTGCAGTATACACATTCCCTTTTCTTCAAATTTCTTTATGGTTATTGTATGTGATGAACATGCTTTGGAGCAATGATTATATGTAAGAATCCCACATCCCTCCTCTTCATTTCAGGTGTAACAGAGTAAGTGGCATAAGATGAAAAGGCACTACTGAGTTGTAACATGGATGACAGATATTACACAGGTCATTTTTTCCTTCAAACCAACCCCTTTCCAAACACTGCTATTTCTTGAAGTTATCCTTTAACTTATCCAGGTCTAAAACCTCAGTCTCCCTCATCCCATGTATTCAATTAGCTGTTAAATCTTGTTTCTAACTCCATAATGTTTCATTCTGTCTCTCTGTCTCTGCTCTCTTTATCTTTCTCTGTCTTTTTCTTCTCTACATTCACATATCCACTAATCTAGGCCTTCAATATCGGCATAGTTTAGTCAATCAAGGTGACAAATTAAGAGACTATTGTAGAAGGACAGGCAATAGCTGTTAAAGGGCTAAATCAGAATGGATGTGTTATGCAGAGAACAGAGGATTCATAGGAAAGATGAGGAGGAGGCAAAATCATTAAGACTTGGCAAGGAGAGATGAACTGATTGCAAAGAGACTTGAGTTCCTAAATTTGAGACTTATTAGCTAAATAAACATAGACAAGTATAGAAAAGTCATTGGTCCTCAATTGTCAGATCCTTTTCTAGCTTTAAAGTGCCACAATTCTGCAAGGTCTATATTGCAAAAACATTTGAAAAAAGAGAAAAAGAAAGAAAAAAACTATTTGTACAAAAATATTTATAGCAGTTCTTTTTATGGTGGCTAAGAATTAGAGACTGAGAAGACACATCAATTGGAGAATGGTTGCATAAGTCATGGTATATGGATTGTAATGGAATATGATTGTGCTGTATGAAAGGACAAGCAGGATGAATTCAGAAAAACCTGGAAGAACTTACATGAACATCTGATGCAAAGTGAAGTGAGTAGAAATAGGAAAACACTGTACACAGTAACAGCAATATTATACCATGAAGAGCAGTGAATGACTTAGCTATTCTCAGCAATGCAATGATCCAAAGCAATCTCAAAGGACTCATAATAAAAAATGCTATCCACCTCCGGAGAAAGATGTGATGTCATCTGAATGCAGACCAAAACATTCTTCCTTCCTTCCTTCCTTCCTTCCTTCCCTCCTTCCTTCCTTCCTTCCTTCCTTCCTTCCTTCCTTCCTTCCTTCCTTCCTTCCTTCCTTCCTTCCTTTCTCTTTCTTTCTTTCTTTCTTTCTTGCTTTCTTTCTTGCTTTCTCTTTGTTTCTTTCTCTCTTTATTTCTTTCTTTTTGTTTGATTTTTCTTCCACAAAATTACTAATATGTAAATTTATAAATTATATAAGATTTATAATTGTAATATACAAATATAATTTTATAATTATATAATAATGTGTAATTATATATTTATAATAATAATTGCACATGTATAATATATATTAGATTGCTAGCCATCTTAGGGAGGAAGGAGGGATAGAATTTGAACTCAAAACAAATTACATACACACATTATATATACACAAACTAATATATGTATTTATGTATTTGTATGTGTGTATATGCACTCATATATACATATACATATATACATACATGTGTGTGTATATATATATATATATATATATATATATATAATTATTTTTACATTAAATTGGGGAGAAGAAAATGTTATTTTTTTAAAAAATTCCATGGTTCAGACTCTATGCAGTTCACAATCAAAGCGCACAGTGAGTGGTGGGATGTGGTGAATCTAAGAGAAGAAAGTTGCATAGATCCTATTGTTTGAATGGGGAGGAAATCCTTCCATGGCTTCAAACAGTGGTAGAGCACCTATGGAGGTAAATGATTGATTCCATTTCTTCAGCATGATTCAAGGATGCCAGGAAGTAAGTAGATTGCTAGATTATGGTGAAAAGAAGTGAATTTGAGACCAGCCTTGGTATAGAAAATGTAGAATATGATAGGAGGGCCATTAGTTGTTATGGTCTGGGCAATACATTATTTGATATGAAAGGATTGCATGATTGGTGATAGGATGAGTAGGAAAGACTGTGGAGTTGACAGCAGCCTTAATTTCCCAGTATCTCAGATCTGTACTTAATGTGTGCTAGGGACAGTGGTAGGGTCAATGAGTGTTTCTCTTGGCTAAAGCTTATGGCTTAGATGCTCTACCTATGGAAGTGAATACCTTCTGTGCATGAAACCTTTCCTGATCTCCGCTGTTAAAGGCATACCTCCCCTCATTTCTTTATTTATTTTTATTTACCTATTTATGTATATGTTGCCTTGCCAAATAGAAAACAAGCCCCTTAAAGACTTCAACTTGATGATTTTTGTCTTAGAATCACCTGTGCACAGTAACTTGTCATAGTAAGCTCTTAGTAGATTTTTGAAAATTGCTTTATTGATCTATTACACACATACACAAACACACACACATATACATCAGCATAGAGTATGTGATTATGAGATTGCCTATCTGAATCAGAGTATACAGCTGGACTTGGCTCTGGTTCCCATTCCTTCCATAGAAAGCCTGGAGATGCATGGAACATCCTCATGATAAAGGGCACATATACATATATATATATATATATATATATATATATATATACACACACACACACACACACATACATACACACATTGAATTTTCCAGGAAATATATGTATATGTGCATACACACATATACATATAAGTTCACATAAATGTGCATATGTTATTTTGTGTGTGCATGTGTATATATGTAAGAGTGTATAGATACATAGTGCCTATGTATATACGTATTGTTTGTATGTATGTAGGTAGGTATATATATTTGCATAGAAGTCACACTGTGGAAAGAACAATGAGAATGTCAGTTTGGGGTCTCAATGGAAAATGTTGGAAAGAAGGATTGAGAGGAATGACAGTTCTTGGAATTTCTCCTGCCCTTTGCCTGTCCATGTTTAATTCGCTATCATAAACAGTCAGTTTACATCTGGACATGAGATGGGAAATGCCACCCGATTTTGAATCATTTTACCCTGGGGCATGGCCATCATTCAACATCACCATTATCCACATTATCTAAATTGCTTGAACATGTTTATGCATGGTTAATGGATTATATTGTAAAGAGTAACGTTTGATCTAGACATAAATCTGGTTGTAGACCTTCTCCTTTGATTGTGAATGTGTTAATAACCTTTACACATGAATTGCTTTTATAGCCATGTAGGGTAAAATTGGCAAGAGGTATTGCTAAAGGAAAAAGTGATTTCAAAGTGTCTGAATTAGATAGAAGATTTTCATTAAAATCAGTTAAACTTTTGTTCTCTACTCAGGCTATTTACTATTTGGAGAATGATGTTGAATGCTTTATCCTGTACAATTCTAGGAAATAATCTAATCAAAGGAACTTTTTCAAATCAAAGAGGACAATATTCAGTTTTTTTGTTTTTTTCTATTTTCCTTTGCTGGACTGTGACTTCTTATAAAATCAGTTCCTGTTTTCCCCCTCTGCAATACCCACCTTGCTTTTCTTTCTTTATCAGAATTCTAATGAATTGTTTAAAACCATGTCAAATCCTATCTCTTACATTAAGCCTTAGCATGAAAGTCAGAGATTTCCCCCTAACTTGAACTTCCTTAATACACATCATCAAAGTTATGCATTTGACACTGCGTTATCCATCCTATTCATGGATGATATTATTAGGGCAGAGACCATGTCATATTTGGATCTTGTATCTCCAACATCTTGCACAGTTTTGCTCTTAATAAATGTTACTGAAAAAATTGTCAAGCAAGTTCCTCTTTTCAAATAGACTATAAATTCAAGGTGGTAGGAATCATTCTTTTTATCTACATTTCATGTCTTCCTCATAACTTGTATCACTTCTTCTGACCACCATTTGAACATTTGTCCTGTGTGAGTTCTTCATAATATGATATTTTTGACAAGCATACATATTACACTCAAACAATGTGACCAGCTTGTTGGATCTACTCTCTTTGAAGCACATTCCTTCCGTACGTGGAATTATTGGTTACAGCAAATGGAGTTGTGAATTCTGTGGGTAAGTTCACTTATCTTGATAGTGTACTTTCCAGGAACGTACGTATTGATAATGAGGTTGACGTGTGCATTACTAGAGGTAGCCAAGTATTGGGGAGGCTCCAAAGGAAGATATGGGAGAAAAGAGGTATTAGACTGACTACTAAACTGAAGTTCTATAATCTGACTTCACTGTTGTATGCCTGTGAAACCTGGACAGTATACTAGTTGCCATGCCAGGAAACTGAATTGCTTCCGTTTGAATTGTCTTAGGAATATTATGAAGATCACCTGGCAGGATAAGATAACAAATACCGAGGTCCTTTCTTGAACTAAACTGCCAAGCATTTAAACAATGGTATCTAAAGTGCTAGTCAAAATGATCTCAAGGAATAGATGGCCAGACACAAAGTGTGTGTAAGTCAGGATAGCAGATCATGTGACTTTTCTTTAATATAACACTTACCTCACCTCTTTAATCTCCAACTCCATCCTCTAACTCTATTATGAAAATTCCTAACCTCTCACGTTCTATACCTTGAGTCAGCCTCTTTGGACAACTGTAATTTAATTGCTACTTGGGCAGCTACAGCAGGAGTTGTACAAATGCCATTGGGCAAATCCACTTCCCTAGCCTGGCTACTTCCTCTCTGCATGATCAATTCATTGCTTCAGCAAACACCTGTGAAAGGACTGACTCATGCTCCAAGGCTATAAGTATAGTAAATGAGAAGTCTGTCTCTCCTGTTCTGTTTTGGAGAGGGACTGAAGGACCTTCACAGAAGGTGGGCAGATTTGTATGGGCTGCAGTTGGCATTACTCTTCTGTTTCCATTTTCTTTTCCAACAAACCCCATCCCCACCTTCTAAATTTGTATGCTTATCAAGGGAACCATTAACCCAGCTCTCACAGCTATCACTGAGGGTAGAAATCATTATGAAGATGGGGCCCCACCATTCTTATCACCACCAGCAACAACTTCTGACCAACTTCTACCAACCAGCAGATAGGCACAGGTGGCATCAGACTGGCAGACCACTCCAGGCCACCATCCCTAGTTTCAACTCAGCTCTCATGGCCATAATCAGAGAAATAACTCATGCAAAGAAGAGAATAACCATTCTCACCAACTGTTAACTGAATGGGAACAGCCCTGGACTCTAAATCTAAGAGTTTTAGGAATAGCAATGCTTCTAGCTTTGTACCCTCATAAATCATCTTGGAAGAGCAATTCTTGTGAAGAATCATCTGTCAGGATCCAAGACCTCCCCTCTCTTTTTACTCCTCTCTTTCTCACTATTAATAGACACCCTATTTTCCAGAGCTAAGGCCTGGCAAGTAAGATGTGCCCTGAGCTTGGCATAACAACAATCCTTTATACTCACTCTCTGGATGAACACTGCTGCAACTAAATCACAGAACTGATGGTCCCTGAGCTCAGGCAAGCATCAGTAGGTCCAGACATAAAGCCCTGCTATAAATGGACTTTTGTCACTAGACTATTGTGTCTCACTCTTTGTTGTAACTCACTGTTTCTGCTGTACCTCTGCACTGTTGCTACACTACTGTTTTGATTTTTTTATCTAGCCACAAACATATAAATCAAGGTTTAGCCCCACTGCCTCAGGTGTCTTACTAGAGGAGGCCTCAACACATGTCTAAGTTCTCTCCCCCAATGGAATAAATAAATGTTTTTGCTTAGAACATGTGTGAGCCCTTTGATATTTTTGGAGTTAACAGTGGTTGCAAAAGCTCTGCAACTCTTTGGTCATTTTTTTCCAGAGTTGACATATCTTAGGAAGACATGTTTTTGAAGCCCTGGGGCAGGGAGGGGAGGAATCTACCAAAGTCTTTGGCACTGTTAAATGTTTCAACATCAGAAACTGATATGATTTTATTGGTGGAAATGACTTTTAAAAAGAGACATTACCATCTGCTTTGTAGTGACAACCAAAGAGCCATATAGAACTTTGACATCTAACTTGCAATTAAAATTTTCCATATGTTGTCTCCTTTTAGAATGTGAACTCATTGCTTTCACTTAATAATAATAATTACATATATCACATATGAAATATATATGTCATTACTTCATCCACTTTATCCTTTCAGTCAACCAGCTTCTCATATTTAGTGCAACTTCAGTATTATCTTCACTTCCTCACTCTCTCTAAACCTACTTATATAATAATTTTCCCAATCTTGTTGATATTTGAACATCTGCAACATCTCTCCTATCCATCCCCTTTTCTCTACTCACATAGCCACCACCTTAATTCAGGCCTCACCACCTTTTACCTGAAGTTTTGCAGTGACTCGATGGCTTGATGTCTTTTTTCTTGTCTTCCAATGTATATTTTAAGCAAGGCTCAGAGGTTGAAGAAGCTTTAAGAAGTAGTTATTCTTTGTGGTATGGCTTCATTAGACCGTGGTGTAATTGCCAAAGAATCAAATTTAGTGAGGATATCTGGGTTCTAATTTAGGTTTTCCTAAAATGCCTACTCCCTTACTTAATAATGACCACTAGCTTTCTATTGCCTAAGAGCAAATATTTTCTTATCTTTATCTCATCTTTTAAACTACTAGTTTTGTGTAAGTTTCATTATATATACTAGTGCAATAATGTATGCATACACATGATATATATATATGTACATATGTATATATTTATATGTATACACATAATATATGTATATGCCCCCACATATTTTATTTATTTACAAGAGATGAATAATCAAAATAGTTTAGTGACCACTAACTTAAAGGGTATAATGAGGGCATCAGGTCCCTCAATAAAGTGGGAGAAAATGACTGAAGACAAACTTCTCTTAGTTTATGCTTCTTTTTGGAGCTAGCCCTTTTACTTCATTTTCTTCTCCCTTTGCTATACATATGTTGCTTAGGTAGAGGAATGTAGGAGAATGTATGTTCCTTGAGGGAAAGTACTGTGTTTCTTTCTGCTTAAATTTTTATTCCCCACATGTATCACAGTGCCTGGAACATAGTAAGTACTTAATAAATGTGTGTTGATTTAAAAGTCTTACTCTAAAGCCTCATCATCCTCAGAAGAGACCCTAGATTCTTAATGGCTATGCCAGCAAAGAACCACACCAATCTGGAAAAGTTTAAATATGACTTTAGAAATGAATTAATTAACAAGCAGTTATTGAGAACCTACTATGTGCCAGGCACTTGCTAGTTATTGAATAAATATAATATTTCCTATCTGAATATGTGAGGATTAAACTGGATATAATTGAAAATATTCATCTACTGGATACCAGTAGATTTTTTTTTTTTGAGGAGGACCTAGGGTGATACAGGTAGAAGTAGCTAATACCAATAATGGTAATTAGAAAAATCATCTACTAAATTGTAGAGTTAAGGGAGTATTCACTCTAATATAATTACAGACCACTTAAGTATAAATATTCTTTAGTAATTTGGAAATGTCTTGAGATAACTGGAGACATTCCTGGTGGCTTAAAACAACTGATTTCTTTCTTCATTAAGACAATTGTTCCGGGGCAGCTAGGTGGCGCAGTGGATAGAGCTCTGGCCTTGAAGTCAGGAGGACACGAGTTCAAATCCAGTCTTAGACACACGACACTTACTAGCTGTGTGACCCTGGGCAAGTCACTTAACCCCGATTGCCTCACCAAAAAGCAAAAAAAAAAAGACAATTATTCCTTTCTTCATTACCCATACAACTAAATTATTGCTCTTTTAGAGTAGATATAGTTGTTCAGCTTACTTGGGTGATTTAACATCAAATTATTATTCTTGTTATCATTCGTAGGTTGCCTTATAATTTGTCTAACATGATTTATTTAATCTTATTAAAATCCAATCATACTACATATAGTAAGATCTCAAAAGTATGGATAAACAGCAGTGTCCAAGACCACTATATTTTCTTAAAGCTGCTCTCCATTAAAGCCCACCTCATAGATAACCTCTTTTCAAGCTGAAGGAGGCCCAAAGTTGTGATCAGGCTTTTTCTGATCTCTCCAGTCAGTGGCCCTTTTGCTCTTGAAATTCCCAAAGCAATCTACACACTCTACAGCATTTAACCTCTCTTATTTGGTGGGTCTGGTTACTTGCAATGTTGCATTTCTCCAAAGGCCATTCTGTTTCATCTGGGAGGTACCTTAATTCTCTCCAATTTCTACTTAAGCTTTTCTATCTCCTAAACTATACAAAAATTAAAGAGTAATAATCTTGCTGCATTAGTAGTGAAACTCAGAAGAACTGAAAAGGGCAGAATAGTCATTCAAGATATACAATTCTGAGGGAGGTTAAACGTCTTCTGTATGCCGCTATAATTCACCAAATATATCACACAATAAAATTCTGTGATAATTCACTTTTCATGACAAAAGCTGTAATGAGAACAGAAAATGGAAGAAATTCATCTATTCACTTGACCCAGAGTGTAAGTAGAAAGATAGAATGGCTACAGAATTAAGCCATCTCAAAATCATTATACAGCTGTAATCTTATGGTTCTCTTCAGATTACTTAGCAGTGGCTCTTTTATAAATCTTGCTTCTCTTCCATTTAAGAAGTTCACAGAAGTCTGATGAGCTTAGTGAGTAATAATTATAGAATTTAAATTCATGGATCTCACATCCTTCCTTTTATAATCTCTACCAACTGCTGTATGCAGCCATTCTGTTTGTTTCAAAGGTATTTGTTTCAGTCAAGTCCACTGGGGACAAAAACAACAGCAACAACAGCAAAACTGTACGGTACACAAAACACTGTCGAGTAATGGACACAATTTAGTACGTTATTGTTTCTAGGTGAATTCTGAAGTTAATGAAGGTTGAGGAAGCTTTAAGAAGTAGTTATTCTTTGAGGTGTGGCTTCATTAGACCATGGAGTAATTGCAAGGGCATCAAATTTATTCAGGAGATCTGGGTTATAATCCTGTTTTTAATACTACGTCAACCTCAGACCACAATCAAATCACTTTCCCTCTTTGGACTTCAATTTCCTCATATGTAAAATGAAGGCATTAGACTGCAGAACTTATAAGGGTCCTGCCAAATATAAAATTTTGAGTCAAAATAATTCTTTTGTTTGATTCTCCACAGCATACCTATTCTTCTTAACTACAGAGCAGAAATCAGTGATGCCTGGTTTCTTGTGTGACAACTCTCTCCCTATCTCTTCTGTCACTTGGTCCTATCCCCTGAAAGGATTGTTGGGAATTATTTTAACTAAGAGAAAAAGCAATAGGGAAGGATTGTGGCAGTGGTACAGAAGATAGTTAAAATTGGGAATGGTGTTACTATATGGTATCATAGTGAAACTAGTCCCGTGGTAAAGTCAAAGAAGGGATGGTCTATTCCTCAAGGTTGTCAATCTTCCTCTCAATCACTCAGGGGGAAGGTAATAAAGGTGAGCACCAAAAGAAGGACACCACAGTGATGGGGCCATGTGTTTGGAGGGTGGGGGGGGTGACATGATGACCTGAATGTGGGTGGGCCACACAGTAGCTCAGATTTGAAGAAAACTGGAGTGCAAGACATAGGGCCAATGGGCAGTATGGACTAGAGGCCTCCTTCTCTACTGGGTCCCCCTGCCCCAAACATGATTCTCTAGTGTTGATGCTCACAATCAAAATCCCATTTACCTCTTACCAGTTACGGCTCTACCTACTCCCCTCTAAGAATTAGTCTAAGTATACCATTTATTAAAAGTAGTGTTCTAATTGGCCTGTTGCAATATAGGTGCCTGCTCAGAGATGCTCATCTGGTCAAGGAGAATTAGAATATTTAACCTATTATCTCTTGAAATCTGTAAAATGTAAAGGAAGAAAAAAAGATAAAAAAAATAGCACTTTCATTACTATATTTCTGGCCTTCGTAATATTTTCTCATTTTTTTTTCAATGACATGATTTCTGGTTTCACTAAATATATGGTCCATATAAAGCATTCTCTAGAGCCTCTATTCTTGTTTCATTCAATTGTAAGTCAGGTCAAGGTGCCCAAAGACATGGACTCACATGGACTGTATTTCATTCTGGATACAGCATACTCAAATCACTCCCCAATTGGCTCATTAATTGTCTGTAGGAAATTTCAGAATATAGCTTAAGTATAGATTGTTTCTAGGTTTACATAGATGTGGATAACAGGGTTCTTAGCTCCCATATAGGCACCAAAGGTAACAATAAATCTCTGGTATGATAGTCCTTATTTCCTTTTTATAAAACATCCATTCTTTAAAAATACTGTGTTTGAAATTCTTTCTCCCTTCCACCCCTGCCCACCACTGAGAAAGCAAGCAACTTGATATGCATTATACATGTTAATTTATGCAAAACATATTTTCATATTAACCATGTTACCAAAAAAGTGAGAAATATACTTCAATCTGCGCTTTTAGTTCATCAATTCTCTCTCTAGAAGTGGAAAACATTTTTCATCATGAAGCCTTTGGAATTGCTTTGGATCATTGTATTGATTAGAGTAGTTAAGTCTTTCACAGTTAATTATCATTATAATATGTGCTGTTATGTGTACAATGTTATCCTGGTTCTGTTTACTTCAATTTGTATCAGTTCATGTGCCATCTCAAATTTTTCTGAAACCATGACTTCTTTATTTTTATAATAGCATTATATTTCATCACAATCACATACCACATCTTGTTCAGCCATTCTCCAATGGATAAGCAGCCCCTCAGTTTCCAATTCTTTGCCACCACAAAAGAATGGCTATAAATATTTTTGTACATATTGATCCTTTTCTTTGTCCTTTGAGCTCTTTGGGATATAGTCCCAGTAGTGCTGTTGCTAAGTCAAAGGGCACATACAGTTTTATGGCACTTTGGGCATAGTTTCAAATTGTTCTCCAGAATGGTTAGACCAGTTCACAACTTGACCAACAGTGCATTAATGTCTCTATTTCCCCATATTCCCTACTGCACTTACTATTTCCTTTTTCTGTCATGTTAGCCAATCTGATAGATCTGAGGTACTTCAGAGTTGTTTTAATTTGCATTTTTGTAATCAATAGTTTTTTCATGTAATTATAGGTAACTTTGGTTTCTTCTTCTGAAAACCACCTGTTCATATTCTTTGAAAATTTATCAATTGGTAGTGATACAGCCTGTATTTCCAATTGACAGAAAATACAAACAAACAAACAAACAAACAAAATCCAAAGAACTCATAGTAACCCATAAGCAACTGATGTAATTCTTATTACTTTCCAATGAGTCCCTTTTTGCAGGGATCTATGTGCTTCTAATCTCATAGCACTACCATGTTGTTTAGAAACTTCTAATAAAGGAAATGAACTTGAGGGTAATAAAAAAAAATAATCCCTTAACATTCTACTGTCTCATTTTCTCCCCTGATACAGGTAAATATTCAACTTTATTGATCAACCAATTAAATAATCAACAAGAATTTATTAAGGACTAATTATCTCCCAGACAACATACAGAGTACTGGGGGTACAAAAGAAAAACAAAAAAAAATAAAAACAAAAACAAAACCCTCCTTTGCCCTTAAGGAATTTATATTCTAAAATTGATAAATATATACTAAATGCAGAATAAATGAGTGAAAACTTTTTAGAAATTAAGGCACTAGTACCTGAGAGGGGACAATGCTAGCACTTGAGCTCTTTTTTGTTTGTTTGTTTAGTATTTTATTTTCCCCCAGTTACATGTAAAAACAATTTTTAATATTCATTTTTAAAATTTTGAGTTTTAAATCCTTTCCCTTCTTTCCTCCCTACACCCGCCTAGTTGAGAAGGCAAGCAATTCAATATAAGTTATGCATGTTTAGGTAACTAGGAGCATGTAGGTACCCTTGACAGTAATGAGGAAGACGAGAGGATGGGTGGGTTAGGGAAAATGTATAAGTAGTTCTGTTTTGGACATGCTAAGTTTAAGGTGCCTATTGGACATCCATTTTTAAATTTCCAATAGATAGTTGATAATTTAATACTGTAGTTAAAGGGAGATAATGAGATATGGATCTGGGAATCATATATATGTATATATATTATATATACATATATATATATATATATATATATAGAGAGAGAGAGAGAGAGAGAGAGAGACAGAGAGAGAGAGAGAGAGACAGAGAGAGAGAGAGAGAGACAGAGAGAAAGAGATGATAAAAGCACCAAGTGAAAGAATATAGAAAGAATAAAAAGAAACAGTCACATGACAAAGCTTATGGGACATCTTTAGTTAGTAAGTATGACACTGATGAATATCCAATTAAAATGACTTAGAAGCAGCAATAAGTCAGGCAGGAGAGGATTGAAGAGGGAAGGTTCATGAAAACTTAGAGGGGAGAAGGTATATAGGAAGAAATGGTGGTAAACAATGTTAAATATTACATAGAAGTCTTGAAGGGCAGGAATCAAGAAGAAGTCAATAGATTTAGGAATTAGAAGATGATTAGTAACTTTGGAGAAAGCACTTTCAATGTAATGATGAAGTAAGAAGCCAGCTTGAAAAGAGTTTACAAATCAGATAAAATAGGTTATAGAGGCATTTGGTGTAAATAATTGCTTTAAGTTCAGCTGAGAAAAGGAGAGCTATAGGACAATAATTGCAATAACTGGCATTGTAAGATTAAGTGACGGAATTTTGTTTGCTTTTTAGGAGACAGAGAGTTGGGTATGTTGGTAGGCTGCAGGGAAGTAATCAATAGGGAAAGACTGAAGATTAGGAAAAGAAATATGATGATAGTGTAGCAATTAGCTGAATATGAGAATAGGGAACTGATCTAATTAAGGAATTTAGGGTTAGGTTAGGGGAAGAGAGAGAGAAGAGAGAAGTGAGAAAGAGAAGGACAGAGAAGGAGAAGGGAGGGAGGGAGGTAGACAAAGAAAGACAAACAGACAGACAGACAGAGACAGAGAGAGATGAGTTGGCCCTGGAGAACAGAAGGACTGACTTGTTATCAGAGATAGTAGTGAAGGATGATGTCAAAGGGATATAAAATGAAGAGCAGACAGAACTCTCCACAAATCATTGAATGTTGTACACAGTAACAGCAATATTGTTTTAAGAACCAATGTGTGGGGGCAGCCAAGTGTCACAATGGATAGAGCCAAGCCCTGGATTCAAGAGGACCTGAGTTCAAATATGACCTCAGACCCACAGCACTTATTAGCTGTGTAACCCTAGGCAAGTCACTTAACCCCATTGCCTAGCAAAAAAAACAAACAAACCTGAGTAAATAAGTTATTTTTTTGCTATTATAAATACCCAAATTAAATATAAAGGTAATATGAAGAAAAACACTATCTTCATCCAGAGAAAGAACTGATAAATAAAAGTATACACAGAATAATTTTACGCACAGAGAGACAGACAGACACATACACACACCTATTTGTGTCTAATGGTAGTCACCTCTAGGGTGAGGAGTGGAAGTGGGAAGGAAAAAATAAATTTACACGCTAATTTTGTTGTATGTTTGAAAAGAATAGCAAATTGTGAATAGTAGATTTACAGTTTCATGTGCAATCATCTTTTTTATTGTATTATGTTTTGAGAATGCTTGCATTATTTCATAAATTAAAAATAAAATTTAAAAAAGAATTACTATATGGCAATCATGTGGCACTCTGTGGTGCAGTAGTTACGGGGCACCTGGCCTGGAGTCAGGAAGACATCTTCCTGAATTCAAATATGACCTCAGACACTAAACCTTGTTTGCCTTAGTTTCTTCATCTATAAAATGAGCTGAAAAGGGAAATGTCAAACCACTCCATTATCTTTGACAAGAAAACCCCAAAGGGAGTCATGAGGAGCCGGACATGACTGAAAACAACTGAACAACAACAATATGGCAATTGTGAATTAGCATTTTCACATCTATTCTCCATTCATGGAATGCCCTCTTTTCTAATTTCTGCCTTCTGGATTCTTTCAATTCCTAGAAAAAATCCTACCTACTACAGGTACCCTTTCAGGTCCTGTGCCCCCACACATTGGTTCTTAAAACAATATTGCTGTTACTGTGTACAACGTTCAATGATTTGTGGAGAGTTCTCTCTGCTCTTCATTTTATATCCCTTTGACATCATCCTTCACTACTATCTCTGATAACAAGTCAGCCCTTCTGTTCTCCAGGGCCAACTCATCTCTCTCTGTCTCTGTCTGTCTGTCTGTTTGTCTTTCTTTGTCTACCTCCCTCCCTCCCTTCTCCTTCTCTGTCCTTCTCTTTCTCACTTCTCTCTTCTCTCTCTCTTCCCTCAAATCTAACCCTAAATTCCTTAATGGCTTTTTTTTAGGCATTGTTTTAGTTTGCTGATTATTTCCAATTTATCCTGTATATAGGCTATTTGTACATAGGTATTTGAGTGTTGTCTCCTCTATTAGATTGTGAGCTCCCCCAAGTCAGGGGATTGTCTTTTGCCTTTCTTTTTATTCCCACTGCTTAGCATAATTCCTGGCATATAGTAGGTACTGAATAATTATTTGTTGGTTGACTAACTGATATCTTGATTTGTTACTGAATATATATATTCAAATCTCTGAGTGATGGTCTGTTCCTACGCCTAGGTCCTTTCCCCACTCATCTGTGCATTTGTTATTCCTTCTTGACTATACTGAAAGTGATACCTCGAAAATCATCATGAATATTCCAACATTTCTAAAATATGTTAATGGATTTATGACCTTATCAATATGGGTACTCTCTGTTAATCAGACCCATTAAAGGCCACTCACCCTGTGTGACTCTTATCCGTGGAATTCCATAGGTCCTCCGTATTGGCTGCACCCAAAACACTAGGGATCTTCTTCTATATCTATTAACTTTTTGATTACCAGTGTAGCATATGGGCTGTCCATCTGTTAGTCCACACTCTCAGTATGTAACTGACCTAAATCCTTTTCCAGTCAAATAGCTCTTGGATAATATCATTTGCTGCACTCCTTTTGATGGAAGTTGTCATTGTCACTATTGTGCAGCTGATTCACACACACCATATGTTGCTCCATTTTCCTGTTCACTCACCCACAAATGTGATTCCCTGAAGACTGATGTATTCCCTGTTTTGTAGACATATAAAATCATTGGGAGAATACTGGTGTTAGAAAGTTGTATTTTTGTTTCAGGGTAAGCCTGGGATTGTTAAAAGTGCTGCACAAACTTTCACATGTATTTCAGCACTTTCTCTTTCTCCTATTCAATGCTGGTACCAGTACATTATGCACTGTGGCATCTGAGATAGATATACTGATGGACTAGGTTGATGGGTTGTCCAGGCAACTACATATCCAATTCTGGGCCATAGGTATTTTTTTAATCCATTTGTCTGAGTGTATGGTTAGGTTGAAATCTTTCAAGTGGCTAAATATCTTTTAGGAAGCTCTGTACTATTCTGGAGCATTATGCATCAGTACAATGAGGTCCACAGTCATGAACATCTGGAGGAATTCTCCAAATAGGAAATTCCTTATTTATTTTGTCTCTGTGCCAGGACAGGGGCAAACACCTTTAATGAACATCTTTCTTTGTTTTACAACTAAATTGAAACTAATATCAAAATGTTGTTATAAATGTAGAACAATTGAATAATATTAAATAATCCCTTAAAAAGTACTAGGGCTTAAAATTCAAAGTGTAAGTTTCAATAAAGGATGCAGTATGATTTAGCACAATCATATAGACTTGAAAATTCTTTCTATTGGGCTTAAATAGGCTAATAAGTCAATAAATACTTATTGAGTGCCTACTGTGTGCTAAACACTGTTTTAAGTACTGGAGATACATAGAAGTCAAAAACAAACAAACAAACAAACAAAAAACAGTTCCTGCCCTTTGGAAGCTCATAATATTGAGGAAAGGGAGAGGGTGCAGTTTTTATTCTAGTGTAAATTTGTGCTAAGTCTAAATCCCTACACCTCAATAGTAGGCTACTGAGATAAGAGATACTTCCCCCTGGGTGTGAACTACTACTCCCTTCAAGATTCTAAGGGTAAGGGTAACTCTGAGATAGTATGTCTGATAACACTGTAACTCCTGAGCCCTTACCTGCGGTGCTTCCTGAAGTCAATCAATCAGATGAGATCAATTACATTTTATAAAAGTGATTTAATGAAAAAGTATAGTAAGAATAGTAGCCATAACACCAATCTCCCCTTTCCTGCAATACCATTGTGCATCTTCTCCTTTCACAAACAAGGTCCCTAGGGTAAATAGGCTCAAACTTAAATTGCAAAGATAGTTATAGAGAACACATACAGCTAAGGGGTACCTCCTGTCTCATAGTCATAGAAGTCCTTTTCTTCTTTTGTGGAATCCTCATGAGGTTTCCCCTTAAGTGTAACTCTGGGATAAGAGTAGACTCCATAGCCAGCACTTTTCTCCATCATGATCCTGGAAACTAAAGCTTTCCTTGGGAGAGTGAAGTTACAAAAAAAAAGATAGGTGGATAAAGGGAGCTAGAAGATGGTCTCTACGAATCATAGACAGCTTAGTATCTGTGTTAGATGGACCATGAATCTATTGGTTCAAGTAGGATGCTCTCATCAATTAATTGGGTCAGGTAGTCATATACCTCTACTCCCTGTTGATTAAAATAATAATAACCGACATTTAAATAACTCTATTTGTGTCAAGACCAATGATTTCTCTGGTGTAAGGTAATAGAAGTGAGACAATTTCCTTTAATGATGCATATTGGGACCAGTCCTGCAACTTATATAAAGAGTTATTGGAACTCTGGGACATTTCCAAGGTCACAGAGAGAGTATGTATCAGAAACAAGACATAGGTCTTCTTGACTCTGAGGCTGTCTCTCTTGTTGACCTGCCAAACTGCCAAGTTGCTTTCTATCCTTTCTCTCTTTGTGAGTGGATGAGTAAATATAAGTTTAAGATTAGGAAAATGCTTTACACACTTTATCTCACTTTTGCTTCATAATACGCTGGTGAAGTAATACCATAGAAATTAGTCCCATTTTATGGATAAGTAAACTTATTTATATAGAAGTTAAGTGAGTCACACTGATTTACATAAGTAAGTTTATAAGATGTGATTTGAAACCAAGTTTTCCTGACTATAATTGTAGCCATCTGTGCTGTTTCTCTGTTTATTGTTTCTCTGATTATAAAGATATTGTCATTATAACTAAATATTAGCTGCTTAATATAAAAGAAGAGGTCAGAGACAGTATTTTAATTTCTGAATGGTATTTTTTTCCTTTATGCTAATGTTTACCTTACAAATTTTTTGAGGGATGTGAGGTAAGATGTCTAAGGAGTGCTACAAACCACTTTAAAAGAAAAAGGGAAATGAAAAGTGTGATTTAGTGACAGGGTTGAGTTCACTGTAGCATTTATATGAATTCTCTACATTGTTTGGTCAGCCACAAAAGAAGTCAGTGCAAAGAATAGGTTTTTGCTTGTTTGTTTGTTTTAACATGGTAATGGTTTGGAGAAGACATGAGTGAGCCTTTATTTATAAGAAGACCAGGGCAAGACCTCACTGACCAAATGTATCTCTTCCACAGATACCTGAAATTTCTTCACTGATGCTTAATGAAGAAGTTATATCCTTTGTAGAGTGACATAAATTTTAGAATCTGTACATAATTGGGGGGGGGGAAGCAGAATATTTTTTGATTGCCTAGAGGATTCTAGAAGGTATTTCTTTGTATTCCTCCTCCAAACTGTTGTAGAACCTCTTGTCTCCAAAATAGACACCAAATGCTAGCATGGCTGCCTGCTAAGTTGCTACATTGTGCTTATGGATACAAAACTCCCTCTTCCGGTACCAGGTTACATGTATTCGGCTCTCTTCTATCTCTTACAAATGCATACCTTGAGATCTATATTACATGAATAAATCTGAATTTGTTAGAAAGAAGCAAGAATAAATAATTGTTATCAGTGGATTGCAAGTCTGGAGGCAAAGTGATTTAATTGGGGACTGGCTCCTTAGATAAGAAACGACCTATGAGAAAATATCATAATGAATTGATCTGGGGAACTCAAAACTCCATTGACAAATCAAATAACTTGACCGTTTAAGGAAATGGAGATGAACAACATGAAGGTTACACTGTTAAACAAAATCAATCAGTCCTTTCAATAACTTCCTGAACCTGAATGCACTAAGAAAACTTTCATTTATTTATTTATTTGCCATTCACTCAGGCTTGTTTGCCCACATATCCACAATGTCTTTAAAAAGTCTATACCAAACAAGGACATGTGGCGATTGGTACAAAGACACAGGAAGCCTGAGCCATTAATAGGTTTTTCAATTTGCTTTTCAATTCTGTCTTTTTCCACATTAAGCCCCTAAATAATTGAAAAAAAAAGTTTTCTAAATTACAAATCCCTATGAGACCCCAGTACACAATAATCATTTAATTATTCAACCCTTTCTACTGTTCTTATCATTAATGCAATAATTGGAATTTCTTCTGCACTCTGATTATATTTTGAAAGGAGAGGAAGTCTATCTCCCTTTCAGAGTCCTGGACTTCATTCTCAGTGTGATTGAAGCAAAAGAAGAAAGCAAAATGCTTTTCTTTTTTCAGTAAAGAAGGTCCTATAGGAGATAAGGGGATGGGGCTTTATTGCTTCTCTCTTGCATTTTCATTCTCTTGGGCACTGGTTTGTTTTAGAAACTCTTCGAATATTATTACTTGTTACATACAACATTCATACCTAATTCCTAAAAATTCAGTTCCATTAAATATACTTACATTATATAATTCCTCCTTGAGAGTTTTATTCTAACCCACACTGCAGCAAGAAAATGATTCTAGATTTTGGAAGACCATGCCAATGGAAGACAAGCTTTGTTGAGTTCTACGAGGCTGAAAAGTCTTTGAACATGTATCTGATGAGTGATTGTGTCTGTTGCCCAAGAATAATCCAGGCTAAATGTAGATGTTGTTTCACCAACAAGCAGTGAATTGATAGGGCAACAGCAACTCCTGTAATAGCCTTAAAAAGAATCTCATGTAGGCCTCCTTTTGCTTCTCTAGTGATAATGGAAAAGTATCACATTGTGGATAGAGGGTACTAAGAATTAGACAGCTTTTAGATGATATACCAAAAAAATAAACTTAATTGTTGAATTTATTTATGTTTAATGTTTGTCTAGTGGCCAAATAATTGACATAATCCTTTCAGAGATACCTAGTCATCTCACCTTGCAGTATTCACAATTAACATAAAAAAATAGGTGAAAGAGCAAAATGTAAAACTTATGGACCAGTATATTTTGGATAAAAGGAAATAGAGAAATTCTCTGAAGAGCTTAATTAGATTTTTGAAACTAAGTCAGTATATGTCTTGATAATTGATAACTTCAATGCAAAGTTAAGTGAAGGGAAGGATAGTGAAAAATAAATAAAAAGACTGGAAAAGAACGCTTGAGAATCCAAAAATAGTAACAGCCAATTACTTGTAATCTACTTAATGGTCTTCTACTTACATATCTGAGAACTGAGACTTCTAGGTTATATGCACAACAAAATGGAGGATAAGACATTTTCCCTGAAGCCTTTCCAAAGAGAAATTATGTGCTAAAGGTACAACAACTTGAGCTGTCTCCATATTCTGGAACAATAGAGACCCCAAAGAAGGTTTAAAAAAATGAATTAATGCCTAACTTTAGCTCACTCAGCACTCCCTCTTCAACTGCCCATCATGTTATAGAAAGAAGGCTGTACTAACCTACTCCACGCACAAGCTTAAACAAGTGGTGAAGAAAGCAATTCACAATCTGGTAAACCCTCCCTCTTTCCAATGCCCTGGAGATCCAAGCTTTAAACTGCAGAAATTTGCTGAGGCTTTTGATAGTATTGCTTCAGCATTCTTTGCTGCAAAAGATTTCTGCATTCGACAAGCAAAACAGAGGGGAAAGGGACTGATGAGTTGAGGATTGAAATAGAATTCAACCCCACACTCTGATATGCTGCCCCTGACCCCTTTCCAAGAGATACTTGGAGATCTAAACTCCAAATGACAGAAATCGTCTCAGATTTCACCAGTATGGCAGTGTTCTGAACTGTTGGGCAAGAGAACTTAGGAATAGAGAGAAATGTACAGGACACCAGGTGTAAAGGACTGGGTGGCATGCCACCAACCTTGAGAGAAACAGCCCAACATCCATCTGGTGCCAGTTCTCTTCCTCCAAAAGTCTAGGCTGGTGAACCATATATTGCCCAGAGGGATGAGGCTAGAATGATTTGGGATCCAGCCCCATGGGAAACAATCATCAGAGTGGAGGGAATTTAAGAGCTAGCAATAGGGGAAAATAAGAGTGGGGAAAATAAGAGGGGAGATTAAAAAAAAAGGCTGACATCACCAAAGATCTCAGAAGAAGGAAACTCCAAGAACTTGAGTGTAAGCAGATAAATCAACAGAGAAGCATCAACAGCAGAAGGAAATATGGTTTCCAGATCTAGTAAACGAGTTCAGGCATCTATGAATAAGAACTGTAAAACAAAGGAAAAATACCAGAAGAGAGAGAAGACCACATGGAATTTGAAGAGAATAAGGAACAACAAATATGGTTTCTGAATGGTATAAAAGAGAAATAAGATTTGTGAGAGCAGAATTTATGGCCTTTATAGCAGACACAAGTGACAGAATAGAAAAGCTTGAATCTATGATGGTAAATCTCATCAAACAAACAAAAGAGAAGATGACTGATTAGAAATACAAATACATAAAAGGGAAGTACAATCTAGAAGAAAAGTGAAAAAAAAGATTTAACCTTAAAAGAAAATATGTTTATTTGGTAAGTAAAACATTGATCAGACAAGCTAGGGATTACAAGGTTTCTCAAAAGAACATGACAGGACCAAACAAACAAAGGAAAAAAAAAACCTGAACGCTACAACACAAGAAATAAAGAAAACTGTCCTCCAGAATTCTGAGCACATAAGTCAAAACGCCCAATTGAAAGAATCTTCAGATTACATCTAGAAATGCATATACACTTACAAACTCCAAGACACATAGTAGTTAAATTTAATAGTTCAATTCAGAAACAACACATTCTTCAAGAGACCAGGAGAAAGGTATTCAAATATACAAGAAAGAAAATCAAAATACATAAGACAATTCTGTACCCATCAGAAATCATTGGAGGGAATGGAATAATGTGTTCTGAAGATAAATGGAGCTCACAATGCAGCCCAGGATGAACTACCCTGGAAATCTGAACTTAAAAATATAAGAAAAAGATTAATATTCAAAAATAAAGAAGGGTTTAAAACATAGTTAGATTAAAAAACAAACAAACCTAAAGAGAATATTTGCTTCTTATCCAACTTGGACCATAGAAATGCAGGAGGGGTAAAAGAATGGAACTGCAACAGAGTGACAGCAGAGAGACCAGTAAGAGATTTCTTTCTAAATGTCCACAAGGAGATAGAGGTAAAATAAAAGTGAAAGGGAGGGAGGGTCCATCTTGTAATGATCCAGTATTCACTGTCATCTGTGAAAATTGACATTTTTTTTCTGGGAGTGAGGAACAATGGAAAAAGGAAACCATAGGGGCAAACTCTATGGCAGTGACAGAAACTACCCAGAATGGAGATCCCAGAATGCATACCAAGAAATTACCTCAGTGAGCAAATGCTTGACCTCTTGATGAGCACGGAAAAGTGTTAGTCAATTAGAGCAAAAGATTCATTTCCCAAATATTTTTGAAGATGAGACTTTATACATAAGCTGAAAATTCACTTCTGGTTTGGTGATCAAGGAGATGACCTAGTGGCATGTTTTATGAGTCAGTCATTCTTTATGTTTCATAGCTAAATGTGGAAAAGCAGAATTAGAGCTTTCTCCCTCTCTTCCCTTAGACCGTGAGCTTGTATTTCATATTTTTAGTTTAATGCTACAGGGTATGACTTCCTGAGGGGACTAGAGGAAAAAGTCTCCACAATAGTGGTCTGTGAAATTTTCCACTAATCCACTTTCTGGATTGAAAGGACATGAGTGATCATGACACTGACACCTGGGCCCTACAGCATCACCTGGCAGTTACATGTAAAATATGTGGCGGGGGAGGACTAAATGGCCTCCCAGTTCTATTCTATCTTTAATTCTATCATCTCTTAGGGGACTTTTTCCCTTTCTAGGGTATTTATATTCTCTTTTGTGTTAGTCATTACTATCAAAATACTCACATACCTTTTTTTCAACCTGTCTTCCCAGAGTTCTTTGTTCTTTGCTCAAACTATCACTCATGCTTAAATGGAAATTCTTTTCCAGATATCTTTTACTGAAATCATTCTTTTCTTTCCACATCAAACTTTAGTGCCCCCTCCTCCATGAAGCCTTCTTTTATACCTCCCTACTAAATATCTCCCTAGATATCTTCTCCTCTTCAAATGTCTCACAGAACTTTGTCTGACTCTCTTTATAAGTATCACCTTCTCTATGTATTGTAGTTGTTTTTGTATATGCCTAATGTCTTCCCACCAACACTTAAAGTGCAAATGCCCCAATCTGGGGACTGCACATGATTTCATCTTTGTATTCCAAGTTAAAGCAGTGCATTGTAGAGAGCAGATGCTTCATATTTAATCAGTCTCATAGGATGATGTGTTTACTGTTGGAAACTAATTCAGAGCTTATCTTGTTAAAACTCCTAATTTTGCAGATGAGTAACTGAAGTTCAGAAGGTTTATGTGTCTTTCTAATTGTTATACAGTTAGTACCGAGAGCCTATATGCTAACTTTGATCTTCTAGGTCCAAGTCCAATGCCAGTGCCCTTTCTTTTATCCCACTCTGTGACTATATCTTACCATGTAATGTAATGAAATAAAATGAAAAGTTGTTTATAGAGTTGTCCAAATTACCCATCCATGTTATAGGTACCTTGAAAATAAGTCTATATCTTAACCATTTTAGGCATATTTTTTTTTAGATATAGTAGTCACCTAAGAGATATTTAATGAACTCAAATGAATTTTAATGTTTTCCCACTATCCCTTTGGTCTTCTGGCTCTTAATATTCTGTTCTCTCATGCAGGTAACCAGCTACATCTACCCAATCCTGTATCTTCTGCATTTCCTAATTGTCACTTCAAGATGTCCTTTAGCTCCCTTGTAGTATTCCTGACCCTCAGCAAAAGGCATGCTGCTAAATGTTTGACAACTGGCTCTCCTTAAAAAATAAATAAATAAAAAGACATACAATATAGTTTCACATTTAATCTACATTACTGTTGTTTAACCCATCATTTTCTTAAGTCAAGAAAATCAGCAAAAGAATACAACTAGACCTGATGTGTAACCATTGTGCATTTCTGATGTGTGAAGTAATATTCCAAATTTAATAATCAGCTCTTGAGAATCAACATGATCTGGCTTCAACATATCCCTGCTCCCAACTCTCCATGAAACAACTCTTATTGGAGATTTTTCCTCCCCTTGGGAGAAGTTCTCTGTGACAATGAAGCTAGGAGCTGAACTTGGTTCCCCAAAGCCAGGTATCTCCTCCCATGTATATAACTTAATGGAGACTTTTAGGAAGTAATGGTTTTACTTTTAGCCTAGATGTTATTACTTCAGCTCAGTTTAATAGTGATTTGTCTCAGAACTTTAAAGCGTGGTTCCCTGACCCCTTTCTATTTCCTCTTTTCTCCTTTGAAATATTTTGAGAAACTGTTCAACGTTCTAGTAGTTCTTATCCTGAGGAAATTGTTTTCCTGATATCCATCTTGATTTTTGCTTGCCTTTATTTGATTTGATTGCACCTAGTTATGTGTCCCCCTGATGTGCTACTACACATTTCATCTCTCTCCTTTAGTCTTAATACCTTCTTTTGAGTAAAAACAGGAATCTCTATTTATTTCATTTCTAGTTGCAATACAGTTGAGTCATCATTTACAAACCTGAAACATCTTTTAAACCTTTCTCATCAGACTGTTCTATTCTTTAATCAGGAGAGTTGTTCTGGTTTTTGTGCTGATTTACCTTTGCTGTTATGTGTGTGTTTCAGTATTGCCAGGTTTGCTAAGGTTTCATTTTTTACTAAATTATCTTACCAACTCATTAATTTAAAAGTGGTAACTAAGTGTGATATCCTTGGGCATTCAGAGAGTATCATCTTCATCCTGGAACCGAATTCTTAGGTTCTATGCAATTGAACCTCTTTAAAATAAATTAGCCAATGTCCAATATAACAACTAGGCAATGAATCAAAAGTGTATTCATTCAGTATCTACCATATAGAGGGCACTGTATGAACATGAAGAACCATAAATCATGATATCTTCCCTAAATGAAGTCAGAGTTTTAGGGTAGAGCCAAGATGGTGGAGTAGAAGAATCACCCAGAGCTATACCATACCTCAAAAACCAAGCCAAATGAAACAAAACAAAACAAAATCTCCAAACATTTAGAAAATTTACTGCCTGAATCCTGATGGGGACATCTAACAAAAAGTGTCAGTCATTTTCCTAGTTCAGGTCAGATAACATAAGGAGGCAGACAGAAAGGTCTCTGAATACTATTATTGAGAAGTAGTAAAGAGAGTGATACACAAAACATTCCAGTATAGGGAGAAGCTATGCAGGAGGGCAAGAAGTAGTCCCACATTCATATTGAAGCATATCACAGGATATGAGCATTGGTGCCAACAAGCATATTTTTCTCTTACTGTCCAGCTCCAGTTCACATATCCTTGGGAGACTGAAAAGGTGACCTGTGCCTAGGTATGGCAATCCAGGATGAGGAGAAATCCTCATAGCCTATGTACAGAGAGAAGAGCAAGCTCAGAAGCACATAGCAGGTGTGGCTCAGACCTCAGCCTCAAATAGAGGTCTTCATTCTAGCTTCTAGATCATGGGTGGGGAACCTGTGGCCTCAAAGCCACATGTGGCCTACTAGGTCCTCAAGTGAATCCAAACTTCACAGAATAAATCCCTTTGATAAAAAGATTTATTCTGTAAAACTTGGACTCAGTCAAAAGACCACACCTAAGGACCTAGCAGGCCACATGTGGCTTTGAGGCCTCAAGTTCCCCATTCCTGTTCTGGATCATTCTGAAGCCTGCAGATGAACAACTAGAGCATGAAACACAAGGGAACTTGTGGTTCTGTTACTTTGAATTATTAGTTTTCTAACTAATAGTGGCTGAGTCCAATAGTAGTCTATTACTGCTCAGACCCAAAACTCAATCAGGAACTTACAGAATTAAGAACAAGTGGAAATAATTCAAGAATCATTGTACTACCTGAAAGCTATGACCATCACTTATAAATAAACCAAAAAGAGCCTACACATCATATTTTAAGTAATCTCAAAAGAAAACTACCCAGATCTTTTTGAAGTATAGGTCAAAGTGGAAATAGAAAAAAAAATCAACTAGCTACCTCCTGAAAGAAATCTTAGATGAAAACTCTCAGGAATATTAGACTCAAAATTCAGAGATTCCAGACCTGAAGGTGAAAAAAAAAAGTACTACAACTAGCCAGAGGAAAGAATTCAAGTAATGAGGAGTCATAGTCAGGATCACATATGATTAAGCAGCCGCCACTACAGAGGAAGAGAATGCTTTGAATATGGTATTCAAGAAGGCAACGGATATAGATTTACAACTAAAACTAATTTACCAAGCAGTAATCATGCAAGGGGAAAATTGATGTTTAATGAAATAGAGAACTTCTAAGCATTTCCAATTTTTTTAAAAAAATCACTAGAGCTACATAAAAAAAGGCAAACATAGGATTTAACAGAAACATAAAAAAAGAAAATATGACTAAACAATCATAGGGGACTAAATAAAGATAAACAACTTATATTAAAATATGTGGCAATGATACATTTGTCCCATCTGAAATCTATCGTTACCAGGGCTCATAGAGTGAATCTAATTAGAGTGAAGATCTGGGAGTGGTTCTGTTATTTCCACATGATATTAAAAGGAGAATGGAAGGAAAGTGCATTTATGGAAAATTAATCTCTAATTATATCATAATCAGTAGTATAAGTAGATGTCTATACTAACAAGGAGGAGGTGTTGGTGGCTGACATTTAAACCTCATTCTCATTTGAACAAGTCAAAGGAGGGAAGAATACACATAGCCAGAGTTGGCTATGGAAATAAATTTTACTCAACAGAGAAATGGGAGGAAAAGAGAGAAGGGAGAATTAGAGGGAGGTCAGAATAAGGGAAGAATTAATCCAAAATAAAATAAAGTCTAAGGGTGTAAAAAATATTTGTAATACTTTTCTAAGTGGCAAAGAATGGGAATGTTGGGTAGGTATTTATAAATTGCAGCATGAATGAACAAGTTATGGTATATAAAGGTGATAGAATACTATTGTGCTATAAGAAATGATAAAGGGAATGGTTTTAGAGAAAACCAGGAAGATTAATATAAACTGATATAAAGTATAGAAAGCAGAACTAGGAGAACAACTTATACAGTAATAACAAATTTATCACAAAGAACAATTTTGAAAGCCATAGGAAGTCTCATCAGCTTAATGATCAACCATGATTCCAGGGGACTAGTGATGAAACATGCTATGGACCCCTATAAATAAACTAATTAACTAATAAGTGTGTATATATAATATGTATGTTACATACACATATATGTATACAATGTGTATACAATAAGATATTTATAATAAATATTTTTGCGTATAATATGTGATATATACATATTTTATATGTATACACACACACACATACACACAGTTATATTGCTTTAGTTATGTACTAACTGTGTGACCATGGGTAAAACACTTAACCTTTCTCAACCTCAGTTTCCTCATTTGTAAAATGGGAATAATAGTATCACCTTATAGTGTTACCATGAAGATTAAATGATACAATGTTCACAAAGATCTTTAAATATCTTAAAGTACTATAAAAATGTTAGATATAATGATTGCATATCTACATATATGTATATCTAATACATATTTATTATTCCAAATCCTTTATGCTTTGCACTTACTGTAAATTTAGCAATCCTCAAAAACAAACATTTTGATGTCTTATACAAATGCATAGATGTTTGTATAAGAAGCTGTAGATTGTTACACAGTTTTAAAAACATATATAAATATATATACTTATATACTGTATCATATGTAACTAAGTATATATCATTTATATATCATAATTAAGCAGCCCCAAATATCCCATTTTTGTTCTCTACTGTACTTTTTTCCAAGCATTTAAAAATGCTTTATTAATTTTTAAATTTCTATCTTCACCCACTAACTCAGTCTATTCCATATAGAAGTCCTTTCTTGTAATATATTGATTTAAGTGAAAAAAAAGCTGATCACACATTAACTATATCTATATATATATATATGTCTCATTCTGCACCTCTACTAGCATCAATCTTTTGCTAAAAATGCTATGTCTCATCATATATTTTTCTAAAGCTCTGATTGGATGTCTCTCCCTAACTAAATGATAAATACATCACTAAGGTAGATTCTTATCATGAAGATTACAGAAGTGTAAGCCTACATTTGGGCAAATAGTTCTATAATATGTGTGGATAACATGTGTATATATATATATATATATGTGTGTGTGTGTGTGTGTGTATATGTGCATACATATGTATACATATGAATGTGAATACATATACATGCATATGTACACATACATAGTTCACACACAAAATAAATTCAAAAAAGTTCAGAGTGCTAGTGTATTAATAGTTGAGGGGATTAACAAAGGCTTCATGTAGAAAATGATGCTTGAGCTAAAACTTATAGGCAACCATGAATTCTAAGATGGGCAGGTAAGGAACAAATGCAATCCAGTCAGGAGGTATCGTCAGAGCTAAGGTATGATCATGAGATGTGGAGAGTTTTCTGTACAGAATATGAGAAGGCCAGCAGGCCTGGATCTCCAAGTACATGTAGAGAAGTAATGTATATGAATATTGCAAAGGCATGAAGGCACTAGGTTGAGAAGAGATTTAACTGCCAGTCAGAGGAGTTTGTATTTTATCCTAGAGGTAACAAGGAGTCACTAGAATTTATTAAGTAGGGGAATGATATGGTTAAACTTACACTTCAGGAAAGTCACTTTGTCAGCTATGTGGAGAATGGATTGAAGTAAAGTTGAAATCTGGGATAAGAGGACTCAACAGAAAACTATTGCAGTAATCTACATGAGAGAAGGTAAGTGCCAAGGCTAGGGTTTTGGTTATATAAGTGGAGAGGAGGTGATCAATATGATAGATGTGGATACGAAAACAAGAATATTTAGCAACTGATTGGATTTCTGGGTTAGGTGACGATGAGTCAGTGATGGTACTGGGATGGCAAACAGATAAACTGCGAGGGTGGTTATAATGGAGGTTATAGCAATTATAGCAAGCAAGTTCAGGAGGTAGGTTTTTTGGGGAATATAAAAATTCTGTTTTGGACAAGTTAAGTTTGAGATGTTTATACCTTTGGAGATGAAGGGCTACAATTCAGGACAGAAACTGGGGCTGGATCACAAATCTGGGAATCATAGTCATACAAATGGTGATTGAATCCAGAAGACTTGATTGAAAGCACGAAATAAGAACATAGAAAAGAGTACAGAAACCAGTATAGAGCCTTAGGATACACTCATAGTATAGACATTATTTGGCTGACAATGGAGAAGAAGCATAGGGTGCAAGGAAAAATGGATGGTTTGATCTAATTAAGATTTTTATGCATGAGAGATATCAGGAAATGTTTGTAAGCAGTAGGGAAGGAACCAGAAAATACTGGCAGTAGTTGAATATAATATAGATGGTGAGATAGTACAGACAATGTGCTGGAGACATGGGAAGAACTGGGATCAAATGTTCATGTAGGGAGGATTAACATAGGTGAGAAAAACTGTCTTTTCATCAGAGGAGAAAAAGTAAAGAATGATGTGAAGGGGTCATGAGATTTGGAGAGGAGAAGAGAGAATTCCCAGCAAATATTCTTGCTTTTCTCAGTAAAGTATGAACTAAGCCTCTCAGCTGAGCCATTGAAGGTAGGGGTTGTTATGGGAAGTGTGAAAAGAGATTATTAGAAAGAGCCACTGTGGAGAGTACTATAGGAACTCAATTGAGAAGGATTAACAAGATTGCCTTGATATCATGAAGACCCAAATGAGATTAGTTAACAGAAATAATGGACCCACTTAACATGGTCAAATTATTTACACTCATCATGCCCTAAACTGAATATATTATCTTCCTAACTAAATATGTCCCTCCTCCAAAGGTCATTCTATTGAGGATATCATCATTCTATCATTTATTCAACTTCACAGCTCCATTCTTTGAGTGTTTGTTCCTTTCCCTCAGACCCATAACCAATCAGTTGCCAAATCTTGTCAATTATGCCTTCACTTCTCCTATCAGAATCTGTTATCCTCAGCGGTAGCTAGGTGGCACAGTGGATAGAGCACCGGCCTGGATTCAGGAGGACCTGAGTTCAAATCCAACCTCAGACACATAACGCTTACTAGCTGTGTGACCCTGGGCAAGTCACTTAACCCCATTTCCTAGCAAAAACAAAGCAAAACAAAAAAACAAAAATAGAATCTGTTATCCTCCCTACTTCAATTCATTCTCTACTCTGAGGCCAAAATGATATTTCAAAGGCCAGGTTTTAAGCATGCTAGTCTTTTCTTCAAAAACATTCAACAGCTCAGTTTCCTCTAGGGGAAAGTATAAACTCCTGAGCTGGGCTTTTAAGATGTTGTGCAATGTCTTCTATCTGCCTTCTCATACTTGTTTAATATCATTCCCCATCATACTTTGCTCTATTTAAACTGGAATTCTAGCTTTTCCCTGTCTTCATCACTGCCTCTTCTGCTGTCATTTATTCTCACAGCCCAATCTTTTATTCTTTGAATAAATTTCTACCTCTTCTCCACTGCCCAGAATCACTGTCTCTCTTCAGGGTCATTTCAGTTGCTACCTACTCTGAAGCCTTTCTTAATTTCCCTTGCTCATATTGTTAGTAGTTTCTTCTACCTCAGATTACTCTCATTTATTCTCCTGCATACATATTGCCTCTTCTAAGGGAAATATAAGCTCCTCAAAAGTAAGGACTTTATCTTCTCTTTTCCCTTACTCTCTTCCCTCTCCTCTCCTTCCCTCCTTTTTTGATCCTCCCCTCATTCTCTCCTATTCTCTACTGTTCTTTTCAATTCTGTTCTATTTCTTTTCTTTCTTTTTTATGTGTAACCATTATGCCTATCTAAACAGTAGTCTCTTAATAGATGGTTGATGCTGCTGAATTTCTGTATGCTCTGCTTTATGTTCCATTCAGATTTTTAATATAAGTGACCTTGAGGAAAAAAAAAATCTCAATGCCTCCTTCATGTCCAAGCTATCTGTATACACAGTTACTTAAACGCAGTGTTTGATGTACATTTTCTTTCTTTTAATTGAAGTACACACACACACACACACACACACACACACACACACACACACACACACACACACAGCATGGCATATATCTATTGTAGCAAGAAAAATATTTTATGCTATATCTCGCATGTGTCTGTCACATGTGTCCATGTTTTGTTGTCCCCAGGAAGCCTGAAAAGGTAAGCATAACTTCACAATCTTGAAATACGATTTTAATCAGTCTAGAAAAAGAATTCCTGTGATGTATGATTTTGAAATGCAAATAAAACAACAAAGAGAAAAAAACATTTTTCTAATAATTGCACATACTGGAAAAAATGTATATGATCTTTTAATATTTCCCTCCTTGGGATGTTTCTATAGATAAAAGCAAACTAACATTGTTTGTGTCCGTAGGACATCAATTACTGTTCAGCCTGAAAGCTTAAAATAAAGGAATCAAAATACAAGTTTGATATTTTTCTACATGATACCAGATATTTATATTTTTCAAATAGTGTAACAAATTTGGCATAATGTCCACATTACCTATGTCATCCTCTTGGCATATTATTTCATCATTTTGAAAAAAAAAGCACACCAAAAACAAATAAGAAAAGGTATGTATTTTATATATGGCCTTTTCTAAATTCCTTTTCTGGCATTCAATGTCCACATAATATGAATACAACTTTTATTTCTCTGCTATGGTTTTGTTTACATCATTCTCCCTAATGAAATGCATTTCCCTCTACTCAATGGAAAGAGCACCAGGCTAGAAATCAGAAACTGGAATCCCATCATAACTGGAATCCCATCCCAACTCTCTGTTATTTTTCTTACTCTCTCAATATACTCTACTTCCCTGAGTCATCAGATTCTCAGTCTACAAAATGGGAGTCATCTACTCAGGGGTGTAGTGTTTTTTTTTTCTTTTTGGTAAGGCAGTGGGGGTTAAGTGACTTGCCCAGGGTCACACAGCTAGTAAGTTTCAAGTGTCTGAGGCCAGATTTGAACTCAGGTCCTCCTGAATCCAAGGCCTGAGCTCTATCTACTGCGCCGCACAACTGCCCCCCATAGTGGTAAATTTTTAAATATATATATACATAAATATGCATATATACATATATATTCGTGAGCATTTTATAAGTTTAATCTGCATTAGTAACATTATCTTTGTTACTTTCTTAAGCCTAGAAAAGTAGTAAAACAATAAACCAAGTCCTGATTTGCAGCATTTGCTGCTTTCTGGAGCTTAAAAGCTCACGCTGAAAATTTAATAATGTCTATTCTGAGCTAGTTAGAGCTAACTACAGAATACCCCTGTTTCTACTACATGGTGCCTCTAAGATACCTCCCAGCACTAAATCATTTGAAATTCATTTATTTAAGCCACATCTGTACTTCGAAGCCTTTTTTCAAACCCCACCTCCTCCATTAAGACTCACCTGAGAAGCCCAGTCCACATTAATTTTTCTTTTTAATCTTTTATAACACTTATTGTATCTTTTTATTCAATTATTATCATACATTGCCTTGACTGTTATCATTTTTATGCTTATTCATTATCCCCCTAAATCCTCTAAGTAAAAAAAAAGTCAGGGTCTATATCATATATTTCATTGTATTTCTTCACTTCTACTTTCACCCCATTCCTATGCTGCTTTACATATTGCCTTGTACATCATAATTTTTCAGCAAATATAGTTTGTTTGATAGAGTGAAACTTTGTGAAGAACTTTCTGGAGGTACCACATATATTATTAAAGAATTTGTGAAGATATAATGGCATGTTTGATGACTTCATTAGGAAATTACCCTAAGGAGAAAAAAATAGACATTTTTCTTCAGTAAAATGATATAAAGAAAAGTGGTATCATCTACATAAGCAGCACAGATAGATCTGTAAGTTGTTCAGTGGATTTCCTTATACCCTTCACCTGGCATTTGACATTGCATCATACATTTTTAGGAGGAAAGGGCCTTAGAGACCATAATAACTAATATAGTTGAACTGTGTTTCTATCTGCATCTGATTAAATGATACTACTGCCTCACTTTGCGATTTTTCTTTGGATGTTGCACTTATGCCTCTCTAAATACATAGCAAGAACCTCCATGGCTAGGGCCATGTCGCATATGTCTTTGTATCCTTGATTATCATAACATTGATGGGGTGCTCAAGGCATAGCAGCATCTGTGCTGTGAGGGCTTGCTGAGCCCTTTTCAGGGATGCTCCCATCTCTGATGTCCACCTGGCACTCAACTTTCACCTGTGGTCCCAAGAAGCTGTAGCATGCAAAGACTTTCTCCTGTGGAATAGGAGGATAAGAACAATTTGTTCCAACAGCCACAATGAAAGCTAAAGTGGTCTTTATGGAGTACCTAGAGCTTGATCAGACACAGAGGAAGCCAAGGTCATCCACTGCATCTTGGGCCATTGCCAGTTATCCTGATTTTTGTCTTGCCACTGGACTTTGATGATTCTGGAAGAAAGAGTGAGGCTGATGATTTTGAGCAACTTTGTCTTACTTAAATCCAATTTGTACTCAAGTTAAGACATGACCACACCACCCTGTGATAAACATTGGTCCTCTTTGACAATGAAGGACAAATAACAGTATAGCACTGAGCCATAGGGGGGTGAGGAGAGGGACAGTGAAGGGAAGTTGCACAAGAAACATGTGTTGAAGATGTAGATAAATATACAGAATAACTGGAACGATTCTGTATACAGAATAATTGGAATGACTTGGGGACTGCTTACCTCAATTTAGGAACATGCCCTGAGAAATAAAAGTTCTAATATTTATTCCTACTCATTTTGCCATTTGGTTTCAGATTTGTACAACAACACTTTAGCTGGAGAATTAAATGTTTTATTAATGTGAAGTATAAGTGAAGTTTACATGAGCGAATTTTCACTGAAACTCTAACCTTTTTTAATTCTTCTTGAACCAGTGACTTTTATATTTCCCTGAATTAACAACATTTAATGAGTGTTAAAATGTTCTGAAAAGATGACTCCTTTAAAATAAGGTCATAGAGTCCCCTCTGAGAAGTAGTATAAACCTCTATCTATAGCATGAATCTATACCATAGTAGCTACGACACAAACCTTACAGCATCTGCTTCTTACCTTGCAGTCCTTTCCTCTGTATCTCAAACATTAGGAAAAGTAATAACAGATCTATTTGCTAAAAAATATTCCCTCATTCTAAGCTGAAAACATCTTCCTCATATTTTCTAGTCAGTACTTCATTACACACAAAGTTCCTGATATACTTGGAATTTATTTAGGTACCAAGAAGGGAAGAATTGTGAAGTTGATTTCATTCTCAACAGAAGTTCTGCCTCTAACTATCTGAAGTTCAAATTCAATTTTCTTTCCAAAGTTATACTTAGTATCTTCATGGTACACAGATAGCACCTTAGTACCCTGAAAGATTTAATTTTCCTGCAAAAGACTAAGCAAGTCATTCCCAGGGATTAATTATCTTAGCAACAGAAATAGAACTATTATCACCATCAGTGTTACTACATGGATGGCAAAGCTATCAAGTCTTCAGTTATAGTTTCCTTTCTGACTCATGTCCTTTCTAAGAAAGGCCATGCTGAAAATATCTATGAGAAGGTTACTAAGTTAATGTTTGCAAAGTGCCTTGAATATGAAACCTTTTCTGTAATTCCCAGATCATATTCATCTCTGCCAGCTCTATACTCCAGTTTGACTTACAGCCAATAACACTTAATTTTTACCACTTAATCATTCTCTAGTTATTCTTTATATGTTAGTTTTACCTTCCTATGGAAAATGGAAGCTACCTGAGGGTAAGGAACATACCTTATATTACTTTTATTTTGTCTATTGTGCCTATCACACACAATTCTAGATACACCACAACTACTGTGTTCAATCATCATTTAATGGTTGATCAATCACAAAGCTACATTTTGGTAACAGAATGCTAAGCATCCTAAAGTAAACTTGCTCAGTCAGTGATGTGAATGTTTCATAACAGAATCACATTTCACCGTAAAACTGTATCCTTACAGATAATTCACAGATCAAACCATAGCCCTTCTTTGATTACCTCTACCTACTCCCCTGACACACTCACACCACATGACAAAGCCATATAGTCAAAGCCTAATATAGAAAGATTAGGTTATAGAATAGTTATTAGCCATGACTGCCAATGTCAGCCTTCTAATCATTTTCCTTAGTTCTGGGTCATTGGTGTCATGTAAACACAATGTGTTTTTTTTTTAATGATTTAGTTTTCTTTTCAGTTTCTTTTGGATGCCAATTTAATATAGTCTTTCTCTTATTTTTTTCCCCACATGTCTTCTTTTCCTTAGCAATACTTTAATTTATCTGGGCAGGAACTTTTCTTACACCCTTGCACTTCCTATTGTACATAGCATATTGCTGGGCATATAGTGGGTGCCCAGCAAATACTTGTTGATTTTTATGAATAAATTCAGTAGAAATTGGGGGGGGGGAGACTTCAAACACTAAGCTGATAGATACCTTTACTCCCACCCAATATCTGTTTTTCTTATAACTATTTTCATTTTATATTAAAAAAGAAAAGAGAAGGAAAAAAAATTCTTGAAAGGATACCAATCAATTGCTCTCTGAAAATTAGTTGATAAAAGGCAAAAATATATAAAAAGAAATAGAATATTTCTCCCATGAACAGAGAGCCTTCTGAAAACAGATACTGTGAAGCTGTTAACACCATGTCTTCCTCCAACCCTCAAATTAAAAGGAAACAACCCTACACTTGGAAAAGTAATTTCTTTTTGGGAAGGAGGGGAAAAAAGGAAACCAATTTTTCTGAGCTAGTAAAAGAAAAAAAACTTTTTCTGTTCTCCTTGGAGGCAGTGAATTCAAGGCAGGAAGAGGTATCAAGAAGATTCTGAAAAGAAGGTGGGGACTCAGGAACCTTTGTTATGAATGAAAACTGTGTGATGGGGTGAACTTGTCCCCACTATCTTGTTGGTCATTACCAAGTTTAACTTGAAAAGCTCAACTTCAGATAAGAAACAGTGAATGAGAGCCGGCTTTCCACTGTAGCGTCATTCATCTGACAAAGGGACAAGAACAAATTTTTAGTCAACATAACCCCCACTCTTGCCTCTGAATTATTGAGCACAAAACTAAAACCTTAGAGAAGCTTAAACAATCTATCAGCTGCTAAGCTTTCCTTAGAAAATTAGCTCATGATATGTAATGGTCTTTCTTATACATTTTAATTCATTTTAACAGTTTAAATAGAATTTGAGTAATAGCTTCTTAATGTTCACCACAGAAGGTAACTAAATCTTTAATGGACTCCTGCTGCAGCATGCTTAAAATTGTAATTTAATTGAGGCCTATGTAAAATAAGTTATTTTCCTCTTTTTTTTTCTTTTGGTGTTCAGAATTACTGGGTTTTTTTTTATTTTGGTGGGGAGAGGTTTTATGTTTTAATCACATTCTATTTTGTATTTTCATGTGACTGAAATGGGAAGCTTAACAATACAGGAAGAATTATTCTTTTTCCTATAGTTGAGACAGTTCCATCTGAAGCCCATATATTTGAGGAGATAAAGTGAATATATTTTCCAACATTCTTTATCTCTAGTTATATGTGTTTATTATGTCCTGACCTTGTAATAATTTGGTTTTTCTTTTTTTCATTCTTTCCCCAAATAGTAGGGTACCTTCCAATACCTCTCCATGAGCAAAAAGATCTCTTGCTCCTTCCATATAGTCTTCTACAAAAGCCCATTCTCTGATCCTTCTTTTATAATGAGATGTAATTGATTAAGAACAGCCTAGAATGTGGTCCCGAAGAGGATAATTCTCATTTTAAGAAGAATTGTGTTGTTCAGTAATGTACAACTCTTTCTGACCCCATTTAGAGTTTTCTTATCAAAGATAATGAAGTGGTTTGGTGTTTTCTTCTCCAACTCATTTTAAAGTTGAAGAACTGAGGCAAACAGTGTTAAATGAACTTCCCAGGCTCATACAGCTAATAAGTGTCTGAGGCCAGATTTCAACTCAAGAAAATGAGTCTTCCTGACTCAGGCCCAGCATTCTATCTACTGTGCCATCTAGCTGCCGTAAGAAGAATTACAAAGCTAAGATAAAAGGGTGGTCCTTGGGTTGTGATATAACAGTTATCACCACCAGCCACTTTGGGGAGGATTGGATAGGGGAGAGAAGAAGGAATAGGGAGGATAGGAAATCATCTGAGACACATCATTGCCTCCAAAATCATACCACAAACTTATTCTCCTTATTCAAATACTCATTGGTTTTGAAATTTTCCTCAAGCCAATTGCCAACTTCTCCTTTTTTTATTGGGGGACTTGAAGGTGGGAGTAGAAAAAGGTGGGAGATAAAAGTAAGGAAGGATATAGGATCTAAAGGGAGGGTAACGGGAAGAATTACATTAACTTTGTTTTCAATTTCATGCCTTTCTGCTTTTCTTGGTTTCATCCACTTTAGAGGAAAAAAATCATAAAGGAAAGAAAAAAAAACCTCTGAATTACATATTAGTGAATAATATTAGATTAGTTAAAATGGCAAAGAACACATCCCCAAATAACTTAGAATAATTGGTTCTTGGTTCATATATTTGAAGTAATTTTAATTCTAAGTTATCTTTTTCTAATAAGCCATAGATGGTAGTACAGGTTTAATGATAGTAAATGTCACTATGTGTATTAGTAAATGTGTATCTAATTGATGAGATAGGATAAGATTACTAGAGGATTTTTTTTTTGCTTTTGCTTTTTTTCTTTCTCTACAAAAAAATAATCAGAGTCTCTTGGAAATTAATTTTGCTGCAATAAAATTCTTCAACAGGGCATTTTATTTTATGAATTTGTTAGTACTAGGAAAACATCCACAGTAAAATGTGCAGGATAAAATCAACTCCTGAATTGTAAGGGTTCATGGGAAGGAAATCCTTTTAAGGATTTCTTCTTTCTGGATTCAAGCTCTTCATTCATTACTTACATAATGGCCAGCATGATATTAATGGTTTGCTTGACAGGAGCCACAACTCAACAGAATATTAAGTGTAGAAAAATCATTCTTATTTCTGATTCTTTTTTTTAATATTTTTTTTTGTGTGTGTGTGACCTATTTAAGGAGAAGAGGCATTACTGCCACCAAAACTTCTTCCACCTGGATGATCTCCTGGACCTCACCATTGCCTCCAATGACTCGTCTTTTAGCAAGACTGAATCAGTTCTGAAACTCAGTCCTTCATATCTCCTGAATCTGAACGTTGATGACTGAAGTGATTCCTAAAAAGATAAAGTTACTTCTCCAAAGTCACAGAAATAATCCTTTTAGGAGACATTTAGTTCACAAACACAAACATGCATGTGTTCATACACAGACACAGATACATAACTACTTTGTTTAATTTGTATGAACAGATCAGGCAAGTCAGAGAAACAAACGATTTTCTTCAGGTAAGGAGCTGAGGGTGGTGGCTAAGGGTTCAGAGAGAAGTCTGTTTTGGTTTTTTGGGGTTTTTTTGGTTTTGTTTTTTTTTTAGTGGACTCAATTATTGGTTTCAATAGACTGGTATAAAGCCAACCAAATTTGACTAAGTGTCTATTTGTATTTTTACATAATTCATTAAAACTTCTCTTAGAAGTTTTACATCATGAGTTACAATTCACAATAAATGCAAAAGTATAAGATGGGATAGGCATGTTTAGAAAGCAGTTGTTCTGAAAAAAATGATAATTTTAGTAGACTGCAAGCTCAATGTGAATTAGCAGTGTGATATGGCAAATAATACTATTAATAATGATAACTAATGGAATTTTGGGCTGCATTAGGAGGGAGGGCATAACTTCACTGTAATTTACTTTTGTCAGAGTACATTATAAATAAAGAATGATTGAAGGATCTAGAAATGTTTAGATAGAGGAGAAAAGCATTCAGGAGAAACATGAGAAATGTCTTCCAATAGGTGATGGAGTGTGATGTGGAGGAGAGACAATATTTCTTTTCTTTCATCCCAGAAGGCTGAACAAGGAGCAGTGGATGGAAGATACACTTAATGTCAGGAAATGCTTTTTAATAATTGGAACTATCCAAAAGTAGAATACCTTATATTGAGGCATGGCAGATTCCCCTTCTTGGAGGTATTAAAACAGATACTGGGCAATCACTTGACTTGGTGTCATAGTGAAGATCCATTTTGCACATTATTTGAATTAGACTATCCGGAATACCTTACAACTGAATATTTCTGTGATACTGTGACCAAAAAAAAATTATTTTGTGGTTGCAAAAGCAGTTAGTGTTTCCATACCTATATCCTAAAATCCAGTCCTTCATCCTCAACTGCTTGGTAGTCATTGGCACATGGATGAGTGTTTCCTTAATTGTTAGGATTTTTTTCTTAGTCCTGAAATTCCCCTTTGTGCAACTTCCTCCTTATTACTGTAACAGCTACATTTTAGGGCCAAATATAATAAGCCAAACCATTCTTTTATGTGGCAGCTCTTCAAAAAGCTGCTATCATGTCCTGCCTAAGTCAGAAGACCTGAGTCAGCAACAGCTTGGGTATTTCTTTATTGTATGACCTTAAGGGAATGGTTTACCTCTCTGATTTTTAATTTCCCCTTTTATTAAGTAGAGTTAATAACACCTGACCTGCTTTTCTTGCATATTTAGAATATTACACATTTTATTTCTGAGGTATTGCTGCAGCTGTTTGTCCTTCGTTCTCAAAGAGGACCATGGCATCAGGGAGGTGATGCCATGACATATAAGTGAATTGAATTTAAGTGACAGAGCACTATGCAAAGTCACCAGCTTCACTTTCTCCTCCAGAACCATCTGGGTCCAGTGGCCAGATATGGATCAGGACAAGTGGAGATGGCCCAGGATGCCGTGGGGGACATTGGCCTTTTCAAGCTAAGCTCTTTAACAGGTCTCAGTTTGACTGAGGAAAAATACATTCAGTGATTAAGGCTGAATCTCTGAGGCATAATCCAAGAGAGAACACTCATTCTGTTCCTCTGACTTTTATACAAAATATCTCTTTTGAATAATTCCTTTCTCTTTTCCTCACCTCCACATACCATTTTTTTTTCAGTAGAGAGCAAGGAAAAATAGGTAGATTTCTTATTCTGGCATCTATTGTAAGCTTGATATTGAGTTCTGTGTCACGTCTTACAAGGATTGTAAAAACCAACTGTTATTAAATGTAAAGCATATTTTCCTCATCTTTTCAAAAAATCAGTTATTAAAGCAACAATTTTTGAAACTACTACTACTTTCCCAGTTCCCCCCCCATAAAAATAACAACAAAGATATTTTGAAAAGGAAGAGGCCATTGATATAATTATATTTATTTAAGTTATTTGATTTTTACCTCATTGTTAAATGACAGGGGATCAGTCCAAATAAAATGATAACCTTATGTTATTTTTCTGTATATAATGCTAACATTATTTTTTGCAGAATAATTTTAAAATGTCCTTCTTTAAACTAATATTGGTAGGTAGAATAAGTATATTTTACACTGTTTTGTGTGTAATAAAATAGATGAAACATTGAAGGATGAAGTAACTTGAAAAAGGTCACAAAATGAGTTAACTGAACCAGGATAAGTATGAAAAGGTGTGGCTTTAGTAGCAATTAGCTGCTTTGGTTTCTCCTAAATTGACTATGGAATAAAATGAATATTGCAAAAAAAAAATGATGACTAGAGTACTATGAATGCTAGTTGATTTTTGGAGGATCAGTATCTCCACCTTTGACTCGGTATTCTGACTGAATGTATTAACTACAAGTACAGTTACATGATCCTTGTTCTATTCTGCACCATAGGATACTAGGGATGGAGGGATAGAAAGGACCTTAAAAGAGTCCTCATCCAACACATTCATTCTATAGGTAAGCAAACTGAGGTACACAAAGTTAAGTGGATTTCCCATGGTCACACAAATAGGAAGTGAAAGAGATGGCCTTTGAACACAGGCCTCTAAGTCTAATACTGGTGCCCATTTTCCTGTTTCATGCTTTGTCTTATTATATAATAGACATGAGAATTATGTTTTCAATTGATACATCTTTAAAAAGTCTTCATTCTTTAGAGTATATATCTCTCCAAAAGGTATGTACAACCAAAGAGTTTTAATTAGCCTTAATTAAGGAGCTAGTCAACATTGAGTTTCTGCCTTGGTCAATCAAGGATTGTGAATTCCATACTATTTATTTTGGTAAGATATGGAAGTTGTCTGCTAAGGATAGAACAGTCAAGGATACCTGCATTTTAACTTGGAAGCTTAAAAAATGAGAAACAGGACATGTTGACTTCAACTGACTTCTGCTTTCTATGGAAAGTTTGCCTTAAAGCATAACTCCCCCCAAATCAATTACAATTAACCATTTGATCTTGAAGTCTGCACCAAAAAAAAAAAAGAAAAGGGACAGAAATATTTGAAGGCAACTGACATGACCACACTTAGCCATTGCTAACACTTATCCTCCTACCTTCCCATAGTCATTAGAAAATTTGAGGGGATAAAAAAGAAGAGCCTTTGATTAAATAGGCTAGGAGTCCCTGCTTTAAAGAAATGGAATCAATATATTCTAGCCTTTGCAACATTTTCTTCCTGCCCTTGTATGAAGATTTTAAGTTAGGTATGGAAAAAAAATCCTGTCTGAATGGATAAACACAGATACTGTGTAGAGAAGACTAATTATATCAATCAACAGTCACTTATTAAGAACTTTTTATGTATGTTAGCTATACAAATATCCTTTGTAGACATCTTCCTTAATTCTATCTGCATTCCTCTCCACTACTGCCAGCTTCTCCACTCCCTCAAAGGCAATTAGGTAGTGCAGTGGATAGCATGCTGGGTCTAGAGTCAGGAATACTTGGATTTAAATCTGCCTTGACACTTCCTAACTGAGTGACCTAGACAAGTCACAACCTCTGTTTGCTTTAGTTTCCTTAACTGCAAAATGGGGATAATAATAACACCTACCTACCAGGTAATTGTGAGGATCAAGTGAGATATTATTTATAAAGCTTTTAGTATAATGCTGCACATGTATTAAGTACTTAATAAATGTTCTCCCTTCCTCTTTCACTTTTCTTCCTCATTTGAGAAGGGAACTCTACTCTTAAAACCATCCTGAGTTTTCATAGACCAGTTCTGGCCTTTTCTTACTCAGTTTGAGGCCCTCACCTCAATTTCAAGACATCTCCACTCATCCCAACAAAATGTATCACTCTTCTTACAACTCCCTACTTCCTTTTTATATGTTGGATTCCTAAATTAGAACATAAGCTCTTTGAGAACAGCAACTGTCTTACTAGCTTTCATTCATATTGCTAGCATTTAGAACAATGCCTAGCATAGACTAAGCATTTAATAAATGTTTTATTTATCTAATGATCTACTTAAATCGAAAAATAGAAATGATCCCTTCACATTAAAAGCTTCTGTTGTAATAGTGGTGAAAAATATGCATACACACATATGCAGCTAAATATAAAATGAATAAATATTACATAAAAAGTCATTGAATACAAAGTAGAATGGAAGGATGTCAGGAAAGATACATTCGGTGATATTCTAAGTAATATGATTGAGGGCACAAGAAATGAGGCTTCAACCCCCCTATCTTATATTGATACCATAGATTTAGAGCTAGAAATGATTTTAGATCACACAAAATTTAATCCCCTCATATTATACCAACCCATTAGTCTGCCACATTCCCAAATTAGATCATAAGAAATCAATTCTTCTTTGTTTAATGCAATATAGCCTCCAATAGATCCTTTCTAAAATATTAATACCCCTGGAGGAGATAACACATACAATCATTATTATATATTAACTTTAACATGAATTAGTCAGTATCAGGATAGTTCGTAACATGGAATAAATGAGTTCTGATTGGAAGTAGGGAGGAAGAAAGAGGTCAGAAAATGCAAAACTGCCTGAAAAGGATAGGCCAATGTCCTGAATTAGCTATAGGTATCAAGGGACTATGTGATGTCATTGCATACCTTTCTTTGTCCAGGTAGAGAAATGGAAAAGAGAGAGAAAGAAAGAAAGAAAGAAAGAAAGAAAGAAAGAAAGAAAGAAAGAAAGAAAGAAAGAAAGAAAGAAAAGAAAGAAAGAAAGAAAGAAGAAAGAAAGAAAGAAAGAAAGAAAGAAAGAAAGAAAGAAAGAAAAAAGAAAGAAAGAAAGAAAAGAAAAAAGAGAAAGAAAAGAAGAAAGAAGAAAGAAAGAAAGAAAGAAAGAAAAGAAAGAAAGAAAGAAAGAAAGAAAGAAAGAAAGAAAGAAAAGAAAGAAAGAAAGAAAGAAAGAAAGAAAAGAAAGAAAGGAAGAAGAAAGAAGAAAGAGAAGAAGGAAAGAAAGAAAGAAAGAAAGAAAGAAAGAAAGAAAGAAAGAAGAAAGAAAGAAAGAAAGAAAGAAAGAAAGAAAAGAAGAAAGAAAGAAGAAGAAAGAAAGAAAGAAAAGAAAAGAAAGAGAAAGAAAGAAAGAAAGAAAGAAAGAAAGAAGAAAGAAAGAGAAAGAAAAAGAAAGAAGAAAGAAAGAAAGAAAAGAAGGAAGGAAAGGAAGGAAGGAAGGAAGGAAGGAAGAAGGAAGGAAGGAAGGAAGAAGGAAGGAAGAAGAAAGAAAGAAAGAAAGAAAGAAAGAAAGAAAGAAAGAAAGAAAGAAAGAAAGAAAGAAAGAAAGAAAGAGAAAGAAAGGAAGGAAGGAAGGAAGGAAGGAAGGAAGGAAGGAAGGAAGGAAGGAAGGAAGGAAGAAAGAAAGAAAGAAAGAAAGAAAGAAAGAAAGAAAGAAAGAAAGAGAAAGAAAAAGAAAGAAAAAGGTGGACTGTTAACAGCATTTCTTAATATTTTAGAGTTTTAGTTTTGACTGATTAAAACATAGGAAACTATTGATTTCTATTTCAGCCGTATATATGGAAATGACAGAACAGAGATTTCAGCTCCAAGTTCAATAGGAAAGTTCATTATTACACAATTATAGATTTAAAGGTGAAATGGACTTTTGAGGACATTTAGTCCAATCCTGCATCTTACAGAAGAAGAAAGAGCCCAAAAATGATAACCATGATCATGCAGGTAGGATCAGAAGTGGGATTTGAACTCATCTTCTGATTTCAAATCCAAGTCATAAATGCCATGCCTCCCCACAAAATGCATGCTCCCTTAGGAGGGGCCATTGCCCTTCAAAGAACTGACTTCTAGTCCTGGCTTTGACAGTTACTTTGATCAAGTCACTTGACTTCTCTTTTTCACCTCATCTTTCTTCACATGCAAAATCCAGGGATTTGACAAAGCAATCTTCAAGGTTACCTGTAGTCCTCACAGTTTTATAAGTCATCTGATATTTAGTCTTCCCTATTCACTCTAGCCCACTTTCTCATTCCCTTTCTTAAACTCCTATAATGGTTTCTGTACCACTTCTTCATCAGGAGTCTATATTTAACTTTTTCTATTTCATAACTTTACCTGTTGCCAAGTCTGGTGATGTCTGCATTTTCTTTCAGTTAAATAATCCAAATGAAATTATAAGGACCAGGACAGTCTAAGTTTCAGGAGCATAAGAGTTAATATATATATCTTACAATAAGAAAATGTTAGTTCTGGTGATTATACATCTCTAGGCTAAGTTGACTCATCCAAATTATTTGGGTGGCAGCAGGCAGCTGGTCATCCCTGAATTATATGATAATTAGAAAATAGTCTATCTCAATACCACCGTAATTGGTAGTCTGGTTTTGCTTTGACCAGCCATCATTCATTCACCCCTTACTCACTATTTCACATTTAATTTGTTGTATTAATGCATTTTACAAAAATTATGTTAACATTAATGGCATACTACAAAATAATCTGCCAATTCAAACACACAGAAAAGAGACCTCATTAAATAAATAAAATGAAATAAAACTGAAGTGCATGGTTGCACTTTCAATATTCAAAGACTCAAAACAATTTCCACAGTTCCCCAAGCATTTTGAAACTCTCACTTGACCATGAATGATGGCAGGAAGATTAGAATCTGAAATGCTCTGTTCCATGACAGTAAGAAGACAGCTAAGATATGAGTTCATAAAACTAACCACCCCAATTTATTGATGGTTTGTCCTTTCCATATTCTGCTATCAAGCACAAGATAATTCTTTTTGTTATTAGAGTCTATTTATACCACACTAATTATCATTAAACATCATTATGCTATTATTCTGCTCACAATACAATTACTAGAATCAGTTTTAAAATACTCATTCTTCTCCTCCTTAATGGGCGTTTCATGATGCTATGGATAGGGGAGCAAACGATGCAGTCAGATGAAATGGAAGGAATTTGTGCTTTAAAACATATACTGTAATCAGAAGCCTATCATGGAAAATCACAAGCAGCATTAAATCAAAGATTATCACTATTTCTTCCCTCTCCACTCTGCCATTCAATTTAAAGAATAAACTTAAATGAATTCATTTTTGGGAAGAGTGAATGCAATTGATCTAATCATAATTCTGGTCACTAATGAGAGACTTCCTCAGAAGGAGGTAGTGAAATCTTGGGCCAGACTTTCAACTTGTCCCTTAGGAACAAGAACATCATCAACTAATTCTGGAAATAGCCTTCTGTAAATTGTGAAGTTTTCTAAGTTAATATAAGGTAATAATAGAAAATACTACAGTTTTTTTAAAAATATAACAGACTGGACTTATCAAAATGAGTTTTAGAGTAATAAGTGTACTCTGCTTTTTGTGGCATTTTATGCTTATTCCAAATACTTGGCCATCAACATGGTTAAATTACCCCTTTCTGGAACTATTTCCTAAGTATAGTATATATTATTTTCAACATCTTCAAAATTAGGAGGTGAATCATCATTCTTTTAGAATAGATTTTTTTTTTTGGAAATAGCCAAAGAATTCTGAGAGCCAAATTTTTACCTAACTCACTAGATTGGTGGTTGATCAAACTATCTTAGATTTTTTAAAAAATGAAAGATGACTAAAAACTCTTGAACCTGATTTTCATATGTGATTTATGAATTGATACTCGGGCCCATCTCCAAAGAGGAGCTCTCAAAATGTTTTGTGTAAGAGCAGCAAAAGTAGAAAAAAAAGTTTCCTAATGTGATTATTTTGAAAGAGACACTCCACTTTCTTTGTGTCAGTTTTGACATATTTTATGTGGGAAAAAAAGTCAACTTAGGTGATCTTCAGGGTTCTTTTCCCATTTCTTTTGCCTTTTTTCATTACTCCACTTTTTATGCTTTTGAGATAGAGGAAAGATATCTGATGATTAAATAACATTACAAGGTTAGGGACTTAACTCACTCCTCCTTGAAGTCTTTTCATTGTCAGCACAATTCCTTTTAACTCAATTCAATTCAATTCAGCAAGGTTTTTTCTAAGCACCTACAATGAGTCAGGCATGGTGTTAGGTTACTGGTGATGAAAGGTTAAACATGAAACAGTTCCTGTTTTGAAAGATCCTATATTATACTGGGGAGAAGCAACATGTACACAGATAAGTAAATGCAAAATAAATACAAAGTAATTTGAGAGTGGGGTACTAAGAGCTTGGAAATCAGGAAGATGTGTTTAGGAGGTGAAAACTGAGCTGGTCCTTGAAAAGAGATAAAGAGGTAGAAGTAAAAACAGAAAGAATTCCAAGAATGAATCTTGAGCTTGTACAAAGGAAAAGAGAAGAGACATAAGATTCGTATGGGGAAGACAGATTTATAAAGTGATTTAAATGCCAAACTGGGAAATTTATCTTCTGTTCCAGAGGCAATTAGAACTTCTTGAATAAGTGAATGATATGGTCATGTGTGTTTTAGAAATATCTGGCATCCACAAAGGAGATGTACTACAGAGAGGAGAGGATGGCTTCAGGATTACCAATTGAGGATCTATTTCAATAGTCAATGCAAGAGAAGATGGGTCTGAATAACTACGACTTTGAATTATTTTACAGAGACTATTAAGAGATTAAGAAATTTTCTGACAAAGGTGGAGAGTGGGGACTCAGGTCATCACAATCAAATCAAAGGAGAGAGGTGTACTTATAATGTCCAAGTCATGGTCATCCTCTGGGAGTGAATCCAAAGAGTAAATATCTGATATAGACTATGAATTCTAATATAGAGATTTTCCTATCATAGCTTCATATTAAATATTTGATAAAAAAAAGATGAATAAAATAGAATCTGTTGCACAAGAGCCTGAATCACTTCAAGCTCCAGGTTTTTAGATGTCTTTAACTGCCATTGTACTGCATGTTATGGAATCTCATCAGTTGGGGAATGATTAAACAGCTTTTGGTACATGAATGTAATGGGATATTAGAGTGCCATGAGAAAAAAAATGCATTTGAAGAAAACAGAAACAGAGCGTGATTTATATCAACTGAAACAAAGTGGAGAAAAAACACTATACAAATAGTGACTTTAACAATACAAATTTTAAAAAAAACACAATAAAAACAAGTAAATGCTTTGTAATTATATTGATGAATCTTGATTTCTAAGAAAAGCTGAGAAACATACCTCCCTTCTGTTACAGAAGTCTGGGTTTCAAAGTGTAAAAAACATTGCATATATTTTCAGGGGTTAGTTGATGTGTTGGTTAGTTTTTTTAACTGTTTTTTTTATTGTCTTTTGTCTTTATTCTTTGTAACCAAGCGTGGGTTCATGGGTAAGAGTGACTGTGTATGTGTGTTTGGAAATGAAGAATTTCTTTTTTAAAAAATCTGAGTAAATTAAAAAGAAAGATATCTACCTTAAGCTCCATCAAAAGGTTTGGACACAGAGCAAATTGAGAAGGGGAAAGGGTTGGTAGACTTCTTTTTCCACTGTACATGAACACGAAGAGAATTTTAGACAGAAAGAGAATTGTAGAGTATAGATGCAAAAGCTGAGAAGGTAGGATGCAGAAATGCAAAAGAGTAACCAGGGAGGAAGAAGAAGATGATGACATAGAAAGTCAACAGGAAGTCATGAATTTCTATAAGGAGATGTGAGCCAGGTGGTAGGTACTTTATACTATACATGGGAAAAAAACTCTGTGCTGCTGATCCAGTTAGGGATGAAAAAAAGAAACTTTCTGATCTTACATTTCTCTCTCCTTTCTCTGCAGAGAAGATCATCTATACAATGATTCATTTACTCAGGCTGCTGGACTAAGGATAAGTTAACTTTTATTCTGAAATATAAAAAAAAAAATTAAACTCGCAAATTAAAGTACTGATCAACAGAAATGCTAAGCTGTCTCTATGTTGAATGTAATGCTCATTGACTGAGAAGATTCAAAGTGTGCTGCTTGTTCAGAGAAAGGAGATGATTTTAAGAAGTTATCTATCTTCCTATTTATTATTATTTTCTTTTCTTTTTAACATATTTTTTGGAAATTTTGAGTTAGAAATTCTCTCTCTTCCTCCAGCTACTCTCCCACCCAATGAGTGAATTCATGCAAAGCATATTTTCATAGTAACTATGTTGCAAAAAAGAATGGAAGAAAAAAATTTTAAAAGGTAAAAGAATATGCTTTAATCTGTACTCAGAGTTCATCAGTTCCATCTTTGGATGTGGGTAGCATTTTTCATCATGAGTCTTCTGGAATTTTCAGGGATCAATGAATTGATCAGAATAGCTTTCACAGTTGATTATGATTATAATGTTGCTGTTCCTGTGAATATTTTCCTTCTGGTTCTTCTCACTGTACTTTGCATCAGTTCATATATGTCTTCATGTTATTTTTTTTTATCCTGAAACTATCCATTTTATCATTTCTTATTGCCTAATAGTATTCTATCACAATTACATACCACACCTTGTTTAGCCATTCTCCAATGGATGGGCATTCCCTCAATTTCCAGTTCTTTGCTACTACAAAAAAGAACTGTTACAAATATTGGTTTGTATATATAGATCCTTTTCTTTGCTTTTTTTTCTTTTTTGAGCTCTAGTAATGGTGTTGCTGGGTCAAAAGGTATGCACACTTTCAAAGCCTCTCAGACATAGTTCCAAATTGTTCTCCAGATTGGTGGTGTCAGTTCACAAGTTGAACAACAGCACATTCGTGTCCTCATTTTTCCACATCCCCTCCAGCATCTATCATTTTTTTTTATCATGTTAGCCAATCTGATAGGTATGAGGTGGTACATTAGAGTTGTTTTAATTTAACTTTTTCTGATTATTAGTGATTTACAGAATTTTATGTGAATAGCTTATGTTTCCTCATCTGAAAACTATCTGTCCATATCCTTCTGCCACTTATCAGATGAGGAATGGCTCTTTTTTTTTTTATAAATTTACCTCAGTTTCCTAGATAGTTGAGAAAAGAGGATTTTATCAGAGGAACCTGATATATTTTTCTCATTTTCCTGATAGCCTTCTAATTTTGACTTCCTGGCTTTATTTGTGAAAAAAAATTAAGTTCAAGTAATCAAACTTTACCTCTTGAAATCCTCTCTACTTTTTGTTTATTCATAAAAATTTTCACTTATCCTTAGATCTAACAGGTAACTTCTTTTTTACCCATGCTTTCCTATTTTGTTTCCCTACTCCAATGAGTTTGTATATGTAGGGTAAAAAAAGATATAGGATGAAAAGTGGTCAGTTGAGGATTAGTTGATTGGTTGGTGTGTTTAAGATAGGGGATACTTGGGCATGTTCAAAGTGCAGCCAGTGCAAGGAAGCATTAGGGAGAGAAATAGGGAGGGATCAATGAAATGAAAAAAAATCTGAGAATCCAATTAATAATTTATTTTTCTCTCCTTAGTGTTATTATTAAATTAGTACTTTCAGAGATGAATACTTGTTAGCATTTCAGTGAACGAAGTTAGGGTTTCAATGATCTAGTTCATGAGCTAATTCTCTGAGGTTCATTTCAAAATATATGAGTAATCAAACCTGTTGAACAGGTCAATTATTTGATAGTTGCTGGAGTTTGGAGTTTGGACTTGTGCCATAACTCGAGTATATTCAAGGAGTTTCTTATTTGTAATGGCAAAGTCTGTCCAGCCAAGTTTCTTGTACGCTTACAAACCTGCCAAATCTTCTGATCGTGTCAATTTATCAGAATACTTCAAGTCAAAAATGAATGACATAATTTGCTTAGAGTTCTAGTATTCTTATGCCACTTACTACATAATGTTTGACATACTGTTCAACCTCTCTAGGTCTTGCTTTTCTCTCTAAAAGGACATTTTTGGACTAAATTATCCTTAACTTCTTTTCTAGCTCTAAGCCCATGAGCTACTGTGGTTTCCTTAATTTATTTAAGACTCCACATGGACATATGCTTATAAAGGATTGTATAGTCTGATTTAAAAGTAACCCTCCAGCTCCTCCAGGTTAACTTGTTAACTTCTTGAAAAAGAACCTCCTCCCCAATCTACCCAAGAATGGATCACTTCAGTGTAGCCTTTGGAATATCAATTTAAGAAGGATATTATTTAAGTGAAGATCATCTAATGAATACTGATCAAGATATTGAAGAGATTTGGGAATATTCTATATGGTGGTCAGTGTTTGCTAGAACATCTCAGTGGATTAAAGTTAGAAAAGGGAGAAAGGGCACCATATCCTCAAGCAGCCCATTCCACTTTTATATAGCTCCAATTAGGAAATTTTTACTTAGGTGATGAAATGTAACCCCCACGGCCTTTAGGCAGTGGGCACCAGGGTACTCACCATTACACTTATATTGAGCTGAAATCTGCTTCATGTTTTCCCGTTATTTGTAGTTCCATCCTTTCAGGCAGAGTAAATACAATCCTTCTTCCACATGACAACTCTCCAAATACTTTCATCTAGCTATCGTGTCACCCCTAAGCCTTTTCTAGGCTAAACATCTCCAGTCTTTAATTGACTTCCATATGGGCATGTTCTTGTCTCTTCACTATCCTGATCAATCTCTATTAGATTCTCTCCTTCTTATAAATTCCTTTTTTTAAAAAAAAGAAATTCCCGAGATTTAACTGAATTCCAGATGCAATTTGAACAAGGTCTCATAAAAGCTATCATGCCCCCTGAACAATGAGCCATACTTTCTCTTCTTGTTCAACCAGTTGTAGCCACTCCACTGATCACATGTTTAGGCTTATGTCCACCCATGTTCTCACACCTTGAAGACATGTATAGGAGGCCCCTAATTCCCATCTGCTTATTTTGATAATTGGCATCAACCTTGATCTCTAAAATCTTTTCAGTTTCTATTTTCCCATTCCCTCCTGTTTTTTTGCAAATTCTTCCTGACAAACAAGATTCTCAGTTTTCTGCCTGTTCCTGATCTCTGAGCTCAATGTGTCCCAAAATGTGTTGGGCCTGGCTCTAGGTATCAGCTAGTTTCCCAGTGGTGTGGTATAGAGGAGAGAAGACTACCCTCTACACAACTTGGGGCAAGCCTTTTAGTTCTTTGGGTCTTAGCTTCTTCATCTGTCACGAGGGAGTTTGGACTAGATGACAGTTCCTTCCAAATAAAGGACTCTATGATCTTTGTCCCATTCTTGACTATTGGCGTAGGACTCAGCTTGTAAAACTGGTCTTATATACCACCTTACTCTCTTAGTTCCAGCCCCTACTTACTTATTCTATTTCTGCTACCACTGATTGTCCTTCCATGACCTTGGAGGTACTTACCTTCCTTTTTAATGTTGATGTTTCAAAGAACAGTAGGGAAAGTTAAACAGTAAATAACAATAATAAACTTAATAATAACAATAACAATAACAATAAATTGTATTCACAGCTCACATGAGTTTTATTTTTGTTATCTTACTTAGTCCTCACTCTGTAAGATGAGTACTATCTATAATCATCAACATACTGAGGCAAGATTTGAATTTAGGTCTTCTGACTCTGGGTTTAGAACTGCATCCTCTATACCCTTCCCTTATGCACTTTCACCGTGCCTGGTGATCACTGAACAACATTTAATAATAACTGCTATGATACTACCCCCAGACTTAACTTTTTACTACTTTTGACTTTTCTAACCTGTCCTCCCAGCAAACTTTATTTTCCCTGTGTTTTTTTTCACTGAATTCCCTGAAAGTTGGTATTTCTGGAAGCTAGTAAGTTAATCCAACACTAAGTCTGTGATGAGTGATAATTAATTATAACATCCTTCTCATCCTCACCTCCACCAACAAGGAAAAATGGTTGCTTTTTGACAAGGATGCTTTGAAGAGAAAAATACCCTAAATCAAGATTGTCCCTAAAAATCATCTTTGAAGGACAAATGGGATATTCATAACTTCTCAAATTATACACTTAATCAGTCTACATACTTGTCAAAGTTCCTCTGAATAACTGTGTGCCCATGTGGCAATTCAATCATGTTTTCCTGAAGGGACTTAACCCAATTGTCTGGTGTCATGTTGTACTTCTTTAAATCATATTCTCAAATGTCAGTGTCAGGCAAGAACCAGGAGACACTGAACTTAGAAGTATGCTGCCTTTTGTGTTGAGAGAATCCATGAAATAAACCCTGGGGAGAGGCATTCTCTGAAGGTGCATAAAGATTAAGAGCTGTCAGCCTCCAGGCAAGAAATGTTAGGTCTTCTGGGAGATATCTGGGAGACTGGCTCTTCTGCCCCATCTTTATTCTCAATAAAACTACAGCCTATAGACATAGTTCCGAAACATTGCTTCTTTTTCTATTATATTCCATAGGGTGGGAAAAAAAAGACTTTTAAAAGAAGGGAAATATAACTAACATTAGAGGTATATAGAAATCTTATTACAATTAAGAAGACAAGGCAATTGATCTGCGGGGAAAAGAAAGTGAGCAATTGTTGACACTAACTCTGATGAGGGCATTATTTTTCCTTAATCTCCTTCATGAACTTACCTATAATTATCATATATAAATCAGTCTAGCCCAGGGTTCTGAGCCACTCTATGTAAACTGAATCTCACCATGGAAAACTGACTATGGTGTCAGGAAGTTGAGGGAAAAAAGAGCCAAAGAAACAGAGGAAATCTCTGTGTGGAATACAGTGCAACTCTGATGAGTCTGGTTAGCTAGATGTTTTTTATCTTATGGGTCTTAGCATATTATCTCATGTGGTACATGGGGAGCAACTCAGGCAGGGGAGTGAGGGAAGTGGGCTTTAGGGCATAGCATGAAAAAAGGAATTGAATGATTTGATACAATGGAAACAAAACTGGCCCTGGGATCATAGAAACATGGTTTGGATTCTGCTCTGCTTTCTATTAGCTGTTTAACCATAGACAAGTCACTTAAATTCACTGGACCTCAGTTTTCTCATTTGTAAAATCAGAGAGTTGTACTACATGCCCTCTGGAGTCCTTTTAAGTTCCATATTTGTGATCCTATAATTGTGTCATTAGGTCAGTGATAAATACATCTTTGACAATACCTTCTGGGCCCTTCCCTAGTTTCTTAGCTGTCCCTGCTGGAAGTAGAGGAACTTAGCCAATGAAGGAAGAGTCAGAAGATGCTGATAACTGTTTGGGTTGGCCTGGAGTTCTACCTGCAGCTCAACTTTTGTATTTCCTTTTTTCTGTGTCTACACGATCCCTCAATATCTGGAAGAAAGATGCAGTGGTTCCAAATCTGTATGTCCATGGACTCCTGTGAGAGGAAATTGTTGCAAAGGGTCTCCAAATAGATATCTACCCATTGATATACTGATCTTTATTTTGCTCCAGCAAAATAGGCAGCATAACATAATAAAGAAGCACATTTATCTTCTATAAGCTGAAAAAATAACATACTTTTTGAATATGTGCTTTGTTACTTCAAAGTTTATATAAATGATATTGTAATAAAAAATCATTTAATAGCACTATTGAATTAATATGTAACATTTTGTCAAAATGTAGTTTTTTAAATGTTGGATAGAGTGACTATGAGGTAAAAATTTGGGAATTCATCTAAATCTTGGATCATTAGGAGTCAAACTATGGTTACTTGAAAACACAATGAGTCAACAGCTTTTTCAATGCTATAAATGAACATCTGGCATTCAACAAACAAATTTATTTAATTTCATTGCAAGTAGAGAAATTGTAGATTTCCTAAAACAGTAGTGGAACTATTCATTTGGAAATTGGGCCTATTTTCCTATGATGTGTTGGACAGAACTACAGGAAATTTCAGTAAATACTAAGCATTCCCCTATCACCATCAAACTGCAAAAAAGCTGTTAGGAATCAGTCTTTTGCTAGAGACATAATGCCCAATTTCTTAGACAGAGGATTGTCATATGAAATATGATAATGTTTGGAAGGAAATTAGCATTGCCATAGATGAAGACAATGCAGAGTATTTGAGATTAACTAAAAAAAAACAATTAAAATGACTTTCTTTACCTCACAATAGATAATTAAGCAGCATTAGATCATTGACTCCCTCCACCCCTGTTTTCACTTGCAAGGGGAAAAGATGTCAAGTCTCAACAATGTTTTATGCAGCACTCAAGGCTTCTGTGTAGAATGGCAAAACTTTATTTGATTGAGGCTTTGAAATATGATTTGGGGGCTTAAAAATGTTCTTTAAACCAAGGATTGCTTAAAAGAACTTTCAAAAATGTTCTCATTGCCTTTAGAGGTATATTATTGTAAAGATTCTCATTTATAAGATTATAAGTCTTTCCTCAATGTTACATTCCAAAAAAATGTCATATTCTATGAAACTTGGGTTTCTATGTCTATTTAAACATTATTCTGACATTTATTTATTCTTCCCTTTTGTTCTTTCTTCTACGAATGTAAAAACAGAAGTCTCCCTGAAACACATTTTTTTAAAAAAAATATACTTTACTTATTTTAATCAACCAAAATGAAACTTCTCACCCTACTACTCTAATTGCAGCACTCCTCGCCCCTGGAATTGAGAAGACAGGAAAACATTAAATGCATGACAAAATACGTAATTGATCAAAACCACTTCTTCCACATGGTTATGTCCAGAAAGAAACATTGTCTCATTCTTCATTCTAAGTCCTTCACCACTCTAACAGGTAGTTGGTAGCATGTTTTATGAATGGTCCTCTGGAAATGTGGTTGGTTATTACACTGATAAGGTCCAACACAAGAGTATTTCATCACCTTGATATACCATAACCTACTTATCCAATCCCCAATTTATGGGAACCCTGCCACATTCCCATTGTTTGCCACCTCAAAAAGTGCTATAAATTATTTTATACATTCTTCAAGTTTGTTTGCTTAGGACTGATCCCTCTTTCAAACCACCTGCCCTCTAATTCCCCATCCCCCTTCTCCCATTTTCCACCTCTTTTCTTCTTGAGTGACATGAATTTCTGTCTTCAACTGTTTGTTTATTCTCCCCTCTTTTGACAGTTCAAGTGAAAGTGAGATTCTAGTGTTAGCTACTCTCCCCAGTCCTCCTCTTTTCTCCTTGTTTATATAATGATTACTTGTGTACCCTGATTACGTGAAATAATTTTCACTAACCTCCTTTCCCTTCCATTCTTTTGTATTATTCTTTCTCCTTTCCATTCTTAACATGTTCAAGACATAATAGAACCACTACTAGGACTTCTGTGATTGAGCTTTCTTGATGGTCCCTGATGATTTGGGAGTTCAAAGGAGACATATGTATCAACTCCCCATATTTGAATGTAGACACTTAACCCTTACTTAATCTTTGTTTCATTGTTCATTTATGGTTATCTTTGTATGTTTCTCTTCACTCATGTATTTGAATTTTAAATTTTCTATGCAGCTCTGGTCTTCTCATTGGGAATACTTGAAAGTTTTCTACCTCATTAAAAGTCTGATTTTTCCCTATAGTATTAGACTCAGTTTTTCTCAGTAAATTATTCTTGGCTACTACTATACAAACATACATACACACATACATTTATATGTATTTTTCAATCTATTCTTTTCTTGTTTCTCAGAATTTGTAATATGAAGGGGCTAGTTGAGATAACCTTTATAGTCTTTATTAGCTATATAGCTATGATCATTTGAATTGTGTGATACTGCATGTTCATGAAAAGAGGGGAATAGCTAAACAAAGTATGGTGTGAATATAATGAATACTATTATCCATGATAAAAAGGATGTTTTAAGAGAAATTTAGGAAGACTTGTATCAACTAATAGTGAAGTGAGCAGAACCAGAACAGTTTATACAGTATCAGTAGCATTGTAAAGATAAACATCTTTGAAAGATAATTTCATTAATCAATGCAGTGACCAGTCATGATTGCACATGACCAATGTTGAAACATGCTAACAATTTTCTTATAGAGATGTTGTATTCAGGGTGGACGTTTTTTTTAACATGGCAAATATGGGAATATCTTGCTTGACTATGCATATTTGTTACATAGTTTTGTTTTTCTTTTTTCTATTTTTTTTTCAGTGTAGGGGAATAAAGGTGAAAGGAAGAAAAAATATAGATACTTCCATTGGTGTGCTGAAGTCAGCAATTACCAGCTCTTGAGAACTAAATGTTAAATTCTCAGTGTGACCATTTACTACTTAGAACTCATAAAATATTATACTTAATGGCTTGGTTTGTGGATTTGTTTATTTATTTAGAAAATGATGAAGAAAATGTTAATAATTCATATTACTCTTAAGAGTGTTTTGTTTGTATTTTGTTTCATAGAGCTGCTTGTTAAACATTTTCTAGCATATCCTTGTTAGTGAAAAAAATTTTAAAAAAGAAGAAATGGAGGGCTGATGAGGACATGTTTATCTTTGGTTATGGGATGATATCTGGAAACTTTCCTGGGAATGTACTAGGAGCTAAGAGAGAGTTATTACTCTGATGGCCAGTATTTTAAATTGGGTAGTTTTTAGTCACAGTTCATTTTTTCACAGACAATGCTTAGGACACAAGAGAAATAGAAAAGATGTACTGAAGGCTTCAGCCTAATCTCTACCTCTTGCCATCATTACAAACTTGACATACGCTATCAAGACGAGCCTGCATTTTAAATATACATGGGCAGTAGGGTGGAAAGCATTGTAAGTGACTGACACTTTGGGCTGGATACAAGTGATATTTTCAATCACTAATCAAGTACAGTTGACTTATTAGTAATCCTTATTTCTCCTACAAGGGTCCATAACTTTTTTTTTCTGTATTGAGACCCTTTGGCATGCTGATGAAGTTTGTGGACACCTCCTCAGAATAACATTTTTAAATGAACAGAATAAAATATATAGGATTTTGAAGTAATTACAGACTTCCCCCTCCTTTTTTTTAAGTTCATGGACACCAGATTAAGAATTCCTGCGTGTTTTATTTCCTATATGGGGAAATTGAGACCTAGACACTTTGAGTGACTTGGTCAAGGCAACATGGATAATTAAGGGCAAAGCTAGGGTTTGAATCTGTGACTCTTTAAGTTTCCTGGGCCTTTGTTTTTTTGCCATATAACAGCAAGAGAGTCGAAGATTTCTAAAGGCCCTCCTGGCTGTAATGTTCTATCATTCCAAGATTCTTTGAATTCCAGCTCAGTGCTCTTTCCACTATACCACACTACATTCATTCATTCTGCCTAAATTGACCAATCAGTTTATTCAAACAACCAGTCACTTCGTGTAAAAAAAAAAATCAGTCTTAATCAACCAGTTGCTTAACTGAGGTGATTACTTAATTCAGATCAGAGCAGTTACACCCATTGTGTGCAGAGGCATGGCCATAGACAGCTGGATACTATCTTCCATATAACAAGTTGCCAAAAGGACAACTGTGGAATGGAAAAAAAATGGAAAATGGGAATGAATGAAAAATTTCCGGGCTTCATAGAAGCAAAGGATTACAACCTAAGACACAGAGAGCTAACATTCTGTGCCATGAGTACTTGCAGACAGATGTCAAGTGAGGAGAGAATGGATCAGCACTGCGGCTAATTTGATGTCTTCAATGCCTCACTAGCTGGATGATTTCCCATCCCGGACTACTGGGCCATTAAGCCTGTCTTTTACTGCCCAGTTATAAATGTGAATGGCAGAAAATAAATAGTTAAGGCTAATCAAATGGAAGGCAAGGGCCCAATGTGACCCCATTTGTCTGAGATAGTTGAGGGATAAATGGCAACCCAAGGGCTAATTTGGAAAAAGCGTAAAAATGCTTGTTTTCTGTAACAAGAAAGAAATAAGATGTTCATAGCTCTGTAAAGGAACTATTTAGATCTAAAAGCAATATAAGCTACAGAGTAAGCTCTATTATCCATGTGTCTGGGATACCATTAAAACATTGAGTCATATTTCATTCCTTATCAAGGGATCTATCTTTTGTCTGGAAGACGATGGGAGGATAACTCAATGTAGAGTTGGTTCATACTTGTCTTGAAGGCTGTGGCAAATGGAATTTTCAATGCTGTGAACCACCTCATGGTCATATTTCAATTGTTTACTCATGATCAGTTTTTTTGAATTTAAAACCTAAATAGAAAGGGTTGACTAAACTTTTTGTTGTTATTGTTGTAAGGAGAGAAATTGGAGGACTTTTTTCTCTAATCTAGAGGCTTATAATTGTTTTATCTGTTTAAGGTTACCTTGTGTCTGAGAATCATGTAACAAGTGATTTTATTTCATTTTTATCCTTATATCCTAGTATTTGGAAGACTATATATTGTCTTTAATTGAATCTATTCAATTTACTCCCACTCCTACCTCACCAAAAATTACCTGTCCTATGGATAGTTTAGGCTGGGCCCACATGGAAGGAATTTCTAGAGGAGATTGCCTCATAAGGTGGGAGGCTGGACTAGAGGAACTTCAAGCCTTCTGATGATAAGATTCTGTGATGCCCTTTGATTATCAGATTCTGTGGTCCTACTCTCATCTTGAAGAGATTTGACTATATAAGTTTACATTAAGATGTGAAAGGTTTAGTAGTTCTATAATAAAAGTATATTGCTTGTAGCCAGACTGAAGCAGACTATACTTAGTACACAATTTCATCGGTTTGGATGCTTGATAGTGTTGGGCAAGGCTTTTATTAAAGTTATGATGTTAAGTTTTTAAATAAAATTATGGGAGACTTCCTTCCTCACCCTGGAAACTCACTTCACCCTTGGTCTTCTGGCCATCTCTAGGGTGGGGAGGAGAGAGAAGAAAAAAAAGAAAAAAAATAGAAATTTACATGATAGTTTATTATATATTTAAAAGGAATAATAAGTTTTCAGTTTCATATGCAATTATTTTATTTTTAAATTATACTATGTTATGGAAATGCTTTTTTTATTTCATAAATTTAAAGTAAAATAAATATTTTTAAAAGAAAGTATTTTCCCTATAGCTCTGAATCTCTGGACTTTCTCTGCCTTCCCCTTAAAACATACCTCAATCCTATTCAGCTTCCTGTTATGTGTTGTCTTCCCCCTTTGGATATAAGCTCCTTGAGGACAATGATTGCGATTCTTTCTGCCTGTACTTGTATTCTTAGTGCTTAGCACAAGGTAAGGCTTTTTGACTTGATTTTAATGATCTTAACAGTGGCTGCTGCAGACCTTTTGCTTTTTGTTTGTTTGTTTGTTTTTTCTCCCTCAAATCCCATATGTGAACCATAAGCCTGCTGGCACAGTTCACATTTACTCTTTAGATTAATTTTCTTAAAGCATATTCTATTCATGTTACTGGACAACTCAACATCCTTCAATGTCTCCCTATTGCCTACTGGATAGAACTCAACATCTGGCACTCACATTTTCTATTTCTTCTCCTCTGCATTTACACACATATGAATTAGGCTTCAAGTAGACTAAGCAACTTAACCTTCCCTCAACATGCTTCATGTTCTGTCATCACTTTGGGCTTTGCATTTAAGATATTTTCCCCTCCTCCCAAATCTATTTCTCTACCTTTAGTCTTGATAGAAAGAAATTAAGGATGTCTAACATTTGAAAAAAAAACACTTTTCCTAATAATGAAAAGCAGGATCTTAAAGAGTTTGAGGTTATTCTTTAAAGGACCACAAATACCTAACTAGCATTTCAGTAATATTAGTGATCATAATGGCAGAACATTAAGGTTTGCAATATTTTTTCATACTGCAATCTAGTGAATTAGTTAGTATAAGTGTTATTATCCCCACTTCACAGATTAGTAAACTGTCAGAGAGATCAAGTGGCTTGCTCAGCATTGCACAGCAAGTAAATGTAAGAACTAGGCCTCAAACTCAGTTTTTCTCACTCCACATTGGGTATTGTTTAAATGAATCAAAGGTTTTTAATAAACATTTATTAAACCACACTTATAAACTTAATTTCTGTTTAGGCACATTTATCTTAATCCTTGCTTTATAGTTTAAAAGAAATAAATAAAAATGGAAATGACTGATTTATTTTCCAAGTGGTTGATGAAAGTCAAATGTGCCCTAAAGCTGAGAAGGAAAGTGATTTAGTAATACAGAAGACATCAGCAGCAAGCATCCTTTTAAAAAATGTATATAGATCACCATCAAACATTTACATCTATAATCATAGTAGATAAATACACAGACTGTGTGTTATTTTGTAAACATAAACATATATAAGCATTGACAACAAAAGGGCCACAAAAGTGAAGCCAGAATTTGTACTGTGGTTGCTATTTACACACCTATTCATGTAGAATTGTCCTTGTCCCATGTCTTAGTCAATGTGTATGAATCAACGACAAAGACTTTAAACTTCATCTTTTGTTTCTTAGCCACATCCTACATACCATCCCCCACCCTGCATTTGGTTAGAAACTGTCCCAGAATCAGGGAACATAGTGTTCTTCATTTTCACCAATAATCTATTTCTGCATTGAATCAGAATGGTGCTGAGAAGGCAATTTAGAATTGTAGAAAGGTCTTTTTAATTTCAAGATTATTGTACTGTAAAGACCAAAAAAAGGAACATTCAATTTCCTTATCATGTCATTTTAAAATTCATTATTTTAATGTAGAAGTATTTTTATTTAGAATTATATATTTAGAACTTAAAGGGACATTAGAGATCTTGTAGTCCAATCCTCTAATTTTAGATGTGAAAAATGAGACGGGGTGATAAAGATGCTCACTGACATAACACTTGAAGATTTACAGACCACTTCAACCTCAACAACCTGGCTGTCCCCCAGGACTGGAATGCTACCCCTCCTCACCTCAGCCTTAGCTCAAATACTACTTTCTGAAGGGGGCCTTCTAGTGCCTTCCCTCTGAGGTAAATATGTGCGCATGTATATACACACACACACACACACACACACACACACACACACACACACACACATGTATATACATATATACACACATACATATATATTCATACACACATAGTATATATACACACATAGTATATTTACAAACATACATTAAATGTATTACATCATGAGGATCTATGATAAATGATAATATAATAATTATATAAAAATGATACTACATTAAAATGGTAGATAATGATAATTGTATATAGAATGTGCATGTGTATAAACATGTGCATGCATGTGTACGTGTTTATCTATGGGTATATTTACATGCACAAATGAATATATCTCTGAATATGCTTGCATATATAAATGTGTATATCATGTATATATGACTATATATATGAATGTATAACATGTATGTGTGTATGTATTCAAATCTACATGCACATATGTGTGTATACATACATATACATATATACGTGTGTGTGTTTGTATAAAACTAGCAGGAGAAGAGGCTTCCATGGTGTTGCAGACAAAGTCTAGAAAGTCAGGAATGGAGTTTCATGGTCCTTGGATTCTGCAGCATGAAAATTTATAGTTTCCTGGTGAATCCTATTTTTATGTGTTATTCTATGTTCTGTTGTATGTAAAGAAATGCTCTTTTTTGGGGGGGTGATGGTGTAAGTATGGAATTAAAGAGAAAGAAAGATCTAGTTGAGGTTGCACATCTTCTCTGAGTCATTATTCAATGGTGCTGTACACTAAAGAGAATGAATTTGAAATCAGAGGAGCTCAGTGCAAATCCTGTTACTTAAAACCTTTGTGACCTCTGGCAATATAATTCTTTGCTAGGCCTCAGTTGCTTGCTCTGTAAAATGATAAGGTTGTACCGAAAGATCTTCAAGGTCCCTTACACTTCCAAATCCTGACCCACACATCTACGTGTTTTTTTTTTCCTTCTCTAAACTCTGGCAACACTTCTTTCTTTTCAAGTCTTGCCCTCTTCTTGCACTGTTTGTAAGTATTCATGTTTTATTTTCTTAACTTCACTGTAAGCTCCTGCAGAAGAGAAGCTTTCCTTTCTGACTTCTGCCATCTCCTGACTTTCTGCCATCATTGCCCCCTTGCTCAGTGCAATGCTGTATGTTTAATCCATCTTTGTAGAATAAATGTGTGTGTGTTTTTTTGATGGCATTTTACATATGAAATATCTGTGGACAATTATTCTGAAATTGGATTCAAATATCCCTTTCATGTGAGTATCTCACAGCATCAAAGTCTGTCAGCCTGAATGGCAATTCTTGGTCTACTCTTCCTAATGGGTATTTCCCCAGTTAAATTTCATCTGTCATTATGCCACCCAATCTCTTAATGCACTTAAGTCCATCTGCAGATAACATCCTTCTAAACAAAGCATCACACTTAAAAAAAATGTGAGAAAAAAAATTCCCCTGATTAGGAAACAGAACATCTTAGGAATTACAGATCAGAAATATGCATAAGTGACCACCTGCTAATGAGAGAAAAAGCTACTAACAATAGTCCTTCTTTATCCAGACTGAAAATGCTAAGTGAAATTACTCACAATCCTATTAGCATAAAAAAAAAGAATGTAAGATCCATTTGATTTTGTGTGAGGATAAATCTATAACATAATAGCTAATGTTATGCTTTCTCTTAGGAATAAGGTTTCTCTTCCTTAAAGATTAGGATAAAGTACTTAAGGAAATGCTTTTGGTTATTACTTAGACATTAACAGGATTTCAGAGGTAGCATAGTACCACCAGAAGAGCCCTGGAATGGAAAACAAAGAAGGGAGGTCCTAGCCCTGGCTCAAGTACTTTCTAGCAATGTGACTTTGGACAAGTCCTTGAAGACACAATAAAAAGTACTGGCAGTGGAGTCAAATGACCTGGTTTCAAATTCTATCTCTAACACCTCCAACAAATATGACCTTGGGCAAGTTACTGAACCGCTCTGGGATTCAGTTTCCTCTTTCATAAAGTGAGAGGAGTAAATTATATGGCCTTTGAGATCCTTTCCAACTCTAGTTCTTTGATTTTATTGCATCATAGAATGCTTGAAGGAACTCTAGAGGTCATTTAATTCACCCTTTTCATTTTACAGATGAGGAAAATCAGGCCCAGATGTAGGAAATGACTTTTCGAAGGTACCATATTCCATAAGTCACAGAGTCATTATGAAATTCTGTCTGTCCAGTAGTTTTTCCATTGCACCACAGTGCTTTTCAAATATTTTGGTCCTTCATTTTAAGCTATAAACTGCAGAGCAAAATGTCCAACTTGCTTACATCATGGGTTTATTGAAGATTAAATGACAAAAATTATCAGAAAGCATATTTGAAGGAAATTACAGAATTCAAAAGCTATAACTTGCATGTAATCTGAATTTTAACTGGGGCTCAATGCCCCATTAGAACATTAACTCCCTGAAAACAGGTATTGCTTCTTTCTTTGATTATATGCCTAATGCATAGCGCAGTGTCTGGAATAACTCCAGTGTTTAATAAATGATAATGGTTTACTGACTGACTTCTATTTAAATGCAATTTACTCTTGAAACATTCTGCCTGCATAGAGAGGGAAATATATTGGCTATCAGCTCTGGAGTACAATTACTAATCATTCACTCAATCAATAAGCGTGTATGTATTTAGTGCCATTTTGAGTGGGGGGGGGGGAGGATGACAAATAATGAAATATAAAGTTTGGTCATAGAGCATGCACAGATTAAAATATAGTCATAAAGAACAATAATACTCGAAAGAGTTAAGAAACATCTCAGCATATGTATTCCTCCACATTTTTCGCGGACTGCCTGAAATCCTTTGGCATGCTGCAAGAGGGTGTAACAGATGGGTTAGAGATTGGGCTTGCAGAAACCTCAAAGGGTAAGTAAAAACAGTCATGCTGGAGAAAAAGAATGTAGCTTTATGTAATGAATATTTAAAGTCAGAGATGGAAAACTTGCCAATCAGATGATATACTCTAAATTTTGGGGGAATTGAATGGTGGAAGAAAAAATCTGCTTTAAAAAAAGACCTTTGGTACTTTATCAAATGCTTTACAATCTACAAAATGTTTTCCATGCCTTTTCTCATTTGGACTTCACAATAATAGGCAGCTAGGTATCACAGAAGACAGAGTACTAGACCCCGCTTATTTTCCACCAAATTCAGGAAGCCTTTGAATTCAAATTTATGCTAACATTTACCAGCTATGTGACCCTGGGAAAATTATTTAACCTCTGTCTGCCTCAGTTTTCTCCTTTGTGAAAATGGAGATAATAATGTTTCTGTGAGGAACAAATGATATATTATTATTTAATATGAGATATTGCTATTTAAAACAAATGTTAATATAAGAGAAAAAGAAAACAAAAGAAAATAAAAAAGAAAAAGAATTACTCTTGTGGTAGACGGTACTTGAACTAAACCTTGAGAAAGTAGATATTCTAAGTTAGGGTGGTAGGGGTAGGGCAGGAATGGATTGATTTCCAGGAATTTGGGAGAAACTATGCAAAAGCTCCTAATTATATCCATTTTACAAATGAGGAATCAAAAGGGCAGGGAAGTTAATTGACTTGCCTGTCATCACATAACTACCTGGTGTCAGAGGAGTCTTTGAAGCCAGTTCTTCCTGACTCAAAGCCCAGTCCCCTCTTAACTTTGCCCCTAAAGTAAACAATAGGGAAACTAGCAGTTTTACAGCCACTTGAGAAGGAATAACATAACCTTGGGGAGATTATAAGCACCAACTGAGACAAATATTGGGAAAAAGAGAACTCAGGTAATTAAACACAGGAACAGGGTGATTAATACAACTAAAGCACAAATTAAAAAAAAATAGGTAAAGATGTTGAAAATGGGGAATCTTAGATCCAAAATCTAGAGTTGGAATTAACTGCAGAGGCCATCCATTCCTAACTCTTCAATTTTCAAATGAGGAAACTGAGCCCCAGAGAAGTTAAATGATTAGCACAGTCACACAGCTAGCAAGCATCAGAAGCAGCATAGGGCTTCTGAGACATTTTCCCCCCTTCCCATACTTTCTTCTGAAGAAATGAGATTAACAAAATAAAATTTGAATTTATCTTATAATTACAATTAGTAGGATATATCACAAAAAAAAATTGAGTGGGGGCAAAAAGGATAATCAGAATTTACTTTTGTCTAGAGGACAAATGGCCAGGTCGAAGAAATAAAGTTGGATCAAACTCAAGACCTGTGAGTAATTCCAGGTTTTTTTTCCCCTCAAGTTTCCCTTCTACCTAATATGGTAGCTGTTAAGACAGTTACTGCTAGTGCAAATTGAGATAGGATTATGTATACAGATATGCTTCCAGAAGGTTTGCTAGTGTGACTCTAGATAGCATAAAAATACATTTATTGAGCAATGGAACAACCATCCAATTTTAGGAATGAAGTGCTTTCTGCATCCTTTTCTCAAAATGAATGAATTGTACTTTTCAAATAAGTTAGTAGGAATGTTGTGAATCATTGGGGTGCACAGTAAATATCAAATAAAGATTTGTTGAAATAAGTGTTTGTTGATGAATTGCACATATTCTTGTAAGAACTGGAAGGTTTGAACTATATATAGGGAGAAGGTTTTTAATCTGTATTCCCCCAAAGTGAGGAGGGGATTTGAAAAAAATAGTTCACATTTATATATAGTGCTCTAGATTTTAAAAGCCCTTCCTTTGCAATAAGCCTACCAGATAGGTAGTGCAATCATTTTTATCTTCATGTTAAAACTAAAGAGATTGATGCTTAGAGAGTGTAAATCATTTCCCTGCCAGTCAGTTAACAAGCTTTTTTTGAGCAATTACCTAAGGTCACACAACTAGTTAGGGACTATCTTGAATTTGAACTCAGGCAGCTGAGTTTTTTTTTTAATTTTTTTTTTAATAGTACACTCCAGGGACATGCACATAGTACAGTGAGGTGAAAACAGGATTTGGTGTTCATAGATAATGATATAGTCTGGTGTAGACACCTGGAGACCTGGGTTTGAAACCTGGATCTGGGTCCTACTATGTGATTTTGGACAAATCACTTAACATTTCCAGGCTCTGTGCTCTTCTTCTATAAAATGAGGGAGTTGGATTAGATAATCTCTGGTCTTCCCTTCCTGTTCTAGATCCTGCTTTGATTTTTTAAAGCATACCAAGTCTTGTAACCTATAAGATAGTACATAGATGTGGATTGTCTTCTAATGTTTATTCAGATTAGTTATTCCATTCTGGTCAGTTCATCTTCAATTGCATTGTTATATTCTACAGCAAAATTAACTTGAAAACCTTAGACCCTGGAAAACTTTACAATGATACCATTTAATTAGCCTGAAATATTCACCACTTGGTGCCAATTAAAGGATTCCTTCTATTTGTATTCTGCTGACATTTTCTGACATTGGTGGTATTAAATATACATTTCAGAGTTTCTTTCCATCGAACTAAAATTTCCTAAAAAACATGTGTGTTTTCTCCTTTTCCTTTCCATTTCTGTTACGTTACATAGAATCCTTGGAATTGTGGGTTGACTTCCTTTCAAGTACATATTTTGATTTATACTTCATTTTCCTTTTGCTTCCAAAGTTTTAACAGTCTAGGCACAATGATTATGGGAAACCCCAGTGTGAGGGAGACATCGTGTAAAATTGTGATTAAACTGTTCTGTTCAAAACCTTCAACAAAAGTGTTTATAAATGTTCACAGGGGAAAGGCTTTGGCCTTTAAAAATAATTGGTGTCAGAAACAGTTCTGCTAGCAACAGCTTGGAAAGCTGCAGGCAGGGCTTGCAGCTGTTAAAAGTGTAATTGTATGCTAAAAGCTTATTGATCAGGAAAGAGGGGTTAATGAGAAGTATAGAAGAATGAACAGAAGCTACCTTATACCTTACAACTCAGCCTCCCAGGTGACAAGATGCTGGCTGGAAAGAGTTTGGTATCTTACATTATTTTGCAGATTTTATTTGAACTAACCTGAGGATTAGTGCAGAGGCGTCAAACATGTGACTTAGGGGCAGCACGTGGCCCACAACACTTCTAAGTGTTACTTGAACAAGATTAAAATATAAAATGGTTAAACATATATAACATTTAGATAATATTACATTTTTAAAACTAAGTCAATATGAGGTCCATTGGGATCTTTAAATATAGATTAATGACTACAGTTTCTATCTGAATTTGGCAGCACTAGGTTGAGGGAGGGGTAGGGAAGGAGTTAGAAGGAGGACAAAGTATTTTCAAACCTCTATAGATGAAGGAGACAAGTTGAGGTAACAGAATTAGGTTCCTAAGGTTAGCCTGAGACTCAGAAACAGATAAGATTCTTCAACTAGGGCAAGTAGAGAGAAGAATATGATCACAGTAGCAAAAGACAAACTGTCACTTCATTTCAACGAGTAACTGAGTAAAAGAAATAATTGATGCCTCTTTCTATTAAGTGTTTTTTGATGCTACCATTGAACATGACCTACAGCATGGAGCTATAAATTAAGGTGAGTAACAGTTTAAGTAAGTAAGCAGAGTACCCCATTGTGCCTATCTGGTAGTACTGCTTTACATCTTACTCATTATCTTTCCTTTTTTTGCAGAGAATAATTCAGAATTATATATTACTTTAACTTAGATTTTTTAATGGAAAAAAGTAAAATTAAACACTGGGTAATATGTTTTTATCATCACGTAGATCATATACCTATAATAAGTGTATCAATTAGATTGAAGTTATACTACATAGTGTATAGTGGAAAAAACTAAGGATGGAAGATAGGAAACACGAATTCCATCTTAAATCTTCCATCAAATATCTATGTGATCTTGGACAAGACACTCAGCATTTTTGGGTCTTAGCTTCTTATCTAGGAAGTGAGAGAAACCTAGATTAATGACTGAAGGAACTTTAGATATTATGATTTGCAGCCTTTTTATTTTACAGATGAGTTTTCTGAGGCAAACATAGGTTAAATGAAATCACATAACAAGTGTCTGGGGTGAGATTTGAACACAGAGAGCTTCATGACTTGGAATCCAATGCCTTATCCGTTGTGATATTTTGCTTTTAGGGTTGGATGAGATAAGAGAATCTTACAGTTTTATTGCTCCAAGGAAATTCGGGAATCATACTTTTGAATGCCCTTTCACAGAGGTTTGAGATGAAAGGTGGAAAATATTGTGGAGCAAAACAGAAGGATGGGTTTAGGTCTAGTCAAAAGCTGGAAATATATCCAAAGCTATTACAGAAGAAGCATCTGGAAACCCAGGGGAAGTAGAACTGATTTGGGAGGAATTATTAGGTGATAGGAAAAAATAACATATTTGGAAAAAAAAAATTCCCAGATCATTTCATTCAGCATTTCCTCCCCACCTGAATGAAATCTGGGAGACCTGAAAAATATGAACTGTTGCCTTTCAGTGGTTTAAATAATTGAGTTATTGAGTAGAGAACTACCTAGCAACCCACTGCAACTTAGCAAAAAGAATATCTGTTTTTTCTTTGGATATTCCTCTTATTTTGAGCAGCAAAATGATGATTTCCCTCCTTTTTTAAAAAATCATTGAGCACATGAAAATATCTATGCACAGCTTCTGGTATTCACCCTCCATTTTAGAAATTGTAACCCAGAAGGTAATAACAACATTATATATGAATTGGATCTAAATTGCTGATACACACATATATGTATATCATATATATATACATACATATATATATACATACATATATATATATAAACACACATATAAGTGTATGTATATATATATATGTGTGTGTGTGTGTTCGTGTATATAAATAAACATATATATATGTACATGCACACGTATATACTATATTTTTGGGGAGAGAAGGAGTAGGAGAAGAAGAGGGAGGAGGAGGAGGAAGAGGGATAGGAAGAAGGGAGGGGAAGAGGGGAAGACAGAGAGAGAGGGAGTGAGAGAGGAGAGAGAGTGGGGGAAGAAGGTAGAGAGAGAGAAGAGAGGTTTCACTTTTTTTACTCTGTAAAATGTAGGAATTAGAATAAATATCTTCCAAGTTCCTTCCAGTTCTAAATCATATGATACTATGAGAAAATATTTGAAAAAGTTTTAAGAATAATGAAGCTATTTTCAACTGATAGAGTATAAGCTCAAACCAATAGAAATATTAGTATTCTTTCAAGTGTAGCCATCAGTCTCTGTTACTCTGTGCTTCAATGTGACACATTTGCCTGTACTACACACTGATAAAATCAAAATATTGTTTAATGTCTGCTTCTCTCATATGAAAAATAAAATTAAAACTTTTTTTTTAATAGTTTTTAATAGTTTTCACATCAACTGGAAGAACAAAAGGTGTTGGAAATGTGTACTATGGAATCAATCCTAACACAATGTTCCATTGTAGTTAACCCAATAACTTCTAGCAAATCATCATAGAGAAAAAAAAAATCTTCACAGAGCCTGAGCATTGCTCAACACCAAGACAAAAATTCATATGAATATGAATATGAATATGAATATCTTAAAAGCCACCAATCTTTTTTTGAGCATCCATCTGTAGCCGCATATAATTGGTCACTAATTTCACCTGCAGGATGTCAAGTTCAAGAAACTTCTTACTAAGATAAAAGCAACTTTTTTAATCTTTGCTTAAATAAATTGACCTTGATAACAAAAGCCGATGTTTTGCCCAGTTTCTGGAGGCAATGCTTTTTAATATTTACTTTTTGTTTGTTTGTGCCCACAAATAATCAGGTATAAATTGTGAAGATTAGCTTTTAGGTAAATAGAAAAATCTGATGTGGAGATTAAATTTTGTATTTGCCACCTGAAACCTTATTAAAAGTACACTTCCTGTTGCAGATGATTTCAACTATGACAGAAATTTATGATTAGATAATTTCAAATATATATCAAGCTACAAAGAAATAATTTAGCTAATTACTCATGTATGATTACACCTATTTGCCCCAGTTTGGTTAGCTTTTATTATTATTTTATTTATTATTCTCAAAGCACAGTTGTTTGTAGATTAGTATAATGCAATGGATAAAATGCTAGACTTGGACTTGATTTAGGGATAGCTGTATTCAGATGCTGCCTTTGACACTTATTAGGTACATGAACATGTCAAGTCATTTAATTTCTCTGAACTTCAGTTAGTTAATCTGTAGAATACAGATAAGTATACTTATATGGCATATCTCAAAGCTTGTTGTAAAAACACTATTCAACTGTAGTTATACATTCATTATATTTATTATTATGATTACTATTATTTTATTACTAGAAACAATTTGGTCAATTTTTGTGGCACCTGAATCATAAATATTATAGGTGTAGCTATTAAGAAATATGATTGTGAGTGACTTTTTGTTTTGTTTTGTTTTGTTTTCAAATTATAATGAGTCCTCTTTTGTGGCAATCATTTATATTTCAAATGGAATGCTTACAGTACAAATGAAAATGATTTTATTTATTCAATTGTTATTGGCTAAATACATTAGATTTCTTGGCCATCATGATGTTACAGAAATAGAAGGGCAGAATATTTTAAATAGGGACTTTGCTAGAAATAGAGACATGATGGCTGCCATGTTTCTTTCTGAAATGATCTCTTACCAAACACTTCTCTAACTAACAAAATTCTAATCTTCTTTTAAGGCCTTGCTTGAATAACATCATCTCTTTCATGAAACCTTCTCTTTGTTGGCCACAAAATTCCAATCCATAACAAAAGGCAGAGATCTGAGCACAATCAATTTGTTAGGGAGATGGATATCATGATGGATCCAGTATCAGAGGAGAGAAGAAGGCATATTTAAGAAATGTTACAAAGAAAAAATTGGCAATGGCTTGGATATAGAGGATCAGCAAGAGTGAGGAGTCAAGCATGATATCTAGGTTGCTGGCCTGGGGTACTGGCAGGATAGTATCACCCTTGACAGTAATGGGAAAGTTTTGAAGGGGAAAAGGTTTGGGGGAAAAAAAAGATAATTCAATTTTGGACATTTTGTGTTTAAGATGTCTACTGGATATATAGTTCAAAGTGTCTGAAAGGCAATGGGAGATGTGAGGAGGTTAGCAGAAAGGTTGAGGCTGGATAAGTAGATTTGAGAATTATCAGCTTTGAGATGATAATTGGATCCATGGGAGCTAATAAAATCACCACTTTAGAGGAAGAAGAGAAAAAGGACCAAGATAGAGACCTATTAGATAGCGACAATTAATGGGTGTGACCTGGATGAACATTTGGGAAAGGAGACTGAGAAAGAGTGGTCAGATTAGTTAGTAGGAGAACTAGGAGAGAATAGAGTCTCAAGAATCTGTTGAGAAGAGAATATCAAGGAGAAGAGAATGATCAACAGTCTCAGTGTCTACAGAGCAGTCAACAAGGATGAGCATGGAGGAAAGACTATTGTATTTGGCAAGTAAGAAATCATTTATTAGTTTTCAGATGATAATTTTAGGTGGTTGATGAGGTTAGAATGCAGATTGTAATGAATTCAGAGAGATGAAAGGAGAGAAAGGGGAGAATCACATTGCCAGTATGTATCAGAGGCTGGAATTAATTTAAGATCTTTCTGACTTCAAGGTCAATTCTATGTGCCACACCATTCTGCATCTACCTTAAGGGCCATGATGGATACAAAATAAAACAGCATAATTTCTAATCCATAGGAACTCTCATTGTAGCAGCTGAGTAACTATAATATAGATGTGTGTGTATGAATTTGTGTGTGTATGTAGCTTGTCAGAAGAGTAGTCTAAACAAAATGCTATTGGATCTCAGATAAAAGAGAGGTTACTTTCCACTGGACTGATAAAATGTGAAGATAATTTGATACCTCTACTCAATTTAATCAATATTTACTTAGTTCATTGTGATTTGATATGTATCAGTGATTATATTAGTGAGTTAAGTAGAAGAGTTGTTTGATTAAGCTAATGTAAGAATAAAAGTCATGTATTCTACAACTAATTAATACATCATGTATTGATGATTGTTACTTATATGATAGACTTATGTTATATTATTTAAGAGTTATTATATGGGTCTATAGGAACTTTTTTAGGAATTTACTGTATTAGCAATCCCTCCCACTCTTATGAATGTACTCTGAGCAAACAATGCTTGAAAAATCACAACCTCCTTATTCTGTTGTATGAAAGATCTCCTCCTAGAAACACGGCCGAAAATTGGAAGATCCAGTGCCTTTCTGACAGGCTACTATAACCTGTGGAAAGCCCCTAAATACTGCTGACAAGCCACTAGTAGTTGATAGACTGTAATTGATGGTCTGTGGAAAGCCTGCTTACAAAGTAGTTGTGATGGATGGACATTGCCCTTAGTCAATCATAGAACTTCCTCCACTTCTGAAGACCTCCTAAGGAATAGAGGCTTTCCAAGGACATCCCAAGATCTATAAAACCTTCTAGTCCATGAGCAGAGGGATTCTTGAACAAGAACATCAAATTATACTATGCTATAGTTCTTTGTTTCATTACCTAATCTACTTTGAACTTTTTTTTTTCCCTTGAAAATCTCCTGGTTTCAAATATTCATGATATAAGTCACTTGCTCTAATAAATACTCTGTGTGCTTCAACTCATCTTATCTCCATATTCAGTGTCCCATACTTGGCCTGACCTTTACTAAATATTCTGTCATCTATTTATTCTGACTAATGTTTACCACATCTTAATTTTCATAGCCTACTTCCTAACTGGGTTGATCCTTGGATTGACAATATGATAGGTATTTATTTTCATAATGAAAGAACACGTTCTAAGCCCCAAATAACTAATTTCATTTGAATACAATTCATTAAACCTGTTCTTTGGGATGTGAAAAACAGTTTTAATTTCTCCTAGATAGGTATATAGATATTTTCACAAACTATGCAGCACTGAGCCTGTATAGAATAAAGAGAATGCTTTGCTTCCAACAATACTTTTCAAAAGTAACATAAATAAAATAAAATCAGTGTGCTTTCTAATTTTATATTTAGTTTAGATTGGTGTGCCACACATTCTTAACAAGTATTAATTTATTATAAAATTATTTTAATTAATTTGTTTATAGTTTTAATTTGGTAAATGAAATAAGATGTCAGGAAAATGTCATTTGACTTTACATTCCCTTTTGACTAGCTATACACTTAATTATCAGAACAATATTTATTATAAATACTTAACTCAGACTTGAAATTGTTGGCTTATATTACAGGTTTAACTTTCCATTTGCATCATGAAAATAGTAAGCCAGCAGTGTTCTGAAAATATCTTAAGTAGCCTTCACAAACTACATTTGGGAAAATTAAATTTTCTTTGATATTTTTAACCCCATCAATATGTCATAACCATGTCTCATTTGTTATTTACACGCAATACATCTGAGTTGGCAATGGGACTCCAAAGAAATCCCTTGAAACTTACCCTTTAGAAATGGAAATAGAAGCCATAGAGATGCCAATTTGGTTTGAAAATGTGAACTCCCAAGACTATAGTGCATGTTCAGATATCTTTGTATCTTCAAAAAACAGAGATAGCTCATTTTCCCAGAGCTAAGTCATTACAATTAGTACATGTTCCTAGCAAATTGACATAGATGATAAATGATGGAAGGAGGCAATACTGGGAGGGATTGCAGAAAGACAGTACATATAAGTCATCCCTGTCAGTGAAGCATTGAATTGGTCCAATCATTCTGGAAAGCAATTTAGAATGTTGCTAAATAAATAACTAAACGTCCATACCCTTGATACTAGGGGTATACCTTGTGAGGTCAAAGATAGAAAATTCCTATATGCACTGAAATATCCATATTAGCACTTTCTGTAAATGCAAGAGCTAAAAGTTAAAGAAATGCTTATCAATTATGAAATGTCTAAAATCATGGCACATGAATAAGTGGAATATTACTGAACCATAAAAAAATGATGAAGAATTCAGAAAAGCCTGAGGAAAAAAAATACATGAAATTATGCAAAATGAAGCAAGCAGAACCAAGGAGGCAATACATACTATGAATACAACAAGATAAATGAGAATAAACAACAACAACAAAGGAAACTGAATTCTCTATACTTATAATCATTAAGCCTAACCATGGTTAACAAATGAGAAAATGTCACCCTTTCTCTACTTTGCAAGGGGTGCGACTATGACTATGCCTCATTTCTTACCCTGAAGGCTTAATTGGGTTGGTTAGTTTTAATTACTTTTGTGTTTCTCTTTCTTGTCTATTATTCATTATAAAGTATGATTGATTCTATGAGTGGAGACTTGAGATGGGTCAAATTTGTAAACAAAAGTAATATGCAAATTAAAGCCATCAATACAAAGCATTCATTCATTCATTTATTAAAGAAAGAAAAATGTAACATGTTAGCACTAAATTATCATAGTTACCAAATCTTACCTCCAATACTAAATAGGATTAATGATGAGGAAGTGGTGAGTTGGATAATCACTCCTTAAAGGAAAGCAATGGTTTAGCCATTCTGTCTATCCTTAAGATCTAAATATTCCTAGGTTAAAATAAGTATAGCGATATGTAAAAGTTTCACTCTTTGCCAGAAGGATCCCACTTCTAATGGATACTATTTTGCTGGCATAGGCAGTCTCTTGTCTACTTGAAAATATCTTTTGGCAACATAAATGAATATGATCACTTGTTTATTTTTAAGTAAATGCATGAAATCATCATTATAAGGAGCTCTAAGTTAAGAACATCCCCTATCAGTTCAGATCTTGGTCAATATCTTCTCTGAAATGCATCATCTTAGGAAGTTGCCAGGGACATGGAGAGATTAAAATATTTGCGAAAGGTCTCCAATCAGTGGAGGCCAGAAGTAGGACTCAAACCCAGATATTTTTTGTCCTGATATACCACATAACACTGTTTCTACACACTACATGACACTGCTTCTCATTGTGAATATAGTTAGAGTAATTAGACCAATTTTGCTTTATCTGCACAAAGAAGAAAGAAGCATTGGGATACTGAAGTTGAAATCTGGCTGATAGAGTTAATTCAGGTTTCTTTAAATGTTTACTAACTAATTTAGTAACTCAAGTAAGTTCAAACTAAGAATGAATGAAATGAATCTTGTAAGTAGGCTTGCCCTGTGTCCTGTGCATGCCCAGACTGCAAACACTGAGGTACCATCTGCCCACCAGGTGGGTTGGAGTAGCCTTCTTTGGTTGGCTGTGTACCTGGAACAGTATGTACCTTTAAAACTAGCCAGATTGAGATAGTCATTTTCTTTCCTGGGGACTCTCTTCCTGCTAGATTCAGAGGGTGAAGATAACAGTTCATCTGTAGCCCTGGTGCTATGAACTAAACCTGGAAGATAGAGGATACCTTCTCCCCACCACTCTTTTTAACTCAAGCTCTAAGAACTAGGCTGGGGACTGTTTTGTTCTGTATTGGTTGTTCTCAGTGTCAGACAATGGCAGTTCTCTCCGCCAGAGTTAAAAGTTTGAGCCATGGCAACTTTGGAAGCAGAATTGTAGGAGGAATATTATAGCCAGCCACCCTGATAGATAAGCCTTGAGAAGCCAAAGTGCCTGAGACTTGAGCCCAAGTTGGGACCTGGACTTGGAACTGGGGCTGTTCTATGTACGAACTGAGCAAAGATGTGTGTATATTCATTATACCTTTCGAAATAAATATTCCTTTGTAAAAGCTAACCCAACTGTTAAATAGAACTAGAGTACAAGGAACGACCCCTCTAGAATCTGGAAAACACCAATGGTGCGGGTTGGAACCTGGAGGCCTAAGGACACACAGCTAGTCATTGCTAGAGCTGGAACTGAAACTCATAATTCACACTGAGCACTTTATGATTTACAAATTGATTTCCTCAAAGAAAACCTGGAAAAAAGGTAGTATAAGAATTTTTTCCTATTTTGTAGAAACTAAAAGACTCCAAATATCCACTGTTTCCTTGGATGAGCCAGAAGTCTCCAACTCTAATCCATCTGGTGAAATGGAGGACCACCAGGCCTTACCATCTGCTTTGTCACTGTGTCCTGATATCTTTTAGGCCTTGCCATCTGCACAACCTTTACACCCTCTGGATTACTCAGGCACTGTCATATATTCTGCAGGCATTGTTTTATTCTTACCCTATGGACCTCTGGGTCTTCTCATTCATCTTAGAGCTTCACTCTTAGGACTTCTTGGCCTTTTTATCTCCCCTACAGCATCTGAATTCTCCTTCAGGTTTTTCCTCAGTCCTCAATAAAAAGTGAACTCCTTGAAAACAGAGACTGTCTCACATTTTTTTAAATTTTTAATTTTTTATAATCATAGGGTCTTAGCATAATATTTGGAATATTTCAAGTATTTAATAATTGCTTTTTTTTTTACTAATTTATTCTTTCCTTGCTGCCTATAAAGAGGGCTAAATCTCACTATCCTAAAAACAAAATAACAAATTAAATACAAAATAATCCTTCTATTCTCAAAAGACATTTCCCTATATTTCTCCTATCCTTCATTATATTTTTTCTTAAACTTTGTCACATCCCATTTACTTCTTTTTTTAATGATTTTTCAATAAGCAAGCATTTTTTTCCTGTTTCCTTTCCCTACTAAAAGACTAAAAAAAAAATACCCTTATAACAAAACCAGAAATGAATTCCCAAAGAAATAAATCCCAGGACCAGATGGATTTACAAGTGGGTTGTTTCCAACATTCAAAGTATAATTAATTTCAATAGTACACAAAATGTTTGCAAAATTAGACAAATTTTTCTTTGATACAAATATGGTTTTGATGATGAAACTAGTGAGGATCAAAACAAAGAAATAAAATTACAAACCAACATCCCAAATGAACATTGACATAATAAAGTAAAATAAGAAGCTACAGTGACATATCTAAAAGTTTTTATACTACGACAAGGTTGGTTTTATAGCAAGAATGGGATTGGTTCAATAATAATAAAATTGTGAATATAGTAAAGCATATCAATAAGAAGAAAATCACATCATATCAGTAGATACAAAAAGAATATGTAGACAAAATATAATACTAATTTACATTAAAAAAAACAAGAATATTTTGGAATAAATGAACTTTTCTTTTATATGGTAAGTAGTATCTCTGTAAAACCATGAGCCAACACTATATAAATAATGGGGAAAGCTAAAGACCTTTCCAGTATGATGAAATGTAAAGAAAGGATGTTTATTATCCCCAGTACCATTTGACATAGTGATAGTAATGTTAGCTATTGCAGTAAAATAAGAAAATTAAATTGAGAGAATAAGCATATATATTCATTTTCTATACCTTTTGATCTGGTATAAAGTCCAGTATGTTGCAGACTGTTCCATCTCACAGCTATGATACAGGATTCCATAGACAAAAATGGTAGTTTGAGTTAATTTCCCACAAATTGATTTTCAAACCAAACTCTTTGGACACTGAGTAAATAAAATCTGTTCTATAGAATGAATAGTCCTCATAGAACCTCCTCATAGTCTGCATTCCCTTGCTTGTCATAGGCTGCTTCACCTAGAAATGTTTGAGTATAATTTTAATAAGGTAATTTTTTATCCAAATCCTCAGTTTCTGATGGGTCCATTGCACTTGATATAGAAAATGTCCTGAGAACCCACATTTGCCAAGAATCTTACATTTTAAATCCAATGACCTTTTCCCATTTTTAAAAAATATATCAGTAATACTTGAAAACGTAGACCTCACGCTATTCTTGGATACTCTTCTGCTCTTCAGTTTTCATCACACTGCTCTCTTCTGGTTCTACCATTCTGGAAGTTCTGCTTCAGTCCCTTTGGTTGGATAATCATTCATGGCCTGGCTTCCATGTGAGGGTACTCTATTTCTTCCTTTCTCATTCTCCACTTTTCATCATCTAATCAGTTCGTATGTGACTGCAATGAGTATCTATCCAAATATCATGTATTTCCCAAAAAGCAGTTCCATATCAATAACTTCTTGCTGGACATTTCTACCTAGTTTCCAAAAGGTATTTCAGTCTCAACATATCCAAAACAGAACTAATTTTCCCCCCTTGAAAACTACCTTTCTTCCCAAATTCCTTATTTCTGTCAATCATCAACTTCAAGTCCTCAAATTTTATAACCTTAAAGTCATTCTTGACTCTTCATTCTCTTTAACCAACCATATCCAATGTTACCAATTCTTTTTTTTCTATCATTTGACAAGCATTTAATGAAAATTCAACATGTACTCTATGCTCTGATATGTATTGAATATGCAAAGAAAAGAAAAAACAAAATCAAACAAAAAACAATCCCTACCTTCAAGGGGGTCACATTCTAATGGGAGAGTCAAATATGAAAATAACTATATATCTATAAAATATGATATATACAAATGAGTTGGAAGATAATCTCAGAGGAAAGATACTGATGAAGTAGAGAACTGAGAGAGGCCTCTTGTAGAAGCTGAGATTTGGCCTGAGTCCTGAAGAAAACCAGTGATATTAAAAGGTGGTAATAAAGGGGAAAGGCAGGTGGGGAGAAGAGCACAAAATTCTAGACATGAAATCAGCCACTGAAAAGGCAAGAAGACAGGAGATGGATTCTCATGTGAAAAGAGCAAATAGGCCAGGATGGTTGGATCATAAGAAATTTGGAGGAAAGTATATGTAAAGTATATAAAAACTGGGCACACAGGAAATAGGTTACAAAGGAATATAAGTGCTGAAAGTACTTGATATGTAAACCTAGACATAATAGGGAGCCAATGGAGTTTCTTAAAGAAGGTAGTGACATGATGCTTTAGGGGAAAAAAATCATTTTGGTAGCTGAATGGAAGACGCATTGATGTGAGAAGAAACTCTAAGCAGATAGACTAATTAGAATGCTAGTTCAATAGTTAAAGGAAGAGATAAGCAAAAGGTGAAGACAGTAAGGTTCTGGGTCTGAATCTTCTATTTGCCTAGAAGGGAATTTCCCCTGAGCAAGGAAATCTATGACTTTTTATTCTGCAGCATCCTCTCCAGTCTCAGTGAGAAGAGGATACAGACCATCCTCTAACCAAACACCTTTCCTCTCCTGCTATGTTTCTCCCCTTGAGGGAAGGTCCCATAGGGGTCAAGCTAGACTGAAGTCCAAGTTTGCCAGGATAAAGCAGTTTGACTTCCTCTGATCTCCTAAAAGCAATGTGGAGAACGTGAGGGGCAAAGAAGAGCTACCTTCCCTTTTATCTCAGGCCTGTCATCTACTATTGTACTGGCCCCTTGAGGGAAGAGGGAGATGAAAGATGGTGGGGAGTGAGACTTGCAACTGTTTTTCAGATTTGACTACCATTTCCTGTTGCATAGTTTCTTGTTCAATCTCCAACTTTCAGAGGGAAGAAGAAGAGTGATGGTCTGCCTTCCATCTGTAGCTGCACATTTCTCCAGCCCAATTTCTGGCCCCTACTGTGAAAAGGAGTGGTGCCTTCCACACAGTGATGAATATCTCACACCTTGCCATACCATACACATCTCAGTTATTCTGAACACCATTTGCCCTCCTTTGTTCCTTGATTCCTAATTTTGATCCCTCTCAACCCTCCCAAAGGTGAACTAAACACCACTTTTCACTCTCTTCTTAACCCCTTATGATCTATCTTCTAACTTCATGGTTCGACTGCTCTCTCTAATTAGTAAATCCAATGGTATTTTCTTAATCCTCTTTCTCCTCAAACTTTCTCCACTCTTTGACACTGTTGATCTCCCTTTCCTCCTTGATATTCTGTTTCTTCTGTTTTCAAGGCACCACTTACTTCTGGATCTCCTCTTTCTTACCTGACCACTCCTCAGTTTTCTTAGCTGTATCCTCTTCTAGATCACACCCTGTAACAATATGTCTTCCTCAGAGTTTTGGCCTGGGCACCCTCCTTTTCTCCCTCTATTTATTTCACTTGGCAATTTCATCAGCTTCCATGGCTTTGCTTACCGTGCTAATGATTCTCAAAACAACCTTTCCTTCTTCTGTCTCTCTGGGACCTCTAATTTGGCATCTCCAACTGCCTTTTAGACTCATCAGACTAGATATCCACCATCCATCTTAAGCTCAACATGTCCAAAACTAAATTCATTCTATTTCCCCTAACCACCCCTCCTCCATTCTATTCTTCACTCCAGTCACTCAGGCTTGTAATCCAGCAATTATCTTGAATTCCTCACTATTTCTCAATCCTCATAACCAATCTGTTGATAAGGCCTATCAATTTTACTTATGCAACATTTGTCAAATATACTCTGTTTTCTCTTCTGATACGGTCACCTTTCTGGTACAGACTCTCATCTGTTATGCCTTGACTATTGTAATAGTCTGCTCATGGGTCTGCTTATCTTGGATTTCTCCCAAATCCAAACTCCATTCAGTCACTAAAGTTATTTTTTTTAAAGTGTAGGTTTGACCATGTCACCATCCTACTTAATATATTCTAGTGATGCCTATTGCCTCTAGGATCAAATAAAAAAAAATCCTCTGTTTGGTGTTCAAAGCCCTTCATAACCTAGCCCCCTCCTACCATTAAAATTTTCTTCTGTTTTATTTCTTGTCACATCTCTTCCATCCAACAACACTGAGCTGCTTGTTCTTCCCTGAACTCTAAATATTTGCTCTAGATATTTTCTCTGGTTCTCCCAAAAGCCTAGAATATTCTCCCTCCTCATTTTTGCCTCCTTGCTTCCCTGCCTTCATTTGAATCCCAAATAAAACCCCAGCTTCTACAGAAAGTCTTTCCTAAGCCCTCTTTATTCTAGTGTCTTCCTTCCCTTGGCTTAAAAAGCCATGGTTTCCCCTTGCATCCTGGGCCATCTCCAGATCTCCTGATCTGTATCTGCCCACTGGACCCAGATGGCTCTGGAGGAGAAAGTGAGGCTGTTGATTTTCATAGCCCTCCCTCACTTAAATCCAATTCAAATGCAAGTGATGTCATCATCTCCCTGATGTCATGGTCTTCTTCAAGAACAAAGGACAAAATACAACAATCCTTCCCTTATTCACTTTTTATTTATCCTGTTTATAGATTATTTGTACCGATGTGTTTGGGCAGCTAGGTGGCACACTGGATAGAGCACTGGCCCTGGAGTCAGGGGGACCTGAGTTCAAATCTGACCTCTGTCATATAACACTCAGTAGCTGTGAGACTCTGGGCAAGTCACTTAACCCCAATTGCCAAGGAAGAAAGAAAGAAAGAAAGAGAGAGAGAGAGAGAGAGAAGAGAGAGAGAGAGAGAGAGAGAGAGAGAGAGAGAGAGAGAGAGAGAGAGAGAGAGAGAGAGAGAGAGAAAGAGAGAGAGAGAAAGAAAGAAAGAAAGAAATCAATTTTGGGGCAGCTAAGTGGCACAGTAGATAGAGCTCCAGCCTTGGAGTTAGGAGGTCATGAGTTCAAAAACGGCCTCAGACATTTGACACTTACTAGCTGTGTGACCCTGTGTAAGTCACTTAACCCTGATTGCCTCATCAAAAAAAAAAATTTAAATCTGACTTCAGACATGTACTGACTGTGTGACCCTGGCAAGTCACTTACCCCAATTTGATCTGGAGAAGGAAATGGCAAACCACTCCAGTATTTTTGCTAAGAAAACACCAAATGAGGTCACAAAGAGTCAGATGTAAGTGAAAAATTACTGACTGTATGTGTTTACTTGTTGTCTCCCCCAGTTGTCTCCCCCATTAGATTTTGAGCTCTTTGAAGATTGCTTGGGTTGCTAAGGGCAAAGACTATCTTTTGACTCTTTTTATGTCCCAAGAACTTAACACACTTACTTGCATGTAATAAGTATAATAAATCTTGATTTATTGATATAAAGAGAGGACCTCAACTAGCACGGTGACTATGTGAGTGGAGAGAAGGAATGAAGGACCGTATGAAAGTTATATTTCAACGTTAGAAACAACATAATTTAGCAACTAGTTAGATGTGTTGTGTGCACGAGAATAAAGAGCCAAAGACAGCAACAAGGTAGCAAACTTGGATGATTGGGAGGCACTGGTGATCTAGAAATTAATTAGGGAATGCATAAGAGGGAGGGGTTTTAGGGAAAAGATAATGAGTTCTGCTTTGGATATCAAGTGTATGAGATTCATACAGAAATTGCAAGTGTCTAAAATGGCATTTGGTAATATGGGTCAATTATTTTAAGTTTAAAGCATTATTCTCTAGTTTATGACAGTATCCCTGGGAGGATTCACACATTTGGCCACTATCAGCTATTAGTGTATTGGTTAATTGGATTACTTTCCTCTCAGACCTCAAACTAAGCCAAGATCAGTCTATTTCAACCCCAGACTCCATAATATTGCTCTTTTCAAAGGGCCTTTGTTGGGAATGCCCATCTACAGGATGCCCTGTCTGTTGAAACCTTATCCATCCTTTAAAATCTAGCTCAAAGGTCTCTTCCATTAACATTTACCAATCCTAACCTAACCTCCAGACTTGAATCTCCAACTGCGTATTAGTAAAATTGGAAGTCACATAGACATCTTAAACCAGGGGTGGGGAACCTATGGCCTCTAGGCCACATGAGGCCACCTGGGACCTCCATTGCAGCCGTACTTCATAGAACAAATCCAGGAAATGTGGCCTCGAGGCTGCAGGTTCCCCACACGTCTTAAACTCAACATATCCAAAACTGGAATCATTATGCTTCCAGATAGCCTCCTCCTTCCCTGCTACTGCTGAGAATACCGCCATCCTCCCTGTCACTCAGGCTTGTAATCTGGCTATTATTGTCAACTCCTCACTCTCAGCTCCTGTAACCAGTTTATTTCAAGTTCTGCTGAAGTTACCTATTGAAACATCTCTTTCTAAGCCTCTTTCTCTCTTCTAACACTACAGTAACCCTCAGCAACTCAAACATGGACTATTCTAACAACCTAATTGATTGGCCTTCCTTCCTTAAATCTCTTCCTATTCAGTCCATCCTCTACTTTGCTGTCAAATTAATCTTCCTAATGTAATGATCTGTGACACCTTCCAATTTTATAAAATCAAATAGTTCTCTATCATATGCAGGATTAAATATAAACTGTACTATTTGGCATTCAAAGCCTTTCACAATTAGGCCTTATACTTTGTTTTCAGTAGTCTTATACTTTACACTCTTTCATGTACCCTGGGATCAAGTGACAGTGGTCTCCTTACCCAGTATCAAATTGTTTTGATGATTGGAGCTTTGTAGTATAGCTTCAGATCTGGTGCTACTAGTTATCATTTTCTCCCATTTTTCCCATTGGTTCTTTTGATTTTCTAGACTTTTTATTCTTTCATATGAATTTCATTATGATTTTTCCAGATATATAATTTCTTCATTTTTCTTCTCCCTTCCTTGTTCTCTAAGATCTTTCCTTTTCCTCACCCTTTCAATATCTGTTTTGATATCATCCTGACATTATAGAATCACACCTAGACTTTCTCTTATTAATCTCCCTCTAAAATGTATTATGTATATGTATCCTAGTTCCATATAATAATGTAAATGACAACCTTTTTTAGTCCTTTATGACTTTTCATTCATGCTTACCTTTTTATGATTCTCTTGAGTCCTGTGTTTGAATGTCAAATTTTCTATTCAACTCTTCTCTTTTCATCAGTTGTGCTTACTTCATTAAGTGTTCCTCCCTTTGTTGCGTGATTGTAGTTAGTTTTGCTGGGAGGTTATAATCCTAGGTAGGTTTGAATCCAAGCTAATTTGCCTTCTGACATGTTATATCCCAAGTCCTCTGTTTCTTTATACTGATAACTGATAAATCTTTTGCGATCCTGGCTGCTTTCAGTATTTTCTCCTTGAGCTGAATGAGAGTCCTAGATTTTGTCTGTAGTATTCCTGTGAGTTTTTATTATGGGATTTCTTTCAGAAGGTGACTGCTAGATTCTTTCAGTTCCTACTGCATTCTCTAGTTCAAAGAAATCTAAGCCATTTTCCTTCCTTCCACAGTTTCTTGAAATATGATTTATAGGTGCTTCTTTTTTTTTTTTGTAATGGTTTTCAGATAGACCAATGATCCTCATTTTATTTCTTCAATCTATTTTTCAGGTCAGTTTTTAAATCAGATATTTCAAATTTTCTTCTATTTTTTCAATCTTTTAACTTCCTTTTATTAGTTCTTGATTTCTTATGGAATCATTAGTTTCAACTAATATTATGAATGATGGAGTAACGATATTGAAGGACTTTGATATGTTCAAAAAATAAGCCAAATCTCTTCAGATGAAATTCAAAAGAGATAAATGGAACATCCTCAAACAAATGAAAACTTCAAGAAATATAGGAAGTAGGAGGTATGTCAGTAAGATTACATTATGATAATGAACTAGACCTGGAGTCAGGGAGACTGAGATCAAATCCTGCTTTGGACATTGTGACCCTGGGCAATTCTCTTAATCTCTTTTAGACTCTGTGAAATGGAATCAAAAATAGCATCTACATTCCAGGGCTGTGGTGAGGATAATATAATGTAACATATGTAATGTTCTTTGTAGACTCTGTAATGCTACATAAATGCTATCTGTTATTGTTTTTGTTATTATGATTATTATCATAAAAAGATTAGGCATTTCAGTAGACTGCCAGCACAATGCAGCATAACACCCCTCCCCCCAATACAATGTGACTTTAGAGTATATTAATGGAAGAACTGTTTACAGAAAAAGGACTAATTTCCTTTGTGCTGTTCCCTAGTTCCATCACACCTAGATGACTGTAATTATTTATTCATTAATTAAGGGCCTACAATGTACATCATATTGTTTGGACAGCTACATGGAAAGACACTGACTAGTCACAGAGAATGCAGATTAGGACAAGGAAGCTTTTGAAGTGATTTGAAATTATGCCATAGGAAGGACCTGCTAATGGATCTAGGGATATGAATATCCTAGAGAAGACAATAATTGATGGTGATAGGGGTATTACAATTGTAGTATAATAATATTTTAAGAGTTACTCTATTGAAAAGGGATTATGAGAGTTGTTCTATTTGTCAGCCGAGGGAAGGAGCACTAGGAGGAATATGTGACAATTACAGAGAGGAAGATTTCAGATCCACATTTGGAAATATGTCCAATCACAAAACAAACTGCCCTGGTAGGTAACAAGTTCTGTGTCATTAGAGATCTTCAAGTACAGTTTGCTAGTCATATTTCACACAGACTAATGATCAAAAAGTGAAATGCATACCAAAGGAAAAACTTTGGACAAAGAGAGAAGACTTGATTTCTAGTCCTGCCTCTGCCAGGAATCAATTGGCAAGTCTGGGTTTAAATTTCATCAGCTATAAAATAGGGAGGTGTGGGGTGGAGTGTGAAAGATAAGGTAGATGAGCTCTAAGACCACTTCTAGGTCTAACATTCTACAATTCTATTATGGTTCATTTTACTGGAAGCAGGAAAACTTCAAGACTCTCTGAGATATGATTTGATTATCATTCAATCAATAATATCTATGCAACATTTATGTTCCCAGCATTGTTGCAGGTACTGTGACAAACATAATCATAATCTAAGCTCACTACTCTTGAGGAAATTTTATTTAAGTTGAAAATTGTGATTAGCAGTCAGAAAATAATGCTTTGAGGTACTATAGAAGTATGATGATCTTTGTGGTATGTATTGAATGTTTTGTAAGATAATGTTTGATATATTAATATCGCTATCTGTTGAATCAATATCTATGCACACACACACACACACAGAGACAAAGAGGAAGAATGATTTGTGGCAGATATTTAAAATTCTATAAGAGATTAAAGACAATGATGGTCTTTGGATTAGAGCTTTTAGCTGAAGAAATAAATCTTAAACTGGTTCTTCAACTAAGAAAGATTTAGAGAGAGGGAGAGAGGGAGAACAACCGGGCATTTCAGATGAGGAAACAATAAGAACAGAAGCACTGTGATTAGATTATGAATGCTGTGAGTTGGGGACAGGCAGGACATCAGCCAGATTGATTGAAACAAGCAATGACTATTGGTGAGGAATCAGGAACAAAATTGAATAAAGGAGACTATCAAGACAGCCCCTTGACTGAAGATCTAATTCCTTCCCTGAGTCAGTTTTAAGATTAATAATTTGGGAATGGATTGGCTTTAGAAATCAACTGAACTTGTACAACCTTATAAGTAAGAAAGAAGGAAGGTCCAATTCTTAAAACTATATCTTATCACCAACCTGCAATGGTGCCTGAGAATCCATCATCTTAATTATCTGGAATTCGTAGGTCTTTAATCATAACTTCTTTTTGTCTTTTAGGCTCTGAAGTCTCCAAAAATCAGTATTAAAACACAAATCTTTCAGAAAATTCAAATAATCCTAGTCAGCTGGCAGACTGCAGATGTTTTCATAATCTGGGGATATATTTTGATGGAGATGGCGGTAGTACAATGTAAGTCACCAAGGTGACACTAGATAAGGAAACAATGGCCAAAATCATTTGATATTTTGAGTACAATTCCATACAAATACATTTACTTTTTTCAATGTAAACAATGTTTAAATGTGTCAGTGTCAAATGTGCTTTGACTGAGAAGGCAGTGTATTGTTTATTAAATATAGTAAGTACACTTTCAAATTTGTGTTGACACATGTTGAATCTTGAGATGGGTGTGTTCTATCATAGCCAGCTTAGAGCATGTGACACACATAAATTGTCTAATTGCAGAGCTTACTGTATTTGAATATGATGTGAAAACTGAAAGTTAATATTTATGTGTGTGTATAAATTAAAAGTACATAGTATCATATTTTATTTATCAATATCATTCCTTTTAGTAATAATATAATAAGCTAATAGACAAAATTGTATAACATTTTTATAAAGTGAGATGATGTGAGGATTGTTATAAATAATTGTTTGAAAATGTCGACTATTATTATGAAGTTGAATTATCTTTATTTTTTTAAGTGAAATAAGATTCTTTTGTAATAGATAAACAGATAACTGATTTGATGAGATCTACTGGCACCAGTGAAACCAATGTAAAGAAAATAGAAATATTTTAAGTAGTATAAATACAGCACCATAAAGTAAAATTCCCAAATCTAGTAAAATATAATCCCTATATTTATATCTGATATCCTGAAATATTATAATTGAATGAGAGGATAGACCACTGTGTTTGCTTTGTACACATTCTTTATCCATAGGTAGCAAGATAACTAAGAAATTGAAACATGTTAAAACAGCATGTTAGCAATATAATATAAATTTTCAGAGATAATTAACAAACATTTTTCCAAACACCATGTTTGTAAAAAAAAAAACAACAAAAAAGGGGGACAGTTGGGTGGCAGGCTGGATAGCCCTGGATTCAGGAGGACCAGAGGTCAAATCCTGCCTCAGACACATAACACTTACTAGCTGTGTGACTCTGGGCAAGTCACTTAACCCCCAATTGCCTAACCAAAAAAAAACCCCAAAAACCCCCCAAACAAAACTAAACACCATGTCTGTGACATCAGAAATATTGCTCACTTCATAGAAAGTTGCTTACAGAATTGCTAACTGTACAAATCATTATTGGATATGAGAAATATTGCCATTACTTAACTTTTGACATAGAGATAGAAGAGTTGGAAAAGTACATGAACAATAGATTAAAATAGTTTCACTTGTAGATAATTTAGTGGGGGGGGGAAAACTACTCACATTTCATAAAACCTTTGTAATTATTTAAGAAAAAAGAGGGAAAAAAGTAAACTTTAACAATATAAGTGGAAAAAGCAACAGATGTAACTAAAGATGTGTGTATAATATTCTGATAATATGTAAAATGTTGTTGAAATTGATGTAGGAAATATTTCTTACTTTACAAATATCTTAATCTTAATGCTACATAAAAGTAAATTTTCACTATATTTGAATGTGACCTCAATGCAAAATTTATAATTTGGAAGAATTTTACTGGACTCTAGAATGATGACATTCAATCAATGTGAGGACAAATTCAAGTCTAAAAGTGATAATTAAAAAGCTGGCCCCTCATGGAATTTGAACACATGGTGTTCTACATGGACCATCATTAGTGTTGAGAAATAAAAGTAAGGAATTATGTGTTGGTTTTCAAATTATTAACCTCATTTAAAAAAAATCTATCCAAAGAAGGCTTTGTGAAATTATATAATCACATGTAGACAGAGAGTAGGAGGAGTTTACATTATTGCAAAACAAGCTAGCTTTCCTTTGTCAAAGTACATCCAAGGAATGTGTGAGCTTAACATATAAATTATATTTGTCTTATTAATTGTAGCAAATGTGGGACAGATTGTGTTATTTTATTATATACTATAATTCATTTATAACAAAAAATTTCCCTGAAATGTGTTTATTTGGTAGCTATTTTTGTAAAAGTATGCATTCTAAATATGTCAATGCAACTTTCTCAAATACATGCTTTGAACCAGAAACAAAACAAAACAAACAAAACAAAACAGAGTGACAGCTTTTGTGGGGAAAACACTGAGTAATATATAAACATTAAAAAAAAAGAATTGATTTGTTTCCCAATTTAAAAAAAAACCCACAAAACTTCACTGTAAATGAAATAAGAAAGTAAATAGTTGTTTATTAATCAATTTAGAGAAGCAATTCTCATTTTATTTTAAGGGCCTAGATGTTTCAAAACATTAATGGATGAAGTTCCAATTTGCCACAGATAACTATTGGGAAGATTTGGTTACACTTTTCCTGGTCTGCACTCTGGTCATTGCCCAGGAAAGGCTCCTGCTCCCTCTAGCTGCAAATGACAATGCTCCTTTTGGACCTAGAACTGGGACAAGGTTAGGTTCTCTGCTCTCTTGCAGCTGTAAGTACTTTTGCTTCTCTCTGCCTTGGAATTGACACCAGGGCTTTTACTTCCTTTTGAATGAACTGAAACATTCTTTTCTGCCCTGGAACTGTGACCCAAGAATGTGTATGACCAATACAGTTGTCAAACCATCACTAGGTCATGTACCCAGTGACAGCAAAGGATCGCCTATAATCTCTTCCTGACCAATCATCCAATCCCCTTACTGTCTCTGGCTTGAGAGCTCCCAAAGCTGCTGATGCCACTTCCTTCAAGATGTACCACCGGCACTGCTGTTGTGTTTTAGACTTCAGGCTAGCTCCTATCTTAGTGTCACAGACTATTCCTGCAGACCCCCTAAGTTTTCTTAGGCTGGGAAAATATCTCACACTGACATTTTGTTGACATTACCATTCCAGTATTTGATTTGAGGCATTATTTTAAAATTGTTTGGAGAGGGGTATTGAGATAGTTGGGCTGGGTTGCTGCCTCTATTCTACCATCTTGGCTTCTAGTTAAAACCACTGTTTTATGGGGTATTTTATTGGGAATAGCTAGTGCCAAATTTGCAGAGAGAGGTCATCCAGGTACACAATTGACTGAGTGTCTCATTTGGTATGGAGATTGGGACAAGGAGCATGACCATGGGTGGGGCAGGGTGTCCCGAGGTGAAATTCTGAAAGCATAGATGGCAAAGCATCATAGATATTCTCCTATTATCTCACAATACTTATTCCATGATGGTCTCCTTTGAGGAGATAATATCCTCTAAGTGTTAGATTTCTGAAAAATTTGGAAGCAGTTAAGTTGGTGCTGAGGTTTACTTCCAGCAACAAGTCTGGTTCCCAATGGTTCACTTATTTCTTTTTTCCGCTTAGAAAGAAACAGCCTTGTTCCTACAGCCTTTGTCTGACTTGTCAATTTTACAAACATGGCCAATGACCCGTGAAGCACAAACAATTCAGCAGATGTGCCATGAATCAGAGAAGGAAATAAATGGTAACATTCTCAGGTCGAGTTGAATCCATTTCAGGAAGTTGTCACATTTCCTGAGGTAAGGAGGTGGGAGCCCAGTTCACCCTAGGATGTACAAACTAAAGAAAAATTTTAGTTTGCAACAATAATATCTCCTAGACTGAATTCTTATTTGTATATGCTTCTGTGTGTGTGTATACACATATACACATTCATATTTGAGTTATACATAATATATAACACACATACGCATATGAATTATTATCACAATCTATAATAAAACAGCACAATTTATTACTCATAAGTCATATGCATATAAATTATGTATGTTATATATGTATATAACTCAGATATTAGTTTGTCTCTATATGTGTATATACACACATATTCATTTATATATACAAATATATACACATATATCTTTATATACAGACACACATTTATATATATATCTAAGTATACGTATACATTATGTCTATATATGCATATATAGACACATACATACTTTACACATATGCTTCTATACTTTGTATATAGACATATGAGTAAAGTATATTGCACACATATGTGCACATGTAAACATGTGTGCATATGCATGTACATGCATGCAAGTAAATGTATACACCACAGAGGAGTAAAGATACCTAGGAATTAAAGATTGCTTTATAATGGCATTTCTAATTCTAGGCCTAATTGTAAAGTAAATGTTATTGTTTTACAGGTGGGTTTTTTTTCCTTTTGTATCATCACCACTTAATAAGGATAAATATAATTATATATCTATCTATTTGATAATTATATTTCATTATAATTTGTTTTCCTTTAAACTCTCTATATTTTATTTCATGCATTAAACACATTATTCTGAGAAGAGAAATGCCAAAGGACTCCATGACACGCAAAAAATGGTAAAGAACCCCTGGATTAGGGCCAGATATCCTGGTGTCATCCAGGAGACAGAAGATGGTGGGGTTCTTTATAATGTTAACTACTATGGTAGTTTACAATGGTTAACATATCCATTTTATTCAAATTCATTACTCCATTGTCCCTTCTAGGAACCATTTTAATGTTCATCACTTTGTCTTTTTTTCTGTCAATCTTTTCACCCATAATGTTCTTCCTGTCCCTGTTCAATTATGAAAATTCTACCCATCATTCAAGACCAGATACATTCCTATGTGAGCTTCAAAACATTTCAAACTATTTTTGGCTACAATCAACTCTGCTCTTCTAAATTGTCAAAGTGTCTATTGCCTCAAACACATATTATGACATGTGACTATATTGACCTTTATAGTTCCCTAACTGGCTCCTATATAATATGTTGCCTCACCAACAAGATTACAATGCATTTGAAGGTAGTATCTGAGTCACACACACACACACACACACACGCACGCGCACACATGCACACACACACACTTTTATTATTGTCCACATCTCCTAATTCCCTAGGTCAGAATTAGGTATATAGAAAATATTTAACAAGTTCTTCTTATATTTATTATTTTATCAATTCTATAAATGGTATTTGGATGAGAATATGGCAGTACTGTGAGAGATAAAATTTTGGCCTTGAAGCCAAGGGATGCCTTTTTTTTTCATCCCACTTCATGTATTAGTTCTGTAATGTTGGACAAATTTCTTAATTTTAGCTTTCTCATTTATAAAATGGATATACTAACATTTGTGCTACAAAATTCACAAGTAAGTATACAGAAAGGACATTGCTAATATGAGAGCACTAAACTAGTACTGGTTATGTTCATTATTTCATAATTCCCAGTCTCCATATTTTATACAGCTCAACTGACCCTCAACTTACATGAATACTTGTACTGCAGACTTCCATAAAGGAGCAGTAGATATTCTTTTGGGAATCTGCCTGGTATTTAAAGGGGTACAGGGATTGCAGAGGGCTTTGTTATCAAGGCCTCAAGCTGAGCATTAAGTTGCAATTAGGCTGTCAATATTGGGAGTTTGTCTTGTTCTATCTTCAGATGAAACAGTCTGGGGTCTAGCGATTGACATGAAACTTTTTAAAATTTATCTCTTGGAATCCTTGAAATATTTCATTCAGGGTACTGTTTTTACATTTGAGGAAAGCTAAGAGAAAACAAGAATTAACCCAGTCTCACTTCCTGGCATGACAGCAGAGGACACTATGAAATGAAAGTCTGTACAATGAGGCACAGAGCCAGAGAAGATAGTGAGTAATTAAGGACTGCTTTACAGTAAGCAACACCTACTGAAGGCAGACTTAGAGAGTAAACAATCTTGGTTTGTAACTTCTACCTTAATTATGCCACCCTTACTTTAAAACAACAAAAATAGCTAACATAGATTTTAAGATTTGCAAAGTACTTTACATTTATTATTGTATTCTCACAACAATTATGGTGGGCATGTGCTATTGCTGTTCTCATTTTACACGTAAAAAAAACAACTGAAACTAGCAGAGATTAAGTATTTTGCTCATGGTCACATATCTAGAAAATGTCTAAGGAAGGCTCTGAACTCAGATTTTCCTGACTCCAGCACTTTCCAGCACTTTATCCATTAAAAAACCTAGGTTCCTCACTGAGTACCCTCGAAAGTCCCCAGTTCCCTGTGCAGCTTTTTCATTGCCCAATTTTCCCTTCTTTGTTTCCCCAACTCATCTCCCCACCCCCAAAGTTTCCTTCATCTGCATTCTCAAACTTTATTTTTTTTTTCCTTTTCCTATAACCTGTGCAAATAAACCAGTCTTCTTTCTCTCCTTTCCTTGCTAAGAAAATGAAGTAATCCTGATAAACCAATTCACATTCAGTGGTAATGACTGAAAGCATTTCAATATTTGCTGTGCCTCTCTCACTGACCTTCCAAATAACATATTGCCTTTGAACACGAAAGGCATTGTTTTCAATTGTAGGAGTCAATAATAGTGGAAACTTCAGGCATCATCAAAAGATAGATTTTTTTTTGTCCATCAAATCTTATAAGATAGGTAGTTATCTACTCCAGTAATAAGGAAGGAAACAACAAAGTAAATGAAGCATTTTCCATGTGCTACAAATAGACACTTTACCAATATTATCTCATTTGATCCTCAGAAAAACCATGAGAGTTAAGTTCTATTATTATCGTTAGAAAATGAAATAATGAGTCAGACAGAGGTTAAAGGACTTGCCCAGTGTTAACATAACTAGTAAGTATCTGAGATCAAATTTGAACTCAGGACTTCCTGACTCCAGGGTGCTATCCACTTTATCACTTAGCTCCTGTAATGTTGATATTGATTCTAGAACTTTCTGTTCCATTTTTAGGACATTAAATTCAATTTTATTTTATGATATGAATATCTTCAGTCTAAGGAACAGTTTAAAGCAATCACTTGCTATCATTAAGTTATGCCAAGTAGCAATGGTGGAGTGGGATTACTATACCTATTGAGCAGGATCTGGCTTGCAAAATTATTTATCTTACTATTTTCTTCATTGAATTTTTAAACTTTTTTTTAAACCTAATCTAACCTTAGAAATCCCCACAGTTCATTTGGGAAAGTTTTTTTTTTAAATATTTTCATTGTTTAGATAGAGAACATGAGGCCCACACCACTCATGGAGTGGCAGCTAGGTAGTACAGTAGACATATCACTGGTCCTGGTGTTAGGAGGACCTGAGTTCAAATTCAGCTTTAGACAATTAGTATCTATATATAAGCCTGGGCAAGTCATTTACCGGTGTTTTGCCTCAGTTTTCTGGACAAAATGTGGATAATAATATCACTTACCTTGCAGGATTAATGTGAGAAACAAATGAGATAATATTTGTAAAGCACTTAACCCAGGGATTGAGACAGAGTAGGTATTATATAAATATTAGTAGTTGTTATTATTATTATCATTCAGCAAACAAATTGAAGTTCTAATTCTGGCTTTGTCATTCCCTATAAAACTCCAGGTAAGTCATTTAACATCTCTGAGCCTGCTAGAGTTTTAGATCTAAAATGTATATTAAGGTTTTTAACTTACTGGGCAGAGCCAAGATAGTGGAGAAAAGTCAAGGACTTGCTTAAGCTCTCCCAAAATCCTTTCCAAACAATTTAAAATAAAGCCTCAAAACAAATTCTGGAGTGGCAGAACCAAGAAATGGATGGGGTGAAACAATTTTTTAGCCAAAAATAACTTAGAGAGTTAAAAGGAAAAGTCTGTCAGAATGGGTTAAGAGTGGAGCACAATCCAGTGCTGGCCATGTGAACTCAGGCTTCACCAGCCTAACCTTGGGGGTAGATTTAATCAGCTGTGGCAGCAGCAGCTTCCAGAGCTCTCAGACTACAGACAGTAAGGGAGTCAGACAATTGGTCAGAAAGAAATTCCAGGGATCCCTTTACTGACACTGAGAGCAGGATTCTGCTGCATTGCCCATACAGTTATCCACTTCCCAGTCTTGGGTTGCAGAGGAGGAACACTAGAACACCAGCCACAGGGGAGCAGGAACCTGGACACAGTTCTAGGGCAGAAAAGAATGCTTGTTGTAGCTTACAGACCTAAGCACAAGCTAGGGGAGCAGTTTACATCCCTCTCTTTAGATCATACCACTTAGGAAGAACTGAAAACCTACAGACCCCCAAACTAGCTCTGCAAAGAGCTGTACAAAATACTTCAAGCTTGGGACAGTGCCCCCTAAGCCCCAGGAAAAGAGCCAAATTTTAACATAAAGCTAAACGTTAAGAAATAGGCTGGAAAAAAAATGAGTAAACAATAATAACAAAAAATAACCTGACCATTGAAAGTTACCATGATGACAGGGAATATCAAAACACAAACTCAAAGACAACAAAGTCAAAATTGCTACATTCAAAGCCTCAAAGAAAAATAGGAATCGGTCTCAGGCTTATAAAAAGAATTTCTTGAAGAGCTCAAAAAGATTTTTAAAAACCAGATAAGACAAATAGAGGAAAAATTGAGGAAAGAAATGAGAGTGATACAAGCAAAATCATGAAAAAAAAGTCAACAGTCCAGTAACAGAGGCACAAAAAATACTGAAGAATATTACACCTTAAAAAACAGAATAGGACAAATGGTAAAAGAGGCACAAAAATCTACTGCAGAGAACTCCTTAAAAATTAGAATTGGGCAAGTGGAAGGTATCACTCCATGAGATATCAAGAAACAATCAAATAAAATCAAAAGAATGAAAAAAATAGAAGAAAATGTGAAATATCTCATTTTTAAAAAACTGACTTGGAAAATACATCAAAGAGACATAAAAATTATCGGGCTATGCGAAAGTCATAATGAAAAAGAAAAACCTAGACATCCTCTTTCAATAAATTACCAAGGGAAACTGCCCAGATAGTCTTCAAAGCAAACAGTAAAATAAAAATTGAAAACAAGAACAACAAAAAACACTGGTCAACTTCTGAAAATGATCCCAAAATCAAAACTCCCAAGAATATTATGGCCAAATTCTCTAGCTCCCAGGCCAAAGAGAAAATATTGCAAGCAGCTTGAAAGAAACAATTCAAATATCATGGAGCCACAGTAAAGATGACACAAGATTTAGTAGCTTCTACTTTATAAAATCCAGGAATTGGGATATGATATTCTGGAAGTCAAAGGAGCTACAATTACAATCAGGAATCACAAACACAGTAAAACTAACTGTAATCCTTTGGGAGGGAGGAAATGGATATTTAATGAAATAGAGGCCTTTCAAGCATTCCTGATGCAAAGACCAGAGCTGAATAAAAAATCTGACTTTCAAATATGTGAATCAAGAGAAGCACTAAAAAGGTAAACAGGAAAAAGAAGTCATAAGGGATTCAATGAGATTAAAATGTTTTCATTCCTACATGGGAAATGATAGTTATAACTCCTGAAGTTTATCATTATTAGGGAAGTTAGAAGGAGTATACGTAGAATGCACAGGTGTGAGTTGAATATGATGGCATTATATCTGAAAAAAAATAAAATTAAGGACTGAGAAAGAGGAATAAAGTGGGAGAAGGGGTAAGGGGGATGTAGAATAGGGTAAATTATCTCACATAAAAAAAGGTATGAAAGAGACGGGAAGTTAGGGAGGAGCACTTGAACTCTTTGGAACTATTGGAAATGGCTCAAAAGAAGGAATAACATCCACATCCATTTGGGTAGAGAAATCTATATTACCCTTACAGGAAAGTAGGAGGGGAAGGAGATAAGAGAAGAAGTGGCCTGATAATAGAGACAGTGGATTGGGGGAGGCAGTAGTCAGAAGCAAAACACTTTTTGAGGAGGGACATGGTGAGAGGAGAGAGAGAGAGAGAGAGAGAGTAGGATAAACACTGGGAAATGGGATGGAGGGAAATACAGAGTTATCAATCATAACTGTCAAAAAAATTTACAGCAAGTTTTTCTAATAAAGGCATTATTCCTCAAATATGTGGATAACTGAGTCAAATTTATTAAAAAATAAGAATGATTCCAAAAATGATTAATGGTCAAATGATATGAAGAGGCACTTTTTAGATGAAGTAATCAAAGCTATCTATAGTCATAAGTAAAAAATTCTCTAAATTACTGTTCATTAAAGAAATGCAAATTAAAACTACTCTTAAGTGCTACCTCACACCTACCAGATTAGCTAATATGACAGAAAAGGAAAATGACAAATATTGGAGGGGATATGGTCAAATTAAGACACTACTGCATGGTCAGTGGAGTTGTGAACTGACTCTACCATTCTGGAGAACAATTTGGAACTATGCCAAAGGGTTATAAAACTGTTCAAACCCTCTGACCCAGGAATACCACTACTAGGTATGTATTCCAAAGAGATCAGTAAAAAGTAAAAGGGCCTATATGTTCAATTATAGTTTTAGCAGCCTTTTTAAGGGGTTGCAAAGATTTAGAAATTGAGGCAATGCACATCCATTGAAGAATGTGATTATGATGGACTACTATTATACTATAAGAAATAATGAGCAGGCTGCCCTTGGGGGGGGGAGAAACAAAACAAAACAAAACTAGAAAGACTTACATGAAATGATGCAAAGCAAAATGAGCAGAACCAGAACATTATATACAATAACAATATGGTACAATGATAAGCTGTGAATAACTTAGCTCTTCTCAGAAATACAATGATGCAAGACAATTCCAAAGGACGTATGAAATGCTATCCATCTCCAAAGAAAGAACTGATGGTGTGTGAATGCAGATTAGAGCATGCTTTTTTTTTAACTTTCCTTATTTTTTTTGTTTTTTTTGTTTTTTGTCTTTGTTTTCTTTTACAACATGACTAATATCAAACATGTTTTTCATGGCTGCACATAAATAATAAAATTGCTTGCCATCTCAGTGGGAGGGGCAGGAGGAAGGAAAATAATTTGAAATTCAAAATTTAAAAATAAAAACTAATGTTAAAATTGTTTTTACATGGAAGTGGGGAAATAAACTATTAAATTAAAAAATATATATTTTCTTGTTCATCCTGCCTGTTTACAGGTGATAAAATTTAAACTCAGAAATATGAAACAATTGCCAAATAATGCTGCCTTCTAGTTCAAAGCTGACAGAATTGAAGAATCACAATTTGGGAGTTTCCTTAGAAGGCATCTGATCAAGAATCTGTCCTTTACCATACCAAACATGTTCATTCAGCTTCTCTGTAAGACTCTGAATAAGATAAAGGAGGAACCCATCACCTCCTAAGGAATTACACTTAGTTGGAAAGTCTAATTAAAACTCTTAACACAGAAGCCTAGGAACTACATCACACTATTACTACTGTAAAGAAATGAACAAATTAGAAGGAAGATAGCATACTAAATATAAAAGATGTTAAAAAAAATGTCCTAAGTACGTTGCAAGTCCAAGTCTTTAAAGAATTTATTATGAAAATTGATCTCTTAGTCAGACAACTGGAATACTGTAACAATCTATACATATACATATGCATATGCACATGCATATATTATATGCCTGTCTGTACATGTATATGTGTGTGTATATACACACATATATATGTATATGCATTTGTGTCTGAGTGAACAAATACCAAAGAAATATCTGAGTGCTCTAGTATGTACACTTTCTTACTTTATAGGAAATTGATTAGTATATGAAAATTCAAATGTATATAGGAGGGTATCATCTGTATTACCAGAATCATCCTGCAACGAAATTATTCTTTAACATAGTCCCTGATATTCAGCAATGTTTGTGTCTCTTTTGTTTACTTTTTGGAAAGGTAATTAACTATAGGAACATAAAGTTATAGGTTTCGAACCCAGTTCAATTGAGAATTAATATGAAAAGAAAATGAGGATTTTTTTTTAATGATCTAAATGTAATAAGACCTTGGAATTGACTTGCACCTTAGGATTTATAGTTCAGTTGGGACTTTTGTGGTGTGTGAGCCAAAAGGAGAAACTGAGTCCTACACTGGAGTTCTTGAAGAGATATACACAGACTGTGACACAGGCTAAAATGAACAAGAGAGATCTCATAATTTGAGGCAGAAAGAATTTGAGAAAAGGAGTAACAGGTGAAAAGAGACCCCACAGGTATTTCAGAGAAGCTTCAAGCTGAAGTAGCAGTTTGTCCACCTCTTCAGTAACTAAGGGAATTTACAAATATCTGTGTGTGTGTGTGTGTGTGTGTGTGTGTGTGAGTACACACATATTTTCCCTCTTGCTGCCTGTCCATTAACAGAAGCTGTACCACACTCTCTCCTTGCTTATTTATTCTATCACTATTCAACAATATGAATTTTTGCCACAAACGTCAAGAGGTCAGGGATTATTTAGTGATAAAAAGGAATTCAAATTGGGTAAGGTAACCCAACCTCTACCTAAATGTTACAACTTTTCCTAATTGTAGGTTCTGATCTGTTTGGATTGTACCCCTAACTTATTGTTTACTCCAAACTTCATAAAGCAACAGAGGAGGGGACTACATGAACTAGAGATGGCATTATATTTCCCTTATGCTTACAGAACGGAGAGGTTAATTCCTGATATAGTGTGTGGCCTATTAAATCCCAAGAACCCAAGGACAGAGGGAGGAGAGGCCACGATGAATATTGGCCAATTGCCCTCTCCAAAGTGACACCTGCAACTACCAGTATTACATAAGGAAAAGAAATAAAGAAGAAATCCAACAAAACCTTACTTAACATGTAGCTTCTCAGAAACATTAGACCTCTTTGGGACTCTCTAAACTACAAACTCCTGAGAAACCTCATCACGGGGAAATATCATTATGGTAGAAGATTGAATCTGCTAGTACTTTTCATCAGTATACTCTGCCCCTCTTATTGAACCCTGTAACTGGAGGGCAGGGCTTTGAGATCTCAGGCCTCTATTTCAAAAAAGGGACTCAGCAGAGTTTTTTTACCTTTTCTCACCAGCTACACTACTTTGGACTTTACCCATGGTACCTCCACCAACTCATTTACAGCTTCATTTTTTTTTTGTGCTGTCTTCCCCTATCAGATTGTAAGCTCCCTAAGGGCAAGGTTTTTATTTGTATCCTCAACACTTAGCACCATGTCTGGCATATAGCAGGTTCTTTAAAAATGTTTATTGACTGACTACATAAAGTGAACCACATATATGGGGTTACATCAGGGTCCCTTTGTCCACTGATGCAAGTTTCTTGCATTGGTTTCTTTATGTGAAGCAAAAGCTAATGAATTTCTTACCTTAATCTTCATAACCTGCTTCCAGAATGACCTATGTTTATAAAATCTGTACTGACTAGACTTAGTGATGCAATTCTGGAAATTGGCTAATGTGAATTTCATTCAGAGAAGTCTCTACCATGAGTCTATCTGATCCCACCTGATGCCTAGTGACTGACCCTCCTTTGGCCAATGATTTCCGTGGAAGAAATGGGAGAAGAGAAGATTGACCATGTTTCCTTATGGCTAGGTATCATGGTATGGTTCTAGGGTGGCTTCCAATAGAAAAATTTAAGAGGATACTTTATTCATAAGCTTCTATCTTTTACACACACACACACACACACACACACACACACACACACACATACAGAGAGTCTTTTGAAATTGACCTTGGAAGCTATAGTAGCCAGACATGCTGTGAAATAGTCTATGGAAAAGAAGACTAACCAATTCAATTGACACATACCTGTCGGGCCTGCTCCAGATCAATTTTGTTTCCCACTAGCACCAAAGGAATGTCATAGGTGTGGCGGACCTGATAAATGAGCTCTTTAAACCCAGCAGCTTCCTGGAAGGACTGCCGGTCAGTGACAGAGTAGCATATGATGAAGCCCTCTCCACCTCTCATATACTGGTCCCTCATAGCTGTGAATTCTGCCTGCAGAGGAAGGATAAGAATAATTTTATAATTTAGAATAGAAGAACAAACATATAACACCAATAGAATAGGAGGTCAAATCTCTATATGCACAGTGACTAAGCATTGCATGTTTTATTTATTTATTTTTTTAAGGATTTTTCAGGTTTTTTTTTCTTTTAGGATTTTCAGGTTTTCAAAATAATTTTGTATTTATTTAATATTAACTTAATATGTGGACATATATCATAGCTTTAGAACAGGAAGGAGACTTTGGGGTCATCTAACATATCTGCTACCTCTTAAATCATTTTAGAGGTAAGAGAACTGAGCCTCAGAGGTTTGGTCACTTGTCTAAAGCCACCCAGGTGATAAATGGAAAGAAAGGGATTTAAATCTAGGTCCTCTCACTCCAATTTCTATCCTTTTTCCATTGTAGCCCATTTTGTATCCCCCCAACCCAGCTGAAAGTAAGGGTAGGGCTTAGTACAAAGAGTTACAAATGTAGATGCTTAATAAATGTTTGTTGAATTAAATGTGTAGGTGAAATTTTACCATTTCATTATGTGATTACCAAACACTTAAATAGTTTGCTTTCAGGTATACACATTTTTCCATTTCAATGATGTGTTAAGGGAGGATTTTAAATAGCAGTGTGTGTGTATGTGTGTGTGTGACAAAGATAAGAGAGAGAGAGAGAGAGAGAGAGACTATTCTCTATTCTATTTCCAGACAAGGATTCCTTGTTTCCTATAGAATACTGTTTCTCTTTGGATTTTCACCTATAGCAATATTTGCACTTACCAATTCTGTACCAACATATCCTTAAAGATCTGTCATTCTAATCATAGGAACACAGATCTAGAACTGCTATGGACCTCAGAAGCTATCTAATACAACCCTTTCATTTTTCAGAAAATGAAATTCAAGCCCGGAGTGGTAAAGTGACTATCCTGGAGTTGTATAACATTGCATGAGAGAAAGAATGTGAACCCAGTTCAGAGTCAGGTCTCTTTCAGACTACCAAAAGGGTTGCTCTACCCACTCTTGTTAGGTGTAAGAATGGAATGGCATAACCAATACAGAAGTGCTGTGAAGAATTGAAAACCTGATATAATATTTTATAGTACTTCTTAGCTTTGATGGGAAAGGGGAAATCAAGTTGAATGTCTTTGTCACCATGGGACCATGTGCCAAATTTTCATGGAATTAAATTAAATCCAAATATGACTTCATTTATCAAATATTCTTAATATGAATATTATGCTCTAACAATCAATGCAGAATACCCTCTTTCCTCTGACCACAAAGTTGCCAATTGCTAATGGAATAAATAAACCCTCAAAGAGGCATCGGGGGAAGCCAGGACACAAGATTGAATAAGAACTTTGGCAATGTATTACCTGCACAATATATGCTACTGTAATCATTTTATAAGGTAGAATTCAATGTTCAACATGTTATTTCCCCTTTCATTTATCCATGAATTAAAGAACAGTACTCTTTGTATTCCAAGCATCCTGCATGTTAATATCTTCCTCAATTGCTTCCTGCCATAAATGAAACTTGTTGGTTAATAATTCAGAAACATTACTAGATTCCATTTGCTAAGCATAAGCAAGAGGATTGCTATGAAACAGACTTACTGTGTAAAATCCTACTCCCAAAAAAAGTAAATGTGTCTTATATATTTGTGGAACCCAAATATATAGTTTTAGCACTTTCTTTTGATATATTAGTTACTATGTGGTCAAAATGAATGGTCAGGAAAAGGCATGAAACATCTTAATTTTGAAGGAAAAAAATGGGAAAAGCCTTAAGTCTTTTTTTTAAGTACTAAAACAAAGAATTAGAACTTAGTGTGGGGGGCAGCTAGGTGGTGCGGTGGATAGAGCACTGGCCCAGGATTCAGAAGGACCTGAGTTCAAATCTGGCCTCAGACACATAACTCTTTACTAGCTGTGTGATCCTGGGCAAGTCACTTAACCCCATTGCCTAGCCAAAAAAAAAAAACTTAGTATGAAAATCTACTAAATATATTATAATTTCCTTTTAGCTAACATATTAAATCGAGGCTTCTCTGCTTGCAGTTCAAGATTGGCCACAGTTTGGTACCTGCCTAGCTCCCCATGGTAACATTATAGAAATGAATGATAAAAGATTTGGAGTTAGGAAAACTTGGTTTTTTTCTCTCTCTCTATCTCACTTTTTGCCATTTGTTTTAAAATCATTTTTGAGATTATGTTAGTAGTGAGGCTACTGCAAATGAAGTATACAAAAGTCAAGCTCTAACAAAGTACTGTAGAGATGCACATAGAGGTCAATAGCAGGCTACAACACATTTTTAATAAAGAATTGTACAGTAAAAGCCATGAGAAAATGCTTAGAAAAATTCTTAGTGGTGAAAAGATGGTATAATAGGGATAATAACGGAACAACTTCTGTGCTTTATGAGTATCCATACAAAGCACTTAAGAGGAAGGCCTCCAATACATTGAGTAGACAACCAATAAAAGATTTAGATGATGTACACAAAGATCTCAGAGGATAAACAGGCATCCTTGATAGGAATACACATATTTCTAAGGCTGTAGATCCATTAAAATTTTGAAAGGCTGTCTACCTCATAGGATTCTTGTGAAGAAAGCTTTATTTATTTATTTGTTTATTTATTTACTTATTTCCAAAGTTAACATGCCATATAAATATGAAATCCTCATCTTACAGGATTACTAAGGAAAAGGAATTGTGTAGACCTAAAGGAACAGAGACATGAGCTATTAAAGATAATATTGCCATTGTTTTTGATGTCTCCCACCACCATAACCTCAAATAGGAAGAAATGCATCCAATTTCTATTGATTGAAGTAATAGAAGCAATAAGAGAATGCAGAAGAAACTCCACTGAGTATAAAACCTTCTGAAAGAGGAGCAAGAAGTCAATAAAATTCTCCTCCTCCTTCCTAACCTTGGCCCTCTGTGTGCCCTGTAAAAGCGCCATAAACAATATGGAGGCTTTTTTTTTTAAGCTCCAGTTTTGGTGGCCTCTTTTCTGTCCCTTCACATCATTGTTTAAAATTATTCAGATAAGGAATTGTTGATCTCTACAGCTGTGTTTCTTTCCTCTCGTTACTTTTCTGTTCTTTATCATCTCTCCACAGTTGTCTTCACTTCCACAATCTGCTATGTTTAAAAGCGAAGCACGACAAATGCAGTGATAATCTCAGTGTGAGAAGATAATTTAGTAATGGAAAACATATTAAATACTCCCTGTATGTAAATTGCTGGGTCAGAGAATTGAAAATAAAAACAAAACAGAAACATATCTGTCTGAAAAGTCTTACTACATTTTAAATTTTTTGAAAGCTAGAGCTGAACCAAGATTTTTGGGACACCTTATATAAATATGTGAATACCGTGTCCTTGAGGTACTTACAATCTAGTAGGGATTATGTATATAGATAAGTATAATGTGAACTAGATGGTAAGAAATGCCTATGGCGAAGAAACTCCACTGTGAAATTGTAAGGGAAGAAATGTGTTTTTGTTTGTCTGCTTGCATTTTTCACCCGGGGGAGGGAAACAAGAATCAAGAGAAAATTTCGTGGAAGATGTAGCATTACAGCTCAGTCTTAGAGCAAGGTGTCAATAGGCAGGGATGAGAGTATGGGGCATTCCTTGATCTTTGACATACTTTTAAGGTAACAGTGTAAATGTCATAGAGTTATCTGTCTTTATGATCAGAGCATAGAGAAGAGGCACGGAATTAGGATGGATTCACACTGGTACCGTGAGAATTAAAAAAAATCTTTAAGCCTATTTTTCAGTAGAAATAAAACTAATTATATTATCAACTTCATAGGTATAACATAAGGAAAACATTTTGAAAATTATAAAGCAATCTACACTTCAATAATTTCAGAAGCCTTCATTTCATTCTTGAGTATTTTGTCCATTGATAAAGACAACAACCCCTCCATACCTTAGTAGAAGGTTTCATTAGTTTGTTGTAGCCAAAAATTAACACCAACTGCTGGTCAACATTCTTATGATGAATTTCCTCTAGTTTCCCTCCTAGGGGATGGTCTTATATGAGAGAGAAACAATACATCACTCTGCCATGATGCAGAGCCTTTAAAGCTGAAGAGCTTCTGTAGAATACTTCCCACCTGCATAGTCTTCAATGAACCTAGGTTTCACCTTTATGCCAAAATGAGACATCAGAGGAGGACTTTAGAGTAAAGAGCACTGAATGATTATGGGTAATTAATGACAAAGCATGGGAATGGATAATCACAAACTGAGAGTGAGGTTAGCAAGAGAAGAAAGCATGGAACAAAGGACAAAACTGTTGAGAATGTTCTTTGTTAGGGGACAGAAAGTATAGTATATAGTTACATCCCCACTATCATGAGATGATATTGATCTTGTTTCATGATGTGCATGTTCATTCCAGTTCATGGAACCAAACACTTGCTCTGCATTCCCTGATATCATGACTCCCAAGTTCCCTTCTTATTTCTATTGTTGGAAAGGAAATCATGTATCAGTGGTGCTTTCCTTCATCAGAGAACCCATATAGGAAAAGACTCCAGCTAATCAACATTTATTGCTAACAACTCTCTTAAATTCAGGTTTTTGTTGTTTTTTTGTTTGTTTTGTTTTTACTTTAAAGGTCCTTTCCTTATACTCTTGCCCTTTTCCAGGTCCACAATCTCGTTCCTCTTTTGCCCTTCCTTTTCATTTTTCATCTCATACCCTTGCTAAACTTGTAAGAAATGTCCCTTCGTCCTCATTTTTTTTTCAGTCTTTCTATTTTCTTGTGCTGATAGCAACCTGGATTTCTTTGGAAGACAACACACTTCTTACCACTGCTCCATTTTTGAATCCTTCCACTCTAATGTGCCCTGATGCCCTCATTCAGGAAGAGTCAACATAGGCCTTCCTTTCTGCTGCCACTTACAGATACTCCATCTACCACTAACATTCTGAAATCTCTAAGGACACTTCTGGCACAAAATCTATGATCTGTCTCCCTCCCAAGAAATATAGGCATCCCCAAAGCTTTATATTCAGTTCTTTCCTTAGTTATCTATACAATGCTTTCTCTCCATGGGTTAGATGGTCACCTTTATGGAGATAACTCCTAATTCTAGATAGCTCAGTCTTAATGTCTTTTCTGAATCCTAACCACATTATCATTCACTGCCTGTAGGATCACAAAATGTCAGTAAGAAACTAAGTATCTTCTCTTATAGGTGCACTCTTTCTTTCAATTTCTCCCCATGCTTAAATTTAGAGTCATCATATCATGTTCATAGATATCACCCTGTTCAAGTTCCTCATGACCTCTCAGCCAGATTACCACTATGGCTTCCTAATTGTTCTTTCATTTTCTCTCCTCTTTAATGCATTTTGTAAGTGGCTACCAAAATAATCTTCCCAAGGTGCATATATGATCAAATCACTCTTTTCTCGAAAACAAAACAAAACAAAAAACCACCCACAAAACTTTCAGTTTCTCCTCACTGCCAAAAAAAAAAATAAGATCCAATCCCCTTGACATTCAAGATTGTCCTTAAACATATTTCTCCTACCTTTCTTCCTGATTCCCTTCATAATTTTTTTAATTTTGAAATAAAATGCTCTCCTAACTACTCCCTATACCCAATATTACACAAATGAATGAAAAATATATTGAGAATACCAATAAAAGCAAGCAATATAGTCCCTGCCCTGAAGAAGCTTACACTCTATTAGGGGAAAACATCATGTGCAAGAGGGGGCTTTGGTAATATTGATTCGAGTTCTGTTTTTTGAGTCAGTGTAACAAATGGGAAGAAGAGGGAAAAGGATACTTAAACAGCTGACTAGGATGATTTCCAGGGAGTGGCGTGGTGTGTCTGTCTATGTCTGGAATAAATATGGTGAATTTTCACTATTCAGAAGTTTGTGTTCCCAAAGCAGAAGCTTGGAGAACCAGGTCACAAATCGAGTTTGGAGAGCAGGAGCATTGTTAAGAATTGTCTTGTTACTGAAATAGAGTACCATATTATCACCACCACTCTGAATCCTTATCTTTTTTCAAGCCTCAGGTCAGGGATTAATCATTCAGTAAAGACATCTCTGATTCCTCCAATTTTTACTGGTCTCTTGCTCCTCAATTTTTGTTATATGTACTTATGTATGCTGTGTATGGCCACATTAAAAATTGTAAGGCTTTTGAGAGTAGGTAGTGTCTTCCCCCTCTCCTTCATATTCACAAAACTTAAATGGCTTACAAATACTAATTTCTTAAATGTTTATGGAATTGAATTGAATATTATTTTGCTGGGAGGGGAGATTTACATTGGCAGTGCATAAAATTATAACTGGAAATTTAGGCAATAGTCAATGGGCATGTTGAGGGCATTGCTTTAGGGAGATTGCTTGAGAATAAGGGGTTGGGGTGATTCAAGAATCCCTGAAGTGATATGAGTTAGTTTGCTGCCTATAGATTTTTATGGCTTTTCCTAGAATAATTACAGAAGTTTAGAGATTAAAAGGACCTTCAAGACCAACTAATCCAATATCCTAATTTTACAAATGAGGGAAAGTAGAAGGGCACAAACCCTCCTGTGTTTGAATATGTCATCCTATATTTACATATTCATATTTCTACATTCAGTTATGCCCTATTTCAGTTATAAAGTATTATGTCTGCCTTTAGAAATGCAAATCCACCAATTTTCCTCATCACAACAGACTTTTGCTTTTCCTAGAGTACGCTTATCTGGGGTTCTACCTTTGAGTGGTTAGAAATCATGGGGAGGTTTCTTTGCAAAGAGACAATAAAATATGTTATAAAAGGATTCTATCCACTGCATATTAGTACTTTCCAATGCGATAATGTAAAAAAACAATTAAAAATGAGAAGAAAAAAACACCCACACAATTAAATATATTAGCTAATTGATCTGGAACATGTCATTGAGTGCCACAATGAATGAACAGATAGAGGGAAAGTATATTCTAGGTCACATAATAAAGAGCCTCACTGAGCAAACAAAGCAGCTCACATCACCAGGGACTGAATGGTAACATAAATTTAGCTTTTGCTTTCTCAGTGCATAATGTAAAACCCTAGTTCTTTTGTTTTGTAGAAGTCAAGGTATTTTATCCAGGGCAGGTAGAGCTGGCAATGATCTTACACAGTTTAAATTCAGAACAGGTTATATAACTTCCCCAAGGTCATATAGCAAAGTAGTCAAAGTCCAGACTAAATCATAGGATGAGAACACAATGCAAATAATTTATCAATCATACTGTTTTGTTTCAGATGCTTTGAAAGTCTAGTCAGGTTGTTGTTTTTCATTGCTGATTTTTCCCCTTTTAAATGTTTTCCATATCTTGCTTCCTTTCCTTTGTATTTATTATCATTCTAATCCAAGACTTTATCTTTAAGCAATGCCTGGCCAACAGTTATCTAATTGAAGGTCCTATGTTACCTCTTTCAATATGTTAATTTATTCATTCATTCATTCCAGAAATATTTATAGGGTGCTATCTATGTTCAGAACACTGTATGTAGCAGATGACCTTATAGAGATAATGATTACATAAGTCTTGATTCCTATACTCCAGGAACTTATATTCAAGTAGGTTTCTTGTGAAGCTCTCTTTGTAATACCTGCACTTTGTAAAGTCCCGTGTACATTGCGGGTGATTTGATTAATAAATGTTTGCCATATTTAAAGCTAACTCTATACCCAACAAAAATATACATATATGATAATGCTGCATCCTCACAACTTTTCAGACAATGTTCCTTCTACCATTCCATTTCAATTTAAACCAATCTGTCCACTAAGGATACCATTCTCCTTTGAAATTATTTCTACCAAATGTCAGTCCCTCCCCCATTATACCTCAGTTGTAGGGCCTGGAAGAGAGGTGGGCAATCTCTTTGATTACAATCCAGATGATTCTTCTGTCTCCATTCTCAGTAAAGTTTCTTTTTTTATAGGTCTCTGCAATCCAGGTTTGTAGAATTTCCTCATCCTCATGGCTCTCCTTTGAGATATAGGATTATTCTTCCAAGTTTCTGAAATTCTTTAATTAATCCCATTTAGTCTTTCTTTTTACTCCAAATTCTGCCATCATTCTCAAAGACTGTACTATTTACAATGATAACTCTTCTCTAATATCCTGACCTATTCCTTTCTTAATCATCATTTCCACTATCTTCATTCTCCTCTTCTACTCTACTTCATTTACTTGTTACCTAAAGTCATTATATTCATCCATTAAACAGTTTTCAGGATCTGACACTTGGATATTCCTCTGTCCTATAATAAACTCTTATCTTTTTAAATTCTACTATCTCATTTATAGGAAAACTAATCTTATTTTAATTTTGAAGTTTCCTTTCTATTGTGAGATTAACAATAATTAAACAACTTTATAATATGCAGTACAATGAAGAACATACAAGAACACTGACTGTGAAATATTAACTTCTATTACATTTAAGTTTTTAAAAGTGTAAATTAAATCAAACACAGCTATGACACAACTATGTCATCTGCTTATGTTCCATTCTGGAATATTTTTTGTTTGTTTGTTTACTTCAGTGAACTTAAAAAAAAGTTTTCCTGTTATTCCTTTCTTTCAACTTTTTTTTTTGGTATCTCTAATTTAGGGGTAATTCTACCCCTAAATCCAAACTCTCCCTTTTAAAAATGACATCAAATGAAATCAACACATTGACCACATCTGAATGTTTTTTTTTAATTTATTTCATTCTATACCTCTAGTCCATCTTCTTTTTACCAAGATATATGAAGAATATTTTTTTCAGTAGACTTCTGAAGTCATGATTGGTCACTGTACTGATTCGAAATGTGAATTCTTTCAATGCTGTTTTCCTTTACATTATTGTGAATAACATGTAAATCGCTCTCCTGGTTTTGCTCATTTTATGTACAACAGTCTAAGTTTTATCTTCCCTGTGTTAAACATGCCATGAGCCATAATTCATCAGCTTTCATTTACATGCAACAATTTCCATTTTAAACCTTAATCATAGGGTGAGATTTTGATCAAAATATTTTAGGTCAGGGTTCTTCTTTTTTTTTTCCTGACAAGTATAGTCAATATTACAGATGACATATGTCTTTAGGTATATGAGAAGTTTATTGTTACCTGGTTATCTTTTCCCCTCACTAAGAAAATAAAGAATGACAAGGGCCTAAGGGAAGTTCTCACAAATGTTAACAATAATGCATAATTTAAAAGTACACTTCCTTTCTGAATGTCTTAAATAATCTTAGTTAAATTAAGAACTGAAAGTGAAAGTATTGCAACTTCAGTTGACTAATATGGTAATAATTATCCACATTCAAATAATGCTTTATAGTTTACAAAGTACAATCTTATCTATTAGACCATTTGATTCTCATACCAATCTTGTGTGGAAACTGAGGATAACGTTTAACATATATTGTTCAAGTTCTCACAGCTAGTAATAGCAGAGGTATGTCATGAGACTAGATCAGATATGGGGAACTTATGGCTTCGAGGACACATGTGGGCCCCCTAGGTCCTCAAGTGTGACCCTTAGACTTAATCCAAACTTCACAGAACAAAGCCCCTTAATAAAAGGATTTGTCTTGTAAAACTTGGACTCAGTCAAAAGGCTACACCCAAGGACCTAGTAGGCCACATGTGGCTTTGAGGCAGCAGGTTTCCTACCCCTGGCCTAGATCTTCTTACTCCACAAAGGATCACGGTGTCAACTGAACCACTGTGATATACAGTGGACACTTGATGAAATAGTTAATTTTACCTTGCCTTCCTGGGAAATTGAGGTTGAAAATCATTTATCTCAAGGCTACTGTTGAGGTTTAGGGGTGCTGGGACCTCAAAATCACAATAGGTGGATCCTATCCAAAATAATTCAACCCAACCCTTCTTTCAGCCAAAAATAGGGTTTATTAGAACATCAGTAATACTGGGCAGACTCTTAAGGAGTCTGGAATGTTAGTGAGCTGTTGGCTAGATTTTAAGAATTTGAGCAATGGCTACATTATAAGAATCTAAGCATCTTAATAAAGACAAGATGGACCTTATATACAGAAAGACTATGGGAGGGATCTAGGAGTGGCCAAGTAGTCTACAATGTAATAGAACTCCAGGCACCTGGACTGTATGGCCAAGGGAGAATGGAGCCTACATAGGACTAAGGGTGGGAAGTGGCCTGGAGGCATAGGGAGTTCTAGGCTAGGTTAAACAGAGAATTGGGAGGTTGGGTGTGGGAATAATAAAAGGCCCGTTGATGGGATTATAGCCTCAGGCAAATTCCAGAGATATGGCTAGTGGGAAAGTCCAGGGTTTTTCCTTTTCAGGGTCTAGCTCCCATCCTCATCAATACCACAGATCAACTCTTTTGGACCTGAAAGATTTAGAAAATTTCAGGATTTTTTTTTCTATATTGTACATTTTTTTCCTATTCTATTTTTAAGGAATATTTCAGTGCAGCTCAGAGGATAGTGCCTTTAGAATGGATTATGCTCTAGAATGGCAACCTGGCCTGCATCCTCTGAAGTCCAAAGGATTATAGAAAGTTATGAGCACTCAAAGAGAGGTTGGAATACTCCAATTAACAACCAGTCCCAAAATTTAATGGTATAATTAAGGAGCTGATGGGGTGGTTTGGTGCTTGTGTTTGGGTGCTTGTGCTTGTACTTGTACCCCAATTTCTCCCTAGCTTCAGAAACACTATCCCTGACAGTTTCTCCCCAGCCCAAGGACACTGTGCCTAGCAGTTATTCATTCATGGGCCTCAGCATGACCCTTATCTCTATCCCTGGTACAGCTACACAGAGCTGGGCTGCTCAGGCCTCAGCCCTCAGATCATGCCTCTGGAAGCCTCCCAATTCCTTAGTAGTTCCTGTCTTGTAAGAAATCTTTCCCTTGTTGCAGAACATTCTCTCATCAAGACAGAGGGAGAGGGGTGTCTTGCCTAGCCCAAGGAGTTTTTTGTCCTTGGCCAGCCCAAGGACTCTTCCTCCTGCCAGACTCCAAAGATCCATACCTCTGTCATCTCCCTCTCTGTTCGATATACTCCCTGTACTTTCCCATCCACAGCCCCCAAAGACACCTGCACCTTTGGATTACCTCATCAGTGTCCCTGGCATTACATTCTAGTAAGAAAGATATAATCACTTTCTATTTTATATGTAGAGGATCATAAAATACTAAATCATCTTTCTCACGAAATTTAGCTGTCAAATACATTCTCTCTTGTATTATTCATTATTTTTCATAGAGGTTGCCTTGTCATTTAACTCCTATGTATACTTTTTGAGGACAGGAGAGATCTTATTTTTCTTATGAATCCTCCAAAGCAACCGACTGTGCAGAATTTTGAGTAGATAGGTGGTGCTACATCTGTGAAGCATTTCTTGCTCAATCTCCAAATAATAGCATTCTGTCCCTCCTCAAATTATCTCATATATTTTTCTGTTTACGTGTTGAATTTCCAGTAGAATGTAAGCTCCATGAGAGCAATAACTCATGATAAGAACTAATAGACACTTTTAAAAATTGAATCAACAGTGATTTTTGGATGATTGAATGATCTTAATATAATCATTGCATATTATTTGCAAAACAAAGAAAAAGCTTTTGTGATTTGACAGACAATGCCCAGGTTAAAAAAAAAAAAACCTCCTAGCTTCAGTATTTTGTTTTCGTTTCTTTGTTTTATTTTTTTTTCATACAAGTAATAATTTTATGCTACCAGTGTAGAAATGGGCTTTGAAGGTCAGACTGGGCAAAGCAAAAGGGAATGGAATTCCTTTACTGCCAACAGGGTTCAGTAGAATTAGACAGGAAGAGATAAAAAAGATATGCAGGTAACAAAGAACTCTGTAAACCTTCAAACACATCTGAAAAGCAGTCTTGATTATCAACTAACCATGAAATTTCCTGCCGTACCTAACTGAGGGTTGGATCAAATCTGTTCAACATTTAGGTTAATGACCTGGAAATCAGAGTAAATAGGACATGGGTGGAATTTTTCAGAGTTAGTATACAATTGCAAACAGCAGAGAGGAAAATGAACTGCAGCAAAGAAATCCATGGAGATTAGGTTTGCAGAAATAACAAATTTGATTTGGATTAGAAAAATGGAAAATAATACATTAGGGAAAGGCAATAGTGAACCCAAACTCAGCACTTAAGAGGAAACTCAGAATTGTAACCAGAAGTACTTATAGTGTGTAATGAGCTAAATAAAACCTTGAGCAGGCAAGGAGTTGGCCCCACTTATTTGTGATTGTATAGAGAGTTCTCTCTCAGTGATTCAAGACTGAAACCATAAAGGACCACCTTGTATTAGGGATAGCTTAGCATCGGGAAGGGTGGAGACAAATGAAACAGTGTTTAAAGATGAGTCACAAAGATCTTCAGGGACTGAAGGATTTATCTACGAAGGAATGTGATTGATTTGGGAGAAAAAGCAAAAAAAAGAGCTAAATATATGGTACTTGGTTCAACAAATGTTTGAAATTCAGGATTTGAAAGTTAAAAAGCAGAAAGGAGATGATTTATGGAGCATGGCTGAGGGGAAAGAATAAGGAATAATGAGAGGAAAGGAAGAAAAGGGAATTTTAAGTAGAATATCCAGACAACTCGATGGTGAGTTCTATTAGTTTCTGAAATAAGTCTCCCTAGGTAAATGGTAGAAATGCCAATCCCGGAGGCATTTGCAATAAGAGTGGACAAACTGGAAGAAATCTATTTCATGAAACAGTTCTACCTGGGGCAGTGGATAGCAAAAATGATATCATAAAATAGGCCCTTTCCATATCTAGGTTTCAGGATTCAGTAGGGTTTACAGTATTGATGGATGCCTCCAAAATTTGAAAGTCCATTCCTTCCCTTTCAAGATAACACTGCTACAGAGCTGCAAAAATAGGAAATAATAAGATGAAAAGATACTTTTCTCCCCCCCCACCTACTTAGAGGGAATTGGGTTTCATCAAAAGAGCACATTTTTCCTAATTCAGAGTTGTTTGGTATCCTTTGCTGATATGTCTATGTCTATGTCTACATATGTGTGTGTGTGTGTGTGTGTGTGTGTGTATATATATATATACACACACACACACACATATATATGTGTGTGTGTGTATATATATGCACACATATGCATATGTGTATACATGTGTGCATGTCTATGTGTATACACTGGGTTTTAGCTTATCTGTATCAACCTGTTCAGTTATGGTTAAGTCAAAAATCTATTGAAATATTGACATGATATCACACTTTAGAAGAGGACTATTGGTAATGAATTGTCAAGTTGTCTCTGAGTTCTAAGTGGTCTGAGAAAAATCATGCATTTCTTAGGTAGTATTTATGCCACATTTGGCCTTGAGGAAATGTTGAAGGGAAAAAGAAAAAAAAAAAAGAATAACCACTTCTGGATTGGTTTATTCTACTTTGTTCAAATTAGAGCCAATAATCCTAATGATTGTTAGAGGCCCTAAAAGGTTTTGCAGCTTTGGGCTTGTTTCACAGGTAAAAACACAGGTAACACTATTTGTTGGGCAGGAAGACGGAGGGCCCCTAACATACCTGTATACCCTGCTAAAATTTGACAGATATATTTTAGTTGCCTGCTATATGATACCCATTGTTAATTCTTTGGACGTTAGAGTACACCATAACTCCCAATGCTCTGGACTCTCAGTATATTTCCTTTTACTCTGTCATTAAATCTGCCACTGAGTGACATTAGGCAACTCCATCTCACCTCTGTGGACTGTAATTTCCTTATCTCTAAAATATAGAGCTTGGACTAGATCAAAGTAATTAAAGATATATCTATATCTATATCTATATCTATATCTATATAGATATAGATAGATATATAGTTGTATTTCAGCATAAATGGATTCCTTTCTAATTTTATATTTTTCATTTTATGCATTTAAAAACATTATTTTGAGGATTTTGGAGGTATAATCAGAGGAGTTTAAGACATTAAAAATGGCTGAGAACACATAGATGAGATTCCTTCCAGTTCTAATATTACATAAGGAACCATCTCACCTAATTCTGAGAATATGTCACTTACTGAAATGTGGAAATGAAAAGCCTCATTTCATTCCATGGTCCAGAGTAAACATCAAAATTATTTATAGCGATTAATTTAGTTTTGAAAATGAATGTTGCAATTATGGTACTTTTTACATTTATTTTTCTTTCTCTTTCAAAATATATTGTTACCTTTCCATCATTTTCTTTCACTATGATACAGGGGAATAACACTCAGATGCAAGCATTTGATGGTTATTTTTATTTCTACCGTGTTACTCATTTTCCTAAAATACACTGCATTTTAGCATTTACACGTGAGATGATTGTTCCTAAAGTGTGCTTTTATCTCTTAGGCATTCAAGATTACATACAATTTAGCTCTTTATTGACATTCATTCCATGAGAGATTTTTCTGTCTTCACCTAGTTGTAACTTTATGGATCAAATGAATTTCACAGTCTCTTAAACAGTATTTTACAACTACTATTTTAATTTCTGTTCTTTTGCGTTAATTTCCACATTGTCTCCATCTTCTTACCTGTTAGTACCAGTCCTGAGCGCTTATGTAGTATGACATTACAATATGATATATAATATGATATGATGCAATTCAGTGCAATGTAATCTAACACTATCATGTAGAACATAGTATAAAATAATAATTCAATACCCATATCATCTATCTATCTATCCATCTATCTGCCTCAAATCTTAGTGTAGTTTTAAGCTTATTAAAGAATAAATCCCTGTTACTCAATCATGTATATAGACACAGATATCTGTGTGTATGTATATATATATATATATATATATATCTGTTATGTATATGTATGCATATGAATGTGTGTGTATGAAATATCCATGTATGAGAATGATTTCAAGGTGCCTGGAAATGTTCCCCTTTGTCATCAAATACCCCCTCCTAACTTTTCATTGATACATAATATTCCTTTAAATAAAAATTAAAAAAATTCACTTTATAATTTTGAAATTCTTAGAAATGATTTTGCTCTGTACCTTCAAAAATTAAAACAAAAATATATTTTCATATGAATACATTTATGTCAGATCTTTTTTATGGCAGCCATTCTTTTTACGGCAACCAGAAAGAATAAGAGTATCCTTTGGCACCCACAAGGAATGGCAGAACAAATTTTGTCATGTAAATATAATGGAATATTATTGTTCATCATGAAATAAGCTATTCAGAGAAATGAAGGCAGGATGAAAGGACAGGAAATAGGGAAACTACCAAGATAATGTAAATGAAAAACTAAAACACTTAACTAAAGCTGAATGATATGTGTGTGTAATTTCAATGACCATTCTTAACCCCAGAAAAAGATGAGCAAATATATTTCTCCCCCTTCCATAGAGAACTGGACTACAATGGGTGCAGAACATTGCATAAGCTATCAAACATGGTAGCAACTTTCACTTCTTTTTTTATTTTGTTATGAGAAATGACATAAGGAAGGAAGAGTATAAGGGCTATATCTCAAAATGACTGGTGTATAAACAAATTGTAGCGAGAAACTTTTATTTAGTGAGTTAGCGATTTTTGAGAAATGACTTCCCTCCTGAAGGTTTATTTCTTAAAGAAGCAGTAAGTTCCAGTATAAATAAAATAAAATAAAATAAATTGAGAGATCTCCTTTCCATTCTTGTCTCTGTCATTACCTAGTCCTGTGACTATTTCCTCAAACACCTTTATCTCTGAGTTTCCTCATTGCTACAGTGAAAGGTATGAATTAAGATTTAAGTCAGAAGGGGCAGCTAGGTGGCACAGTGAAGAGAACAGGGGCCCTGGATTCAGGAAGACCTGAGTTCAAATGCAGCCTTTGACACATAACAGTTACTAGCTGTGTGACCCTGGGCAAGTCACTTAACCCATTGCCTAACCAAAAAAAAAAAAAAAAAAGATTTAAATCAGAAGACTGAATATCTATGACTTATTCCACCACTTGCTACCTGTGTGACCTTGGACAAATTATCTCATTTTTATAAATTTCAGTTTCCTATTTTGTGACATGAAGGGTTTGAACTACATGACCTCTAAGAGGTAGGTCTTAAGTATATTGCCATTAGAGGCAAAGACTAAATGACCTCTAAAAGCAGATTCTTCTAAACTATTATTTATGTTGAGTAAATTGCAGTTTTCTGTTTGGAAAGTAACTTTTTGTAACCTCTTATTAAATGGTAATTGTGAACTGTTTATTTGTTTGATCATTCGTTCATCCATTTATCTGTTTATCTATTGATCAATTGATCTATCGATCTAACTACTATCTTTTTGCCCAGACCTGCAATTTCATTAGTGTAAGACACTCATACTATAGGAGCAGATTAGAATATCATCTTCATCTTATAGTTTTAGAGAATTGCCTAAGGATACTGAAAGGTTTACTGGCCTGCTTAGGTCTGAGATGCTACAGAAATGTAGAACTTCTGGAAACCTAGGAAAAAATATTATCCATTAAGCCATGCTAATTGTCACTACTATTCTTGTTCTTAAAGTTTTTGGTCATTTCTTAGGTCATCTCACCCATCTGACCACTTGGTGTAATTTGTCATTGTTAACCTTGTTCCCACTCTTATTAGAAATGATCTCCTCACTTTTATGTAATATCCTTTTCCTCTACCAACTTTTCTAGCTTTTTCTGTTTCCGTCATTTGCATTTTCTTCCTTTCTTTCCCTTCAGAAAAATTGCAGGATATCTTGAGGCTTACAAGCTAGATTTCTTTCTTAAGGAGCACCTTAAACCTGTGTCACTCAGGCACTTACTGATTGGCCAACAATAGGTCCCAAGCCAAGCCCCACTTGGTCATTATTTGGGCGGTGATTGACTCACAGTGAATGTAAATAGGAATTATTTCTGCTTTGGTCTGAAACCCTGAGGGTCTTCCCCTCCCAGTTTGATTTTTTTCTGGACTAGGTTAAAGAGGCCATTCTTTGCCTCATTTTTTTTTTATCTAGCCTTAATCACTGAATGGACATTGCCTAAATCAAACTGAGACCTGCTAAAGACCTTAACTTTAAAAGGCCAAGGTCTCTCATCACATCTGGAGCCATCTCAAGTCATCCAGATGTGTGTCTGGCCCCTGCATCCAGATGGTTCCAGAGGAAAAAGTGAGGCTGGTGACTTTGCACAGCCCTACCTCACTTAAATCCAATTCCCTTGCATGTCCCGGCATCACCTCCATGATGTCATGGTCCTCTTCAAGAACAAAGGACAAACAACAACAACACGCCACAAAAAAATTGAAAAGAAAAAAAATCTGTGGATGAACAAGTTGCCTGTACCACACAGTAGTAAACAATTGGTTTGTTAGACTGTTTCCCCAGTGAACCTACATTTGTGTTTATAAATAAAAACAGTTTGACTACTTTATTGAGTTGAACAAGCCATTCAGTCAAAAATACAGAATGAGAATATTTGTGTTTGCATTAAGCAGTTTATTTACTGAATTTTTCAAAAAGCTTGCTCTCTTCTGGCACCATTTAGATAAAACATGTCATCCTGTCTGACACTCACTGCATGCAGAGAGAGCCATTGGTTTCATGCCTCGTTCAGGTATATCCCCACTCTGTTTTATCTCATGTCACATCTTGTGTTATCTCTCTGAATATGGCTTGTGGATCCATATATACCCAGCCTTGGTCTCTCCCTGAGCTTTAGTTCCAGATAGCCAACTATCTGTTGAATATTTTTGAATGGATGTGCCTCAGGTCCAAAACAGAACTCATTTTACCCTTCAAACTCATTCTTCCAAACCTTCTTATTTCTGTACGTCTAGTCATCAAGTTTTACAATTTCAGTGTCATATTTCATATTCACTTTCATATATCTTATCAGTATCTGAATCTTTTAATTTCCATCTTCAAATAATTTCTTGAATACATGTAACTGGCTCCATTCACACAGTCCCAACCATAGTTTGGGTCCTAGTCTCTTCTCTTGTAGATTACAATAGCTTCCTAAGTGTTCTCCTTACTTTAAGTCTCTCCACATTATAACTGCTTGCTGACAGTCATTTTCCTAAAGCATAAACCTGACTATGTCAACTCCTTCCTCAAAAAACTTGAATTCCTCCCTTTAACCTTTTAGAAGAAGTATAAATGTTCCTGTTGTGCATTCGAAGCTCTTTACATGTTGACAGCTTAAATTTTCAGATTTATTACATATCATTTCTATTCACATAGTGTACAGTCTAGTTATGCCTGACATTTGACTATCCAACTCCTATCTCTGTGCCTTTGAACTGGATCTCCAACACGTCTAGAATGTGTACCAACTCAGTCCTTCATTTTCTTCAAGTTTCACTTCAAATGCTAGCTTGACACTGGTCTTTTTCTGACACCTCCTCAGCTATCCATTGTTAGTGACTGCCCTTACCCCTCCTTGACAAATTTGTGTTGTGTCTGCTTTGTATTTATATATTTCCCCATATTTGTAAATAGGCCTCTGATCTACATCATTAGAATGTAGCTCATTGAAAACAGGGATGGAGCCACTTTTGTTGTTACATACTCAGTGTTTGGCCTATATTAGACATTTAATCCATGTTTCTTGATTGTTGCTTCACTAGTCACCAATTTAACACAGAAGACCACCCAAATAATTTCAATCAGTAGCATTAAGCAGTAAGTCCTACTGCTAAGATTTCCTCATAAATAAAGCCTGGTAGAATAGTGCTGTTCTTTGATCTCAAATTAAACTGAAGAATTAAACTGAGTCCCATAGATTCACATTTGTCATCTCCATATATCTATTTGCCTCTGTTTTCTGATATTTTTCAACATATTGGTACTGAACTTAGCATTTAATTATAATGTGATTATCTGGCAAAACTGAAAGGCTAACAATCACTGCCTCTCTAGGTATTGGTATACATTCTTTCTTTGTCGTGTGAGCTTTGTGTTCACTGCTCAGTTGAGTTCTTCAGGCCCTAGTTCAGGAGAGGACTATTTTGTTCTCTGTGTTCATTGAAGAGCAGGATTGTCTTATGGGGTCTCAATCATCTGTGTGAACTAGACATGACCAGAAGTCCTTGGCAGATAAGCTCAAGGTGATAAAGCTACTAGTGGCTCAGTACTCTAGCTGAGGCTTGACTTGGAGACTCTTGTCTGAGACAATGAAGTAAGACACCCCATTCTTATTTGTCAATAGGTAGGAATCAGCTGATTATGACATATAAAATGATGGATTTTTATTGGCTTGATCTGTTCTTAGTGTGTTGCATAGATACAATCTCTAAGAGATGTAATCATCCAATTTATTGGACTACTACAAGAGTGATCATAGTGATTTGCACTACATTTTACAGCTGGGGAACTGAGACACAAAAGGAGGATCTTTTTTCTGGTTTTATAACAATTTAGTTGATTCAACACCTTGCTTCTAAGTCTTTGTTCATGTCATTTGTTTTCTCTGAGAATATTTTTTATGTGAAAATGGGGTTATTAATTCTTTTAATGCCTGCCTCACAGGGTTATTTTCAGGTTCATGACTTGTAAATGTTGGAACATTTTACAAATGTAAGTAATATGATTATAACCACCAGAAATATTGAACAAAGGATTCAATATGGGACCTGTCAATATGGGGTTCCATCTGCTTTATCATATTATGCATGAGTTTAGGCAAATAAATGAACAATTAAGTGGTATGGTGGAAAGAACACTGGATATGATGTTAGAGGGCCTGAATTAGAATACTGGCTCTACCCGTGAACAAGCAGTATCTCTATGAGTATGTCCCTTATACTCCCTGGGCATTAGTTTTCCCATCTATAAAGTAAGTTGTTGGATTAGATGAACTCTGAAGTCCCTATCACCTCTGTCCGTAATCCTATGACAGCCCTTTTTTTCTTCAAATTTATAATTATGTTAGCAAGACGAACGTCAACTTTCTACATCTGTTAAATGAGATTAGACTAGATGACCTATTAGGAATCTTCCAGCTTTACTGAGCTTGTGATTCAAACTGTCAGCTCAGGTGTTAACCTTATTACTGATGAAAACACAAGACTAGGAGATCTAGAAACTTTGTAAGTTAAAACACCGCCACCAAAAACAACAGCAGAATAAAATGAATGTAGTGAAGAAAAAAAAGGGAGTAGTTTAGATGAAAGTGATTGTGCCGCAGAAGGATAACTTTATTATTACTCACGAAGCTTAGAGAACAAATGTGATGGGAAAATGGTATGTGTGTGTTCCCCATTTTCCCAAAATTCCACAATCAGCACATTCTTGGTGGTTCAGATGTGTAGCAAAGTATTCACTTTGAAGACCTAGAGTCATTCTGAGATCAAACTTAAATTTTAGAAAAAGGACAGATGTGATTCTTGTAGTTGACTTCCCCATTAACAGTGAGGGCAATGTGAACCACTGAGATGAGAGTATTCTCTGAATTGCCTAGAAATGAGGGGTGAAGAACCAGAAAATTTAACTCAATCTTTGCTATAGTAAGAAAACAACTGGGGGTAAGGGATGGAATGAGTTGCCCAGTATCCCAATAGATTAAAACAGGGGTGGGGAACTGTGGCCTCTAGGCCACATGTGGCCTTCTAAGTTCTTGGGTGTGGCCTTTTGACTGAGTCCAAATTTTACAGAACAAATCCTTTTATTAAGGGGATTTGTTCTATGAAGTTTGCATTCAGTCAAAGGGCCATTAAACCTTAGTATACACACATCTTAGAAGCTTGAGTTGAACTAGGCAAACTGGGTTTCAAAGGATGAAAATGAGAGATAATATGATACTATCAGATGTATGAATGGTTATTCAGATTTATTATCTGTCTGGTCCAACTGGCCATGCAAGAATTTGGGTACTGGTAGAGTCCCACAAATTCTGACTCAGTTGAAAAGTCTTAGTTTTGGTATTAGTAAATGCATGGTCAAGATGAGAGGTGAAATAAAAATGTCTTGACCTAATGGTTCAATTTCATCAAAGAAAAATTAAATTCAGTTTTCCTAAGAAATGAATCCTTTTGTTCTTCAACAAGTATGACAGTTCAGCTGATAAATTAAGTTGCAGATTCCAGGTCAAATGACTTTTGAATGTTCAAATGGGCTGATTCTTTAAAATTCAGATAGTGAATCTCTCCTTGCTCATGACTGAGCATACTAAGAAAATGCAATCGAGTTTCAGTGTGAGTTTGATTTGAGTTTCATACATTAACTTTTGTAACTTTTTGTGACATCTTATGGCTATGATTTATCAACTACAATTGAACCTTTTTTGAGAAATTGAAAGTAGAAGAGAGTCAAGGGTAGGGAGAAGGGGATCATGAAGCCAAAATGATGAAAATCAAGGCGTATGATATTAGTAAAAGTGAAAAAAAGAGAAGGGAAAGGGAAACTGATATGAGAAATAGAACTCATCAAGGTAACTACAAAATGAGAAATCAAGGGAAGATAAGTTTAAAAAAAAGAAAAAAGAAACTTCTTAATACTCAGCAGAAGGGAAATATCAATAGCAAAAATAGTGCCTGGGAAGCTGGGTTACGCAGAACACAGAGATGGAATAGAAGTGCCACCTGTTTTTTTTTTCCTTCTGGAATAATCTCTTGCCTTTTGCTTCCACGTTCTTAACTGACCCCTTAAATTCAGAAAGAGACTTTACATGCTATAGGAGAATAGTCACTTGAGAAGTAAAAGATTCATTCAATCAACCAGTCTCCCAAGATGACAGAAAACCAGCACTGTTTTTCACAGATCTGACCTCAATAGTTATTATGGCACCAAACTGATGATGTCTTTATCTCCTGGATTCCTAAAGCTTATGGATGCTAAATCCATCTTTTCAATGCTTTCCCAATGAACCTTTGATGATAGGCATAGGTTGAACTATATTTTTATTGCTGTCTTTGTGCAATCAGTAACTGTGGATAGAATACCCTATCTCTTTATTTTTCTCCTACTGAAATGGGAACCAAGCCATATCACCTCCATTTTTCTCTCATACCATTTCTATTTCAGTACCTGTCCTGGAGTGAGTTGGGAAGAAACACTCACTGTGAGTCTATTTTATCAAGAACTCTATATGATGTTAGGGGGAAAACAATACTTTATCTTAAACCAGTGACTCACAACCTCTTTGATGTCATGATGTTATAATAATGCCAATGTGATTCCCTGTTGCATCTACTAAAGGTGTTGTATGTACATTTTAAAAATTAAAATTATTTTTAAAGAATTTTCTGTTGGTAAATCTAAGATACCCCTTGAGATAATCTGAAAATTCCTGGAGTGTTGTAGAACAAGATTTGAAGATAATTCTTTATTTTAAAAAATGCATTGGCCTACTATAAACTACTTTTCAAGAGTATTTAAGTGATGGCTAAGTTGATCTTGATCCCCACCAGTGCCCAGCACAATATTCTGCCCATTGTGAGTTCTCAATATGTTTAATAGACAGTTTGGGGTGAAGAGTTAGATATGATTTGTCCTATCTTGCAATACAGAGGAATACTTCTAATATCTGTACCTTGGCAAAGTAGAAAAAGCATTGGACTTTAGAAGAAAGTTGAATTTTGTCCCTAGCTTTGACATTTGCTAGCTGTGACCCTGAGCAAGTCACTTCAGCCTCTCAGAGCTTTGCTTTCCTACTTTGTAAGATGAGGACAATAACACCAGGAGCACTGGTCTTGTACGGTTTTGTGGGGATCAAATGAGAGATTAAATGTGAAGTGTTTTGCCAAATATCAAAGTATATTGAAATATCTATTATTATTATTATTGATGATGACGATGATGATAGTACACCATTTCCCTCAGGTCACACTTTACTCTTTTGACTCTGCCCTTTTTTTTCCCCCAACTTCTCAGGACATGAAACCACACACTGTACTTTCAAAAAAGAGGTGGAAGCATATCTTGCCTACCCCGAGGGCTTAGAGCTATCTGAGCAACTCTGCTATTTATAAAGCTTCATTGGTTTTTCAACTGACTTTTCTGTTCTTCTGATTTCCCTCAGCTCAGCTTTCCATCTGTGCTTCAGCCGGTCTCACAGCTGGAGAGAAATTAAAATAGAGATTGCTACAGCCATACCCATAACTAGGAGGTCTAATTAGATGCTCTGTGACACAGCCCAAAGCTTCAGAGCCAATGAGAAAGGAACACGTTTTTCTGCTCTGTCAAGGTAGAGGAGTACTTGGTGAAGTGGTTAATCTGGTTTCTTTTTGACTTAAGGGTCACAGAAACCTATTTGCCTGAGAAATTTGCTGAATGAATGACACTGTTTGAAAACTGGAACTTTATACTGTGGCACTTCAAGCAAGAGTGGGAAAGATGTTTCAAAAATGTATTCTGTCAAATAAGGAAAACCAAGATCTCACCTATGCTCCATATACATTTAATTTATCACCATGCTAGGTTATTTTGGAGGGCAAATTTTTGAATTATCTGGCTTTGTGGAGTTAAAAAGAACTTCAACTTGAATTATGGCTAATGGAAAATGGTAGGCTACCTATGTCTTAGCAGTTGCATTTTTGGAGTCTGGAGCAGATCACTCTAGGTAATTCTGTCAGTTAGGAATAATATCCACTCCACACCACTTCCCCACACACTTTGAACCTTAAATAACATTGTTAAAACCCTCCTAATGCATTTGTCATGTAGTAGCATATGCTCTACTTATCTTTGCAAATGACAAGCCTTTATGGGTTGTACAGTCCTTCTGGACTATACATTCCATTTCATGATTTAAGGATCCCTGTCTATTTAATATTTGAATCTGCTCCAAGCTTCTTCAACTGAATTATAGAACTAGACTGCAACATATAAGATTATTTGGTTATATTTCATATGAAATTCCCACAACGAGGACTAATACATTTTTCCTAGTTTATCAAAACCATGATTTATGCTGGACTCCATTTTCACAGTGCTACACATTACAGGGATAGACTGGATCGGTAGTCACAAAGAAGTATGATGAAAAAGTACATTGGTAACTATGGTTTGGGATTAAGAAATGAAGGGGTACAAGGGTTTGATAATTACTCAAGATTCTGTTGTCTATGTATCATGACTACAATTACTAAGAAGAGAGTTGATGTATTGGACGTGGTAAGTGCCAAAAAGCATCAGAAAAATGAAGTTACCTATATATATTACTCAAAAAGAAATTACTTGTTACTCTTCTCTTCTCTCTTGTTCCTAACCATGATAACTGAATACAGTATCTCATACTGCCTAGATAAACAAGGTGTCAACAACTGTAACAATGTCTGGAATATATTAGACCACTGAACCTTACCGTCTGAACTGCTACTAGGTTTTGCCATGTACTGTACCACTATGCCCTCCAGATCCTTGGACATTGTTATATGACACGTCAATAGAGGCTTTGAATCTTAATAGCCATCTTATTATTATGCCCTTTACATCCCCAGGCATTGCCATCTGACCTTCCAATACATTTCTTGGAGTCCTGGTCCTTGTTATCTGCCTTGCATCTGACTCCTTAGGAGCAAAGGGCCCTTCCATCCATTCTGCGTTTGAACCCTCCTAAATGTGTCATCTCCCCAAATTAAAATTTGAACTCCTTGAGATGAACTTTTCTGTTTGTTTCCCCAGCCTAATCATAGGGCTTAGAACAAAATAAATGCTCAATAAATAGACATATCAATTGTTTATTCAATGTGGGAGTCATTTCAGAATCAATAGCCTGTGGACATTCAGATTATCAAATGGTTAGAGCAAAATTAAAATTAACCCCAAATTAAAACAAAGGAGAAACACTAAATTAAGATTCTGCATTCAATCACAATATGTCTAACAATCTATTTTAACAAGTTATTTACTCAAAAAATGAATAATAAATAAAAGTTTTGATTCTTATAATCATCTTGATTATGATAATGCCTTAGTCAAATTTAAGTTATGTAAACTTATATCAACAAAGAACAGGTCAAAGGACTATGGGAATTGACTTATGGAACAAAACTTAGTGTTCTCTTTAAGATGGATTCCTATGCCATCAGTTTTATAGAAAGCATCATGAAAGACACACACAAATTGAAAAGGAGGTGTGATGTTCATGTTTCAAGGTCTAAAGGCAACAGTTAGCTCAAAGGATTCATTGGTATTCACATGTAGATAGGGTCCTAGGTTATTTGTTTACTGTATTGCCCCTAGCTAGGACTTTGGAAAGAGGTGGACAAGAATTGCAGAGGATGAAATTTATGTGACTAGGTTGTGTGGAGGGGGAAAAAAAACTATATTATTGACATTATAGGTCCATAGAAGAATCCAAAGAAGTGTCATATATATGGAAGAAAAGGGTTTTATAGGTCACCAGTGTCCTTACCTCTGGGTTTAGTGTAGTTCTCCTAGGTGATCTGCTGATATACCTCAGACAGACAAAGACAGGAAATTAAATGATGTGCTAAGTATTAGGAGTAAGACACTAAAAAAGAAAAAAATTTCTTTTTTCTACCTATATTTTTCTCCAACATAACCATGCTATCGTTATACTGAACCTGGGTTCATTTATGCATAAAGTTAGTACCTCTGTAACCTCTGTGGTATATGCAATACTTGCTGAATCAGATGAAGGTTACAGATAAATGAATCGTGTACTTGAAATTTGATTTCCTCTGCTCAATTTCATTGGTTTGAGATACAATGAATCTAATCACAGATTGATCTTATTAAGGCTAATGACCTGATGATTAACAAGAGAAATGCATCTGTGGTCAAATTGCTTATTTTAATTATTTCATGGCTCAGCATGACTGATAGGCAGTAATCTCTTAGATGGGGGTTTTCTCACACCTAGTGCTTTGCTAGCTACTGTTCTCTGTACATGTAGATGAATATTTATATATATATATGTATATATATACATATATACATATATATATATTTACATATATATATGTGTGTGTGTGTATGTGTGTGTGTGTGCGCGCACACACACACACACACACACATAGCTAAAGAACTTAGACAACTTTAAATTACTCACTGACTTATTGAATAGGAAAAATAAAGTTAAAGTCAAAAGTTAAATCCCCATTTAGGCCTGATATTTTCTCTCAGTCACACCAGCTCTAAGCAAACCAGGGATGCCCAGTAGGGATTATAGCTTGGAATGGAGCTATATAGGAGTAAGGATAATACTTTCATTGAGTCAAACAGGACAAAAATCAAGGAAGAAGTATAAGAGATAGGTAGGCATTAGATATCCAGGAAGGGCAAGTAAAGGGTCTGGAAGGGGAAAGTAAGTTATAGCTTACTTTTTGAGTTTAAGTCCACTAAACCAGCATTGTGCTAGTAAATGTTTAACAATTAGCTCTCTGTGGGGAAAAAAAAATGTAAGCATGACACACTTTTAAATTTAATCTACATTATTAACATTTACTTTTTAAAGTCTAGACATTTAACAAACTAGAAAATCAATTTCTGATTTATATTGTTTGCCAGTTCACATAAAAAAAATTAAAATTTGGTTTCTAGAGCTGCTTCAAGATGACACCACCTTGGGGGACAGAGCCAAGTTGGCAAAGGCAGGGACTTGCCTGAGCTCTCTCCCAAACCCCTCCAAATACCTGTAAAAATGATTCTAAACAAATTCTAGAGCAGCAGAACGCACAAAAAGACAAAATGAAGCAAATTTGCAGCCCAAGACAACCTGGAAGGCCGATGGGAAAGGTCTGTTAACACCAGGCTGAAAAAGGAGCATAGTCCAGCACAGGCTTCATCAGCCCAGACCTGGCCCCAGCAAACTCGGAGTAAGCCTCAGGTGACTAAATCACTGGCAGCAGTGGTGGTTTCCAGACTTCTTAGCCCACAAACACCAAAAACATCTTAGAATGTCAGGCAAGTTCTGTTGGCCTCAGCACAGCCCCAGCCCCAGCAAACCACGAGCAGGCCTTGGGAGTGATTGAATCAGAAGTGACAACAGCAGAGGCTACTTCTGGAGCTCTCAGCCCACAGACAATAAGGGGATCAAACAACTGGTCAGAAGGAAATAACAAGAGCCTCTTTGCTGGCACTGAGGCAGGACTCTGCTGCTTTACCCGTACTTGGACCTGCATCGCAGTTCTGGGTGGCAGTCCTGGGGTGAGGAGGAGCACCAGTATAGCAGAGCTTGGGGCAGCAGTGGAGAGGGGACCCTCCTCACAGTTCCAGGGCAGAAAAGAGTGTCATCACTCACAGACCAGAACACAGGTCAAGAGAGAAGTAAACACCTTAGATCATACCACCTTGAAAGAACTGAAAACTTATAGGTCCTTAGAAGTATCTCTGAAAACAGTTGCACAAAAACCCTGAAGCTTGGGACAGTTTGCCCTCCACACTGGAAGCAGAGCCCTACCTTAACAAAGAGTTAAAAAGTCAAGTAATAGGCTGGGAAAATGAGCAAACAATGGGGAAAAAAAAAAGAAAAAAACCCTCTGACCATAGAAACTTACTTTGGTGACAAGGAAGATGAAAACACATACTCAGAAGAAGACAACAAAGTCAAAGGTCCTACATCCAAAGCCTCCAAGAAAAATATGAATTGGTCTCAGGCAATGGAAGAGCTCAAAAAGGATTTTGAAAATCAAGTAAGAGAAGGAGAGGAAAAATTGGGAAGAAAAATGAGAGTGTTGCAAGAAAATCATGAAAAGCGAATCAACAGCTTGCTAAAAGAGACTCAAAAAATACTGAAGAAAATAACACCTTAAAAAATAGCATAACCCAAATGGCAAAAGAGGTCCAAAAAGCCAATGAGGACAAGAACGCCTTGAAAAGTAAAATTGGCCAAATGGAAAAGAAGGTCCAAAAGCTCACTGTAGAAAATAATCCTTTAAAAATTAGAATGGAGCAAATGGAAGCTAATGACTCTGTAAGAAATCAAGAAATTATAAAACAAAACCAAAACAATGAAAAAAATAGAAGACAATGTGAAATATCTCATTGGAAAAAACAACTGACATGGAAAATAGATCCAGGAGAGATAATTTAAAAGTCATTGGGCTATCTGAGAACCATGATAAAAAAAAAAAATCCTAGACATCATCTTTCAAGAAATTATCAAGGAAAACTACCCTGATATTCTAGAACCAGAGGGCAAAATAGAAATTGAAAGAATCCACTGATCACCTCCTAAAAGAGATCCCAAAATGAAAATGCCAGGACTATTATAGCCAAATTCCAGAATTACCAGGTCAAGGAGAAAATGTTGCAAGCAGCCAGAAAGAAACAATTCAAGTATTATGGAATCACAATCAAGATAACACAAAATTTAGCAGCTTCCATATAAAGGATAGGAGGGCTTGGAATATGATATTCCAGAGGTCAAAGGAGCTAGGATTAAAACCAAGAATCACCTACCCGGCAAAATTGAGTATAATCCATTAAGGTTTTTCCCTTGACATTAAGTGAGATAGAGGAATTTCATGCATTCTTGAGAAAAGACCAGAGTTAAATAGAAGATTTGACTTTCAAACACAAAACTCAAGAGAAGCATGAAAAGGTTAACAGGAAAGAGAAATCATAAGGGACTTATTAAAATTAAGCTGTTTACATTCTTACATGGAAAGATGGTATTTGTAACTCATAAGACCTTTCTCATTATTAAGGTAATTTTGAGTATATATAGACAGAGGGTACAGGTGTGAGTTGAATATGAAGGGATGATAACTAAAATGTTAAGGGGTGAAAGAGGAATGCACTGGAGAAAGAGAAAAAGAGATGTAGAATGGGATAAATTATCTCACATAAAAGAGGCAAAAAAATGCTTTTACAGTGGAAGGGAAGAGGAGAGAGGTGAAAGGGAATGATTGAACTTTAGTCTCATAAGAAGGAATAACATACACACTCAGTTGGGTATAGAAATCTATCTTACCCTACAGTTAAGTAGGGGGGAAGGAGATAAAAGAAGAGGGGGGTGATAGAAGGGAGGGCTGCTTGGGGGAGGGAGTAATCAGAAGCAAACATTTTCAAGGAGGGACAGGACGAAAGGAGAAAATGGAATAAGTGGGGAGTGGGATGAGATGGAGGGGAATATAGTTAGTCTTTTACAATATGACTATTATGGAAGTGTTTTGCATGACTACGTGTGTCTAACACATTGCATTACTTGCCTTCTCAATGCAGGGTGGGGAAGGAGGAAAGGAGAGGGTTTGGAACTCAAAGTTTTAAAAACGAATGTTAAAAATTATTTTTACATGTAACTGAGGAAAAATAAAATACCAAAAAAAAAAAGATCACACCAGCTTCCTTTCGACCAGACCAAGAAGAATTACATCCTAGAGTCTCAACAGAACTGACAAGTGTGACTGTCAAGTCCTTGTCAGTGATCTCTGAAAGATCATGAAAAATAGAAAGGATAAGGTATGGGGAAATGCATGCATTTTCTCTCTTTTTTAATTTTTTTTAAATTTTAAGTTCCAAAGTGTCTCTCTCCTTCTACCACCTCTCCCCTTATTGAGAAGGCAAGAAATTGCATATGTGTTATGCATGTCCAGTCATTCAAAACATATTTCCATATTAGTCATGTTGTGAAAGAAAACACAAACAAAAAAAAAAAAGAAAGAAAAAAGTATGCTTTGATCTTTGACTTAGTCTCCATCACTTCCTTCTCTGGAAGTGGATAACAATTTTCATGGTTAGTCTTTTGGAATTGTCTTGGATCATTGTACTGCTGAAAATAGCTAAGTCATTCACAAATGATCATTATACAACATTACTGTTACTGTGCACAGTGTTCTCCTGGTTCTGCTAATTTCACTTTTCATCAGTTCATGTAAGTCTTTCTAGTTTTTTTTCTTCTGAAAACATTCTTCTCATAATTTCTTATAGTAAAATAGTTTTCCATCAAAAGCACATATCACAACTTGTTCAGCTATTCTCCAATTGATGGGCATCACTTCAATTTCCAATTCTTTGTCAACACTAAAAGAACTGGTATAAATGTTTTTAAGCACATAGTTCCTCTTCCTTTTTTTTTAATGACTTTGGGAGGCAGAACTAGTAGTAGTATTGCTGGGTCAAAGCGTATATGCATGATTTTATTGTCTTTTGGCCATAGTTTTAAAGTATTCTCCAGAATGGCTGAATCAGTTCACAACTCCACCAACAGTACGTTAGTGTCTTAATTCTCAATATCCCCTGAAATGTTTCTCATTTTTTTTCCTGTCATATTAGCCAATCTGAGAGGTATGGGGGTGGTACCTAGCAGGTTTTTGATTTGCATTGATTTAATCAATAGTGATTTAGAACAATTTTTCACACAATTACAGATAGCTTTGATTACTTCATCCCAAAACTGTTTATATCCTTTGACCATCTATCAATTGGAGAATGCTTGTTTTTTTTAAATAAATTTGATTCAATTCTCTATATATTTGAGAAATGAGGCTTCTATCATAGAAACTTGCTATAATTATTTTCACAGTTATGATTACTGTGTGTTTCATTCCCTTCTATTTTCCTCTTATTTGTCCTATTCTCTCTCTCTCTCCTTTCACCCTGTTCATGCTCAAAAGTGTTCTGCTTCTTTTTTAAAAATTTATTTATGTTTAGTTTTTAACATTCACTTTAATAAGATTTTGAGCTCTAAAATTTTTCGCCGCCTTTCCCTCCTCCCTCCCCAAGATAGCATGTGCTCTGATATAGGCTATATATATGTACAATCATATTAAAGATATTTCCACATTAGTCACGCTGTGAAAGAAGAATCAGAACAAAAGGGAAAAACCAAAAGAAGGAAAAAACAAACAACAAAAAGAGAAAACAGTATGCTTCAATCTCCATTCATGCATTTTCAAAACAAGAAAAAAAATACTACAAAGAAAATAGCCCATGAGAATGACTTATATTACTAAAGAATTTCTAGACCATATTATCAATGTCAGTAATCAGTAGGAGTCATTGTAGTTTCACCCAGGACAGGTATCCTAATTTTCTTTTTCTGACTTATCTGATTGATAGATCAGGGGAAGGCTGAAAATAAATACTTAGATTTTAGTGAGCCGTTTGACAAAGATTTTGTTTTAGTCTTGTGTTCAAGATGGAGAGATCTTACTTAAGTAATCATCCAGCTAAACTTGGAACTAGATCAATGACCAAACCAAATGAATAGTTATCAAGGGACTTATGACTATTTGGAGGGCAGTCTCTTCTAGAGTGCTCCAGTGATCTGTCTTTGGACTAATATTCCATGGTGTTCCTGATGGCTTGAATGAAGGTATTGATGATATGTATGGATGCCTGATTTGCAGAAATCATAAAGCTGAGAGAGAAACCTCATACTTTAAATGAGAGAGCCAAGGTTTAAAAGGATCATAATGGGATGGAATGACGGACTAAAACTAATGAAGATAGAATTTAATGAGGGATAAATGCAAAATGATTTGAAGAAAATTTCTCTCTCTCTCTTTCTCTCTCTTTCTCTCTCTCTCTCTCTCTCTCTCTCTCTCTCTCTCTCTCTCTCTCTCTCATCTATCTATCTGCCACTTATCTTGGTATACCAATATATCTCTTTTTTAAATTTTTATTTAATTTTTAATTTATGGGATAAAACAAGCTTCTACAACATAGTAGAACAGAAAAAACATAATTGTATATGATACTGCAAATCTATTGTGTGCAACTTGTTTATTCTTATTAAATATTATAATAAAGTTATATAAATTAATCTTTTCTTTTTTCTTTCAACCCCAGAGACCATCAGGCACAAATATACATATATGTATTTAAAATCATTCTACACATACTTCTATTTATCAGTTCTTTCTCTAGATGCAGATAGCATCTTCCTACATGTCCTTTGCAGTTATTTATAATAGTCAAAACGGCTTATTCACTCAAAGTTGTTCTTAAAACAATATTGCTGTTACTATATTCAATATTACTTGGTTCTGCTCTTTTCACTCTTCATTATTTCATCCAAATGTTTTTATGTTTTTCTAATGTAATGTTTTTCTATACATCTCTTCTATATTGCTATCTGTAGAATGACAGAACAAAGACTAGGGCTTTGTAAGGTAGCTTCATGTGCAATAATTGTTTTCCCAAGGTTTTGCAATGATGGCCATGATAACTGCCAAATGTTGCACTTCTCTCAGATAGCAGGTAATAGAAAAAAAAAGGAATGTATCCAATCACTAGTAAAGTGACAAAGTATTGGGGAGAACAGTAGATTAGGTCAGAAAGCCCAGATTCAAGCCTCAGCTCTATATTAATCATCTGTGTGACCTTAGGCAGATCTCCTAACATATCTAGGCCTTGGTTTCTTCATAATAACAAAATTGTTTCAACAATGACTAACATGTAATCCTAGAAGCTAATGGTTTTATGAATACAAAAATACTTTTATAATGATACAGCACCCTACAAATTTATGGTATCATACATCAAGTATTATTTAACATCTGTTTCTTCACCTGTAGCCATTTGGATGTGTTACAGGTTAATATTCTTAAGTCTAAATTCAATCTAACCTATATCAGAAAGCACTTTTTAAGTACCTATTGTATATATGTAAGGCATCGTGCCAATCCCTAGGCCTGAAGAGACCAAAACAACAACAACAACAAAAATAACAACAAAAGTAATCTCTATCCTCAAGGAACTTACATTCTACCAGGGCGACACAATATGTAAATACAGAAATATATATTTAAGTTGTGATGGATAGAACTCTGGGCCTGGAATCAAAAAGACCTGAGTTCAAACCTGACCTCTGTTAGTAGGCAGATTAAATGATAATGGGCAATGAGAATATTAAATGGAATATATCGCAATGGAGTCAAGCTGTGCAAAGACAAAGTGGGAGCGTGATGAGTGAAAAACAGTCAGATGGTATATTTGGTTGATACATAGATTACTTGGAGGGAAATATTATATAATAACTTGAAAAAAATAGGCTTGAACCAGAGGGTGAAGGCAATGCTGAGATGGGGAATTTGCCTACTTGAAATTAAATATAACTGTTCCCCAGATGGATATTTTAAACAAAAATGTAGATTTTGACATGTCATTTATCTATTACTTAGAACATGGATCTGATGAATCTGGCCTCCTCTGCCATAATTTTATTTAACCTTAACAAATTATTTACCTTTCAGTTTGGGTGGATTTTCCTACCTAAATCCTAGAGCAAAGGTAAAAAAAAAATGGTCCTTTTCTGTGAGGAAGAGCTCATGAATCAGGAATGAGACTATTGATGATGTCATTATTATTATTAACATCCAAATAAAGTAATAGTTGCTTCTCATGGAACATAGGGGAGGGAAAGGGGATTAATTTATCAAAGCATCATATAAGGTCAGAGGTGGATGGGAACCTAGAGATCATTTAGTCTGGCCCTTTTATGTTGGTAAATGAGAAAAATGAGCCCTAAGAATTTGTGAAGAATTATCCGAGGGTACTTAGCTACCTGGTAGTAGAGCTGGGATTAGCCCAGTTTTGTTTTGTTTTGTTTTTGTTTTAATGACTCATAAAATTGGATAGAAAATAACTTGTTCAAAGCAAAGTGCCTGATTGATTGATTAAAAAAGAACAAACAGAAGGATGAAAGGTGGTTCATGACCTGTAGTTGACCTGGACCAAAAATGAAGAAGTTTACAAAAGTTGTTTTCAGCATCACTGGTCTCCTTTCCCCATACTCACTTCTATCCATGATGCCTTTCTCCTTTTCATGTGTCCACTCTTTCTTTTTCCCTATTCTGTTCTGCTTTCAGGAAATGTTAGAATAGTGGGCTCATTTGCTTACTCTGTAGCATGAATGTGTTTACTATCCCAGAGAGACTGCCTCTTACAGATGGCATCATGAATAGAATAATAGATTATTAATCTGTGATACCTGTGTTTGAATCTATCCTTAGACATTTGCTAGTTATGAGGCATTGGGAAAGCTACTTAATCTCTGTAAGCCTTAATTTCCTCATCTATAAAATGGGTATCAATTATAAACTCTACCTATAGCTTAGGTTCAAATAAAACAGCATAGGTGAAAGAAAACCTTTAAGTACCTTGTAAATGCACCTAGGTGATACAGTGGATAGAGTGAAGAGCCTGGAGTCAGAAAAACCTGAATTCAAATCTGGCCTCAGATATTTACTAACTGTGTGACCCTGGGTAAGTCACTTAACCCTGTTTTCTTCAATTTACTCATCTGTAAAATGAGCTGGAGAAGGAAATGGCAAACCACTCCTATATCTTTGCCAAACAAACAAACAAATAAATAAAAAGAAAAAACAAAGAGTCAGACATTACTGAAACAACTGAACAAAAAAAAAAGTTAGTTCACAACATTTACCCTTCCTACAACTATGTCCTTTGGTAAAACAATTTCAGGTATTAGTAAAAATGGCAGGTATTTTGGATGGCCATGAGACCTTAGTCTAGTTGAAAGAGCATTAGATTTGAAGTTTGAAAACCTTTGTAACAGTCTAGGTATCGTTCCATACTTTCTATGACCTAAGACAAGCTACTTAACCTGTAAGTCCTCTTTGAACCAACTCTATGACCCTTCTGCAGTAACCTTTGAATCAAACAATAGATATTGTACATATTCAATACACTCCCTACATTATTGCCTCTGCTTATATGCAAGCCCTGGTCTTAGTAAAAATTCATTACTGTACTTCAATATATTTTGGAATTGTCCTAAAATGGGGCCTTGACTTGGAAATCAAAACTTGAGAGAAAATACGTGAACATCTTTTTCATTTTATCATCTAAAGCACTTTTCCTGTTTACAGGAGGGGAAAAAATTAAAAGAGTAAAATTCATTTAAAACTCTTAAGGAACTTGGTTTACGAGCCCATTAAGTGCTTTGCTGAGAAAAATGCAGTTTGAGTTTCCATTAGCTATGATGTTATAGCTTTCATATGAAACCGGACTTGAATTGACTCAGGACTACAGAACAGCATGCTTCAGTAACAGGCAGGAAGATCCAAGATAGGTGTCTGAGCACCTCACAGAAGTTTTATGTTTAGGGAAGGAAAGTGTATTTATCTCAAGAGCCCTCGGGAGTCACACAGCTTCTCTTCAAAGCAGGAAGCAGGGGGTAAAATCTACTGCTTAGAAGCCTGGCAGGAATAGCATGTCTTTTGATTTGCTACTAGTTTCAGAGATGGTTGTTAGCATTGTGGGTGGACTTATCATTTAGCTTGAGGCTGTCAGCCTCACACAGACCTCCCATCACCATAAGGATGCCTTAAATGAGATGTTCATTATCGTTTTCATTTGTATTGAAATGAATTCAGAGAATGCTAACAAACAACTGCTCTTAATAACCATTCAGAGCAATCATCTTATACAAACTGTCCTTCCCATCAAACTCCATTGATTTGGGGAAGTTTCTTACCTACTTTGAAAGCACTTAATGGTTCTGGGCCAACATATTTTCCAGCTCTTTTGTCACAATTTGTCCCCAGTTGCTCATTGAGGTCAGAATCAGCAGGCTATTTCATTGGTCCAAAGGATAATCTCAGGTCCCTTGGAAAGAAAGCTTTTTAGTAGCCCTGCTGCCTAATTGCAGATTGATTTCTAATGAAGAAGCTTGGTTCCCCTTACCCCATCTGTTTCCACATTTCAGATTAAATGCAGCACAATTATTTTCTACTACTTCTGAAAATACTCAGTAAGAAGAAAATGGAATTGGAGTTAAAAAATGCCCTGAGACTCTTGGGTAAATGTTCATATGGAGACATAGATTTCCATTTCATCCCTAAAGCCCTTGAACACTTGTCTGTGATGTCTTAAGGTAATCAATCAATTAATTAGCAGTTATTGTTTGTCTGCTAGGTGCTTAGTACCATGCTAGTTGCTCAGAAGTAATGTAAAGAAGACATAGTTCCTACCTTCAAGGCACTATTGAATGTAGGTGCAAAACAAGCAATACTCATTGAAGAGCATTAGGAATTCAGAGAAAGAAGAGTTATGAGCTATTAGACTACTGGTTGTATCATTTCTTCTGCTATTTAAGTCAATTCAGTATTTGTTAATCACTGTGCTTTATGCTGGAGATACAAGGACCAAAAGGAAAGAACCTCAACTGTCAAAAATCTTACTGCTATTAAAAGGAAATGATGAGTACAAAGAAGGGTAATTATGAGGGGGAGGAAGGATATTTAAGTAAATGCAAAGCAATTTCTGGGTGTAGCCAAATACTCATTACTTGACATTTCCCCCCTAAGTTTCTTATATCCTCTCCTCAATTAAAGCGTCATCTTTCAACCCAGAATCCTATTTTGTGTTTCCCTTGCTTATTTTCTTCTTTCCAATCATCTGGCTCAGAACTGTACATTCTGTTGGGCTAAACTGATAGTGTTACAGCAATAGCCTTTACATCCAAGTCTGGTTTTCTAATGCATTAGTCACAGATCTCTCATCTAATCAATAAATATATGTGCCTTGTCTCCCCAGCTAGATTTTAAGTTTCTGTGCTATACACACATATTTGTTGCTGAATGAGCAGGTCCAATTCAAGACATAACAATTCATAACTGAGAGGAACTTCAAAGTTAATTTAATGACATTTTCAATTTCTATATTTGGCTTGTATATCACCTTCATGTTCTAATGTAGTAACAACAACAACAATAATAACAAAAACATCAGTAGTTGTCTAATCTTTAAGGTTTGCAAAACATTTATAAATATTCTTTAATTTAATCCTCAGGAGAACTCTGGGATACAGTAGCTGTTATTATCTCCATTTTACAGACGAGAAAGCTAAAGCAGACAGAGGTTAAATGACTTGCCTAGAGTTACACAGCCAAGGGACTGAAGCAAATCTGAACCCAGGTCTTGCTAATTCTAGCAAGCTCTATACACTGTACTACATAGCTACACATAATAGAGTGTCATATCTTCTTTATTTTTTTTTGGTTTTTTGCTTATATAATATTTTATTTTACTCCCAATTACATATCAAGAAAAATTTTAGCATTAATTTTAAAAAGATTTTGAGTTCCAAATATTTCTTTCCCTCTGCCTCCCCTCTCCTCTTTGGAAAATGGTAGGCAGTTTGATAGAGTTTGTACATGTGTTGTCATGTAAAACATATTTCCATATTTGTCCCATTTGTGAAACAAGAAACAGATCAAAAGAAAAAAAACATGATAAAGAAAAAAGTAAAAAAAATGCTTTAATCTGCATTCAGAGTCCATCAATTCTTTATCTGGATAGGTATAGCATTTTTTTTCATTAGTCCTTTGTATTTGTCTTGGATTATTGTGTTGCTGAGAAGAGCTGAGTCATTCATGGTTAGTAGCTGACACAGTGATTTCCTGGTTCTGCTCATTTCAGTTTGTATCCGTTTGTACAGGTCTTTCCAAGTTTTTCTGAAGTCTGCTTTTTCATCATTTCTTATTACATGATATTATCCCACTTGTTCAGCCACTCCCCAATTGATGTGCATCCCCTCAATTTCCAGTATTTTGCCATCATGAAAAGGGCTGCTATAATATATTTTTGTGTCTAGGTCTTTTCCCTTTTTTATGATCTCTTTGGGATACAGATATAGTAGAGGGATTGCTGGATCAAAGGGTATACACAGTTTGGTTGCCCTTTGGGCATACTTCCAAATTGGTCTTCAGAACGGTTGGATCAGTTCACAACTCCACGAACTACATGTTAGTGTCCCAATTTTCCCATATTCTCTCCAATGTTTATCATTTTCCTTTTCTGTCTTATTAGCCAATCAGATTGGTGTGAAGTGGTATTTCAGAGTTGTTTTAATTTGCCTTTCTCTAATCAAAAGTGATTTAGAGCTCTTCTTCATGCCTATAGGTAGTTTAAATTTCTTCATCGAAAACTGCCTGTTCATATCCTTTGATCATTTATCAATTGCTGAATGGCTTATATTCTCATAAATTTCACTCAGTTCTATTTATATTTGAGAGATGAGGCCTGTATCAGAGACATTTGCTGTTAAGATTGTTTCCCAGCTTTCTGCTTTCCTTCTAATCTTGGTTGCATTGGTTTTGGTTGCATAAAAGCTTTTCAGTTTAATATGATCAAAATTATCTATTTTACATCTTGTAATTCTCTCTATCTCTTGTTTGGTCATGTATTTTTCTTCTCCCCATAGATCTGAGAGGTAGACTATTACTTGCCTTTCTAATCTGATTGCTTCATTGTCTATAGTACCTTTTACCAAGATGTAGTTTCCTTCTGTATCTCTTTTAATTAGGTCATTTTTGCTTTTACTTTGTTAAGATCAGAGATTGCTACCCCTATTTGTTTTTGTTTGTTTGTTTTTTACTTCAGGTGAAGCATAATAGATTCTGCTCCAGCCCATTACCTTTACTCCCAGTGTGTCTGCTTCAAGTGTGTTTCTTGTAAGCAATATATTGTAGGATTGTTTTTTTATCTACTCTGTTATCCACTTTTGTTTTATAGGAGAGTTCATTCCAATCATATTCACAGTTATGCTTATTACCTGTATATTTCCCTCCATCCCATTCTTCCTCCTGTTTGTCCTCTCTCTCCTTTAACCCTTTCCAAGTCATACCTTCTTGTAAATCAAAAAACGTCAAAGGTAGGGAATGGGACAGCTAAGCAAACTTACCAATATGTTGCAAAACTGATATTACATTCAGTTTTCCACACTGACAGTTCCCTGCCTTTTCAAAGGAGGTTGTACAAGTAGCTTCTCAAATTTCATTTTTGTTGTCATGCTTCATCATTATAATTTCCTAGTATTTCATTTCTGCTTTGTTGTTTTACTTTTTATTTATATCATGTAGCCATTGTGTACATTTTCCTGTTGTGATTAGCTCACTCTGTATAAATGATTTTTCCCATGCTTCTCTAAATTCTTCATGGTGATTGTTTCTTGAAATACAATAAGATCCCATCATATTCTTCTACCACAGTTTGTTTAGCTAGTTCCCAATTAAGGACTGTTTACTTTATTTCCAGGGCTTTGTTACTGCAAAAGAACTGCTATATGCATTTCCCCCATTTTTTGTCACTGACCTTCTTGGGTTATTATTATTAAAATTATATTTAACATTTATATAATACTTTAAGATTTTTCAGCAGCTATACATGTATTATTTGACTCTGACACAACAACTTTGAGATAGATGCTATTAAAATCCCCATTTTACAGATGAGGAAAGTGAAGTTGAGAGAAGATGAATGACATTTTCAGGATCACTTGGCTATTAGCTACCTGAGGTAGGTTTCAAACTCAAGTGTTCCTGACTCCAAGCTTAGGATTCTATCTACTTTGCTACCTTATAGTATAGGCCAAGCAGTGGAATCTCTGTGTCAATGAGTATAAAAATTTAAATTACCCTCTCCACATAAAGAAATAGGACAGAGTTGTAGATTGAGAATTAGACAAGAAGCAGTAAGAACTGGCTTCAAACCCTACCTCTGACAATATTGGCTGTATGTCCACCAACAATTCACTTAACCTCTTTGTTCTCTAGGACAAGCTCTAAGATTCTAAGTTGCAGATAAGGACCTACCCTGCAGTGCTGAAAAGAAGTTTCTTATGTTGCTGAAATAGTGGTGAGATTAATCCATAATTTCACAAATAATGTATTTAATTTAATTTTGAGCCCTTCTTCCTAAAACTCTAATATGAATTATTCCCATTTTTTCATTGTTCCTCATTTATTATTTGCAAGATAAAACCCTAGAGTCATTTTAGCTTCCATCTATTTTATTATTAGTGATTGGATCATTATTTTATATGGTCAGTAATAGTTTGTGATTTCTTTTGACAATTATTTGTTCACATCCTTTGACCATTTTATCCACTTCCTTCATTATATGGTTGCTACTGCCAAAAGTTTATATGTGTATGTGTGTGCGTACGTACACATATACATATGTGTGCATACATATGCATGTGTGTGCACATAGATATTTGCACATATTTACACATATAAACATGTGTATGCACATAAATATACATATGTATAAGCACATATACATATATATATGTACCCATATACATACATCTATCTATATTTGTTCAGAAGTTCAATTCAGAATTTGAAAAGGAATTGAGGGGACATTTAGTTTAACAAGTCAACTTATAGGTAAACAAAGTGAAGAACAGATGGTTAAATGGCCTGACAAAGCCATTAAACACAGTTTGTTAGTGAGAGAACTTAGGTTTCTTAAGTACTAGAACTGGCTTACCCTAAACAACACTGCTCCCTCACCTTGCACTGATCTCCTTGTATTTCACATAAGATGTAGACTCAAATACACAATTCTCTTTGGCAATAGCGAGAACATCAATTCTTTTCATCCCCACTGCCAAATAGTGCTCATTGCCCACAAGAGATGGTCTTTTAAAGCAAGTAACGCATACTTCATACACACACACACACACACACACACACACACACACACACACACATACACACACACACTCAAAACAAAACAAAACTGAGGATTGACTTTGAATGGAAACATTGAAAAACTTTACTGTATGACCTCTTCAGTGGAATGTTCTCTGGGATTTCTGGCCTATTTCAAGAGTGTCCCAGTAACTATGTGTAACAGAGTTTTGGCGTTATGTACCATGAAAAGACACAGTGAAGTAATAGCCTTCAATTAATGACAGTTAGGAATTTGGAAAATGAATAATGAGACTCCTAGATGACATTTCATCTTTCAGCTATTTCTATTAAAATTGTATTTCAATGGAATTTGATAATCCAAATGATAATTTTTGGCTAAGAAAAAATAAAATCATTTCTAAAGCAAAAGAGGGAAAATATAATCACTTTGGCAGTTATAGGTTTAGATTTTGCCAAGTTTTAACTAAAATTATGAATTATAATTAACTACTTAATGTATAGCATGTTATACCATGAGCCAAATGAATTTTTCAGGCAGCTATTGATATCGTACACTTGGCATTTTATGAGAAAAAATAGAGGGATAGAAATACAAATATAAATGCAGAAGGAAAGAAATTGCCTATTTCATCATGATTGATAGTTATCTTGTTGTACCGAGAAATCAGCGAGTGAGACCCAGATGTAATTTAAAATGTGGATTTTATTAGTGCGTGGCTGCAAGGGATATGCACATCCAAATCAAGCAGCCCCGATCACGGTTCAAGCTAGGGTTTATATGGAAAACAGCATGGGAAAGAAATGCCAGGAACACTGATGAGGTAATCCAAAGGTGCGGGTGTCTTTGGGGGCTATGGATGGGAAAGTACAGGGAGTATACCGGACAGGGAGGGGGATGGATCTTTGGAGTCTGGCAGGAGGAAGAGTCCTTGGGCTGGTCAAGGACACCCCTCTCCCCCTGTCTTGGTGAGAGAATACTCTGCAACAAGGGAAAACTTTCTCACAACACAGGAACTTACTGAGGAATTGGGAGGCTTCCAGAGACATGATCTGAGGGCTGAGGCCTGAGCAGCCCAGCTCTGTGTAGCTATACCAGGGAGAGAGATAAGGGTCATGCTGAGGCCCATGCATGAATAACTGCTAGGCAAAGTGTGCTTGGGCTGGGGATTGGTTGTTAGAGACAGTGTTTCTGAGACTAGGGAGAAATTGGGGCACAAGTACAAGCACAAGCACCCGAGCACCCCATTATTACGGGTCAGCGATCACACAAACTAGACCAGGTGTCCTGGTTTCTGGTATAAACAAAATCATCTAAAGCAATTATATTGCAAGCTTTCTTATCCATTTGCGTTGGAGGTACGGGCTATGCTGAGCTATGCAAAAGTACATTTCACTATTGTTTAGATTTAGGAGGAAAGAGGTTTGGGGCAAGATTAAGCACCAACTTTTGCTTTCCATGGCTTAAAGGGCCCTACTACCTAAATGGCAAAATAATGTTCTGCATTACAATCTAGGGCATACAAATCCTCTGAGTCTGATTTCTTTTTCAAAATTGTATAGAGCAAAATTAAAACTTGAACTTAGTCAAAGAAGAACTTCATTTAGAACAAGAACTCTATTTTTGTAGTCAATCAATAGGTCAACAAGCATTTATCAGGTGCCTATGGTGCTAGCCACTGGCGATAAAGACAAAAAATGAAATATCCCTTTCCCTCAGGGAGTTTGCATTTTTATCCTTTCATTCCACCTATGTTGGCATTCTGCACACAGTAAATGCCTAAATATTGTTGTTAATGATATAGGCACACAAATTAACCCCTACACATGCACTTAATTTATCTGGCAATACTTGGCATCATTTCTCTGGCAGGGAAGTTGGTGTTTCATACAAATTGCATAACATATCTTTTCCCACAAACTTGCTTATCTAATTTCCCAACCCAGCAAAAATTATAAGTAGCAAACCAGAAGGAAAATAATTGTAATGACAATTTGGCAATGAGTCAGGAGCAGAGTGGCTAAAAGGAAGATGCAGGTTTAGACACAATAAAAGACAATCAAAAGTAGCATGAATTATGAATAATGATGAAAAGCTTAAATTATTTTCAGTATCCTCAAAGAGGATATGCAAAGAGGACAAAGAGTATGCAATAAATTTAAAATGAGAGAAAATAGGGTGCTGGTCATGGAATCAGAAAGAGCTGGTTCTAGTCTCATCTCTGACATGTCCCAGCTGGATGTCTGACCTCAGCAAGTCACCCAAACTGTCAGTGGACTAGGCCACCTTCAAAGACTATAAATTTCAGGGAAGCTGCTCATCTGAATCAGTAGAGGAAGTTCTGGTGTAACAGGTTCATCCCATCAAAACAAAAATCCCTAATAGGGCTTGAAGGCATAAACCTCATTTATCTGGAAAACAAACAAACAAAAACCAGAAAGGCTTATGTGGTGTGCAAATGGGCATATGTAATAAAAAAAATAGTTAATATCAAATTGCAGATATAAATGCATATGCATTAAACATTGCCTGTAGAAACATCCACAATCATTTGGTCTAACCCTTTCATTATAAATGTAAGAAAATGAGGGCCAAAAGCAGGGAAGTAACTTTGTAGAAGGTAATTTGGATGTTCAATCACACAGATTCACACACATAGTATGCAAATCCACATTTCACTGGGTGCAGAAACTGTAAAAATAAGTCTATCTCAAGATCATCTACTTTGATCCCATTTTCAGCAGTTTTATAATAGAAATGCATTCAGACAAGAGACCATTTGTCCTGTTCAGTATCAAATATATTCACAGAAGCAAAATAAAAAGCACCATAATGTTGGGCTTGCAACTATTTTTTCCCAATTATCTTCCTCCTCCTTCCCTGATACACACCCAATGTAAAGAAAACCAAGTTAGGAAACAGAATTTGCTTGTTTACCAGGCTGGCAGTTTCACAATAAAAAGCATTTTTAAATCTATGTGTGCAGAACCAGAGATTTTTTGGGGGTATGGGGGGGAGGGTTTGAGGGCAAGAGTAGTTCAAGGTGGGGGAAGAGAACCAGGTTAGTTTGCTGCTTTGTAAAAGCATTGCTAACAATGTGCTGTTTTCAATGGGAACTTAGGATAATGAATTATAGAAACTCACTTTCCCAAGGTCACAGGACAAGTTAATAAGGTGGTAAAGATGCAGCATCTCCAGGTATAAGCTACACTGGGCATGAACTCTGTTTTGTAGGGTTCATAAGTAAGTGTATCCTGAATAATCAACTCCCTCCCCACCCCAGTCCCATATCAGGTGTGTAATTGAGGTTTACAATTTATCATTGTCTTCGATTTGTGTTGGTCTGTGGGGTGTGTGTATGTGTGTGTGTGTGTGTGTATGTGTGTGTGTGTGTGTGTGTGTGTCCACACATGCATGAGGAGGGGTCAGATAGTGAGGTAAAATTTGAATTTTCTTCCTTCAGTTACCAAATATTCTATAGGGCTGTCTGTAAGATGCTCTGTTAGATAAAAGGATAAATAAGCTACAGTCTTTGTCCTCAGGGAGTTCATAACTTAGTATGTGTGATAGGACAGATAAAAATAATACCTAATAATAATTGACATTTATATAATTATTACAATGTGACAGGCACTGTGTTAAGTGCTTTACAAGTATTTTCTCATTTGATCCTCATAATAATCTGGATAGGTAGGTGCTATTATTATCCTCATTTTACTGATGTCAAAACTGAGGCAAACACAGGTTAAGTGACTTGCCCAGGGTCATGCCTGAGGTCACATTTGAACTCAAGTCTTCCCTATTCCAGGCCCAGCACTCCATCCTGTGCCTGCTAGAACATCAGGTAGAAGTTGAATGAGATTAGATAAATTCAAACTGTTATGGGAATTCTGCAGGGAAAATTTATTTCTGTCAGAAGGGAATCATCTTAAATCCCTCCAAGACTAGAATGCTGTTTTGTTAGGCTTTCATAGGATTCCACAGTGGCTAGCTGACCTCTGTACACACACACACCTCCCAAGCAGAGCTAAGATGTCAATGAGTAGAGCCATTATTGCTGAGCTCTGTTCTACAACATCTCCAAATAAACTTAGAAAATGCACCAGACCTAGGGAATTCTAAGGAAAAAAAATAGTTTCCCTCCCCCCGCCTAATCTCAGGTCTAGATAAAGAGACAGATGGAGAACTCTTTGAATGCTGGAAATGGGGTCTATTCAAGAAGGACTGTAAGGAAAATTCTAGAGCAGGAACTGAAAGAGGTAAAAGCCTATGCACCAAAATATGCAATAGTTTCAGATCCATACAAGGAGGGCTGGCTTTCTATAGTGTATAAGAATAGTTGTTAATCTTCAGCTGTCACTCATTACCCAGTTCTGGGTTAGATTCAGAGCAAAGGATGGAGAGCTGGACCTAGAGGTGGAGGTCTAAGGTAAGGACTATTTAGGGCCTTAGGCTATGCACCAAGCTTGGAGCAAGTTCAGAAGCATGAAGCAACCATGGAGGTCATATTCCAGAAGTGGAACAGGTTCTCTGTTTTAGCCTCCAGGTCTAGCTATAGCTGAAGAAGAATCACTAGAGCAGGAATCTCACACCAAAGGGAAGCCTGCTATTCTGATAACTCCAAAACAACAGGGATTTCTAAATGGCTGAGAGGGGCTGGTTCCAGCAGCTGTCTACTGGAACTCTGGCAAGCATAAGTCCTAGTCATGTTGCTCAGACCCAAAATCAAGACAGGAATTTGCTAAAAAAAAAAAATGAGGAGAAATGAGAGCTACAAAAGGTAGAATCAGAAAGGAAAATAATGAATTGATATAGGAGATGCAAACCTTACTAAAGCAACAGATTCCCTGAAAATTAAAATGGACCAAACAGAAATAAATGAAACAACAAGGAGTGTTAAATCAAAGTCAAAATATTGAAAAATAGAAATAAATGTCAGGTATCTCAGAGGAAAAATCAACTGAACTGGAAAACAGATTGAAGAGAAATTATTTAAGTATGTTTGGACCTAAAAGCCATGATGAAAAACAAAATTCTAGGCATCATTTTTCTGGAAATCTTAAAAGAAAACTGCCCAGATCTTTTAGAACCATTGGGCAAAGTAAAATGGAAAGAATACACAAATCATCTATTGCAAGAAAACCCCAATTAAAAACCCCCGGGAATATCATGGCCAATATCCATATCCTCTAGGTCAAAGAAAAAAAATATTCTCCAAGAAGCCAGAAAGAATTTAATGACTCTTTCCATGATCAGTTAAGCCCATTTCTGCACCCTTTAAACTGTGTATTTGAGGTTAAAGTTTGTCCATGTCCTTGGGGAAAAAAAAGGCTAAACACAGATATTATTTACCTGTCCAGCAGTATCCAAAATATCCAGATAGGCAGGCTCATCATCAATCCGAACCTGGGTCTTATAAGCATCTTCTGAAAGATACAATATAACATCAACATGTAAAAATAATCATTGGAAAGATATATATGTCACCCATTCTCAGAGTGTTCTCATTTTATGTTGTACTTCTGAAGTGAAAAATTCTTGAAGTAACTGTCTATATCATCTAGTGCTGATAATACTCATGCTCCAAAATTCCAATTGATCCAATATAATAAATCATTGTGATATCTACAACTAAACAGCTGGTCATTAGGACAAGTCTATTCATTCATGATTTTTCAAAATGCAAATAGGAAATGGACAATTAATATTTGTGCAGTCTTCTCTCTCTTATTTATATTTCATATAGTCACATCATTTATTTCTCACATTTGGCTCAAATGGGGCATGAGAAATGGACAATATTTAGACTGGACATTGAATTAGGGGTGAATTGTGTGGTTTTTAATTAAACAACAGCACACAGCAGACAATGTGCTCTGATTGATTAATGCAACATCTGACTTGTGAAGTGAGGCATGAGGTGAAGTCAAGTGCTTCCAGACCCTTAGAGAAAGAGGCCCTTAATCAGGACAATCACAGAGCCAGAGGTAGCCTTTCCATGTTGGAACAGGTATAGAAAGAAGCACAGGGATTAGTACTAAAAATACATCTTATTCTCATTATTTTGTAGAAGGAGGAGGGATATTGTCTTCACCCAGACAGTTTTCTCTCCTGAAGTAATACCTGATTAGCTTCAAGTATGCAACAGAGTTGGTATTGAGGAGAGAATTAAAATGATTAGATAGCAAATTTCCAGTATTTATTCTCTCATGCATCTCTCCAATTAAATAGTTTTTTAAAAACAAAAACAGGCCTAAAATTCTCTTAAAAGATAGAAGTACTCTGTATTGCTTCCTTTAAATTGAGTTTCAAAAGTATGAATATTAAATGAAGCATGGTAACACAAAATAGCCTACAGAAAGATAAAGCCTCTAAAAAGTTCTTGTTTCAAAAACTTTCTATTTCCTCAAATGATTTATTACTATTGCTACAATTTTAATCTGAAATTTTGAAAACTAACCACAATCCAACTTTGGAGCATTCACAGATAAAATATATAGTCCCTCCCTTTCCAATATTTCCTGAGCCAAATACCATGGACAGATTGAATGAAGTATGACTATGCGTCCTGGTCAAAAATGTCCTCCATTATCAACTGAATAAATTTTTAATTACTTAGCTTGAGATTTAAGTGTCTCCACAATCTGATTTCAGTTTGCCTTATCTCACATAACTCCTATTTACAATGCTTTATTTTAGCTATTGTGAACTATTCCCCATTTCCAGCATCCACCCATGTTCAGACTCTTCTCTCTGCCTATAGTAAAGCTTCTTAAACTGGAGTCTGTGACATCCATGGATAGATTTCAGAGGAACTGTAAACTTCGATAGGGGAAAAAAAAATCTTTATTTTACTAACCTCTAACTGATATTTGGCATTTCAGTTAGTTATGATTTTTAAAATATTATTAAACTTCCAGAGGTATTGAAGACACAAAATAGGTTAAGAAACCCTGACCTAGAACCAACATTAAAAATGACAAGAGCTAAAATGTATTACCATATTTTATTTCATTTTCACAGCAACACTGTGTGGTAAGAAGTATTTTAGTTTCATGTTAGGAAATTAAAGCTTGGAGAACCTAAGAAACCTGCCTATGATCATGCAACTATGAATTTTCAATGGCAGGATTCAAACCCAGGCCTCTAATGTTCTCTCATTTAAACTTCACCTTTCCTATTCCTTAAGACCCAACATAGGTTGCTCCTAAATACTTTCCCTAATGGGATCTCTTCTTCTGGCCACATTGTTCATATGCCAAATGTATGGTGGCCTAAAGGGCTATTTTGTGGAGAACTCACACAAGGGAAATGTTCACATGGTGGTCAGAAGAAATGATAGGACAACACTCTCCAGGTCTCTGTAGAACTTTGGAATTGATTGCATGACATGGGAGACACTGGCACAGGACTATCCAGCATGGCTTGCCCTTATCAAAGAAGGAGCTGTGCTCTGTGAGTAAAGCAGAATTGAAGTAACTCAAAAGAAATGTGAGATGCACAAATTTAGAGAATCCACCACAAATGTTCACATGGACTGTTTGGGCCTGACCTGTGGTAGAGCATTCTGAGCTTACATTGGTCCGACCAGCCACAATCAGACACACTGTACCATGATTCTAACATAGTGATGTCATTTTGGTCCTCTGAGAAAGAAGGACAGCAACCAACCAACATTAGAGTTGAAATATTGATATGACAGAATTATATGACAAGAATTATATTGTTGTTGAAAAAGGGGCTATCATTTTGTTTATGTCTTCCACAGGAAATATGACCCATACTGTCTATGTGTCCTTATGAAAGTCACTTAACATTTTTTGTGCCGCAAAGTAACTCTTTAAGCCACTATGATGATGAGTAGGTATATATACATATATACACGTACATATATATACATATATATGTGTATATATATATGTATATATACATATATATACATATATACCTATAGGTATATATGTATGTGTATATATGTATATATATATATGTATATATATATATGTATATATATATATGTATATATACATATATATACATATATACCTATAGGTATATATGTATATATACATATATATACATATATACCTATAGGTATATATGTATGTGTATATATGCATATTTATATATGTATGTGTGTGCATAATACGTATATTTATTCATTACATATATATCATATATAAATACACATATGTTTGTGAAGACATTTACACAAACATGTGCACGTACATACAACTATATATAAAAATTAACACATTTTTAAATTGCTATTTCTCAAATTCTTTGCTCTTTTAACTATAATCTGTTCCTTTCCTGGTATATTTTTCCTTAAATTTCAATAACATGAATATAGGCATGATCTATAATATGCAGTATACCTACTGATGGCATTTCTCTGATGTGGTGGAATTTCATGATGATATTTTGCGGAGTAGAATGGAGTTATTACAAGAACATAGAGAAGGCAGCAGGGAGAAGATAAAGAATGAGAGAGAGAGAGAGAGAGAGAGAGAGAGAGAGAGAGAGAGAGAGAGAGAGAGAGAGAGAGAGAGAGAGAGAGAGAGAGAGAGAGAGATGGAATCAGAAACCATGGAAGGTACCAAGAAGAAGGTTCATGAGGTACTGATGGTTGGTGACTTTCCATTTGGGAAAAGACATCAAGCATTGAAGTGGCTAAGCCTTTTCCCATGCTTCTTGTTATCTGAAATGGCAGACATTTTTCTAATCTTTAAGTTTTTAAAAATTCTTTATTTAAATAGAATGTCAATGACAGATTAGATAAATTTGAGCATTTCTAACTTATTTAAATAAGTGTGCTTCATTATTTGTAAATAAGGAATTGCAAAAGAGAGGAACAGGGAGTGGTGATGGTATATAGGAGAAAGTGAATCTTTGGTAAATCTGGTTACTGATGAGAGTGATATGAGAGATAAAGATTTTGATTTATTCAATGTGATAAAAATTCCGAAGCATGTTAAGCTAGGATACAGGTCTTTTGTCCTTAGGTGAATGTAATTTAATTGATATTTTGTCTGGTAGGAGGTCAGGTTGATGGATCATTTTTAGTTATCTATTGTTTCCCCATTCTCCCTCCAGGCAGGCATAGGTAAGACTTTCACTATGAGTAAAGCCAGACTGTTAACTAGAGAATAGGTTTTGAATGGTGTGAGGGAAAAAGAGAGCAACTATATGAAGCTAATAATGCCCACATTTCAAGAGTGGGAGCCAAAGGGACGAGTCAGTACAAGTATCCTTCATTTTCACCTTAACTATCCAAAGGTCACAGACAAGGGCACTAATAGTGATGCCTTCTGGCGTTTTAAAGAATTGAAGCATTCTTTTCTGTATACTAAATCACTCTAAATTGTTTAAGCTTAAGTCCTTATGTCTATTTTTATAATTTTCTTCTCTCTCGTATCATCATCATACTATCGACCGTCATTCTTTGCTCCTATTAATGAGAAGAATGGGCCCTGTTTTCTTTCTGGAAGCTTTTAGTTTGTTACTCCTAATTTTTCTATAAAGAAACCAGGTAACTGAGCTTCTTAAAATTGTGTGTAAAGTAAGAGCAAATGAGTGAAGTCTTACAAGTCTCTCTCATTGAGATAAATGTAGGCCTTAGGGCTCAGGCATTGTGACACACATTCCTCACAGTTTAGAAGCCTTTTCTTACTTCTAGTTTCTTGGCCATTTTATTGAGATTTAAGAGAGTTAAAAGTCTAACTCTCTTAATAGTACTGTATTTCTGTATGCAACAATCAATTTCCAAGCATTCTAAATTCATATTTAAGGTACCGCCCCTTTCATATATGGCTATACTGCTTTCTGAAGTGGGCAGAATAAGCATTTTTATGAAGAAATCACTCCCAAACAAAAAACACAACTCACATTTTATTCCCTACCTCAAAAAGAAATATACAAAATGATCACTTCCAAACCTATTTCTCCCAAATTGATCAAATCAGCTTGATAAGAAATAGTCCTCATATAAACATGTTTGAGAAGAAACACAGACAGTATGGAGGATTTGAGATGGAAATACCCTTAGATAAATGTGCTAAGTGGACACACTTGAGGACCAAAGATTTTCAGAGATAAAGGTGGCTACAGAACGTAGTGTTCCATCAGTTTAATACACAGACAGACACAAACACATATATGTGTACATTATATATGCATATCTATGTGACAATTTTGGAAATTATAGCTGTTAAGCTATGTCAAATAATTGCTTGGAGACTATACCAAAACTAATAAGGAAGGGCACGGGTATATATGAAATAAAGATTGAGTTTTGAGTTTAACACCATAAATGGGTCACTGATAAAGACAGGGTCAGATTTTAGGCATTAGAACTAAAGGGATAAGAGACATAGGAGATGATCAGTTGAAAATAGAAGCAACAGATGAGGCTAAGTACAGGAGGATTTGATTCAAATGATAAGATTTACTATTTATGTAAGAGAATACAGAAACTAACAGGAGACGGTCAAAGCTGATAGGTAGGATCTGTAGTTGTTTTGCTGGGAGCACCACTGACTGGTAGAAAGGAAATGATTTTCTAGGACCTGACTGGTTGAAGAAAGGCAGAAGCTAGTGTTGGAAATAAGGGAAACCTTTTAGGAGGTTTCCTATGTTGCCCTTACAACTCTTCCTTGCCCTGTTTTGAGAAGAAGAGATGGGAAAACAGGCTTTGCATATGCTTTGAAGTGAGAAGAATTATGTTTTTGGTTAGAACTGATTGGATAAAACAAACTTCCCTACTATTTCAAAAACTGGCTGGGAAAGGTTACATAGCCTTTTTGTTATCTACAGCATGAGCCTGAGAAATTCATCAAAGCCCTAGTGTAGATCTCAGGAAGTTGGCAGTTTTCCAACTTAGGGGAACTTCTTATCACTGAAAGAACATAATACATTCTCAAAAACTTGAATTCTAAACACCATTTTTGGCCAGCTGGGCATAATTACAGATTTCTCTCCAAAATGGTTGGATGGTTCACAGTTCCACCAACAGTGTATTAGTGTTGTTACTTTGTTATTGATATAATCAATTATGCTAATAGTTTTCCTTATATTAAACCAGCTCTGCATTCTTGGTGTAAATCCCACTTAGTTACAATGTACAGTCTTGGTGATACACGTTGTAGTCCTCTAGCTTGTATTTTATTTAGGATTTTTGCATCAATATTCATGAGTGAAATTCATCTATAGTTTTCTTTCTCTGTTTTTCCTCTCCTATATAAGTATCAGTACCACATTTATTTCATAAATGGAGTTTGGTAGGACTCCTTCCCTGCCTATTACTCCAAATAATTTATTTAATATTGGAATTAGTAGATCTTTAAATGTTTGGTAGAATTCACTTGTAAATTCATCTGGTACTGATGCTTTTTTTTTTCCTTATGGAGCTCATTTATGGACTGTTCAATTTACTTTTCTAAAATAGGTTTATTTAGATATTCTATTTCCTCTTCTGTTAATCTAGGCAATTTATATTTTTGTAAGTATTCTTTCATTTCACTTAAATTGTTAAATTTATAGACATATAAGTGGGCAAAATAACTGCTAATAATGGCTTTAACTTCTTCTTTATTAGTGGTATATCCACTCATCATTTTTGATGCTAGTGATTTAGTTTTCTTCTTTCTTTTTTAAAAATCATATTAACCAATGGTTTACCTCTTTCATTTTTTTCAATAAAGCCACCTCCTAGATTCATTTATTAATTCAATGGTTTTCTTACATTCAATTTTATTAATCTCACCATTAAGTTTTAGATTTCCATTTGGTATTTAATTAAGGATTTTTAATTTGTTCTTTTTTCTAGCTTTTTAAATTGTTTACTCTGTTTATTGATCTGCTTTCTCTATTTTATTGATGTAAAGATTGATGTATATTTTCCTCTGATTACTGCTTTTGCTGTCTCTAAGTTTCATTATGTTGTCTCATTATTATTCTTTTTAATAGCTATTTACTGTTTCTATGACTTTTCCTTCAACTCACTCCTTTTAGATTAAATTATTTAATCTTCAAATACTTTTAATCTGTGTTTCCATGGTCCTTTACTGAATGCAATTTCTATTGCATTATAGTCTGAAAAAGCTGCATTTAACATTTCTGTTTTTCTGCATTTTACAATAAAGTTTTTATGCACTATAAAACTACAAAGTTTTATTTAATTATAAAGTTTTTGTGATCAGTTTTTGTAAAGGTGCCATGTACTGCTGAGAAAAAAGGTATATTTCCTTCTATTCTCATTTATTTCTCTTCAGATGTTTACCATATTTAGCATATCTAAGATTCTATTCATTTCTTTGACTTCTTTTTTATTTATTTTTGGTTAGATTTGTCTAGTTATGAGAGGGAAAGATTAAAGTCTCTCACTACTATAGTTTTGCTATGTCTTTTTGTAATTAATTTACCTTTTCCTTTAAAAGTTGGGATTCCACAGAATTTGGTGAATATATGATTAGCACTGATATTCATTATCTATGGTGCATTTTAGCATAATGTACTTACCCTGTTTATCTCTTTTGATTAAATCTTTTAACTTTAACTTTGCATGAGATCATGATTGCTGATCCTGTTGTTTTTTTTCATTGACTGAAATATAATAAATTCTGTTCTAACCCTTTATTGTTACTCTAGTGTATCTCTCACTTTTAAATGTATTTCTTGTAAAAGGCATATTGTCAGGTTCTAGTTTTTGATGCGTTCTGCTATCCATTTCCATTTTTTGGGTGAGTTCATCCCATTCATATTTAAAGTTATAATTATTATTGTTATGTTTCCCTTTATCCTATTTTCCTCAGTATTTATCCCTCTTTCTTTCTTTTTATCCTCTTTCCTCAAAAATCTATTTTACTTCTGACCACTGGCTTCGTAATCCATGAATTCTTCTGAGAATCCCTCCCTTATCCTATCCCCTTCCCCTACTATTTCTCTGTAAATTAAGAAGATTTTTATACCCTACTAGAAGTCCCTCTTTAACCCAGTTTTGATGAGGATAAGATTCCTGCACTAGCCACCTTCTATTCCCTCCTTCTCTTTATTTTAACAGTTCTTCCATTCACATCTCTTTTCTATGAGCTCACTTGTTTTATTTTATCTCTCGCTATCCAATTTACTGTTTTAGGATCATCCCATGATAATCAACTCAACCCCAAGCCTTCTATTTATGTATACTGTTTTGAACTATGCTAGAAATTATAACATTCTTTAGAATTACATATATCATTTTACCATAGAAGAAGTAGACAGGTTAAATTTATTAAACTCCTAATTAGTCTTTCATATTTAACTTCTTATGTGTCTCCTGATTCTCCAAAGTCAAATTTTTCTTCAGTTACAGTCTTTTCTTCATGAATATCTGAATATCTTTTACTTATTTTTTTCCCCTTGCAGGACTGCACTCAGCTTTGCTGGGTAGGTCATTTTTGGTTGCAAACCCAGCTCCTTTGCTTTTTGGCATGTAGTATTCCATGCCCTTTAGTCTTTTAATGTAGAAGCTGCTAAATCTTGTGTTATCCTGAATGTAGCTCTACAATGTTTAAATTGTTTTTTTAGTTGCTTATAATATTTTTTCCTTGACTTTGAACCTTTGAAACTTAGCTATCATGTTTCTGTGAGTTTTCATTTGGGGATCTCTTAGTGAATTTTTTCAATGTCTATTTTGCCTTCTAGTTCTAAAAATTCAGGACAATTTTCCTTAATAATGTACTTAGGTGTAGTGTCTAGACTCTTTTGTTTTGATCTTAACTTTCAGGTAGTTTTACAATTCTTATATTATCTCTCCTTGATGTGTTTTCTTGATCAGTTGTTTTTCTAATGAGACATTTCATGTCCTCTCCTATTTTTCATTCTTTTGATTTTGTTTTATTATTTCTTGATGTCTTGTTTAGTCATTAGCTTACCCTTGACTAATTTTATTTTTTTAAGGAATTATTTTCTCTCATGAGTTTTTGGTATGTTTTTCCAATTGGTTGTCTTTTTTCATAATTTTCTTGATTTTCTTGCATTACTTATTTCTTTTGATACTTTTTTCCTCAACCTCAGTTAATTGATTTTTAAAGGTCTTTTCAAATAGTTGTTTTGACTTCATTGAATTCTTCTGAGTTTGAACCTTGATGTTCTATATCATTGTAGTAGCTATCAACAATCAAATTCCTTTGTTTTTGTTTTTGATTTTCTTTTTACTCATTTTTAAAGGCCTAGTTTTTGGCTGTTAACTTTATGTTAGGGTCAGGCTCCACTCCAGGGTTTGTGTGATAATGTCTCAGGCTTCAAGTTGCATGCTGTTGCTTTCTGAACTCTGAGAGTCTTTAATTTTTTGGTTCTTCTAGTGTTGTATATTCCAAGGCTCAGTGCAGTCACTATTCCTCTAATTCACTCCTTGGTCTATGAGTGACTCAGGTATTCTTCTCTGTCCCTGAGCCAAAACCAGAGCCCCCAGTATGACCACTGCAAGTACTTTTGCTTCCTTAAGTCTCTCCAGCAGTGCAAGCATTAGTTTGCTACTGTGCCCTGGAACCAAAACCGGGGACTCCAGTCTCATGCAGGTGACCACAATGAGCAGGGTCCCACCACTCTGCAACCTCACTCACCATTGTGGACTCACTCCTCCTTCCCTGCAACCACAGCCTGGAATACTCTTTGGTCAATGCACTTGGGCCACCACATCTAGCATTACAGGAGGGCTCTGAAATCTCCTGATCAGCTGCCTGACCTCTACACCATCCCTGAGGTGAAAAGTTCCCAAAACTGAGGCTATGGCTGACATAGTTTTCCTCAGTCCTTCTTTTTTTTTTTGCCTAGAATGTATCTGCTGTGTGTAACAGCACTTTGCTCTGCCAGAACACCACCTGGGAGGTCAGATGTTTCAAAAAAGTCCTCCCAAGTTGTCTTAGGCTGGTCGACTACATTACCTCAAATTTTATTAATTATTTCTGGTTCCAAAATTCACCTTGGGGCATTATTTTAAACTAATTTGGAGAAATTTTGGAAGAGCCAGGTAATTTCCTACCTTATTCCACTATCTTCCCACTTTTTTATTTCCTTTAAGTAAACAATCCTCTCATTCACTTTCTATCAATACTTTCCTAGAAGATCTCCCATTGAATGGGGTAATACTCGCCATTAAGTCCATTCAGTTCCTCTCCTCATTTCAGTCTTCTATATACCTTAAACCAAAAGGGGCTCATTTTCTTTTCCTAAGCACTGAAATAAACAAGCAGAAAGTTTTCTTCATCAGACTCATTGGAGGTGGCTAATCAATACCTTGACCTTATGGGAGAGAAAAATGAGGCCCAGAAGAGTTAAGAGACTTTCTCAGGTGATACGGTTCTTTTGTTACAAGACCAGGATGAGAACTATTAGGTCAGGGCTCTGATTTGTTCTGTGAAGTTTAGATTCATTCAAAGGGCCAAACTTAAGGACCTAGAGGGCCACAAGTGGCCTCAACACCGCATGTTCCCCATCCCTGGATTAGTTTAATGCTCTTCTTCCGCAGATTTTTAAATAAATCACTTGAATTTCAAGCTGGACAGCTACAAGGAAATAGAAGTGTGTAAGTCAGCACTTACTATGAACATCATTTTATTAATTTTGACCTCAGAATCCTATTTTCAAAGAGGCAGTGATAAAGAAATTAAAGAAATAGAGGCTTATTTGTGTTTGTCCATTTAAAAGGATTTTCATTGGATTGAATGAGAGCCACTGATTTTGAACAAAATGTTAGAACTGTGAGGGAATTTTGAATTGTCAATGTAGTCCTTGCCTTTTTTAAAGGCAATGCCAAAGTGGGAAAGTGATTTGGGCAATTCCACACAACTAGTTAACAGAATCATGACTAGAGCTTAGACTTACCAAATCTCAGTTCAGTGTTCTTTTCACTTGCATCCATCCCCTACACCCACCCCCACACCCAAAGAAAGGAGGAAAAAACAAAAACACCTTACCCTAAAAAGGTTATCATGTATTAGAATTGTAAAGTGCAGGTTGGGACTTCATAAGAAAGAACACACTGATTCTATATACACATGATTAGTTATTGCAATATAGAAGACAGTATTTTGTTGTAGACAGTATACTAAATTTGAAATCAAGGGGTCTGTATCTTAGTACCAACTCTGGCATTTTGTATGTCAATAAGCCTCTCTGAGTCTTGGATGTTTTAGTAGCAAAAAGGTAATAATGATATTTTTACTACCAAAGTGCTATAGAAATGTGAGTTTTCATTTTTGATAGACAATGAGGATCATATTTGCAAGGTGTGTAACACTGGATTGCATATTGAGCTTCACCCCCCAAAAAAAGAAACAAAAACTTTATTCCAGTCTCTTCTGCATTTCTGGTGGAACTTTTCCCTAGCTGCTTATAAAATGTGTTGAAATTTTTGAATTTAAACACTCTTTCTTGGACTTTGAAGCAGCTTTCTTTCTTTTTTTCATAAGAGTATCTGTGGATTCCTCTGATTAGCACTTTCTTTTCTGTCTTTAGAAGTGTGGTCTAAACTGTAAAGTGCTTTAAATACATACATACACACACACACACACACACACACACACACACACACACACACACACATATATATTTCTTTTTTTCCAAATCTGGTGAGTACAAAATTGTAATGCCAGTTCCTGGGGAGACAGAGGGTAGTGGATTGTGTGAGCCCAGCAATATTGAGTTTCAGTAGATTGTGTCTCTACCAACTCCTGCAATAATATAGGGAACCTCTTAGAGCAACAGTCATCAAACTGACCAATGAAGGGCTAACTGGTCCAGGTTGGAATTGGAGCTAGTCAAAGATCCCATGCTGTTTAGTAATGTGGTTAGGTCCATAAATGACTGCCCTAATTTTAGGGGCAAGAGTGGGACCACCCTTGGAAAAGAAAAAAAAGTAAAGAATTATTTAATATTTGGATACTGTGGCAGAATTCCATGTGAAGAAATTTGCTTCTCAAAATTCTTATTACCCTTGTCTCTTCATAGAAAATATAATTGCTAATATGTTCTGGTTTGTTAGATCTCACTCCATTATGATAAATAAACAACTTCTGCAATCCAAATAAGATCAGGCTTTTTTTGTTTGTTTGTTTTGTTTTGTTTAGAAAATGCATAAATTTTTTTTTAATATTTGGAGATCTCTATGTTCTCCACTATTCCTAAAAAAAAATAGAGAAGAGGCTCTTATATACTGACATATTCTGTTGTAGTTTCTAGCCTTCTGACTCCTCTATAATATACATAATAATCCAAATGGTGAAATTTGTGGAGATGGTAGAATAGAAGTTTCTTCAGAACCCTGGAAAACTTGAACAACTCTATCATAGTTATCTGATATCCTTTGTAACTGGGGGGGAATATATTAGGAAAAAACATAAATGATGTTCATGACCATGTATGAATTATAATTGAACTGATAGGATTATAGAATTACAAGTGAAATTATTTAGTAAAATATTTAGTAAAAACATTCATATTATAGATGTTATAGGAAAACAGAGGCTTCAAAAAGCTAAGTGACTTGCCTAAAGTCACACAGCTAGTACATTGCAGAGCTAACATTCACACCCAGATTTGTCATTCTTTTAGTTATTCCTCACTGCCTTCTCTTGAGATAATATCAATATTTATTTATTTACTTATCTATCTAGCTGTTTATTTATGTATCATAGTTGAAATATTCAAATGGGTTAGTTGTAATAGATGCATTTGTAGTGACATACTAACCGCTGTGTTCACATACATGGTACTTATTGTTAGAGATTCTTTGGCATAGTCAGACCTATAAGATCTCTTGTCTGAGGGTCATGGTAGGCATGATTCTATCAATTTCAGGGTAGTATGTATGGTAATATTGGGGGATATATCATTACCCAACATTAGTAGCTGTTTTCAAATTTTCATGTTCTACTTTCTGATTCAAAGTATTGAGGCGAGTGGGACAGTGGCAATATTTTTCCATTAATCCTGTCAGGTGATTTTCTTCAATAACTCTTGCTCTTACATATACGCTTATGTGGAGAATATTAACCTGCTTTGTAGTCTTATGCTCATTTTCTGTCTCATTCTTGTTTAGCCTTTCTATATAAATGGAAGCTTCGTTGAAAAAAAAATTCCCCTGCTGTTCTTCAACCTGCTATTCCTTCTACCACATTTTAAATGGTTCACTTGATGAATATGCAGTCATATATCTACTGCTATTTCCTAATTTAACTCATAATAATGACATCTGAAGTTTAAGATTCACTTTTCTTTCCTTTGTTTTCTGTTATGAACTCTCATTCTACTTATGTCCCTGGCCTTCTTCCTCTGATGCTGTTCTTTCTGTCAATTAAAGCCACCAGAGCTTAGGGTAAAACTAAGAAGCAGATGAAATTTGTTTCTGGCATCTGTCTATCCTCTTGTCTACTACTCTCTCTTCTCTTTCAGGACTTCCCTATTCAGTCTTATTACATCAAAATCTCCTATTGCCCAGTGGCTCTCTGGGCCACTTTGAGCCAGCTTTTCCTAAGCATCTTTACCAAACTTTAAATATCCTACATCCTATACCTTTGACAAATTTGTTCAAAACCTTATTGTATCAGTCATCTAAGCAATACGTTTGTACATTTTGATTTGTATCTTCAGTGTCTTTACTCCATACAGCAGACAAAAGATGCTCTTTGGCTAGGTCCAGGCTTACACATGGATGAGGTACAGGAATGATTTTATGTTTCAATTTCTAGAGTTCTAAAAGAGGCTCTAACTCTCCGTTCCCATCACTCAAGCACAGTTTGACTTGTCTGATGCCAGGAAGTACTTTACAATAGAGCAAAACCTTTCATTTCACAATGAATGAGAAAGAAAACCCAAGTACCCTGGGAAAAAAATAACAGCTATTTATGTGTGTGCTGGGGCTTCAATGACTTAATATCAGAGCCTTTCTTGAGAATAGTTTTAGACATGGAATGGAAAATGAGGCATAGAAAAAGAGATTGAATATCCCAAAGACATACATAGGGATCTTCAGAAAATTGCCTGTACCTATTGTTGGCTTTGGTATCCCTGGGAATCTTACCACACCCTTCTTCCCCAACTGCCTCTCCCTTTAGTGTCCTCATTCTTGAGCTCAAAGCCTAACCCCTTCTGATAGGCTTGTCCCACAAATCCCCAGGTGATGTTGTCTACATTCCTGTCTACCACCCTCCTCATTTAAAGCCACTATGTTTGCCCCCTAAATATCTGTTCACCAATTACCTTTCTCCCTCTTGGTGAGAGCTGGCTAACAGTGCCAATTTATCTCTGCATGGAAGTGGGAACAAGACTGAGAACATAAACCTGCTGATGGAGTCTGATTAGTTTTCAGAATGTGTTACTTATTCCTCAAATTTTCCGCCTTCTGAGGTTCCAAATTTAGTTGCTTCCTTCTAAGTTAAGAGGTAGCCTGCCTGGCACACTTCCCCTCTAATTTGTTACAATGCTCACAAAAAGTAGGCACAGCTGTGTAGCCTCCTTCCCACTGTATTCCCTTCCCACTTACTTTTCATTCCATGTCATCTTAGAATATAAAACCTTGGAGATGATAGTTAAAGGAACTGGGCAATTAATGTTGGGTTTATTTATTGTTCATCATTTGTTCTTGAAGAGGACCAATGATATCACAATTGTGATGATTTGGGCTTGAATTGGATTTGAGTGAGGGAGAGATGTGCAAAGTCATCAGCCTCACTCTCTCCTCCAGAGTCATTAGAGTCCAGTGGCAAGACAAAGGTCAAGATGACTGGTGATGGCCCAATATGACCTCAGGTTAGTCATTACTTCTATTGGCTTCAGTTTTCACTAATATAAAGAAAATGAATTGCACTAAATCAGTGCCTCTTAAATTTTGTTTCATGACTCCCTTTGGAAGTCTGGTGAAGCCTATGAATGAATCCATGCTCAGAATAATAGTTGTTGCCTACATTAACAGTTGAAGGAAATTATAAATTTATTAAAGGCTAGTGAAATGAAGATGGAATTGTTCTTGTATTTATGAAATTTATGTAAAGATCTCTTAGAAGTGCATCGACTATAGATTGAGAACCCATGTCTTAGATATTCTACATGGTCCCTCTCTATTCTCTGTGATCTCATGACATTATGTGCACCCAACAAAGCAAGCCTATAGTCTGCATTCAGAAGAATTTAAACTCTTTGTATTCAAAGGATGCTATTTTTTGAATGTCCAGTGACTACAATATCTTTCTTAATAGATGCTTACTCAATATTTGTTGAACTGAATACCAATGTGGTCTTTTCAGTGACCTGAAAAGGTTTAGGGTTACCTAGTGGCTTTCTGGAGTACCGTGTATTTAAGCCTGCTTTTCCTAAGCATCTTTATGAAACTTTAACTATCTTACACCCTATACCTTTGATAAATTTGTTCAAAACTTTACTGCAACATGCTGACTTAAGGTAGTATGCAAATCATCTAAGCAATGCATTTGCATTTTGATCAGTATCTTCAGTGTCTTTACTCCATAAAGCTGACAGAAGATGCTCTTTAGCTAGTTCCAGCCTTATATATGGATGAAGTAGATGGATATACCTGTAATAACATAAATAACAGAAAATAACATAACAAGAAAAGCAGAGCCCCATCAGAGACCTGTGGCACCTTAGAATACAGATAGTTAGGAGGAATCATCTGTGTTCTAAGTAGAGATTCTAAGGAATCATAACTTGCAAACATGGATGGAATCCCTAAACCTCCCCAAGCAGAAGGAATACTAACTCTTGATTCAGAGGATGTTGATTCAAATCCTGCTTCTGTTTTTGATCTTGGCCAAATAACTTAACATTTTGGGGCCTCAGTTCTTCATTTGTTAAATGAAGGATTTAAAATAGTTGACCTATGATGTCTCTTCAAATTCTGAATCTGTGATTCTACGATTCTATTACTTGTGTTGCTACTCTCTAATGTTTCCCTACCTGGGAACATGATAAATAAGCAATAGCAGGCACTCCATGTTGAATGGAATGGGATAGAATCATTTCCACTCAATTTTAAAAACATTTACTAAATGCATATGATGAGCAGAGAAATGTGATAGTGGCAGTAAAAAAAAATAGAGGTACATATTATATACTGGTTGCTCAGTAGTGGATGAAGGAATAGGTAGATAAATGATCATTTAGTGATGATTTCTATTCTATTGAAGGTTAGATGACTCTAATCATAGTCACACAAACAAATCGCTATAGAAAATTTGAGTAAGGGAAGATCATTTCTACAGTATAACAGACTAATAATGAAACCAATGGTAGGCAATTCCTCCACCCACAATACTGAATAGGACTTCCTAGGTCTTTTCATTCCATCCTTTGCCATGGACTTTAGGCCAGAAAACTGAAATACTAGTCTCTTTTATGAAAGTTGGAGGGGTTAGGAGATTTTTTTTTCTTAAATCAGGCTCCTCCCATTGCAATATTTAGTCATTTTTACATTTCTATCAAGTGTAGATGAAAAATTGTTAGGTATTCTCCGTACAAGTGTATCAATAAACTCCTTGATGACAGTGATTCCTTTTTTCTTTTTTTTGGCCTTGTCTCCTCTGCACCTAGCACTATGCCTTGTATAATACTTGTTGAATGTAATCAAATTGAACCAATCGTATTATTACACAGCCCACAATTCTCTATCCACACACAAAGATGTCAAAAGACTTTATCAAATGCCTTCCTTATATCCCCATTATTCCATTATCCACAACAATTCTTTTCTCTTTCAGACTAGTAATTTTATGAAAAATGGAAATAAGGTTCAACTTGCTCCTTACAGCTCTATCTCTAGCTAGAGGATAGTAGCCATTATTTTATTTTAGAAGTTTCACAAAACAACTTTAAAAATTATGTTCTAGAATTTTGTAAAGAATTATAATTAAGTTCATGTAATATAGTTTGAAAAAATAGTTTTCATTTTTAAAAATGCATAAAATATTTGCCAATCAACAGTTATACAGAATCATCTGTTAACCTATTGTTTTTCATAGTTTTAGGCAACAGAATAGGTGACACTTTCACAACTTTGTTCAGACTTGATAATGTGAGTTTTCTTAACTGAGAGTATTTTTAATGTTATCAGTTTAACGGTTTCTTCACTTCATGAATTTAGATTCCAGGACCTCCACTGAGCTGAGTCCAACATGAAGAAGTGCCAATTAGACATTTCAAGTGGAATGTCTTAAAACAGAGATGTCTAAAAATGATAGAGATTTTTATTCAATAATAAAACAAAAATTCAGCAACTAAACTGTGCTAAAACTAGAGCATTATGGTAGACCAAATGGTTACCCCACAATTGCCCATGATAGTAATGAACCATTAAAAATTCAATCATTTAAAACTGATATTTTAAACAGTTGGTAGCACATTAAATACTTATAATCTCTAAACTACATGAAATGAAAAAATTTCAAAATACAGAAACCTAGCAGAATAAAGCAAGAACAGGTGGGGATAGGAAGGGATACACACACACATATGTATACACATATATGCATATACACATATATGTGTATACACACAAATAGACAAACATATACATACATACATTATATATTTACATATATATATAGAAACATATATAAAATCCCTCTCATTCTACTTGCTACTGGATATGTCTTGCAGATGGTTGGAGAGAGAATAGAGAAACTAAATTTATATTTCAACATTTTATTCAATTATAAAAAAAAAGTTATTTCATCTATTTCTTTAGTTGTCTATAGGATGTTATATATACTGGGATAACGTCCAGACAGCAGTTTGTCCCAGGATTTTTTCTGTGAACTTCATTGAAAAGGATGAGGAGAATCAGATGAGTAATGATGAGGAGAAAGAGGAAGAGCATAATCATGATGATGATTATTGGGATGATATGATGAAGAAGGATTTGAATAGAATATTAGCAAAATATATTGGCTACATATTTAATAATTACTGAATGGGAATTATAAGGCATACACATATGTTTCAGCTCTGTATGGCATTTTAACAAAAACTGGCAAACAGTAGGTTTGAACTTAGTTTGGAATGAACTCCAAATATGTATGATGTAAACATGGTCTCTATCAAAAATAGAGAAAAATGGAAGGAGGTATCTTTCATAACTATTGTCAGGTGTAGGAATAAAAAAAATAAGTGATTAAAATGATAAAAGTATAGTACCAATTACATGAAATTAAAAATAAAACTTAAGTAAAAACAATTATTTCAGCTTTAATAAGAAAAAAAATCATTTGATTGGAGAGAAAAATTTACATCAGATAGCTCTGATATGAAGCATATTGATATAGAAAGCTGGGCTTGGACCCCAAAAAATCTGGGAGGAGGGAAAGTTCTGCCTCTGAAAGATACTGGATGTATGACTATGGGTAGGCACCTTATATCTCAGTTAACCAGGAAACCCTTTAAGACTCTTTGCAACAGTTAATTTGATAATATTCATCAGTGGTGAGATTTTCCTCATTGGGAGTTCTCTATGAAGCTGGAATTATAAAATTGGATGTGAAAATGTTAAAACCATTGCTTGCCATTTATAAAGAAAATTCATACAAATTTATAAGAACAATAGCTATTGTTTTGACAGATAAATTATAAAATAATATTAATAATAATAGTTAATATTTATTTTGCATTTACTATCTGCCAGACACTGTTGTAAGAGCTTTAAAATTATCTCATTTGATCCTTCCAACAACCCTTGGAGATAGGTGCTATTTTATTCCTAGTTTACAGATGAGGAAACAGAGGCCAAGTGACTTGTGCAGGGTTACACATCCAAAATCAAAGTCAGTTGCAAGTCATGTCATTTTCTCTATGATGTCATGGTCCTTTTTGAGAAAGAAGGACAAACCACAACCTGCTAGTAGTCAAAGCTACCTGAATTGCGACCCAGCTGGCCAGTACCAGCTGATCATCTCAACTCCTCCTCTCCTCTCCTTTCCTCCCCCCTCCTCTCTTCTACCCTGTTTTTCCCTCCCCTTACCTGTGGGTGTTCTGCCCAAAGGAAGGTAAATTTTGATGGCCTAAAGCTACCTAGTTAGCTTGGGGTTTACTGGCTAGATTTCTTTCTCAAAGACCAAGCCTTAAATCCAGTTCACTCTGAATCTCAAGTTTTGAACGACAATAGGTCCCTGCCTAAGCACCACTTAATGGTTATTTTTTGGGCCCTCCAGGCACAGAGTGAATGTAAATAATAACTGTTTCCTTTTGGGCAGCAGCCCTGAGGGTCTTTCCCCTCCCAATTTGATTTTTCTTTTTCTTTTTTTTTTAATTAAAGGGGCTATCCCTAGACTCCCTCTTTAAAGAGGCCTATTCACTGAATGGGCCTTGCCTCAGTCAAAGTGAGAACTTAGCTTAAAAGGGTCAAGGTCTCCCATTGCATCCTGGGCCATCTCCAATCCTTCTGATCAATATCTGGCCACTGGAGCCAGATGGCTCTGAAGGAGAAAGTGAAGCTGGTGACTTTGCACAGCCGTCCCTCACTCAAGTCAAAATCAATTGCAACTCATGTCATCATCTCCCTGATGTTATGGTACTCTTCAAGAATGAAGGACAAAACACACACACACACACACACACACACACACACACACACACACACACGCAGACGCAGTTTTTGAATTTCCCCATCACTTTCATCAAACCCGTCTTAATGTTTGGGAGTGTTCTGACCCAGATGAACAAATGCAGTGCTATACAGTAACCCATCTCTGAAAGCTGCCCACTCCTTTTCTGATCCACTGTTGCCAGCTGTGTATTGGCTCAATTTTACCTCCAAGTTAGCAACAAACTGTTCCTGCTCAGAGAAGAGCTCTAATCTGTTGACATTAACTCTTCTGGTAGTCATTTTGCTTTCAGCATGCTGCTTTTGCTGAATTTTAATATTTAGCTTGGAGAAGATAAGTTTATGATTAGTCCAGCACTCTGAGCCACACATTGACTTCTTTACTCTCACATCCTGTCTGTCTCTTCTCCTTACAATCACATAGTCTATTAAATGCCAATGTTTGCTGTGAGGGTGCATCTACAAAGCTTTATTGCATTTAGATAGATGGAAGACAGTATTGATGGTGAAAAGGTCCTGATATGCATAAGTTTTCAGTAGTAAGTGACCACCACTGTTGCTGCTTCCAATTCCATTCCTCTCTAGGATTCCCTGCCAAGTTTGGTAGTCTGAGCCTACTCTAGCATTAAAGTCACCCAGAATTATAAGCTTATCCTCTTTTGGCACAGTGATGGTAAGGGTCTCCAAGTCTTCAAAAAATTTCTCTTTGATCTCATCAGGGTTCATCGTGTTGGGAGCATAGGTACTAATTATGTTGGGCATGACATCTTCCTGCAAGTGACAATCACATTATCATGAGCCTGTCATTCACTCCTTTCGGTAGGCATACAAGTTTGTTGTTTTGATTGCAAAACCTACACCAGCTTCACAGTGCTCTCTTTCAATGTGGCCATTCCAGAAAAATGCATATCCAGTTCCAACTTCAATAAGCTAGCCTTCACTTGACAGCCTTCTTGTTTCACTCATGGCTGCTGTTTGGATGCAATAAGTGCTCAATTCCCTTACAACAGCTGTTTGTCTTTCAGGGCTACTAGATATTGTGTTATCTATAAGTGTGCTCACATTTCATGTGCTGATGGTGAGTGGAATCATCTTTGTAGACTTTTTGGTACATTTGTGTGTGTGTGTGTGTGTGTGTGTGTGTGTGTGTGTTTTGAGCACAGAGTGGGGTTTCCTACCTGCCATGGTAATCAGGCCAGGGTTAGGTAAGTAGTCAATCTTTAGGGCACCTTTTCTAGTTGTATCTAGAAGCCTAGAAGGCCTGGTATATTCCTGATGAGAGAGCTCACACACACACACACACACACAGAAAGAGAAAGAGAGAGAGAGAGAGAAAGAAAGAGAGAGAGAGGATAGATAGAGACAGACAAAGACTAAGAGGAGAGAAGAGAAGAGAAGAAAAGAGAACAGAACAGAACAGAACAAAAGAGAACAGAAGAGAAGAGAAAAGAGAAGGGAGATTTATTAAGGCTTAGGGTAGTTTCACAGAAGAGATCACATTAGCCAGAGTGGGGTGCGTGTATGTATGTGTATGTGTGTGTGTGTGTGTGTGTGTGTGTGTGTGTGTGTGTGTGTGTGTGTGGTTTTACTTTCCTAATATTTTTAATCTCAAATAAAGGTTTCATTTATGAAATCTGTGTTTCCTGTATGTTATGCTACTCTTGTGTAAACTTAGTAGAGATGATTTTAAAGGCTTTCGAAACTAAGCTGGTGTGAGGTCTGTTGAACTACACTTATCATATAACACGACCCATATTGAACTCAGTAGTTCATATGAACCCAGAGATGAGTGGAACGTGGACTCTAGTTGTTGGGGATAGGGGGGTGAGAAGAGTAAGAGGGATCACTAAAATCTTAAATTGAAGTTTAATTCATATGTGAAAGTAACATTGTGTTCTTGATGATGTTCTTGGTTGTTGTTGTTGTTGGCTTTTCTCTTGTTTTCCTTGCTGATGCCTTCTACAATAGTCTTGACAACAGAAGGATGTCCAAGAGACAATTTAGGTAAGAATGGATAAATTTATCATCTGCGATTTAGGGACAAGGTGATGAGTATTTTGTCTAAGATATCCTATAAATCCAAAGGAAATAATGAAATGTCCCACCATCCTGTGAAATGGCAATTGTAAAATAACAATGATAAGGATCAGATCTAGACCCCAAAAAGGAAAAGCCCTGGACTTTTACTTGTGGCCAAATCTCTGGCATTCACCTGAGGCTATAATCACATCAACTGGCCTTTCATTGTGGTTATGCCCAATCTCTCAATTCTCTGTTACCCTTAACCTAGCCTAGCCCTCTATTGTCTTACCTCCCTATGGCCCCAGGCCACTAGCCACTATCAATCCTGTCTAGGCTCCATTCTCCCTTGGCAAAGTGGTCCAGGTCCCTGACATTCTATTACCTCACAGTCTCTGAAGACTACTTGGCCACTCCTAGATCTCTCCCACAGTCTTTCTATATGTAAGGTCCATCTTGTCTCCATTAAGGTGCTCATATTCTTAGAATCTAACCAATAGCTCACTAATGTTCAGAGCCCTTAAGAGTCTGCCCAATATGACGGATGTTCTAATAAACCTTGTCTTTGGCTGAAAGAAGGCTTGGGTCAAATTCTTTCAGACAGGATCCATGTGTTGTGATTTTGGGGTCCCAGCACCCCTAAACCTCTAAACCTCAACAATAGACCATTTTTTCTAGGAATCATATCAGAATATTTAGAAATATTAACTTGTCTGTAATTTAATTGTGAGAAATAACTAATAAGCAGACATACTACTGGAAAAATTGAACTAAATAAATGCTATAAATGACAGAAGAAAAGAAATGAATTTTCAGGTAAAAGGAAGAGTTGTTCTTAGATTATTCTCCCAGTAGCAAATAAAGGAGTTAATTGAGTTACTTATATCATTTTTTTTTCAAAAGCACCAAGAAATTTCATTTGATAACACTGATCATCTTGGAATCATGATGAGAATTTGCAGGACTACCATGAAGATGATTGTCATTACCTGTTAATTGAAGTTATATGCTAACTTTTGTTGTAGGTGATAAAGTAGAAGAATATATAAAGATTCTTCAAATTAAATTGACACATACTTGAATATTCATTGATTGAATATAAAAGTTGTCAGAGGTAAGTAGAACTAAATATGTTGGAAAATATGTCTCAGGACTCAGAAAAGAAATAATTCAAAAACATAGATTATATAGGAAGCTAATGAATATGCATATTTGTTAACAATATATAGATTTGACACTACATGTTAAATTAAACATATGTATGTATATAGTCATACATATGGACAGAGAGAGGAGAAAGAGACAAAGACAGAGAAAATGGGTGGATTGAAACATATAGCATTGAGATTTATTTTTAGAAGTCAAAATTGCAAGATTAATTAAATAGGTGTGTGAGATTATAGAATCAATGACGACTACTTAGGTGATCAACCTGAGTTACCATAAGAAGATTTGGTAGCATCTATATATTTAGAGAATTTTTGAGTAAGTAGAAAGATTTGGAGAAAAGATAATGAGATACAATTTTCAGTTTGGGTTGCCTACAGGAAACCCATTCTGAATTGTGCAACATGAAGTCTGTGATGCTAAGGTTGGAGCTCAGGTGACTAGCTTGGTCTTGGCATATAGATCCTAAAGAGATGATAATTAAACCCACAGGAGCTAATAAGGTCACTGAGAGTATAAATAGAGAAGATGAGAGGGTCCAGGAAAGAACCTTCATGTACATTTATAGTGAGGGAGGAGAATATGGAAAATAAGTAAACATTTTTTAACCAAAATTAATATAAAAGATATAATTAAATATATATGTTTGCAGTGGGAAGAGTATTGGATTTGTAATTTAAAAGAAAAACTAGAATCAAAAGTTGACTTTGTTACTTACTACATGTATAACCCTGGGCAAGTCACTTAATCTTTCTTGAATGCAATTTCTTATCTTTTAAATGAGGAGTCTTGAATCTATGATCTCTCATATGCTTTTTAGCTTTTCGTCTGTGATTATTTTCATATTTTCTAAAGATAAAGAGGAGAAATAACATCATACTAGTCACATTGCAATAGCATGTGATAAATTAATATATGTATTCAACTGGTATTCATACAGTGTTAAAATATCTAAAGGAAGCCTACAGGTGTTATGGGTGGATTCACTCTGGAAGATTCAAAGACTATATGAACAAGAGACATAAAGGATTAGAAGGCATGGAAGGGTTACAATCCATACAATTAGTAGGTATACTAAAATTAATTAGATTATAGACTTATGGAAGCATCAAAAAAGAATTGGTTAAAACTAAGGCTCACAGCATTCTCATTGTAGGAATGGAACTTAGGGGTAGGGAATTCAGGGGGTGAAGAGCAGTGGAATCTAGATTACATTAATGTTCAAAGGTGTAAATTGCTTATGGCAGCAGCCTTACATTAATAAATTTTATTGCTTTAATTGCTTATTCTGGTGGCATCTGCACTAGTGGGATACAATGAAGATTTTTTATCTCCCTTTCAAGGCTTAAGATGCAATTTGCAAGCCACTTGCTTTACAGTAAAAACCTTGTTAGCAATTCAGCCAAGTTGATTCAAAGTTTAACCTAAGTGCCACTTCCTTCTTGAGGCCTGTCTAGAATTCTCAATTGTTAGTGTTCCTTCCTTCTAAAATCAGACACTTGACACTTACTAGCTTTGTGACCCTGGGCAAGTCACTTAACCTCAATTGCCTCACCAAAAAAGAGAGAGAGAGAAGAGGGACAGTTGATTTGGATAGACCTGATGAATTGATCCTATTTTCGCAGCCAAGTTAATTTATCTCTGAAGGTAAAAGCAAGTAAGAAAGAAAAATATATATCAATATCTATCTATCTATCTATCTATCTATCTATCTATCTATCTATCTATCTATCTATCTGTCTATCCATCCATCCTCAAATCCCATTTCCTTGGTGAATATTTATTACTCATTGCATCTTCCACCATAGTAAGGGAGTGGAGTTGCCGAGAATTTAGAAGAAGAGAGAACTTAATCTTCTGACTTCTAGCCTTGAAAAAGAAGACAACTTGGTGTCAGATTTTCTTCAAGAAATGGTTCCTCAAGGGAAGGAAAGAACATAGGAAATAGTTAATATGTATGTAAAGATTACTACACCTCTATCATTTTCTTATTCCCAGCTTGCCACACAAAAGACTGGGGAATTTTGCCTCAGTTGAGATCTGAAACTCTTTCTCTTCATTGAGATAAGATAGTTGACTCCCAGTGGAAAAACATTCACTATGTGTAATCTCTCCTTTTGTCTTCTCTGCATACATTTTCTTATTCCTCTTTGGCATAAATGATTTTGCTTGCAATTCACTACATATAGGCTTTGTGTAATTTGCATTTGGTGAGAAAGGAATCAAGATTTGGATATATAACTTGGGGCATTCCTTCCCCTTTAAGGGATAGTGATTAGGAGCTCCCCTTGAAATTATTTCTCCAAGATTAACAATATTTAGGGAAGAAGACAGATATATTTCTACCTTACTTTCCTTTCTCAGAGGAAATCTTTGTGATTAGCCTCTGATGGCAATCTCTTGATTTCCCTCTTTGCAGGAATGAAACTCTCCTTTGGAGAAGGTTAGGTAGAGAAAACTCTAAAGATACCTTTTCATGCCTCCCCATAATCCAGTTTTATACAGATCCACATATACACATGGGCATAACCTACATGGACAACACATGCTACTGATGGGGTATGGGCACAAAGTGAGACCTTTGTTCCAATTTGGTCTCCATTTGTCTATGGGCCCTAGAAAACCTTTGGATTGTCCTTGAATTCTCCCACTTGATCAAGGGGATCTTTGGCATTCCCCTGAGTCCATGATTCAGTTGTTGAGGCTACACTCAATCACTCAATTGTGTTATCCTTGACCTAGCCTGGCCCTCCATTGTTTTGCCTCCCTATGGCCCCAGCCCACTTTCCACCCTTGGTCCGTTTGCCTGGAATTCTATTACCTCATAGACTACTTGGCCACTCCTAGATCCCTCCCACAGTCTTTCTGTATATAAGGTCCATCTTGTTTCCATTAAGATGTTCAGATTTTCACAATCTAGCCAATAGCCCACAGATGTTCAGACTCCTTAAGAGTCTGCCCAATATGATGGATGTTCTAATAAACTTTGTTTTTGGCTGAAAGAAGGCTTGGGTCGAATTCTTTTGGGCGGGACTGGCCTGTCATGATTTTGGGATTCCAGGGCCCCTAACCTCTAGACCGCATCACTAACTGGTTTAATTTTGTTACCCCTTTACAAAACATGAAGAAATTATTTTCCTTCAATTTGAAATACATTCTCCCTTTGGTGATATGAAAATTGGCCATGCTGTAGATTCCCTTTAAAAAGGTAGGCCGTTAGCTCCTACTCAGTTGAGATAAAAAGCAGTTCCAAAGAATATGTCTCTTAGGAGTATAAAGGAAAGGCAGCTATAGATGAATACATCTCTTACTAGGGAATCACTCTTTACCTTTTGAAAAATAGGGATTTTTCTTTTCTCTTCCCCCAACATTAATCATGACATTTCACCATATAGCTACTTGCCCAGTAATAGTCACCATAGCTAAAAAGGATCAAAGACAAAAGTAGAGGCAGCTCTGAGGCATGAAACCTCTGGTTAACATAGAAGAGGTTCAGCGATTGATTGAAAAAAGAATTAGTAAGTAGTTGAGCAGAAAAGAGCAGGTCCAGGGAGGCCAGTTGAGTGATCTGCCCAGTAGAGATGCTGAATCCATGGAAGATCCACGTGACAACACCACAAGAAATGATATATGAGGCCTGCAGTGCTAGAGGCATGAAATACCTTCACTTCACATATTCACTACCTGTATTCTTCAATACCTCTGTCCTTTTTAGTTTGTGCCCATTCTTCCTAATGATGCTAAATGTATTGATTCAAAAGCACATGCTACTTTCATGGGAGGAATTATTTTCAGCTATTCTTCTCACTATGGGATCTTAGTAAATGCCTTAACTCTTAGCAATTGTGTATTCCATAACTAACTATTAAAATTCACATACATATGGGAGTTTAGTGTTGATGTTGGTAGGGGAAGGAATGGTGTATTACTTATTTGTAATGATTATTCCTCTTAATTATAATTGTGGGGCTTAGAATATCCCCCAGGAAAAATAACAACCTGGAAAAAGGACTAGTGTTCTGGGGACAAAGACACTGAAATTATTAAGGTTCTTGTACTTTGGGTTCTAGGATGTTTCAATTAAATCCTGAAGAAAAAAAATAATTTTTATTGAGATGGTGGCCATGGTTTGACCCATCAGGATCATATTGCTTCATGTCTCTTCCTCAGGGAATCTTTTTCCTTTAGCTAAGCTGGCCTGGCCCATCCTTAGCAATTGTTTGGCAGTTGGTAGTGTTTTGACGGTGATGGTGGGCCCCTTTGACACAGGGTTTACTCTTCTCACTGATGGTGGGGAGAAGGCTGGGAGCAGGGCTGGTAGTCTGTGGTAGGGAGATGGAGGTTGCTCTTCTTGTGGCTTTAGGGCTTCCCTTATTTTCAGTGGCAGTTGCTTATTGTGACAGGGATGCCTGGACTCTCTTTCTAAAGATTTGTCCACTTGATACTAGCTGCAGGGGTGAGATTAGAAGAAGGGAAAAAATATAATATACTGAATTATAAAAGGTTACAGGAATTCTATATAAGTCAACTAAAGGGCACCATTAATATGTTGTTAGACCTGAAATCAGGAAGATTTGAGTTCATATTCTGCTTTAGACCTTTACTAGTTATATGAAAATGAGAAATCAACTTAAATTTTCTTAGCTTCAGCTTCACTATCTGTAAAATGATAATACTATGAGCACCCATGTAACTGGGTTGGTTTGAGAATAACCTGGTGACATATATAAAGTATTTTACAAATGTTAGAACTCTATTTAAATATTATTATAAATTTAAAGAGAGCTAGGATTGAAAAATTACAAAATGATGCAAAAAGAGTGAATGGAAGAGATCTACGATAAAGAGAATTTGTTTCATTAGAATAAAAGTTTCAGAGGGTACAATTGCCTATAAAATGTAGATAATATGCTATACTACTCTGATAAATATTTGTTAATTAACTCCCACAAACTATTAGAAATGGCAGAGCAAAATATGCTTGTGAACTCTCTCACAAAGTACCTTTCATTTACATAGTAAGAACATACCAGAACTTTTCATACATAATCATAAAGTAATTTTTCTCACCAATATTTTCATTATCAGTATGACAAGGAGAAAAACATGCTCAGAAATGATACTTATCATTGATGTGGAGTACATCTCATAGAAGATATCATATACGATGAAATGTTCACAGAGATGATTAGGTTAACCAGATTCTTCTTTATTCAAGTAGCAGTTTTTACTTCAGATAAAACCTCATAATAATTCAAGTTCTCCTCAATGTAATATGCCCCCAATCACATGGAATTTCTCAAATCATTTCATGCACTTGAATTGACAACCTGTTAATTAGTCTATCAGTATTTACCTTGGAAAGGAAATGGATTCGTAGTTGGATAAAGACCTAGGCTCAGAACTAAATAAGTGAAACAGAAATCAAAGTGGCCTATACCACATTTGGGAAATTGCATAGTACTTTTAATGGTCCAACATTTCTCCATGACATCAAAAAATGCATACCCCTTGCATTTTTTTGTTAAAGTACTAATATTCTCCTACTTATTTATGTGTGTGTGAAGCATGGGGCATTGTGATCTTAGAAAAAAAAATCAAAATTGCAAGTAAACCAAAGAGAAAAAGAATTATATAAAGTGGGTTCAAGTTACTCCGCAAGAAGTGTTCAAGGATAATTTGAATGCTGAAATTAACAGTGACAACCTTAAGCATATCATTAATGATGAGAAAAGGAGTTTAGCTGGTCATTTAGTGAGACTAATGATAACAGATGCACAATCTTGCTATTGCCATGATACTTTGAAATATTAAAAGATTCTGAGGAAGGCTTCTAGTACATTGGGAAGATCCTCTATTGAAGATAACATAAAAGATTGTGAACAACAATCCAATAGTATAAAAAGACATAGATGATTATGATCTGTATAGCTCCAATAGCTCCTCTGATAAGATCATAAATACATTGAAGTATAGAAGTTTCTTCCCTAAGCTCACAGCTCAGTGATTTGTATATAATAAATGCTCAATAAATACTTGCTGAAAGCTGGTAAATGAGTAAATGCCATGTAGCAAGGATATAAGGTGCTGTGGAGGTAGAAGTGGAGAAGGGCAGTTATTAATAGGGAAGTCAGGCTTTCATGGTAGAGGTATCATGGTGTATTAGAAACAGCAAAAGATTAGAAATCAGATCTGATTCTACTTCAGGCTGTACCACTTATTAGTCATATAATGGTATGCAAGTCAAACTTCTTTCACCTATATTTCTTCAACTGGAAGTTGAAAAGATAAACTTATCTCCTCTGTGCAGAATATTGATGTAAAGCTCAGATGATTTATGTGTAGATGTTTAAAAATTTCAAAGTATTAAATATGAATAATGGTATGTTTAGGGTACTATTAGTATTGCCATTTCCAAGTCAATTTCTACCAATAACCCTGACTCTGAGGTTTGCTAGTACTCCTTATAGAGAAGGGGTTCATGACTGGCAGCAGCACACTCTGTCTTGCTCTACCTAGAGAGTTTACTCACAGTTGCCACTTCCCTGACCCCCATTCTACAATTGGTCCATAGAGCTCCATCATTTCAAAGCTTCAAGGAAAAAAAGGGAATTTCTCATTGCCAAAAGTTGAAAGTCACCTGGCAAACAAAATGCTGGGGGAAAGCAGTGGGGAATCCTGTACTTCAATCAGAGAATGAGAGATTATTGAAAATAGTCTAAATGGTTTAGAGGACAGTAATAGCATTAGTATCAGGAAAGTGTTCAATTCCTGCCCACCCCGTTTTTACTGAGTGACCTTGGGCACTTCACCCAAACTTTCCATGATCCAAGCCATTCTCATAATATTAATTGTTTAACAAGTAGATTTCTGCAATATTAGATGCAATACCCCAAATTATGTATACCAGTGTGATCAAAGTGCCGGAAGGATAGTAAGGTTGCAACTTCCCATAGATTTGAAATCACTGATTGAGGTAGTTTCCCCTCCTTTCTACCGTCAGTAGAATTCAAAGTCTTCAGCAGCTTAGCATGATTCTGCTCTCAGGAACCTAACCTATTGCTAACACATAATAGGTGCCTAATTAATGTTTGTTAAATAAAATGTGAATACTTCACAGTATAATAGGGTTTAGAGTTGTAAAGGTGCTTAGAGATCATCTAGTTCAAAACATTTCACAAAGGAGAAACTGAGTGACAAAGAAGTTAATGACACCTAAGGTCACCTAAATAATAAGAAGCAGAGACAGGATTTGAACCTATATCTACTTATTCTAATTTGAGCACTTTTCTTCATCATCCTATTTTATCTCTAATGTATATATCTTTCTGTATTCAAAGACTTCTTCCTGAAGTCTGGAACTAAATTTTATTTAAATAGTGAAACTCCCCCACCAATATTTCTTCATCATGGTTTTACCATAGCAGGTGGTAATTTTTTTTTAATTGAATCACATAAAGAGGTACTTTTCTCTCTGTAGGTCAAGTCATAAGAAAAAAGAATTTGTTCTACTATAAAACCACCCCAGGGTTGAGCAATAACTATAAAACTGGTTTATAATAACTTGAAGGAAAGTGGATCATAATGAATTACTATTGTTCTACAGGTATGAAAAAATTGATTTACAAAACACATAAAGCCATTGAGATTTGAAGCTAAAGCACCCAGGAAAGGTTTCTGACTAGCCTATAATCTATGAACAAATGCATTTGTGTATAGTGGTGGTGGAGGATAAGCTCCATAGAACAAAATATTTGACTCGTCTATTGGCCACAATTAGAATTTATGTCACTGATGAAGGGAGAGTGTCCTGAGGGAAAAGATCAGTGGATTAGGGAATTATACTATTGAGGATAATTATGTTTATGGATGCCACCCCCAAGCCAATTATTTTCATACTGAAAATATCCCTATAGCCAGAGACTTCACTATATTGGGACAGTAAGAAGAGCAGTGAATTTTGAATCAGATCTGAATTTAAATTCTGTGTGACTCAAGATGTCTCCCATAACCTTTCTTTTCCTCATCATTACAATTCCAGGAATACCACAACTGATTCTGGCCTGACTCTCTAAGGGCCAGCCTTCTGCTGGACTGGAATACTCAGGATATAGTTACTGGAGTGCAACACTTAGCCTGAATTCCTGGATTGCTGGATTCTCAGATTCTTATGACTTGTGCTTCTGGTCTAGATCCCTGAATTTGGAATGGGAAAGAATGAACAAAAAGGCCAAAGACCTTTTCTCAGGGTCTTATATTTCTGAGGGTCCTATATCCTTGGTGCTTAGGGGGAAGATCCTACAACCTTTTTCTCTACAGTGTAGTACTCTCATCATAATCCATCATTAAAACAGTCACCCCAGTCCTTCAGATACAAATTCAGCAAAAAAAGATGCTGACAATTATGGCTATGGTAGCCAATGGGGGGAGGGGAGGGATGTTTTTATCCACGTGCTAGGCCAATGCAGACTGTGAACATATGTTCCAATACTCAAAATTCTGGAAATAGCTCCTAACCTCTCCAAGTAGAGAGATACTATCTAAAGTGGTCTGGATATGTGCCAGATCCTCATGATTCCACATTTGAAAAGATTACTTCTGAATACTTTTCCACCTCCAAATCTATTATCTCTTTAGTTGCAGTTTTGAACAACAAAGGAATTAAGATGCTATAAGTCAAAGCAAATTTGTTTCTTCAATCCTTTAAAAAAAATAACCACAGCTTTATAATCTGTTGTCAATGGGTCAATAGTGTTTTCACCACAAATAAAGGATGTATACTCCAATAAAGGGTTATATTTTTTTCTTTCTAGTGTCAAGAGAAATATAAGAAAACCTCAGTTTTATTTCTGACACTACCATTAACTAGTAGATGAAATCCTGATTAAATTACTTAATATTTTAGTGTGTTTACTCATTTATAATAGAAGTATTGAGCCTGGTAGAGTGGTAAGAATCAAATAAGACAGTAAATGTTCAAGTGTTTAAAAAAATAAAGTAACTACATAAAAGTTTGAGTAATTATTGTCATTATTTAAATTCAACAGATCTTGTCATAATTTTTGCCCTCACAGAAATTATGCTTCAGCAGGAACAGGTATGATATATAGAGTTAAGTATAACTCAGAAATAACTTTTAAGTAGATTAGAAAACTTCATTGAAAATAACACCTACTTGATCTGTATTCCAAAGAGATCATACAAATGGGAAAAGGACCCACATGTACAAAAATATTTATAGCAGCTCCTTTTGTGGTGGCAAAGAATTGGAAATTAAGAGGATCCCTGTCAATTGGGTAATGGCTGAACAAGTTGTGGTATATGAATGTAATGGAATACTATTGTGCTATAAGAAATGATGAGCAGGCAGACTTCAGAAAAACCTGAAAAGACTTGTCTGATGCTGAGTGAAGTAAGCAGAACCAGAAGAACATTATACACAATAACAGCCACAATATGTGATGACTAACTTTGACAGAGTCATCTCCTCTCAGCAATGCAAAGATCCAAGATAACTCCAAAGGACTCATGATGGAAGATACTGTCCACATCTAGAAAAAAGAACTATGGACTCTAAATGCATATTAAAGCACATTTATTTGATCTTTCTTTTTCTTTTTTTTATTTCTTCTTTCTCATGGTTTCTCTCGTTGCTTCTAATTCTTCTTTACAACATGACTAATGTGAAAATAGGTTCAGTGTGAACATACATGTAGAACCTATATCAAATTGCATGCCTTCTTGGGGTTGAAGGGAGGGGAGAGATGGGGAGAAAATTTGGAGCTCAAAATCTTATGGAAGTGAATGATGAAAATTAAAAATAAATAAATAAATTTAAAATAGAAAAAAATGGACAATAACACCTACTTAAAAATTCTGAAGGTGAAAAGTGGTCACATTAAAAGTCTTTAAGAAACTTCTGTAAAATAGTAACTTTCTAATGTTATCAATAGTAAATAAATAGATGTAAAATTTGTCTTAATCATTCATCTTAGTTTAAATTATTTTCCAGACATGAATTTAAATGTACAAATTTTATATTCACCTATTCCAATTCTCCCAGGAATGAACTTTAACTGGGTCTATACAATAGATGCAATATCATTTATTAAATACCTAATTTCACTTGAAAAATGAGGATTTAGTCATTCAAATCTAATCATAAGGTTATAGACCTGTAAGACATTATATACCAACACCCGACCTCATCCTCCTTATTTTGCTGAGGCCAGAGAGGTATAGTAACTTCCCCAAGATTACACAAATAGTTAGTAGAAGAATCAGTAGTAACTGGCACCAGAGCCCAGTTCTACTGATATCTAGTTTGGTGTTCTTTTCATTGTGCAATACTTTAAATGATTAGTTTTGTCTTTTTTAGGCTTTTTTTTTGTCTTCCTGACTTTAGACTTCATAACTATCCACTGTGCCACCTAGCTTCTGTCCTTTGAGGGGGTAGTCAGGAATAATAGACCTCCTATGGAGTACCGGTCAGGAGAGTCAAGATTGCAGAGTGAAATGAAGCAGTACAGCCTAGCTTCCCTCTAAACCTCCTCCACAAAGAACTAGAAAACTCATCAGACCATGGTCTGATTAGTAAAGCCAAGAAAATTTGACAGTGAATATGTTTTCCAGACCAGGGCAGCTTAGGGAGAAAGAGAAATTTAAGGAAATTGAGGGTAAAATATATTTAGGAATGAGCACAGCATAAAGTATTCTAGCTCCCGGGGAGTCAAAGAAGGCCTGGGAAGGGTATCAGGAAACAAACCCCTGAACTAGCTCTGTGTGTAAAAAAATGATGATATCTGGCAGCACTGTTGCCTACTACCCAGTTCTAGGTAACAGATCCATGGTAGAGAGGAGTAGTCCAATGTAATGAGACCTAGAAATGTACTGAGCAAGGAACAATTTCCAGAAGGAAATTGGATGTATGTCAGAAACTTGTAGAGCTCAGCCCAGGAGGGTCTGTAAAGAAAGAAAGACAGACAGACAGAAAGAAAGAAAGAAAGAAAGAAAGAAAGAAGAAAGAAAGAAGAAAGAAAGAAAGAAAGAAAGAAAGAAAGAAAGAAAGAAAGAAAGAAAGAAAGAAAGAAAGAAAGAAATCAAAAAGAAAGAGGAGAGGGGAGGAGGAGAAAAGAAAAACATATATATATATGAAAAATCTAATACGAAAAACAATCGACCTAGAAAACAGATCAAGGGGAGATAATTAAGAATTATTGGACTAAGTAAATGCTAGAGAGAACATCTAGACATCATGTTTCAAGAAGACACAAAAGAAAACTGTAGAAATATATCAGAATGAGTGGAAAAATTAGAAACAGAAAAAATCCACATCACTTCCAAGAGGTAATGTCAAAACAAAAACTCCCAGGAACATTGTAGCCAAAATCCAGAGTTTTCAGGGCAAATAAAAATATAGCAAGCAGCCAGAATGGAGGTCAAAGCATATTTTATTTTTTCCTTTCCTCCTCTCCTGTCCTCTCTTCTCTTCCCTGTCCCTCCCTTCCCTCCCTCCTTCTCTCTCTCTCTCTCTCTCTCTCTCTCTCTCTCTCTCTCTCTCTCTCTCTCTCTCTCTCTCTCTCTCTCCATTTTAGCCTCCCTTTCTGCTTTTTAAACATGGTCCCTATAAAAATTCATTTTCTATGAATATATACATTTGTAACAGATTTGTTCTTCTTGCCTTCTTAATGGATCAAGAAAAGCAGAGAGGGGAAGATAATTTAGAACTGCATACAGGAACATATATTTAAGAATTAGTTGTCCTTGTAGAAGTAGAATTCTCTTATTCTGGGACAGATTGAAAGAAAATAAATCGTACTCAAAAGGAAGTTGTTCATTCAATTTAATTCAATAGTGTTATCTGAAATAAAATTTTACCAAATTTTTTAATATCATTTGAATTTGCTTATGTACCTTCTCTTCCTTCTGTTCCTTCTCAAATGCTATCATTTTTGATGAAGGATTAAAAGGTGATAGGGAGGCTAAAACATTAAAATATTAAACAACATTAACTAATGTACTGAAAAATGGGAAAAATGTCTTACCATATTATTTTGGGCTAAGCTAAGTTAAAATTTTGCGGGAGTCAGTTTTGATCATTTTCAATAAGTATTTATCGATAGGCATTCCTCTAAATGCTGAGGACACTAGCTGAGAAAACAGCTAGTTTCTATCCTAAAGGACATTAAGTACTAGTGGAAATAAACAATAGATAGATACATAAACAATAATGCATATACAAAATAAAATCTTTTTTTTCTTTTAAGGATAAAGTCACAATTGTAATAGAAGAAATACTAACAAGTAGATGATAAAGATAGTATAATTTTATACTTGAGCTGATTCTTGAAGGAACCTAGAAATTCTAAGTAGTTGAAATTGGGAGGGAATGCAATTCATCTGTGGAGGATGGACTGTATTAGGACTTGGAGGCAGGAAATGAAATGTCCTTTATGGGCAGATGCAAGAAGACCAGTTTGGCTGAAACACAAGGTCTAATTACCTCATCGGAATTATTTAGACACAGTATTTGGTTGGAAATAGCTGGCACCACCTCCATAATTCTTTCCAGGGCAGCCCAAACATTTCCTCAGTCTTATTAAAGACAATTTCAGAAATGCTTTTCAGCATCACTGGATGCCATATTAACCTAAGTAAATCTTATGGAAATTTGTGTTTAATGTTGAAACCTATTCCACCCACTACCCTGTTGCAATTAAAGTGTGACATTGACATGTTCCTAATGGCCCCTGCATGGTGTACTATTCCAGCAGCACGCTATCACATGCACTGATATCTCTCCAAACCAGGAAGCTATGTTCACCTCTAATTTACATTATGCATTCATTTGCAGCTTAGTCACATGGTTAATGAGCCTTCTGGAGGGTATCCAGATTTCTGCACTTCATCATGCCCTTCTTATTCCCCCCATTTGACTCGATTAACTCTCCAAGCCATTGCCAAGCATTTGCACATTATATAAATTGTAGTTGTCCATTTGTTCCAGGAAACAATTGTGTCCACTGCCATGTGGAAATTATTTTCATTGTTCAGTATAATTAAATATTAAGTGTATAGCAGCAAGTATTTCCCTTTCCTGACAAGCAAGCCTCTTAAACTGTGTTTATATTCAGCATTTATCACAATGCAAAACAAGCATCACCTTTTCTCCAACACTGCTACACATAACAAACGTATATTTATATATCTTTGAAAAATAAAATAAAAAACTACCATTTTTTAAAAAAATTGTTATAATTGATGATGTCATCAAGCTCGAACCAAGCCACAATTCTCTAGTACAAGTGTAGGAAGATAAAAATAACTTTATGATGGGGCACTAAAGTGGAGAGGTTACTATTTTCTGAAAGAGAGTAAACTTCCCCCCCCCCCATGAGTTAGAAGAACTTTGCCCATATTTAGCCAGTCAGGTTATTAAAATCAAGCTGTGTTTTTCTGACTCTCACATCATTGCCTGCAATAAAGGTTCAGCAATCACAATTTAATTGACAATTTTTCTGCTCATACACGAAGCAGAGTGAAATCCTTCCAACTTTTTCTGTTCTGATTTTATTGTCTCTAAAGTGAGCTAACATTAAAACAGGTTGAGTTATTTGTGCTGGGCAAAAATTACTGGGAAGCTTAGTTAAAGGCAAATTTCTCTTTTGTGTGGGTAAGTATCCTGAATGGAAATCCAGCAGGCCTATAAGATGACCTCTAGTGAGAAGAAACCATACTTTGAGAACCAATGAACTAGATACCTATTGTTCTTTCATTTCTAAATACCATAATTTATTTTCTTTTTCAAAAAATTATTTATTTATTTTTAGTTTTAAACATTCACTTTTATAAGATTTTGAGTTCCAAATTTTTCCTTCTCCCTCCCTTCTTCTCTTCCCAAGACAGCATGAAATCTGATATAGGCCATACATGTACAATCATGTTAAACATGTTTCCATATTAGTCATGTTGTGAAAGTAGAATCAGAACAAAAGGGAAAAATCATGAAAAGGAAAAAAAAAAAGAAAATGACATGTTTCTATCTGGATTCAGACTCCATAGTTCTTTCTCTGGATGTATAGATATATATAATACAAAGCAGGGAATAAAGAAACAAAGAAGAGATGAAAATCTTCTAGACTATGTGGAGAACAATAATGATCCATCAAAGAGGAGGCAGTATCCAAGTTAAACCTGAAAAAAGATAGGAAATCTGAAAGACGCAGTGCCATTATCATGCAAGGAACAATTTTTTTTTGGTAATTTTTTTCATTTTAAACTTAAATACAAAATGAGGGGAAAAAATGCCATACACATAGCAGACCATAAGAAAGGATTCAATATAGAACAATAAATTTTCCATCATAAGTCTTTTGGAATTATCTTAGATTATTGTATTACTGAGAAGAGCTAAGCCTATCAAAGTTGATCATTGCACGGCATTGCTGTTACTGTGCACAATCTTCTCCTCGTTGTGCTCACTTCACTCATTATCAGTTCATGTAAGTCCAGGTTTTTCTGAAATATGCCTGCTCATCACTTTTTATAGAACAATAGTATTCCATTAAATTCATATACCACAAGTTATTCAGCCATTCTCCAACTAATCCTTTGCCACCACAAAAAGAGATGCTATATTACAGTGGATAGAGCACCAGCCCTGAACTCAGGAGGACCTGAGTCAAATCTGACCTCAAACACATAACCCTCACTAGCTGTGTGACTCTGGGAAAGTCACTTGCCTTATCCCCCAAAAAAGAAATGCTATAAATATTTTTGTTACATGTGGGTTCTTTCCCCTTTTTTATGATGTCTTTGGGATATAGGCTTAACAGTGGTATTACTGGAACAAAGGTTATACACAGTTTGGTTGCCCTTTGGGCATAATTCCAGATTGCTTTCCAGAATGGTTAGATCATTTCACAACTCCACCAACAATGCATTAGTGTTTCAATTTCCCCACATCTTCTCCAGCATTTATCATTTTCTCCTTTGTCTCATATTAGTCAATCTGATAGGTATGAGGTGGTACCTCAGAGTTGTTTTAATTTGCATTTCTCTAATCAATAGTGATTACCATAACTGATTTCCATGCTATACTATTGATCTAAAGAAATATTCTGATTAATTCCCAACTCTAAAATTTAGTGGTTCTATTTAGTTGTGAGTTTCTATATTGAACTCATATTTTTTCTCACATTTGTCTCCTTTTATTCACTCCCTTTGTTGCCATTACAATTCAGGCCTTTGTCATTTCTTGGCAGGGTCCTTATGATAAGATCCTATTATTTCTGACTACTGTCTCCTCACTTTTCAATTCATTGTCTATATAGCAACCAACATAATATGGTGTTTGAAAATCTCACTTCCCAGCTGAAAATTTTCCATGGCTGCCTATTGCCATTAGGAGAAACTCACTCTTTTTCTTGGCATTTAAGACCCTACAAACTCTTGTACTAATTTAAAATTCTAGCCTTATTTTACATTATTCCCCTACAACACCGGATGACTAGTTGTTCTCCCAAACTCACATGCCATCTTTTTTATTAGTGTGTTTCTGAAGGCTATCACTTGACTAAATACAAATAATTGTCATGAGAAAGGCACTAATGTAGCAGTACAGTAACCTGTAGACCAACATAGACTTTTAAAACATATGCACAATGGTAAGAAATATAAATAGCTTAAGTTGATTAGAAAAGAGAGATCAGTTTCTTAGAATAATGTCAGAAATGCTACATCTCAGAGTAAATTGAAGCTTATAATGAATGACAAAAGAAAAATCCAGGCCTTTGTAAAAGCTAAATTGAGAATGAAATGAAAATTAAAGAACAGATAGGGCAATTATTCAGGAAGGAAAGGATGATGAGCTCTGTTGTTAGAGAAAGATATAATACACTTTGTTTCTATTTTCTTTAGGAAGGAAGATAATTTTCATGCTTTAAAGTCCAGAACAAACATTTTTAACTCAGAATTCAAAGTCAAGACAATGAAGAGAAAGAGAGGATGAATTTAAAGCAAATATACAGTGAATCTATCAGAAAGGAAAGTTCAAAGTCAAGAAATAGACTGAACAACCCCCTAAAACAAACAAACAAATAATTAAAAAAAAAACAATCTAACAACCTGACCATAAAGAACTACTAGACCAAGATACAAACTCAGAAGACAATGATGTCAAAATAGCTACAAGAAAAGCATCCGAGAAAAAAAAAGTTATTTGCATCCATCAAGAATTCTTGGAGGAGCAAAAATGATTTTAAAACCAAATGAAAGTAGTAGAGGGAAATGGGGAAGAGAAATCAGAGTAATGGGAGAAAAAGCTGAAAAGGCAGTTAACAACTTGGTAAAGGAAGTACAAAAAATAATGAAGAAAATAAGACTTTCAAATGCAGAATTAAGCAAAAGGAAAAAGAGGTTCAAAAGCTCACTGATGACAATAAATCCTTAAAAATTAGAATTAGATAAGTAGAAGCCAAGGACTTCATGAGAAAAGAACCAGTAAAAGAAGACCAAAAGTTTGAAAAAAAAAGAAAATGTGATATATTTCATCAAAAAAACTAAAACATAGATGGAGGAGAGAAAAAAAAATACACTTCCTGAAGCCATGATTAAGAAAAAGATAGACTTCATATTTCAGCATATTATAATAGAAAACTTTTCAAATATTTTAGAAAAGAGGTTAAAATAAAAATCAAAAGAATCCATTGATCATCTCCTGAAAGAGATCAAAAATGAAAACTCCCAGGAATATTGTAGTCTAATATCAGAGTGCTTAGGTCAGAGAGAAAATACTTCAGACAATTAGAAACAAACAGACAAACAAACAAACTATCCAAATATCATGGAGCCACATTTGGGATCACAAAAGATTTAGCAGTTACCACGTTAAAGAAGTAAAGTGTCTGGAATATGATACTCTAGAAAATGAAGAAGCTAGGATTACATCCAAGAATAACCTACCAAGCAAAACTGAATGTAATCCATTAAGGGCAAATGGATATTTAATGAATTAAAGACCTTAAAGCATTCCTGATGAAAAAAAAAATCAGAGCTGATGAGAAAATTTGACTTCTAAATACAGGAATCAAGAGAAGCATAAAAACGTAAACAGGAAAGGGAAATCTCAAAAGACTCAATAAGGTTAAATTATTTATATTCCTCTATGGCAAAATGATACATGTAATTCCTCAGAAGTATGTCATTATTAGGGAAGTCACAGGAATGAGTCAACTGTGTTGGGACTGTCTAAAACAATGTGTAAGTGAGAAAAAGGGAAACACTGGGAAAAAAAAGAAGGGATAGGAAGAGTGGGTAAAATTACCTTACAAAAAGAGGTATGGAAGAAAGATTTTATAGTAGAGGGTAAAATGTGGTGGGGGGCAAGGCTTACATTTCATTTTATTTGAATTGGTTCAAAGAGAGAAGAATACACACACACACACACACACACACACACACACACACACGAGAGAGTATAGAAATCTATCTGACAAATGGAGAAATAGGAGGGCAAGGAGATAAGAGAAACAAGGACGTGATAAAACAGAGGACAGATTAAAAGACAGTAGTCAGATGCAAAACAGAATTTTAAGGATGGACAAGGTAAAAAAAAAAGATAAAAAAGAAGAAAATGGGGTGGAGGGAAATGCAGTAAATAATCTTAACTGTGAATCTGAATGGGAAGAATTCACCCATGCAGTGAAAGAAGAACAGAATGGATTAGAAACTAGAATTCACCAACTTTTTTTTACACAAAGTACAATTGAATCAGAGAGACACACCATACAATTGAAACAAGGGTTCAGAACAGAATTTATTATGTTTCAGCTGAAGAAAAAAAAAAGCATAAGTAACAATCATGATCTCAGACAAAGGAAAAGCAAAATAGAGCTAACTAAATGAAATAAGCAGGGACATTATAACCTGCTAAAAGGCACCAGAGACAATGAAGTAATATCAATACTAAAATATTTATGCAGATTGTTTTGATAATTACCACTTTATAATAAAGTTTGAAATCTTATATAGCAAGGTCACCTTCATTGACATTTTTTTCATCAATTACTTTAATATTCTTGAGCTTTTGTTCTTCTAGATTAATTTTATTATTGTTTTTCTCTAATTCTGTACAAAGTTTTCACTGGTTTGATTTGTATGGCAATGAATAAACAGATTAAGTTAAATGGAATGATAAATGTTGGAGGGGATGTGGAAAAAAACTAATGCAGTGTTGGTGGAGTTGTGAACTGATCTAACTGTTCTGGACAGCAATTTTTAATTACACCCAAAGGGATTATAAAACTGGTGTACGCCCTTTAATCCATCAATACCATTATGAGGTGTATATTCCAAAAAGATTTTAAAAAGGAATAAAGAACCTATTTGTAATATATATGTTTATCTATCTTTCTATATCTACTTTATATCAGCTCCTTTTGCGGTGGCAAAGAATTGAAAATTGAGGAGATGCCCATCAACTGGGTAATGGCTGAATAAGTTGTGGTATATGATTGTAATAGAATATAATTGTGCTATAAGAAATTATGAGTAGGAATGTTTTAGGAAATCTGGAGAAACTTACATGAACTGATACCGAATGAATTGAGCAGAACCAGGAAAACATTGTACACGGTAACAGCAATATTCTATAACGAACAACTATGAATGACTTAGCTATTCTCAATAATATGATCCAAGATAATCCCAAAAGACTCATGATGAAAAATTCTGTCCACTTCAAGAGAAAGAACTGATTACATCTGTGTTTGTTTGTTTGTTTTTTTTGGTGAGGCAATCAGGGTTAAGTGACTTGCCCAGGGTCACACAGCTACTAAGTTTCAAGTGTCTGAGTCCAGATTTGAATTCAGGTCTTCCTGACTCCAAGGCTGGAGCTCTATCTACAATACCACCTAGCTGCCCCTTAGAACTGATCACATCTGAATAAAGACTAAAACATACTCTTTTTTCAATCTCTTTCTTTTCTCTTCAATTTTCTTCCATAAAATGACTAATATAGAAATGTTTTACATGATTACGCATGTATAACCTATACAGATTGCTTGCCATCTCAGGGAAGGAGAAAGGATGGGAAAGAAGGAAAAATTTGGAACTTAAACAAAAAAATGTTAAAATTATTTTTACATGTAATTAGGTAAAAATAAAGTATTGAAAAAATAAACATATATACACCAAAAGACATGGCACCCACATACTTAAAGGAAAAGTGAAATGAATTAAAGGAATAACTAGATGGTAAAATGATACTAGTAGGGGACCTCAATTTATCCCTTTCAGAACTAGATGAATTTAACCATAAAATAAGAAGTTATGATATTGTTAGAATTTTAGGAAAAAAAGTTAGCTATAATAGAGCTATGAAAAAAATTGAATGGAAGTAGAAAGGATTATACCTACTTCTTCATTGTACATAGTACCTTCATAAAAATTGACAGTGTGTTAGGGCATAAAAATCTCATGAACAAATGTTGAAAAGCAGAAGTATTAAATACTTCCTTTTCTGACCAAGTGTAATAAAAATGACATTCCACAAGGGGCTATGGAAGCATAAATGAAAAAACAAATTGGAAATTAAGTAATCTAATTCTAAAGAATGAATGGGGAAAGAATAAATCATGGAAACAATAATTTCATTAAAGATAATTACAAAGATAAGACAACATACTGAATTTATGGAATGCAACCAAAGCAATACTTAGGGGAAATTTTATATTTCTAAATTCATACATTCACAAAAGACAGAAAAAGCAGATAAATGAACTGGACATGCAACAACAATAACAACAAGCAAAAACCCTACAAAAATGTAAAATCTCCAATTAAATACCAAGATGAAAGTCCTGAAAATCAAAAGAGATAACAATAAAATTGAAAATTTTAAAAAAATTGAACTAATAATTAACACTAGATGGTGGTTTTATGGAAAACAACAAAACACATAAATCACTGTAAAATTTGCTTTATAAAATGAAAAGATGAAAACCAAATAATATTTTCAAAACTAAAAGTGGTGAATTCACCACCAATGAAGAGTAAATCAAAGCAATTAAGTGGAGGCATTTTATTTAAGTATTAGCCAATTTCACTAATGAATATCAATGCAATAACTCAATTTTTAAGAATTTGAATATTATCTATTTATAACTTTTTAAAAACAATTGAATACCAAATTCTCCTTTTCTAGTCCTCTACCATTCATGGAAAATACAAGTAATAAGATATCAACTATAGATGTGAAGTCATACACAACATATTTCCATATTAGCTATATTTCAAAAAAGGCAAGAAAAATACTGTATATGAGAAAACTGTACTTCAATTTGTACTCAGAGTTCATCAGTTATTTCTCTTGAAGTGACCAGCATTTTTCATCATAAGTCCTTTGGTATTTTTTTGGATCAGTATTGATCAAAGTAACCAAGTCTTTCATAGTTGCTCGTCGTTACAATATTGCTATTACTATGTCCAGTGATCTCCTGGTTCTACTCATTTTATTTTGCATCAGTTTGTACAAGTTTTACCATTTTTTTTCTGAAACCATCCCCCTCATAATTTCTTATAGCAAACTATACTCCCTCACAATCATATGCCACATTGTGTTCAGCCATTACCCAATTGAAGAAAATCCCATCAATTTACACTTCTTGGTCCCCCCCCCCCACACACAGAGTTGTTATATTTTTGTACATGTAGGTCCTTTTCTTTCTCTTTGATTTCTTTGGGATACAACCTAGTAATAGCACTGCTGGGTCAAAGGGAATACAGTTTTATAGCCCTTTGGGCATATTTGCAAATTGTTCTGGAGAAGTTTTGAACTAGTTTGCAATTCTACCAATAGTTCATTGGTGTACAATTTCCCTACATTCCTTACATTTGCTACATCTGATAGGTGTGAGGTGGTACCTTAGAGTTGTTTTAATTTGCACTTCTCTAGTCAATAGTAATTTAGGGCATTTTTATGATTACATACTGCTCTGATTTCTTCTTCTGAAAAATACCTATTCATATCCCTTGACAATTTATCAATAAGAGAATGGCTCTTATGTTTTAAATTTGAATCAGTTTCCTATATACATGAGAAAATCTGTCTTTATCAAAGAAACTTACTTTAAAATTTTGATATTGATTGTCTATGGCACCTTTTTTGAAAATGTGCATTCCCTGATTATATCCTTTAATTATGTGTATTTTGGCTTTTTCTTTGTCTGAGATCATGATTGTTACTGATACCTCTTTTACTTCAGCTGAAGGATAATAAATTATGTACTAGCTCCTTATTTCAAGTCTCTGTGTGTCTTTCTGTTTCAAGTGTATCCTCTGTAAATAATATCTTGTTGGATTCCAGTTTCTAATCCATTCTGCTATATACTTCCATTTTAAGAATGAGCCCTTTCTATTTACATTCAAAGTTATGATTACTGTGTATTTCCCTCCATCCATATTTTCGTTTTTCCTTTTCTTTTTTATCTTATCCTTCCCCAAAAGTATGTTTAGTTTCTGACTACTGTCTCCCTTAATCTGCTCCCCTTTTTGTCACCACCACCCTTCCCTTATCCCTTTCTCCTGAAATTTAACATTGGGTTGATAGGTTTCTATACCCAAATGAATGTACCAGACAGATCTTTTTCCCCCTTTTTTTCTTTTTCTTTCTTTCTTTCTTTCTTTTTTTTTTTGGTGAGGCAATTCAGGTTAATTGACTTGCCCAGAGTCACACAGCTAGTGAATGTCTAAGGCCATATTTGAACTCAGGTCCTCTTGATTCTAGGACCAGGGCTCTATCCACTGCACCACCTAGCTGCCTCAGATAGATATATTCTTAACCCTTTGAAGCAATTGTGATGAGATTTAAATTGTAAAACACTTGCTTGCACACTTTTATTTTTAGTGATATGATATTTTTCATTCTTCCTCTCTTTTCCTCCTTCTGCCAGGAAATCCTGTTTTCTCAGGGTTTCATTTCATTTTTGGAGATCACTTCAATATAATAGACTCACACCCATGTCCTCTGTCTGTATAGACTTTTCCTAACTGCCCTAATAATGACAAAATTCTTTCAATGAAAAACTTCATATTCTGCTCTGGTGTTTTCATCAGAAATTTCTGAAAGTCCTCTATTTCACTAAGTGTCCATTTTCCCGCCTGAAAGATTATACTCAGCCTTATAGGATTGGTTATACTTTTATCATTGGTCTAATTCTGGTTTTTTTAAAGTGGCACTTTCTTCAGTATACATGTGTACCTCTTTTACAAAGGTGTTAATTCTTTTTTTTAATACAATTTTCTTATACCACTTTCATTTATTTTCCTGGTTTTTTTTTTCCTTACCCTTCTTACCACTTTCTTTAACTCTTCTCAGAAATTCTTGTGAGGCTTCTGTTCAGGTAAGCATTTTTCTTTGAGGCTTTGATTCTGCTGGACCAAAGACTGAGGTCCCTGAGTGGGAGCCATTGTGGAGCACTATTTGTGTTAAAATATGCTCTGTGTGTGTGTGTGTGTGTGTGTGTGTATCTCTGTGTGTGTATATGTGTGTGTGTCCTTGAGTACAAGCCAGCTGCTTTTTTTCCCTTCCCCCTTGTAGCCCAAGCCTGAAGAGAGGAGGGGGAGGGTATGGGGGCCTGTAGCCAGTGGCTCCTTTTTCCCTCCCCAACCAATTAATTTGAATAAGTCCCTTATCTTGCATTGACCTATGAAATTCTCTCTGCCACTCAAAACAGAATTATCAGTAAAGTAATTTACACTGAGAGGCAGTTAGAAGGTAACTACAGCTTGACTTTTTTTTTTAGTCTGCTTTTAAGGAATTTGTTAAAACTTTAACTGGGAATTGATTTCCAATATTAGAAATTTTAAATCCAGGTTAAATTAAACCCCATAATTAAGGTTTGTAGATCAGGTTCAATTTAAATCTGGGGAATTGTCTGTCTTCTCAGTCACCGGAGTTTTTATTACCATATAAAAATGAGTTTATTGATAATAATGGTCTCATTTTTAAATGCTAACAGTATGTGGGCCTTAGATAAAGTAAATTATACTATTTGGGAATATAGCTCCAGTTGTAACTGAATTTATTCTAGTGTTATTTTAAGTGAAATATGTCTATAAGACACTTTTGAAAAGTTAGAATTTACCAGGATATTTGTCATCAAGACAAAGTGTGTAAAAGTTTCATGGATCTGGAAATTTGTTAATTGTATGGACTTGAGTTATTTCAGTTTCCCAATTTGTAATGTGGATATTTGATAATTTTTGGTTAGTATTTTATTTGTTTATAGATTAAATTGTTATATATTCATTTTATAAAAGAATGATTTTAAGTACTTGAAAGTGCTTGTTTAGAAATGCAGCATATATATATATATATATATATATATATATACATATATATATATATATATATATATATATATATATATATATATATATATATATATATATATATATATATTCTGTAAATTTGGAATGGCAGAAATATCTTTAAGATGTCCCCATCTGTGAAAAGGAAGTCATAGTATCTTGCCAGTCCCACTAACCACTTAAATAGATTGGTTTGGTTTTAGTTGAGAAATAAGAGTTACCAAGAGAGGAGATTCCCATTAAAATACTAAACTACTCTGAGAATTTGAAGCCTTAACAGCTTAGCTTATTACAAATGAAGTCCTCAGGTTACGGTACCCACATACCTTAGCATTAGGCCTCCCTCATATCATACATCAAGTTTGAAGTGGCCTTTCAAAACCTGTTTTTCTTAGTACTGTTTGGGCACAGTTATAATTTTACATTAGCTCTATTGTTGATGTAGTATAAGGTTTCATAATGTTTATGCCTAAGAGCTTCAAGATTCAGAGATGGAACTATGGGGAAATTTACAAATCAGCTTACAATTAAGAAAGTAAGTTTCACCTAAATTTATTTAGCCATATTAAAGTCATATCTTAAATTTAATAGCAATGTCTCTAAGCTTAAAGAAGCCAAATGCTCTGATGGAAATTTGGAGTGTGGCCATCACAAAAACTTAAAAGTGCCCTTCAGTATCAATACTAGGCCATATTGGCTTTTAGTATGCTTCTCATTTTTAGAAATGAGGGGAAGAGTTGCCCCAGGAATTTTGCTCCCTCTGTCCTCCCCCCATTCCTTGACTTGTTCCTTTGCTGCTGAAAGATTTTACCATATCTGGCAAAACTCTAATATATGGTTGCTGAGGAAATGAAATCACTGCCTGTTAATTATTTGTCTTTTGTATGACAATTTAGTCTTGATCCAAGAAAGACTAAGCAGAATGGCTTCTAGAAAGGATCACAACCTGGGAATCAGAACTGATCTTGCCGAGGTTATCAGACATATTGGAAGACTGCTGGCTTTAGAGCCTAAACAGCAACGTGGAGAAGTAATCTCAAAGTTAAGAGCACCTGGATTCAGATATCTTCTCTGGGATACTCCCTCAGCATAATGACCCGGGGCAAAATCATTTGGCAAGATTCTTTTTTTAATCTGAAAACTGGAAGTTTCCCTAATAGGTCAGGAAAACTTTTGTTCCACTTAGCCTTGGTGTGCTGTGTTTGAAAGTTTTTCTCAATATCACTGTTAAGCAGTTTCTTAATGTAAAGTCAGATCAATTACAAGCTAGTGAAGTATTATACATCCTAATAATGGTACCATAGATGAAAAAATAAAACAAAACAAAACAACAACAACAACAAAACAAAGTTTATTGTTGTCTTTTTTTTTTGGTAAGCTTCACAGGTCATTTCAAATTTTCATGCTCCTTGCATTCAAATATTTTGATGGCTATGATACTTTTTTCATTAATATGTACTTGAGTAAGTTTTGTTTCATAATAGGATAATCAACTGGAATTGTTTTATTACTGTCTGGTGTTTTTGTTAAAGCATGTTTATGCTATTTTAACCTTTTTCTTTACATTAATATATTTTGTTTCATTGCCAGGTTTATAAACTTCCATAACATTCATCTACTTTTTTAAATGTTGTCCTACTTTACTACTATTTTTAGGCAAACTGTCTAAAATGTTGTTCTATGTTGCTATTATTTTTAGGCAAACTGCATTTTCATACCAAGTGTGAGATATCAGAGGCAACCTTAATGAGGTACTTTCTGTCTGTACTTTTTTCTTTTCTACCTGAAAGGTATGATTACTCATTAATTTCTAATAAAAATGTAAAAAGATGCTATTAAAAGCATAGTGTACCTTTAAATCAAGATCACTAATAAGATTAACTTTCATCACTACTTTATGTACCAATGACAAATGATTTATCCACTCATTTTTCTCAGGTACATAACCACAAAGGGATTGAGGAGATGTTACATGTTCAAATGACTTCACATTTAGCAAATACTGTTTAAACAACATCCAGAATCTTTCTACACTTTCATGTTGAGCATAAAAGGATAGTGAGCTTTTATCAAAACTTATTTAAATCAACACTTGACAATGACTTGGCTGTTAAATCGTGCATCCAAAGTTCCTGAATCATTTCTTTCCTGTATCCTTTAACAGGGTTGGAACTGACTGTCATTAACATGATATAATAATAAAACAGTTTAATCAGCATTAAAACTTGAGTTATGCCATTGATGATGCCTGCCTGTTGTAGCTGGCAGCATAGGTCAGTGAGTTTTTCATTGAATGTCTTGCAAATTATTAAAAACCAGTCACATGTAAGGTACCATGTTAGACTGTGGGGTTCAAATTTAAATCATGAGACTTCTTTTCATATAGTTTAACCACTTCCTCACTACCAAGGTTTCTGTCCTACTGCTTGTACTCAAAACTTTTTGAGATCTTAACTATCTTGTTTCTCAGTCATTTTCTGGGGACTCTATTCTGAATCACTCTACCTTACATGTGGAACACAGAGACTGGGTCTATTGGAAAAGTCAACTGTACAAGGATACCCTTCATTCCAGGTGAAAAGGGCCTTATGAAGTCCTCCTGACCAATCCTTCTGCTATGAAGTTGAAGGGAATTGACAACCAGATACATCTCTCACCTGAAGAGGGCTCCAACCCTCCACCATGGAACCCTCACTAATTGACAAAAAGGAGAGGACAACAGGGGTAGGCCACTTTCCCAAGACACTAGACATGGGCTGAGTATGCTGTGTTCCTTGCCTTGGCTTGCAGGCCTGATTATCCTTTGTCTTTTGCACTAAAGTGCCCAACCAAATATGCTCCAGCAAAACACTGAATCCTTAGCACCTCTTTTGGTCATCTTTGAAATTCCAGAATTCCTCTTGACCAAGAAAAGGAAGTGACAAACTTAATTAACTAAGAAATGACTGATGCTTCCCTGGTCTCTATTCACAGACCAATAAATTGCCTAGGGATGACTAGACATTGCCAATTCTGGCCCCTGATTATCTGCAGATCTCTCAAACTTTACCCTCCAGAAATTTCCAAGCTTCCTTTATGGACTTTTGCTTGTAATGCAAAACTATTTACCTAGTGAAACTCTGAGATGCCTAACCTCTCCCACCTGCTGCCAGTCATTGTCTTTGCCTTATTACCCTATATAAACTTTGTTCTCAGTCTCCTCCTTGGGTACCCCAGCACTTCCTTTGTTGCACCCTGAGCTATAACTTACTTGCCTTGATTAAAGACCTCCATTTTTGTTGTATTGACTATTTTCATTAAAATTCAGGTTGACAACTCAAAAATAAGAGTGATTCCCCAATTGAAAAATGGTCAAAGGATATGAACAGGCAATTTTCAGAAGAAGAAACCAAAGCCATTGATAGTCATATGAAAAATGTTCAAAATTATTATTAGAGAAATGCAAATTAAAATACCTTTAAGTTATTACCTCACGCCTATGAGAAATGACATCCCGGAGGGGATTAGTGAAAATAGATGCACTCAATAAACTGATGGTAGCATTGTGAACTGGTCCAACCATTCTGGAGAACAATTTGGAACTATGCCCCAAGGACTATAAAGTTGTATGTAACAGTATGACCCAAAAACATAAATCAGTTTTGTACCCCAAAGAGATCAAAGGAAAAGGAAAAAAAAAAACAATGTGTAAAAAAAAAAATTATAGTGACTCTTTTTTTATTGTGGTAGCAAAGAATTGAAAATTGAGGGTGTGAGAGATAAGAAACTATTATATTTCCATATAAGGAAATTGAGAGAATAGGTAGTTCTGGGTCAGAGGTTCTAGAACTGGCTAAAAATGAATGAAACTGGTTGTTTGGTTAAAGAGGCTGGAAATAGGACAAAAGTTAAGTATTACTTAGAGTGTGCATGATAATGGGCTCATGAATACTAGCTTCTCCACCTCCAGGTGGGGTTAAGATGCCATTTTTTTTAACATACATCATATGATGGAAGGAGGGGTAACATACCAAGAGAAACATGTTGTAGGTGTTTTGGGAAGTCTGTGACTTATGCTGACTTCTACCAAAGAAAGTCATCTAGGAGGGACTTGTGGCCAGGCATAGGGATATAAGGTTTGCTCTCACTCCTGTAGTGTGTGTATGTGTGTCCCTCTGAGGTACCATACGCTTCTTGCAAGAACCATAAATAAACACTTCCTTTGCTCATTTTGGTTCAGTTTCATTTCTTAAAGGAGAACAGAACTCTGGCAGTTTGCAAGTAGGGAAGCAGTGGGCTGGAACAGCTCACTCATACCTCCCTAACTCTACTAAGGAGTGTCTGATGCATGTTTCTAACAAGGGGATTCTCATCAATTGAGTAATGCCTAAACAAGTTGTCATATGTGATTGTGATGGGGTACTACTCACTATAAGAAAAGATGAGGGAGGTAGTTTAAGAAAACAAGGAAAAGTTTGTATGAATTGATGCAAAACGAAGTGAGAATAGGGAGATCATTGCACAGTAACAGTAATATAGTATTGGTGATCAACCTAAAGACTTCACAACTTTGATCAATACAATGATGCAATACAAACAAATAAACAAAAATTCTATTCACCTCCAGATAAAGATTATGAAATCTATGTGCAAAATGAAGTTTTGATAGACAGATAGATATGACTAATGTAGAAAAGTTTTGCATGACCTCACATACATAATTCATATTATATTGTTTGCCATCTCAGTGCATGAGGGAGGGATGGAAGGAGGGGAGAGAATTTGGAATTCAACATACAAAAAGAAAAAAAAGTTTAAAATGAATAATAAATTATAAAGAGAATGAAAAAAAAGAGAATTTCTTAAAAAGTAGAATTGACCAAATGGAAAAAGAGGTTCAAAAGTTCACTGAAGAAAATAATTGCTTAAAGATCAGAAGTGGGCAAGTGGAAGCTAATGACTTTATGAGATATCAAGAAACAATAAAACAAAATCAAAAGAATGAAAAAAAGATTAAAGAAAATGTGAAATATCTTATTGGAAAATCATCTGCCCTGGAAAATAGATCCAGGAGAGATAATTTAAAAATTATTGGACAACCTGAAATCTGTGATTAAAACAAAAGAGCCTAGATATCATCTTTCAAGAAATTATCAAGGGAAGGTGGAGCCAAGTTGGCAAAGTAAAAGCAGTGACTTGATTAAACTCTCCCCCAAACCCCTTCAAATATCTATAAAAAATGGCTCCAAACAAATTCTAAACCAGCAGAACCCAGAAAAAGACAGAGTGAAACAAATTTACAGCCCAAGACAGCCTGGATGGTTGCTCAGAAAGGTATATTGCAGTTTGGCATGGGTGCGCCGGGAAAACAGGCCTCAGCAAACCTAGAGCAGCCCTCAGAGGAATGAATCACAGGCAGTCGTGGTGGTTTCCAGACTTCTCAACCCAGGAATGCCAAAGACAACTTAGAAGGTCAGCGGGAAAAGTCTGACTGCGGTGAGAGAGACAAGCGTGGACCTAGCTCCAGCTCTTGATGCAGCCCCAGGGCAGTGGCTGCTTCTGGAACTTCTGGCCCACAGACTGAGGGGAAATTGAGTGGCTGATCAGAGCGAGATTGCAGGGATCTCTCTGCTGGTGCAGGATTCTCTTGCTTTGTCCGTGCCTGGATCTGGGTCCCAGTCCTGGGTGGTAGTCCTGGGGCAAGGAGGAGTGCTGGAGTGGTGGACCTTGTAGTGGTGGTGTACAGAAAATCCTCCTCACAGTTTCAAGGCAGAAAAGAGTGTTGGTGGTCACTCATAGACCAGATCGCAGGCCAGGACACCCCTTATCACCCCTTATCATACCACCTTGAAAGAACCGAAAATTTACAAGTTCCTAGAAGTATCTTTGAAAACAGCTGCACAAAACTCCCAAAGCTTGGGACAGAACATTCTCCACACTGGAAGCAGACCCCTACCTTAACAAAGATTTTAAAACTCAAGTAATTGGCTGGGATCATGAGCAAGCAGCACAAAAAGAATCAGACCATAGAATCTTTCTTTGGAAACAAAGAAGATCAAAACATACCAGCAGAAGAAGGTAACAAAGTCAAAGCTCCTACATCCAAATCCTCCAGGAAAATTAAGAATCAGTCCCAGGTCATGGAGGAGCTCAAAAAGGAATTTGAGAAACAAGTAAGAGAAGTAGGGGAAAAACTATGAAGAGGAATGAAAGTGATGCAAGAAAATCATGAAAAACAAGTCAACAGCTTGCTAAAGGAGACTCAAAAAAATACTGATGAAAATAACACCTTAAAAAAATTGCCTAACCCAAATGGCAAAAGAGGTCCAAAGAGCCAATGAGGAGAAGAATGCCCTAAAAAGAAAAATTGGCCAAATGGAAAAGAAACTACAAGAGCTTACTGAAGAAAATACTTCCTTAAAGATTAGAATGGAGCAATTGGAAGCTAGTGACTTTGTGAGAAATCAAGACACTGTAAAACAAATCCAAAAGAATAAAGAAATAGAAAACAATGTAAAATATCTCATTGGAAGAAATTATCAAAAAAATGTTAATCAATGTGAAATACTTGGCTAGTCTTAATCACTGCAGTGATCCAAGACAATTCCAAAAGGGCCATGATCAAAAATACTGTCCACCTTCAGAGAGAAATATTTGATAACCCTAAGTAGAGTTTAAAACATAAGTTTTTCACTTTACGTTTTTTACTTTTAGCATTGGGGAGGAGGCAAAATGGCTAATGTGGACATATATTTTGCACAACTTCACATGTATAATTGATATATTGTTTTCCTTCTCAATGGGAGGGAGAGGAGCAAGAGGGAGGGGGGTTGATTTTGAAACTCAAAATTAAAAAAAATATTAAACTTAAAAAAATTTATAGATGTGTTCTTATATATTTACATATTCCTCTCACTTCATGTGAAGTCTCTTATAACAAAGTCAGAAAGTTAAGCAAAATTAATAATACAGTGACCTTCTCTGAAAATGGATGCAACATTTCAGATCTGTAGTAACACCCACATTTCTATTTTTTAACACTAGGAAAAAAACTTTTTTTTCATTTTTTTTCTATTCTCCCCTACCCCCATTGGGGGAAAAAAAAAGAATGATAATTTTTATATCAAATATACATAGTTAAGAAAGTTAAATTCCCTCAGTGACTATCTATAAATATCTGTGTAGTGATAGTTTAACAGACAGTCAAATGATTAGACAGATAGATACCATATAGAGACAGACAGAGAAATATAGATAGATAATGTCTCATTCTTTACCTTAAAAATGTCACTTTCTTTTGTAATTGATAGCATATTTCATTGTCCATCCTCTTGAACCATGAATTTTTATTGTATGTATCATAATTCTAAAAGCTTCCAAAACTGTTTTTAGCAGCATTATTACTATATAGATTGTTCTCCATTTTCTGCTGTTTTCATACTTCATCATTTTATGTTTTCAAAGTCATTTATTTTTAAAATATTGATGTTGTGATATAAATTATACTTCTTGTTCTGTTTACTTCACTCTGTATTAGTTCACATAATTTTCCTCATCTTTTTGAAATCATCTGTTTCCTACAGTATATTAGTACTTCATCAACTTCATATATTATAATTTATTCTGTCCCTTTTAAATGAATAGACATTTCCCTTAGTATTCAGGTTTTGCCGCAACAAAAAGAGCTGCTCTAAGTATTTTTGTATGTAAAGGACTTTCCCCCTTTTTCTTTGATCTCTTTTGGTTAACGGCCTAGCAATGGCACAGCTGGCACATATGATGTAGTAAATTTCGTGTATAGTTTCTAATTGCTTTCAAGAATTGATATTATCCACCACCAGTGAATCAATACACCTGTTTCCCACTGCCCCTCCAATATTTTTCATTTTCCTTTTTTGTTTTCTTTGCCGCTCTGGTAGGTATGAGTTGGAATCTCAGACTCACTTTAATTTGTATTTCTTTAATTAGGTAAATCATGGTTCCCCCCCACACCAATAGGGCCAGAGATAGCCTGATATTTTTTTTTCTCCCTTGAGAGTTGCCAGTTCATCATTTTTCAAGTGGGACATGGCCCTTTTTTCTTGCAACTTGAACCAGTTTCTTACATATCTTGGAAATAATGTTTGTGTCAGAGAACTGCTCTGCAATGTTATCCCCATTAAATTTTCCCTTTTTAATCCTTTTTTAAAAATCAAATTTACTTATGCAAAACATTTTTAATTTTATGCAATCATGATTATCTATTTTATCTTCTGTGTTTGTTTTGATTAGTTGTTTAGTCATGAATTTCTCTTCTATCCACAGATCTGATAGTTGATTTTTGTCATGTTTCTCTTATTTTTCCTTTTTTTCTGTCATTTTTTATCTAAGTCACATGCCCATTTGCAGCTTATTGTCATAGGAGGTGTAGCTGATGGTCCAAATCTATTTTTTTTACATACTGCTGCCCAATTTTCCTGAGAAGTTTTTGTCAAATAGTGACTTCTTATCCCAGCATCTATGGCCTTTTCTGTTTGTTGAATACTAGTGTACTGATATATTTGATTCCGTATGTTATACACCTCATCTCTTCTGAAGGTCAATCTTTTTTTTTCTAAATAGTATCAAATTATCTTAATTATTTCTTTGAGGGATAGTTTGATATCTGGGACTGCTAATACCATTTCATTCTCATTTATTTTCATTATCTTCTTGAGCTTTTTCTTCCCCCTTCATATGAATTTTATTTTTTTTTTTACTTCTACAAAGGAAACTTTAGGCAGTTTGTTATGACTTGAATAAGTAATTTGATTTAGGTTGTATTGTCCTTTAAAAAATCATTATTTAGGTATTTCTTTAGTTATGTAAACAGTGGTCTGTAGTTGTATTTATACTGTTTTTCTGTTTGTCTTGGAATTTTGATTCTCAAGTATATGTTCAATAGTGATTTTAAATAGAATTTCTCATCCTTTTTTTACCTGTCCACAATAAGGAAAGTGATAATCATATTCATGTAGCCCAATAAATGCCCTCGATGGTAGAGATATGCTAAGGCATACTGATCAAATGTTCCCCATTCACATCAAACCTGCATTATCCAAACAACTTGAGGCAATAGCAGCACATGTTTTTTGTTCCAGATGTTGGCATAGAGGAAGAAACAAAATAGTAAATTAAAAGATGGGTTAGCTGTTTCAATGGTCACTCTTCAGCTTAGCTTTTCTATAAGTTTATCCCCACTGAAATTTAGGTTCCATTTATCTTTCAAGCAGCAGTGGCCAAACAAATGATTTGCTGTGACCTCTGAGCAAGACACTAGTGCACAGGAGAAGACCTTCAGATAAATTCCTATTTTCTGTAAATGTTACCATGTTAATAGGAGGGATTCATCAAATTGATCAGTGACTACCTCAATCAACCCCAATAACATCTGCTGAGTCAAGTCTCAGTTTATTTGAATTAAGAGTGGTTCTGTTGATTTACATTCATTTGAAATCAGAGTGCTACAGGATGTTTTCTTTCAACCCTTGGTAAAAGTCTTTATGAAAGACAAGAACCTATTTTCTTAACTTTCTAAAGGAATATAATAAACAGAATTAGTTACATCTTTCTTTGATGGCTGAGGTTTACAGGACTTCAAGGTTCTAATTGTAAACCTATGTGTGTGTGTGTGTGTGTGTGTGTGTGTGTTGTGTGTGTGTGTGTGTGTGTGAAGACACTAGAGATGGAGAAGAAAAGGACTTTGAACTGAATGTATCATAATCCAAGAACATACAATATGGAAAAGTTGCAATTTGGAGGGAGGTACAGAATTACAATATCTGCGTTTTTGAGGTGATGTGTGCCTTTCTCTTCAATGCATCTTGCAACAAGCAAACAAACAAAAGAATCTAGTTAGCTGAACCACTTAAATGAATCCAGGACTAGCACTGAAATCTGAATAAAGCAGGAATTTTCTATTCTGTGTCAGTTCAAATGCTTCCATCCTAACAGATGGGCATTAGGTCTGGCAGCTAACTGAGCATGGTCATGCATAAAATGTATTTGTTTACGGCATAATTCCAAGCCCGAAACGTCTAAGCAGCTGCTCAGTGTGGGACCCGTCTACCTTAGGGTAATGACTTGTCCTTAGCTTTGGGATTTGATCACTGCCATTTCAAATTCAGAAGAATTACAGTGGAGGACAACATTTCCAAATGAATATCTTATTTTTTGTGAAGAACATTAGTCTTCAAAATACTTTCACACATATATATTATATGATCTTCAAGAAAACCACAAGACAAATTATTGCCTCCAATTTGTAGATGAGAAAAATGAGGCTTAAAGTGAATAATGGACAGAATCAAGATGCAGAAGCTTTTACTTCTCTCATGTTATGGATGTAATTTTCTTTTAAAAAATGGTCATTTCCAAATGACCCACCCTGTCCCTAATAGTGCCTTTTTAAAAATAAATGTGTATAGTGAAACAAAGCAAATGAAGATAACGGCCATGTGTGAAAAAGTTATACTTCATCCTTGTCCTCTAATCTATCAACTCTACTGAGTGGCAGGAAGTTTATTTTATGATAACTCTTCTGAATTAATGTTTGGACACTTCACTGATCAGAGTTATTAATCAAATAATTAAATGAGATAATATTTTTAAAGCATTTAGTACAGTGACTGGCATTTATTAGGCACTATATTTATTTTCATTCCTTCCCTCTTTTTCCAAGAATTTTGAAGTCTTTCAAAATTGTTTTACTTTACTCTGATTCTGCTTTATGTCCCTTTTCACTGGTTCATATGATAGTCTTTCCATACTTTTTTGAATTTCCAGTATTTGCCAATTTTTATTTTGAAGTGATATTACATTATATTCATTTATCATAACTGGTTTTATGATTCACCAATCAATGGGCACCCACTTTGGTTTTGGTTCTTGAACATCAGCAAATGACATATATTCCAATACATTATCCTTATGGCACACTTTTTTTTCTCCTAAAGTCAACATTAAGACAAATGTCACTGTTTATGCCACATTCAGCTTCAAGAGTGAAGATGAGTGAATGAGTTGGTGGAGACAATAAAATATGAATAATATATCCTTATTATACAATGCCAACTTGGTGCCCTAAATCATCACCCTGCCCCAAGTATTCCCCCAGTCAAATCCGTCTTCCACACTGCTACCAGTTGTTGTTGTTGTTGTTGTTGTTGTTGTTGTTGTTGTTGTTTTCTTTTAATGTGGATGGCCATGTCTTACTTCTTTCTATTCAGTAAATTGTAATCATTCTCAATTTCATCTAGAATAAAATATAAATTCTTCTGTTTGATTCTTAAAGCTTTTCACAACCTGGCCTCTATTGAACTTTCCACCTTCATTATGCATTAATCCCCTTACCATATTCTACAATCTAACCAAATTGTCTTTCACTCTTTCTTTCATGTATAGCCTTCCATCTTCTAGCTTCAATTTCCTCCCTGACCCCCATTGGTCATGTTCTTTGCCTAGAATACACCCTATACTCACATTTTCCTCATAGAATTAATCTTTTCCTTCTAAATAAAAATTATTACAATTACTATGTGTACACATCTCTCTATCCACACTGATATATGTGTGTATACAGTGTACGTACATGTGGATCTACACACTCATCCATGTATGCATCAATAAATATGGATATACACATTCATATTTATATCCCTATAATATGCACCCATGTTTACATACATGCATAGATACACATATACATATAGATAACATCTGCATATATACAATGTATCCATACATATACCTATTTAAATATATACAAATACACCTATAGCTATCATATAGATATACTATTGTGCAATACTTATGCAATTGATGCGTGGTAGTTGGGGGGAGGTCATGAATATATTGTTGGTTCAGGAAATGTTTTCTCTAGAAGGTGTCACTTGAATTTTATCTGAAAGGAAGAGAGGAATTCTATGAGGAAAACATGCATATAGAATGTATTCAAGGCAAGAATCATGGCCAATGAGAACACATGAAGAAAGAAGATGAAGTGTTGGGTGTATACACACAAATACATGGGAGAATCTATCCATACACTAATATACTTGTAAACATATGTGCATACACTCACTTGTTTTCTCATAGAACGATGCTCTTATTGTCTCAATCTCTTTTTCTTTCTATCAGATAGAAATAGTCACGGATATATCTATTCATAAAAACGTACACATTGGTTGGCATATTATAGGTGCACCTAATAAAAGCTTATTGATTGAATGAAAATCCAGTGTGAACTGTCAAATAGCAACAAGTAGGGCATGCCTGTAATTGCTTCACTTTAGCCAAATCACTGTCACAGATGGAGAACAGAGGATAGTTGCTTCATTTACAAACCCATGCTGTTCTTGCATTATAAATTGCAGCCAAATAAACCAAAACAGAGTCTGCGAGCCCCAGAAAATTTCAAATAAACAGGATTCAATAATTCTGCCCCCTCTCCCAACATAGCAATTTCAGGGTTGTAGATCTAGTGAGATTGTGAAATGAAAGAGAATTCAGCTAAAAAAACGATGAAGAAAAAATAAGAGGAGAAGGAGAAGGAGGAGGAGGAGAAGGAGGAGAAGAAGGAGGAGGAGGAGGAGAAGAAGAAGAAGAAGAAGAAGAAGAAGAAGAAGAAGAAGAAGAAGAAGAAGAAGAAGAAGAAGAAGAAGAAGAAGAAGAAGGAGGAGAGGAGAGAGGAGGAGGAGGAGGAGGAGGAGGAGGAGGAGGAGGAGGAGGAGAGGAGGAGGAAAAGGAGTAGAAAGAAAGAAAATGAAAGAAAGAAAGAAGAAAGAAAAGAAGGAATAAAGAAAAAGAAGAGGAGGAAGAGGTGATGGTGGTGCTGCTGCTGATGATAATGATGATGGTTGTAGAAGAAGAGTCTAATGACTACTTGAGGATGTCCTTATAGACTACCTTAATATTGTGGGATTTACTGGCTAGATTTTTTGAAGACCATGCCTAAAACTCAATTCACTCTAGTTCTCATTGATTGGCCAGAAATAGCTCCCTGCCCAAGGACCACTTAATGGTTATTTTTTGAGCCCTGGTGGCTCAGTGTGAACGTAAATAGTAATTGTTTCTCTTTTGGCCAGAAACAACCCTGAGGATCTCCCCATCTCAGTTTCATTTTTTTTTTTTTAGGCAATTGGGGTTAAGTGACTTGCCTAGGCTCACACAGCTAGTAAGTATTAAATGTTTGGTTTGAGGCCAGATTTGAACTCAGGTCCTCCTGACTTCAGGGCCTGTGCTCTATCCACTGTGCCACCTAGCTGCCCCTTAGTTTCATTTTTTTTTTAAAGGCCATCCCTTACCTCACTTCTCAAAAAGCCCTAATCACTGAATAGGGAGTGCCTCAGTCAAAGTGAGAACTTGGAAAGAACTTAGCTTAAAAAAGGCCAAGGTCTCCCACTGTATCCTGGACCTTCTCCAGTTGTCCTAATCTATATCTGGTCACTGGACCCAGATGGCTCTGGAGGAGAAGTGAAGATGGTGACTGCACAGCCCTCCCTCTCTTAAATCCAATTCATTTGCAAGTCATGGCATCATCTTTCTCATGTTATGGTCCTCTTTGAGCAGGAAGGAGAAACCACACAACCATAATAGCATTGTGATTTAATAGACATTTTAAAAGAACAACGTAAGAAAAGGAACAAGGAATTTTTTGATGGTGTTTATATAACAAAGCATTATTTTGTGCTGAAGGTATTTAGATGCTGTCTTTGCCCTCAGGAAGTTTGCAGCCTAGTTAGGAAATAAGGTATCTACATACAGAAATTTAAACAGTAAGCAATACTGGAAGATAGACCAAGAGAAAACACCAGATGATATGTGAAGAATTATTAAATGAGTATTATAAACTATAATCCCCTGGAAGAATGGTGCTTGGCTGGCAAAGGTTGTTTGATGGGCAATTCCTAAGTAACTGGAAGTGTTTTCACCTAAGGCAAAATCTGTTGGGAGGGGTGGGGGAGGGTTCAGAAGACATTCTGACCCTAGTGGCTGTCCCATAGGGTGACATAGCGGTCTGGCCTTCACACCTTGATAGAAATTTCAAATTTAAAAAGAATGTTAAAAATAATTAAAATATCATATAAAAAGAAAGTGATCAAACTGACAATCCACATAGAGAAAAACCTTCATTTGTTGAAAATCTATTGTCCAGTTTTCATATATAGAGATAGATATATAGATATATGGATATGCACATACACACACACACACACACACACACACACACACACACACACACACGCACCACACACACACACACACACACACACACACACACACACACACACACACATACAATGAGTTGGGTCCAGTGCTCATAAGAAAGAAGAGAGTGAGATGAATAGAGTTTCTGAAATGCCAGAGGCTTTTGTTTATTCCAAACTGCTCACCAGCACAAAAGTCCATCTTTTCAATACAAATATTCTACCAGCAAAGGTCTATCCTTTCAAATATTAGAATAACACACTCCTTTCTTTATCTGTTCTCAATGACTTCCACAAAACTAAGCTGTTGTCTTTGTCTTAGCTTCTTGACATTTTCTCTCTTGTTTGTTCACTCATGGGTTGGTGGGACAATTGTTGTTGTTGGACACCCCTCATCAGTTGGGGAATGTCAGACAGCCCTCCTTGAGCTGTTTCATGTCCTTTGTCTCACCATCAGATTAAATCAACTTTCATAAATCTTGGATTTTCCTCAACTCAAATTAAGAGTAGCACTTGTGATCTCATGGTTCTGATGAGTCTCAATTGGATAAATAACAGTTTTGTGAATCGCTTTAATCAAAGAAGTTTTTGCTTCATTATCAAATGTCTGGCCCTTTTTAAAAAAGCTAAATAGTAAATGACCACAGGAACCCCATAACCATTTCTGCTCCTTGAAATTCCCTTTCCTCTTTCCCTCTAAAGGCTATTGTCTGTAGACCACTGCCTCCCTTGCTCAGTACCTAATGACATAACCATTCCACAATCCTCACCTTTCATTTTGCTCTAAATATCTAGACCATTAAGTTTAGATAGACTCCACTATTTAAAGCCCTACACTAATTCAAATCTTTCTGTTATATTCCATATCTTCAAGGAGGTTAAAATATGAGGTGAAATAGGTAATGTACTTGAAAGATTTCTCCCTCTCCTGAGTACCTATGACTCATATTTTATGTAGCACTTGGCAATAACTGGTGTGTTTGGAACTTGTATATTAACCTATTGATATCTCCAGTACATATTGATATTATCAATATCTGATAGCAATAAATTCCTCAAAGGCAACAAATTGTCTTTTGGATTTTTGCATCCACTATAGCATGCAACAAAAATTGTTATGTTTAATGATTGCCTGAATGAGTCAATCAATCATTTAAAACAAAATAAGGAAAAATACAAGATAAAATGCCAGATGAAAAGCAATAGGCTATACTATTCATTAGGAAAGAATTAACATTGTGGTAAAAAGTAGTCAAGGAAAACTTTACAAGGTAAGACTTGATCAGTTTATCAAAAGTAGACTCACATTTTCGCATGTGGTGAGGAGATTGGCATAACAGTGTGAGTAAATGTCATGAGAGTAAAAGTGATACTGTTTTATTTGAGAACAATAAGGAAGCAATCATAACTCAAATAGTTATGTTTTATGGTAGGTAAGGGTGGAGGAATAGGGATAGGGAGATGATAGATTATTTTTATTCAAAGCCTCTTGAGGAAATAAAAAACAATAGGCTAATATTAATAATAGAAATAGAATTATTAATAATTGGTTTAGTCTTCATATTTTGTAAGTATATACAAATTCGTGTAAGAAAGTTTCTTCTACCAGTGCAGATATGCATTGTGATGATACTGCAACTTGTAGTCTCAGAAAGGTATCTGTGAGTATTGAGATGTTGTCCAAACACTCAGTCATTGAGTATTCAAATATTCTTATTTCTGATACCAGTTCACTATCTATCATACTATTCTGATTCTTGGTAACAATAACAGCTTCCATAATAAGCTTATTTCAATGCTGGATTCTAAAATGGAAGGTACTCTTCCCTAAATCTATGATAATAGAGTGCAAACTGAAAAATTCTAATATATTTGGAGAATTTGAATTGTATTCTCATTGACAACCATTTTTAGCTGTCATTAGCAATGGCCTAAGTAGAGAGAGGTTCTGAATTCCAAATTCTCTCCTTCCCTCTTTCCCCCCATTCTACTCTCGCCCACCCACTGAGAAGGCAAGCAATATGATATCACATACACATGTGAAATCATGCAAAATACATTTCCATATTAGCTATATCTCAAAAGAATCAAGAAAAATAAAGTGAGAAAATTGTACCTCAATTTGCGCTCAAAGTTCATCAGTCCTCTTTCTGGAGGTGGGTAGCATTTTTTTTCTTTTACCATGAATCCTTTGGAATTGTCTAGGATCACTGTATTGATCAGAGTACTCAAGTCATTCACAGCTAATCATCATTACAACATTGCTGTTATTATACACAATAATCTTCTGGCTTTTCTCACTCACTTTTTATCAATTCATATAGGTCTTGTCATGTTTTTCTTAAACTACCTCCCAAATCATTTCCTGTAGCACAATAATGTTGTTGTTCAATCCTTTTAGTCATGTCTGAGTCTTCATGACCCCATTTAGTTTTTATTGGTAAAAGTACTGAAGTGGTTTGCCGTTTTGTTCTCTTGCTCATTTTTACAAATGAGGAAATTGAGGCAAACAGGGTTAAGTGATTTGCCCAGTGTCACACAGATAGTACGTGTTTGAGGACATATTTGAAGTCAGGAAGATGTATCCTCCTGACTCCAGGCCTGGCACTCTACCCATTGTGTCACCTGGCTACCTCTCACAATAGTACTGCATTACAAGAATATACCACAACTTCTTCAACCATTCCCCAACTGATGAGCATCCCCTCGGTTTCCATTTTTGCCACCACAAAAAGAGCTGCTACAAATATTTTTCATATGTATCCTTTTCCTTTTTTTTCTTTTGATCTCTGTGAGATACAGACAGAGTAATGGTATTTCTGGGTCAAAAGGTAGGCAAAATTTGGTAGCTGTTTGAGCCTAGTCCCAAATTGTTCTCCGGAATGTTTGGACCAGTTCACTACTCGGCCAGCAGTTCATTAGTACACTTTTTTTTCCCACTTAGCCCCTCTAGCATTTGTCATTTTTGATAGGTGTGAGTTCATGTCTCAGAGTTAGTTTAATTTGTGTTTCTCGAATCAATAATGATTTAGAATATTTTTCCTGTGACTATAAATATTTTTGGTTTCTTCTGAAAATTGCTTATTTATATACTTTGTCCATTATCAATTGAAAAATTGATCTTATTTTTATAAATTTGATTATGTTCTATATTCAGCATATATTTAAGAAATAAGGCCTTTATCACAGAAACTTGATGTGAAATTTTTTATATTACTTCATTTTCTGTTTTTTTTTTCCTTAATGTAGTTTCCCTGATTATCTCTTTTAATTAGGTCACTTTATGCTTTTGCTTTGCCTGAGATCATTATAGTTACCTAATTTTTTTAAAATTGCAGTATATTAGATTCTGCTTCAGCCCTTTATTTTAACTATGCATGTCTCTTTGTTTAAAGTATTTCTCTCATAAGAAATGTATTTTTTTGGATTTTGGTTTCTAATCCATTCTGCTATCTGCTTTTGCATTATGGATGAGCTCATCTGATTCACACTCCCAATTATGATTACTATCTGGTATGTTTCCCTCTATCCCATTTTCTTCTTTTTCTTTTCTTTTTTCTTTTTTTTTTTTTTTTTCTTTTCTTTTTTTTTTTTTTGGTGAGGCAATTGGGGTTAAGCAACTTGCCCAGAGTCACACAGCTAGTATGTGCTATGTGTCTGAGGCCAGATTTGAACTCAGGTCCTCCTGACCCCAGGGCCAGTGCTATCCACTTAGCTGTCCCTTATCTATTTCTCTGTCTTTATCTTGTCTCTCCTCAAAATTTTATTTTTCTTCTAACCACTGCCTCCCTTAATCTGATCTTTCTCCTCATATCTCTGTATGTGTGTGTGTATATACACACACACATACAAAGCCATATTATATACATATATGTAGACATATATAGAGACATGTATATTTACACACACACACATATGCATATATACATATGTGTACATACATCTATTCTTCCCTCTTTGAACCAAATGTTCTCCTGAGAGTCAAATTCAGGCATTGCCTGCTATACCAATTTCCCTCACAATCATAAAAAACTCTTCCTTTCATACCTTCTTTTATGTGAGAAAAATGTCCCCATTATACCTTTCCCTTAAACCTTCTCCTAGTGGACCACTCTTTCTCAACCCTTTGTTTAAAAAAAAAAGCATTCCAACAAAATTGACTCATACCTATCCCCTTTTTCCTATGTAAACTCCTTTTAACTGTCCTAATAATGATAAAGTTCTTAGGAGTTATGTATATTATCTTCCCATATAGGAATGTAAACAGTTTAATTTTATTGATTCCCTTATGATTAGTCTTTCATTTTTACCTTTTTTTGCTTCTCTTGAATCTTCTGTTTAAATATCAAATTTTCTATCCAACTCTTTTTTTTTCCAATCAGGAATGCTTTTATGTTATCTGTTACCTCACATGTCTATTTCTCACTTGAAGAACTAACAACTGATTTTTGCTGAGTAGATTATTCTTGGTTGTAATTCTAGCTCCTTTGCTTTCTGATATATTATATTCCAATTCCTCCAGTCCTTTAATGTGGAAGCCACTAAATCTTGTGTGATCCTGACTGTGGCTCTTTAATATTTGAAATATTTCTTTCTGGATCATTGAAATATTTTCTCTTCAATCTGGGATCTCTGGGATTGGCTATAATCATTCTGAGATTTTTTTTGGGGGGGGATCTCTTTGAAGAAGTGATTGGTGTATTTTTTTTCAATTTCTATCTTACCCTCTGGATAAAATATATTACAGCAGTTTTCCTTGATAATTTCTTGAAATACAATGTCTAGGCTCTTCTTTTGCTCATCACTTTCAGAGAGTCCAGTATTTCTTAAATTATCTTTCCTTGATCTATTTCCCAGGATGTTTTTCCAATGATATATTTCACATTTTCTTCTATATTTTTCATTCTTTTGATTTTGTTTCATTATTATTTTTTCTTGAAGTCTCTTGGAGTTGTTAGCTTCCACTTGCCAAATTCTAATTTTTAATGAATGATTTTCTTCATTGAGCTTTTGTAACTCTTTTCCCATTTGGCCAATTCTGCTTTTTTTTTTTTTAAGGTGATGTTTTCTTCAGTATGGGTAATAGAATCACCAGTCAGTGCAAGCTATACCCAGGGCAACAAAGGGTCCCCTGTAATCTCTTTCTGACCAGTTGTCTGACCTCATTAACTGTCTCTGGGGTGTGAACTCCTGAAGTTGTTACTGCTGTATCCACTGTTGTCACCACCACAGACAGGCCTCCATTTCAGTGAAACAGATTTCCCCCTCTAATCTCTTACTTTTTCTTAGGTCAGAAAAGTATTTCACTTTCTTCCTCCTCCTCCTCCTCCCCTCCTCCTCCTCCTCCTCCTCCTCCTCCTCTCCTCCTCCTCCTCCTCCTCCTCCTCCTCCTCCTCCTCCTCCTCCTCCTCCTCCTCCTCCTCTCCTCCTCCCCCCCTCCTCCTCCTCTCTTCTCTTCTTTCTTCTTCTTCTTCTTCTTCTTCTTCTTCTTCTCTCTTCTTCTTCTTCTTCTTCTTCTTCTTCTTCTTCTTCTTCTTCTTCTTCTTCTTCTTCCACTCTAAAATCTCATTTCAGGCATTATTTTAAAGAGTTGTTTGCAGGGAAATGTTGGGAGAGTTCTGCTTAGTGGCTTTCCCTAATCCACTATCTTGGCTGTGCCTCCAGTCTGATCACTTTCAAATGATCAAGGTCTTATTGGGCAGGTTCTATGATGTTTTGGGGCATGTTGTAATCAAAGCAATATCAATTGGATATAAAAGCTTCTTGAACACTTCAAAATTGGTAGGGGACTCTATTCCACGTGTACTTCTGTTATAGCAAACATTTTACTATGTTATTCCTCAGTTGATATTAATAAGCAGAGGGCCATTGGACAGAATTATCTCTCTAATTTCATTTGTCAAGGAAGATTTTAGGATCTTAACATATTTATGAGGATACACCTCACAGAAAGAGACCTTTTAATACTATGTAGATATTTCTGAAGTCAAACAAAGTTTTGTTTTGTTTTGTGTTAGGTAATCTGCAATAAATGCAGTTTGATCTGAATAAAACAAACCTGAGAGATTAAGTGAGTTACTCAGAGTTATTTAGCTAGTTAGTGTCTGAGACAGGATTTCAATTCAGCATTTTCTAACTCCAAATGCCCATCTATCCAATATACAATCTAATTTCCCTAAGTGATTGTTGCTACACCAATGAAGAGTACCTTGGCAGTAATTGACAATTCTGATCGAGAATTTTCTAGAAAATAAGAAGAAAGAAGCAAGAAGTCTGATGTGCTCTCTATTTTTTGAAGAGGATAAATTTTAAAGGGCTCAAAAATGGTAGAAAGAATCCCCTTAAAATTCTACATGTAAGTTAGCACAGGAAAGATAAAAAACTCTTAAACATAAAATTTTAGCAATAAAAACACAATATTCATTCAAATTACATATATACATACATATACATGTATATTTAATGTATTTTATTTTCAACTGCTAGGGAGAAATTATATATATATATATATATATATACATATATATATATATATATATATATAAAATATTTTTTTCTTTTCTTCCAGAAGTTGGAAGCAAAAAGTAGGGAACTGATGAATATAAGAGAATGGCAGTTTGCTATAAATATGTAAGCATTAAAGTTCACAAACCAAGACTAAAAATGGATTTCATATAAAATAAAGAGCTCTGTAATTGAAAGTTGATAATCAAGATAGATAAAAAAATGGTTAAGACAGCACCTAGCCAATCTCAATCACTTCTACTGCCTGGACTTGTACAGATTACAGACCAAAATATTGAAGGAATTGGAAGATGAAGTTTCTAAGCTGCTATTTTCAATCTTTGAAAAATGCTTGAGAAGAGCACAAGGGCCAGGCATAACATTAAAGACAGGCAGATACCACACTGAATTTCAGGTAATTAAAAAAGATGAATGGGACAGCTAGCTGCCATAGTAGATAGAGCACTGGCCCTCTAGTCAGGAGGACCTGAGTTCAAATCTCGCCTCAGACACTTGTCATTCACTAATTGTGTGACCCTGGGCAAGTCACTTAATCCCATTTCCTAGCCAAAAAAAAAAAGATGGAATCTTCAAAATATAAGTCAGGAGGCTTGCATTAAATTCCTGCTAAAATTCTACAATGTGTTGTTACAGTGATTGTAAATATTAAAAATGTAAGAAAGGCATCATGGTATAATGGAAAGGGAAAGACAACTGACCCCTGAGAGAGTATAAGGAACTTTCCTTTTTGTATATAAGTTTGGGGTCAGAAAAGAATTCAAAAAGAAGAAGAAAAAAATTATCTATCAAAGCGATGATTTTTATATATGAAGAACAGTCTTCTTATAAAATGTGGGAATGGGCTGACTTTTAGGAGAGCAAAATAGAATGTCAAGAGTGCCTATGGAGAGAAAAATAATAAGGACTGCATGGAATTTTGAACTCTTAGTTCATTTAAATGAAACTTTTTTTGGAATTTGAGATGTTAATTTTTACAAAATAAATGGTAAAACAAATAATTTTTGAAGACTACAGGATGATTAATAATGACCATTAGTTTTACTAGCAACAGAAAAAAGTTGCAAATTGTACTTTGTAAAGGAAAGATAATTTATTGACCACCAGAAAGTTCTGAGTTGAGCCACTATAGACAACATAGAACACAGAAAATTGAAGAAACCAGTAGGAAAAACCAGGTGTAGTAAGTTTAGGTGAGATGACAACAGGAGATTAACAGGACAGTTAGATGACAAGAGACCTTCAGTTGCTGTGGTCAGTTACTGAATGCCTGAAGAAAGACTGAAACTCATTTGAAGAAAAATGAAATTGAGTTATTATACTGCAGCACCATCTACAACTTGAGAGAGTTGAAACCTCTAGGAGATGCTGTTTATTCTCTAATGACACCTATATTTTTATATGGAGAAAATAAAGTGTGTGTGTGTGTGTATGTGTGTCTAGTGGGAGGCTCTGAATCTACTGTTAAATTAGAAACTGATTGGACAATGCTATCTTTTGTTCAGTGAAAAGATGATTAGGTCTGTAATGACCACAGGGTCAATATAGAGAGATTTTCAGTTCTCTGGCTTAAGAGAACTGTTTATCATTATAATCACAGTAGATTACTTCAATTAAGAGTAAAAGAGCTTTTCATTGTTTCGTCAGTTCAAGTGGAGAAAAGAAGAAAATTGTCTCATCAGGCAATCAGTGAGAATCAGAATAGGAATAGTAAGCAGAGAAGTGCATTAGTATAGCATAGATTGTTCAAGAAGAGAACCTGGACAGCACAGCCTTCATTCCAGAATTGTGAATTTCCCTAAACACATGTTGTCTTGATTTCTTATGTCTCCCTACTAGATTTCTGTAAGCATGTGCCTGCTCTCCTTTAAGCATTTGTGACAGAGTATGATTCAGGATTATAGATTTACTGGTTTGTATAGATTATTCCTGTATTGTCTTATATTACATAACTATAATGTTATCATATTATTGCTTATACTTTATTATTACTTAAATATTTTATGTTTAAGAATTTCAGGTATCATCATTATAACTGACTTATTTTATGCAAGAGAGAAGCACACCATTTGGGAAAGGGGAGTGTACCCCCTCAACAGTAGCTTACCCAAGACCTTGGAAGAGTTTGTGTTGTAATTATGTGGTTGTAATTCTACTCTGGGAAGCAAGATAAGCCAACAGGAGGGAAGTTTGGATTAGCAAATGATCTCAGAGAGCGAATAGATATGTCCACATGAGGGATAATACTATGGTGCTCCATGCTAGGGCACATCACTGATAAACTAGGAAAATCTGTATTCAAGCCCTGACTTCCTATATTCAAGTTCTGACCTGGCACATACTGGCTGTCTGACCCCTAGAACTAGCTCTGAAAACACCAACACAAAAAGATGAACGTTGAGACAGTAGAACAAAGCATAATTTTAACATGAAGTTAAAAGTCAAGAAATAGTCTGGAAAAATGAACAAACAACAAAATAATCTGACCATAAATTTTACTACAAAGAAAGGAAAGATCTAGAAAAACTCAGAAGATAATAATATCAAAACAGCTGTAAGTGAAACCTAAAAGAAAAATGTGAATTGAACACAAGTCCCCCCCAAAAAAATACCTGGATGAGATCAAAAAGAATTTTAAAAATTAAAAAAGAGAGAGAAAGGAAGAAAATGAGGAAAGAAATGAGAATGATGCAAGAAAATTATGAAAATAGAGTCAACAGCTTGGTAAAAGACACACAAAAAAATACTGAAGAAAATAGCACATTATAAACAGAATTGGCCTAATGGCAAGAGTTACAAAATTATTTCTGAAGAAAATTATTCCTTAAAATAGCTAGGTGGCACAGTGAGTAAGTACTGGCCCTGAAATCAGGAGGACCTGAGTTCAAATCTGGCCTCAGACCAAACACTTGACACGTCTAGCTGTGTGACCTGGGCAAATCACTTAACCCCAATTGTCTTAAAAAAAAAAAAAGAATAATTCACTTAGAGAAGGGGGAAGGGAGAGAAATAGGAAAAATCAGCTCATATTAAAGAGGTACATAAGGCAGACTTTTGCAGTGGAAAAGAAAATGGAAGGGGCAGATGCTGGGCAGTGCTTGAACTTTACTCTAACTGGAACTTAGTCAAAGAGGGAATAATATGCACATTCAGTACAGAAATCTATCTTACCTAACAGGGAAGTAGGACAGAACTGGAGAGATATAGAAGATAAAGGGATATAAGAAAGGTAATTTTTATTCCATTAAGTTAAAAAAATTGTACAAAGCCAGTAAAGCCAAGGTTAGAAAGAAAGCAGGAAACTGGGAGGGAAACAACAAAAACAAAAACAAAAACAAACAAAAAAAACCCACTAGCATGTTTCTCTGATAAAGGCCTTATTTTGGAAATATATTGAGAACTGAGTCAAATTTACAAAAAAAAATGTGCTGTTCCCCAACTGATAAATGGTTAAATGACATGAGCACAGAATTTTTCAGAAGAAATCAAAGCTATCTGTAGTCATATAAAAATACTCTAAATCATTATCAGAGAAATATAAATTAAAACAACTCTGAGCTACCACTTCACAATCAATATCAGATTGGCTACTATGACAGAATATGAAAATGAAAAATATTGGAGGGATGTGGAAAATTTGGTACAATAATAAATACATTGTTGTTGGTGGTCTGAATTGATCCAACCATTCTGGAGAACAATTTGGAACTATCTCCAAACCAGTATAGAATTTTGTGTACCCTTTGACCCAGCAAAACTGCTTCCAGGTCTGCAACTTAAAGAAATTGTAGAAAAAGAAAAAGTACCTAAATATACAAAAATTTATACCATTTTGTGTGTGTGTGTGTGTGTGTGTGTGTGTGTGTGTGTGGTGGCAGCAAGAATTGGAATTTGGCAGGGGGGCGATGTGCATGAGCTGTGGAATGCCTAAACAAGTCGTGGTATATGATTGTGATGGAATACTCTTGTGCTATGGGAAATGACAAGCCAGATGATTTCAGAAAAGCCTCTGAAGAACTATATGAATTAATATTGCATGAAGTAAGAAGAATCACATAATTTTACACAGTAACAGTAATATTATAATGATGATCAACTGTGAAAGACTTGGCTTCTCTGAACAATACAATGATCCAAGACAATTCTGGAGAACTCATGATGAAAAATGCTATCCAACTCCAGAGAGAGAACAGATTGAATTATAAATTGAAGTGTAATTTTTTATTTAGCAAATTTAAGTATATTTTTTTCACTTTATTAATTTTTCTTACTTTTTTTGGCAAAATATCTAATATGGAAAATATTTTGTATGATTTCACAGATATTGCTGGTATATCGCTTGCCTTCTCAGAAGGCTAGGAGAGTGGCAGGAGGGAGTAAGAGAATTGGGAACTACAAATTAAAAAACAAAACGATGTTAATAATAAATTAAAATATAAAATAAGTTAAAGATATGAATTGAAATAGATGACTTCTGAGGTACTTTCTAACTATAATTTCTGTGATCTGTGAGAGTAACTCATTCGATCCTCAAAACAAGTAGACTGAGAAGTAAACTTGATAGTTCTTTTCTCTGTTTGCAAAGTGGGTTAAATCAGGCTTAGTAGGTTAAATGAGTTTCCTCATATCACACACAGTGTTCAAGTTAAGTTAAGTTCTCAGGTCTCATACCTCTCAGTCTAGTGTTCTTTCTATTTATTACACAATATTACCCTAAAAAATTAGAAAATGAACATAAGACTTAAAATCATAGTAATAGAATCCTATAGCTAATAGCTAGCATGTATTTAGCACTTTAAACTTAGTAAAGCAGTTTGCATGTATTTTCTCATTTGATAGAGACCTCAGGAGTCAGGCTAATGACTTCATTTTACAGATGAAGAAACTATAGATCAAATGATTAAGTGACACATCTGAGGTCACACAGCCATCTAATGACACAGCTGAGGCTAGAATTCAGTCCTTCTAACTAAGAAACTAGTCCCTTTTCTATTAGAGTACACTGATTTCATATATAGATATAGATATATACACATATACATATATATGACAGAGACAGACAGAGAGACAGAGAAACAGAGACAGATACAGATAGAGACAGAGAGAAACAAAAACAGAGACAGAGGCAGAGACAGAGAGAGAGACATAGAGAGAAAGAATGTTTTGGAGTTTTATTTTTCAGAAGACATAAATATTAGCTACATATGACTAACTTTGTAAGAGGCTTTTCATGTTTTAGAGAAAGGTTTGTCTTTCTGATTGTGGGAGTGAGCATTCTGGTGAATTTAATTAAAGGAGACAGTCCATCAGAAGGATATGGGTCAGTGTGGAACTTGACACATCCAGGTGGCCCTTTGGATATTCAGTGTGGCTGGAATGTACATGATAAAGGGAAGGGGCACTTTGGTGACAATCTGGTTAACTTGATTGATAGAAGTTATCTGAGTGAATGTCATGCCCCAGAGGGCATTCATTGACCCATAGGCTCCAGTTTGGCAGTCTTCTCCTATAAAATTCACCAGAGTGCTTTTTCTTGAAGCCAGAAAGATAAATATTGTACAGTAACATAAGAAGCCTTTCAGAAAACCAGACAGCCCTGTTCATGAGAAATAAACTCAAGGTTACGTGGAGGATCAAAGAAAAGTCGTCAGGGTAGCTAGTCAGACAGGCTAATGTTTCTAATTCCTCTAGGAAACCTATGCTACTTAGTCAATCTGGTTGGTTCAATGAAGATATTTTTTCCCCAGTATTTCTCCTTTTTGAGGAAAGTTTTCACTGCTTCAGATGAACACTGAAGAGGAAGATGAGCATATATTGCAGAATTTAGTTTTTTTGTTTAATAAAAGCTAATAATGCAACTTTCAGCAACAATGGCCACTAAACCACAGACAAATAGTCTCAAAAATATTATTTTTTAAAATTCTTCTGATATTTAATTGTTCTCATGGGGAGCTATAAGAAAATGGAGTATATTTTAACAAACAATAAGTAACCTCATGGACAAAGGAGAAAAAGAAACATGCTTTATCAACATATAAGGTTTAGCAAATTTGATTTGAATGTTAAAATAACCTCTAGTAAGAGTTTTACTCAGTAAACTAAATAAACAGAAATGTCAACACAGGACTGTGAATTCCTGATATGACACAACTGTTTATATATCATGATGAAGTGGCTAGTTTCCATATATACAATCAATGGGGTGACCATTGGAGGACACTATTTAGTTATAAAAAAACATGATGGAACTGTTTATTGAACACTTTCCTCATTGTGTACAATGTCATGCTAAGCATTGTACCAAGGGAATAATAAATACTAAGTTCTTACCTGCTAAGGCTGAGGTTATTAATCTGACTTCAACAAACTTTTTAAAAAGAGATAAAATATTTTTATATAATTACTTTCCTCTTTAATCCTATATATATTAAAAACATTATTCTAAGAAAGCATCCATAGGTGTCACAAGATTTCCAAAAGTGTTCATGATAGACACACATACACATACACACAGGTACATACTGTTAAGAACACTTGTTCTACTTTATATTACTAAAAACATTATGGTTGGTTCTAAGTAAAGGAAAGGGAGAGGAAGTTACGCATTTTGAGTTCAGGATTTATTTTAATAAAAGTGTCTTTTCAAAAATGTCACTTGTAATAAATTGCTCAAGTCTTAACAGCTTAAAAATGCACTAAGAATTTTGAGGACATTGTATATGGTTTATCTTAAACGTTTCCCACTATGAACAAATATATAGATATAATTTTTCCTTTCCCTTTATTTAATTGCTTAAAAATTTATTAGTATCACTTTCTACAGTTAGATCATTAATTTATTTATAATTTACTGTTCTATATATTGTAAGTTGCTGGTCAAACTTAGTTTCTGCCATATTTCTGTCCCATAGTGCTAGGAGATATAGTCAATTAATTAGTTTCTTTATCACTATTTTGTATTCTTTCATTTATCTAATATTATCCTGTTAGACACATTTACTTCTAATTCTTGTATGTCTAAAATATGTTCCACTGATCTATTTTCATTTTTTATTCTGTGCCAGACAATATTGATAATTAGTGACATTTATGTATTTACTAATTATATATTTTTATTGTTATATACAAATTCTGTTTGTTAATCCTTTTCACTGAACAATAGGACTTTCTAGAATTTATATATTATTAGATAATCTTAGGTAATAACTATTTTATAATACATGTTGAGAAGCAGTCATAACACAGTGAACAGAGGGTTAACTTTGGAGTTAAAAAAGCCTAAATTTAAGGCTTTTACATACTGGTTGTGTGATCTTGGGTAATTCATGTAACCACTCACTGCACCAGGAAACTCTCTAAGATTATAAAGTTTCCATCTGTATTCATGAAGAGGGAGCATCCTCCCTAAGAGATTTTGACATATGTGAGCATATGTGTGTATTCATGTGTGTGCATATATGCATATGTATAGTGAGAGAACCAGAAAAAGAGAGACAAAGAGAGACAGAATGATGCAGAGAGACATAGAAAGAGGTACACTAAACATATATAGTAGTAATTAGCTATTAGTGTATGCATGTAAAATCACTGATCTTGATACTTTCAGTAAGATGGTAGAACACAGAGTCTTCCTGTCCAAAATATTACTATGCTTACTAAACCCCCATGAGCTACCATCTGACCTACTGGAACACACAAAGGATTATTTCAGTTTATAATCTACCTTGATTTTGCTCCATAAGGATAATGAAGGCCTTTCTATTTGCCCTAAGGCTGAACTTTCCTCATTTGTCTTGTCTCCCTAATTAAAATATTAATTCCTTGAGAATAGAAACACTGTTTTCCCCCATTTTTAGTTTCCTGGAACTTAACACAGTGTTTGACATATGGTAAATATTAAGCACTTAAATGTTTCTTCAGTTCCATTTGTGTTCTCAATGTTTTCATAACATTAAATTCTCCTACATTTTTCTAGTGTAAATCCAATGTGGTCATATATACATAAATATGTGTGTACATATATGTGTATGTATATGCATATATATATATACGTATATATATATACACACACATATTTGCGTATATATATTTAACATATACACATACATATACATAAACACATATATGTATATATAAATATACATATATACATATATTTATACATATATACATACACACATATAGGCATATACATATATATCCTCTTTCTCTCTCTACACACACACACACACGTATGCGCACACACACACGCACACGACATTTTCAAGTGAAGAAATTTAAGCCATAAATAATTAGCCTGGTACAGTGGAAACAATACTGGTTCTAGAAGCAGAAAACCTGGGTTCAAATCTTACCTCACCTATGTTATCCTGGGCAAGTCAGTCCTTGGACCTCAGTTTCTTCATATGTAGAATGAGGGGATTAGTCTAGATGCCCTCTGAAATTGCTTTCATCACTAGCTGAGTTCAAAGAAACCTCTCCCTACCCGAGGGCTGGCTGCATAAACATATAAAACTGCGTATTCTCCATGAAGCACTTGGAATCTATGGCAGTAGATGCGAGTATACACTATAGTGAAATTATAAATCGTTTGAAGTATCGAGCTGCTAAACTATCTGTGAGTGAACTGAAGTTTGGGAGTGGTGACTTGTCCAACGTCTCATAAAGCATAGAGCTAGAACTATCAGCCAGGTCTCCTGCTTCCTGTTTTGGTGTTCTTCCCTCTGTAACATTCTGGTAAGTGAATGTAAAGTCCTTAAAGGGAGGGAAAGGCTTTCTCATTGTCCTGGTAACCTCAGCACTGAGCACAATAACTGGAACATAGTAGGTGCTTAATAAATATTTGTTCATAGATCTATTGCTTCTCTGAAAGACTATGACAAGCAAAAGAGAAAAATGACATAAATGTATGAATATACTATAAAGCCTCTATATCTTACAGTGGTATATTAAAAAAGAAAAAAATGGTAGAGATTAGGCTGATAGCTGGAATTTCAGAATCATAGATTTCAACTTTCTGGATGCAAAGACAGAATATAAAATAAAAATACATAGTACAATGTTAAGCCTTTAATATTTAAGTAAGGGAACCTAAGGCCTAAATTCTTGCTCTGTTACTTGCCTGGGACAAGTCATTTTTCCTTGAGCCTGAGTTTCCTTAGCTCTTAAATTAGGGGTGTGGAATGGATAATCTTTAATGTTTCTTGGCCCTAAATCAGGCCTGCACAAGTTGTGGATGTTTACCCCACTTGTAGCCTGCCAAAGGATGACTGGTGGCCAGGGAAAATATCCGTTGTATGTATAGGAAATCCTTTGGCAGGCCAGTAAGTTGTGCAGGCCTGCTCTAAATCTATGACCCTAAAACGAGAATGTGATTCATTTTTCAATAGAATCTCAAAATCAGAAGGCACAAAATAAGTTATGGGCTAATGAAAAGAATTCTCATACCATAGAAAATAAAGTAGTTTTCACTGGGACACCCTTGAAAATAGCTAAAGATTGACATTAACAAGGGCAAGCCAAAAACTTTTGTAATGCATCAGAGGGATTTGGGTTGTAACATAAATCCATTCCCCCCTCCGCCCCAATTCATCACTTTTCTTCATAGTTATCTCATATTTAGCTTCTTTAACTCATCTCTCTCCACCCCAGTAGGTGCTCATCAGCTTCACAATAGCCTCTGGCTTACCAAAGTCCCTTTATACAATGATATACCTCATATTCAAGTGTTTTTTCTCCTTTCTTTCAACATGTTTTTGTCTTGCATTCCCACTGTCCAGTATTCTAATGTCTTCTGTCCAGACAGATAACAACGGCTGATATTTTATATAGTGTTTTGCAGTTTAAAAAGTACTTTACACAGACTATCATTTTCTCCTTTAACCAATGCTTTAAGCAAATAACAAAAGTACAAGTACTCTTTTCTCCATTTTACAGAGATCAGCTGAGGTTGGGTTAGATGACTTGGTCAAGTTCTCACAGATAGTCGTTGATAGAACAGGGACTCAAGTCCAGGCCTTCTGATTCCAAACTCAGTTTACTTACCACTTTAGAGAGGATCTGCTTGTCATGTTACAAGTAGTTAATATCTTTTAATTACTTAATGCCCTATTGTGACCTAGTGTCCCTTGTATTTTTATTAGGACTCCTTAATTCACGATAACAATTCAAAGGCGTAACTAATGATGTGATTTTTAGCTTAGCACGGTATATGCATTATCTATTTCTTTTATAAACCATAGCTTAGAGATGATCTATTATAGTGGAGTAAGTAAAATATTTACTTAATATGGTATATTTTTTTCAATGTATCTGTGAATTTCCAGGTTATTTTAATCACATTTATATTTTCCAAGTAGCCTCAGTTATAATGATTGTAATTGATGGTGATGAAATCAGTTGGCAACTAACCTGTCTGGCCACTAACTTGTGTGAGGTCTTTGTTTTTTATTACTGTTGTTTTGACTTTTTTTTTTTTAATATTTTTCCCCCTTTTCCCAAACCTTTCACCAAGACTCACAGTTTTGGCCTTTTTATCCCTTTCCTGAGGAGCTATTTCAGTTCTTACCAACTGCACATTAAAAGCATAAATCTTTCATTGGAGTGTATTATGCAGTATTCATGGAGAGTAAGTGGAATTGGAGGTCCAAAGCTCTCAGGTAGCACTTTTTCAGTGAAGTTGATTAAAGGGAAAGGTACAATTGTGGCCCATGGAAACAGAATCTGTTAGCACAATTGGGAACTTATCGGTTCTATTGATTTATGTCCACTGTGGGAAGTGAACTTATATGGGCAAGTGGAACACTGAAGTTGTCATATCTGGCCATTGAATCCATTATAAGAAAAATAAAATAAAGGAAAATCAAACCCACAGAAAAATTGTAAAAGGCTTCAGACTAGCTTTATTTTAAACAATTTAAAAATGTATCCAAATCAAACTTAATTTAAAAAAGACAAAAGATCAACACTAATATTTCTATTTTTGTCAAGAGTATATGAGTTTCAGAGATGCTTGGAGCAATTCCAGAAGCTGAACTAGCAAGTATTAATTATTGTCATCATCATCATCATTATCATCATCATCATCTGTACTTTTGCATGCTAATTCTTTTTAATCAGTAAAGGAATACCTAACACATTAAAAAGGCAATCCACTAATAGGTCACCTGGAGCATAGCTATAGTAGAAAAATGCTCTGGGCTTGGAGTCAGAAAGTAATTTGGAGTCCTGGCTTTGTCATTTCCCAGCTTTGTGGTCTTATACTACACACACACACACACACACACACACACACACACACACACACACACACACACATAGACACGTATACACACACCTACATTGGATCAGAGTGCTCATTTGTCAAAATAGGGATACTAACACTTTTATTAACTACTTTAAGGTTTTTGTAAAGAAAACACCACACAAATATGTGTTATTATTAATTATTATTATTACTACTTCCAACTCTTTCCTACAGAGACTTACGGAATTTTTTTTCAGCTTCAAAAATAAAACAAAACAAAAAACCCTTAACACCCTCCCAAAGAATCATTCACAACACTGATATAATTTATATACATTCACACACACACACACACACACACACACACACACACACACACAGATGCACACAAACAACCATACTGGGGGACTTGAGTTAGTGAAGAAGAGTTGAATAAAGAACAGAGAAGATCCCAAGTGTGAAAGAGGCCAGAAACAGAGGAGGCAAAAGGAGGGTGTGGTGATAAATATTAACCCATGGCTCTGAACCTCAGAGGTAAAGTGAAAGAAAGAGAACATATCATAAAGGGCAGAAGCTTATCAGTTTATGAAAAGACAAGTGGAGTACAAATGATAACAGACTCCTTAAATGGGTTATTGTCAAGGGAATATTGATGTGCAGCCAGAGGCGGTGTGGGTGGGAAGCCACAAGAAGGTAAAGCCCATAGGGGGATTAGACAAAATGAACTCAAGGTCCCTTCCAACTCTAAATCTATAATGTTAAGTACCTCAGATTTGTACTATGTACAAGTCAGTTGGCAATGTATAGAATATTAAAAAAAATAGTGACTTATAATCCTGTTCTTAAGGAACTTATAGTCTAGTGTATAGGGATAACCAGGAATGAGTAGGTGGTGTAAAGGATAAAATGTTGGAGTTGGAATCAGGAAGACCTGAGTTCATTCCTGCCCCCAGCACTTCTTAGCTGTGTTAAGTCTGAGCAAATCACTTAAAATCAGTCAGCCTTATTCCCAAATGTAGAACTGACATAATAATGCACCTACCTCACAGGGTTGTTATAAAGAACTAACATGACATGTTCAAAGTGCTTTTCAAAATTTAAAACACTCATAAATTATAGTTATTAAGAAATAATGAAAATGAAAGTTTGGAGAGTTTTTGAGAAGCAAATGGAAAAAGATTTGCTTTCTACAATCCCATTCAATGCCAAAATATAAAAAATAAAGGAATTGTATCTAAAATATCATCTACAACATAAGGAGAGAGGATAAAAGGTAAAAAACCTTATGTGTTATCTCTAGAGAAGGCTAATATTTAATGCTCTCATTCAGATTCCCTATGCAACCAAATTTACAACCTTTCTGTAGTTAAAAAAGCACACTTTCAATCTAATCTCCAAAAGTGAGACTGAAGCTGACCTGCAGTTCAGTTTCAAGGTCCTTGAAACAGTAGGAAAGGAGAAAAAGTATGGGTGATAAGGAATATAATAAAAATCTGCAATTAAAAAATATCAAGATATAGAACAAACTAGACAAAGGAGATCCTGAAACAACAGAATGCAATAGCTCAATATTTGCTAAAGTGGAATACATACATTACCTGGAGGTGGTGGTGGGGAGGGTGGTGGTGGTAATCTCTTTATTTCTTAAAAACTGTTTGGAAAACTAGGATATAGCCTTGCATAAATTAGACTTAGACCTTACATTATATTTTATAATACATTGTGAATAAATATGTGACCTTAATATTAGAGTTCAGACTATTAAAAAAAAGGAATTGGAAGAGAAGCAGATCATATATGTCTCAGAGCTATTGGTAGATGTATTCTTAACTAAATAAGATATAGAGATAATTGTCAAAAGCAGATAACTTTTATAACATGAAACTTAAAACTTTCTTCCTAGGCAAATTAATGCAACTAGGATAAGAAGGAAAGCAGAATGGGAAAATAAAATATTAATATCAAATTTCTCTATTAAGTTTGGGTGTCTAAGATGTATAAAATAATAAATACATAAAATTAATAGCCATTCACCAGTAGATAAATGGTCAAGGGAACAAACAATTCTCAAAAGAAGAATCACAAAGCATTTACAAACCACATGGAATAATGCCATAAATCAAAACAGCTCTGAGACTTCACCTAACAATATTCAAATTGTCAAAGATGACAAAAAATGGCAATGATTAATATTGATGATGTGTGCAATAACAGACACACTAATACATTGTTGGTAGAGCTGTGAAATGACATACACATTTTGGAAAGCAATTTGGAACTATGAAAATAAAGTGACAAAAAGTAAAACTCTATTAACTAGAAACTCCATTATTATTCTTATACCTGAAGGAAGATATCAGTAAGAAAGTCCCCCTACATACTAAAATATTTATAGCAACACTTTTTATGAAGCCAAGGAATTAGAAACAAAATAGAGGACCATCAACTGTGGAATGGCTAAACAAATTTTGATATATGAATGTAATAGAAAATTACTATGCTGTAAGAAATAATGTGTATGATAAATAAAGAGAAACAGAAAGATCTATATGAACTAATGCAGAGCGAAATAAGCAGAGCCAAGAAAACAAAATGAATGTCTATGATAATACAAATGGAAACAACCACACACCAAAAAATCAAAAATGAATGCAAAAATTATAAAGAACAAGCTTGACTCAAATGAAGAGATATGAGAGGATACCCTAAGCTCACTCCCTAATGAAGGTTGGGAGCATCCACAGGTTGCACTTAAAATTTTTTTTTCAGTATATTTATCAATTGTGCTGATTTGCTTTTTCCTTCTTTAAAATATTATTTGCTATAAGTAAAATTTTTCTGGGAGGAGGAGGGAGAATGATACTTGGGATAACTATGATGTTATAAGAAATAGAAAGCATAAATGAAAACTTAAAAAAACCCTCAAATTACATACAAGATAAAATAACTGCCTTTGATGATTGCACATCAAGAGGTGAGATAAAAATCATTGTTCTCCAAGAAAATAGACGTCTTATCAAAAATGAATAGCATGATCCAGGGAACGGGGAGGGAAGAAAACTGTGTAGAACATCTTAATACCAACAATAAAGCATCAGTTGAGGGAACACACAATAGGCACAACAAATAAGACCTGACGTAACATTTTTAGAGGTGTAACTGCTCACACTGAAAATGGAACAATTCACTTTCAACAGCTAGTCAGAGCTGCCTCCAACATGCCACTGAGTCTATTAGTATGAGATCTCAATCTGTACTTCAAGCAGTATTCATTGAAATGAATTGGTCAAATGCTAGTGGACCAGATGTGAAAGACAGTATTTTTGTCCACAGTGGAGAAAAGAAAAGAATCATATTCCTCCTTTAATAGCTTTTCGCAGTCACAGATGGCTTCCTGATATACTTGTGGAATAACATTTTTTTCATGTTACAAACATGCCACCAGATAATTTGGAGGCAACAGATGGATGCAACAGACATCTTGGAGTGTTGATCTCAAATGTCTGAAATTAGTGAAAAGGAATTTTATAGTGATAGTGTCAGCAGGATCAATATCCTCAAAGGAACGGAAACAACATCAACTGGCATTTTTATAGCACTTTAGTTTCCAAAGCGCTTTACAAACATTATCTCATTTGAACCTGCAGAAGCTCTACCAGGTAGTTACTACAGAAGGAAAAAGTGGTTTCAGGTCAGGGGACCTAAGCTAGCACTCACTAGCTTTGTGACCAAGTGCAAGTAAATGAATTGAAGCTTGTTTTTCTCATCTTTGTAATGACCATAATAATACTTGTAATATTTGGCTGGCAAAGGTGTTTCAAGGAAAGAGTTTTGTAAACCTTGGAGTGTATATAAATAGGACTTATTACTTGTTTCTCAGGCATCCCTCTACATCCCTGAAAAATATCTTCAAAGATTTCTATAAAAGTCTCGACAAATTAATCTTTTCGAAGTTTGTCATTTTGTAAAGGCATTACTTGACTTTTAGAATTGTTTTCACAAAATTTAAAAAAAAATAGAGTTTCCAATTCTCTTCTTTGCAGAGGTAGAGAAGAAGGGGTCTATGACATTCTATATATCAGACATGGTCAATATACCAGTTAATTTTGCTCAACTGATTTAAAAAAAATTTCTTATAAAGGATGGCTCTCTAGTAGAGAAATATTTGGAAATGATGGTAAAAATTAAAGGCATCAGTAAAATAGGATTCCAAATTATCCATAAAAATACACATAATTTTTGAAGTATAGGAGGAAAGAATTACATAAAATGAGATAAACTTTTAACAGACACTGGAATATCACATACTATTAGTAACATTTTTGTATAATTGATTACAATATCACACTATTCAATTTATCTGAATTTTAGAAAATAATATTCTAAAATCATACTGCCAGGTATATCATTCATAATTTATTGAGTATTCTGTCTGTGGCCATTTCTATGAAAAGTTGAGCATCACAGCCTTTGCTTAGAAAGATAATTATCAATTATAAAAGCGATAATCCATTTTTAACAAATATAAAATTTAACTTCTGTTCTTTCAGTTTAGAGACTCTCCTTCAAGAATGAGAAGTCTGAAATCCAAATGTTATAGGAGCAGTAGAATCAATAGGCCTCAGCTGCAGACGTGCAGCTCTCTACTGCTAGTTACCAAACCAGGAATTCATTGGTTGCTTGTTCTGAAAATGTGCCCAAGAAAATCATAAAAATAATAACCCTTACCCTTTGGGGAATACGAAGATACCACAAAATGCTTTCCCCCTTTAATAGTAAATGGAATGTAATGTTTCAAAATTGTGTGACAGGACTGAAAAAAGGTAAATTCAAGCCTGAATGTTAAGGAAAAGGTAACATGATACCAGTCTTAATGTTTTTTCAAAGATTTTTGAGACAAATGGGTTTAGCCCCCATTAGTAGGCTCATATGAAAAAGGAACAGACAGGGAGTGAAAAATCTATGGTTCTTCCCCTCGGAATGGAAAAAAAAAAGATTTCTTGATGGATGTTATTCATCACTAATTTGTACAATTTTTCAAATATTCCAATATGACTTCCTCTTTTGGGGCCCTTTAAGTAACTGCAAAAGAGTTACATTTTTCCAACCTGAGCTACTGAAAGGTAAATTATTTGGGATTCTCCCTTTCCCTGAAGAGCACAGCAGATGGATTATTGTTAACTGATATCCACATTAGAGAAACAGAAAAAGGAAATGATGAGGAAATTGAATAGAGAATAATAAAGCCCTCTGTGCCTCTTCTTCTAAACTTTTACCTTAGAGGCTATTTTATTTATAGCCAAATAAATGTATGATTTCAGCTATATATTAGTACAGAATGTCCAGTTAGCTTAATATTGAATGACGGGTGTACCCTGTGGATATTTGAAGGAGTCATCATTATCTAGTGCTCATTTCTTCCTCTTGAAGGTACCATTTTTGATTTGTATCTGTCTTCTTCGCTATTCAAGTCATTAAGACTAATAAGACATCAAGAGAGGCAGGTTTCTGAATAACCAATATGTATACAGTTTAAGTGATCACAAATAGTGATGTGAACAAAGAATGGATTTGTGTTGTCCCAAATGATTACATTGTCCTGGTACATTTTTTTTTGGCTTTGGGAAAAAACAACAACAACAACAACAACAACAACAACAACAAAAACCTCTTGATTTGAAAGATAACCTGCTACCCCAGATGCCCCTTATCTTTAGGTCAGGTGAAGTACTGCCATTGAAATACATATTTGGGGAACAGGGACCCAGACTTTTCAAATAAGGGTTAGATCATCATTTCTAAAACATAGTCAGTAGCTGCTTAGAAGCAGTGGAATGTTTCATATGAAGTCAGAAGGTATGAATTTGAGTATTAGCTCTGTCACTTACGTCTGTTATATTGGATAAGGCTCTCAATGTCTCCTGGCCCCAGTTTCCACTTAAATGTCTGAGATTATATCTCTGTCTGAGATTACACTTGTTACCCCTGCCTTTTGTGCATCAGCTGGAGTGTAATAAATTCTACTCCAACCCACAATTTTAACTCAGTGTGTATCGCTCCTTTTTAAATGTGTTTCTTGTACACAACATATAGTTGGATTCTGATTTTTAATCCATTCTGCTATCCATTTCTGTTTTGTGGGTGAGTTCATCCCTCACCTTCCAAGTTGTAATTGCTATTTGTGAATTTCTCTCAATCTTATTTTTTACTATTTTCCTTCTCAGCCTCTCTTTTCACCTTATCCCTATTACCTTATCTTCTTCCCTTACCCTCTTAATCCTTATTTTACTTTCCCCTCTAATAGTCCTTCCCCATACCATCTTAATCTTGATCAATACCTTGTTCTAAAAGTCCTTACCCTTCCCTATCCCCCAGTTTTCTCACTTCTTTAGAATTTCAGAAGACTTCTAAACCTCTTTAGATATATATGTTGTTTCCTCTTCAACCCAGATGAGACTAAGGTTCCAATATTACCAGCCCTCCACCCCTACCTGCTCCTCTGCATTAGGTCTTCCTTTCATTCTCTGTTTTTATTAGATAATTTATTCTTTTAACCTCTTCCCACTCAGTTTTAATTTTTTTAATAATTACCTCATCATACACAATTCAGCCCCAACCTTTTTTTGAAACCACCTTAGTAGTGATAACAGTAATATAATAATAAAATAATAACAACTAATAATTATATTGATAACATTTTCATATACCATAAGTAAATAGTTTGACCTTAATCAGTGCCTTATAATTAGTCTCTAATGATTTTTCTTATATTTCTTCTGGATCTTTTATATCAAATTTTCCCTTGACTTCTGGTCTTTTTGTTACAAATACCTTAAATTCTTTCAGTTCATCAAATGTCAATTTTTTTTCACTTAGGATTATACTCATCTTTGCTGAATAAGTTATTCTTGGATGCTCACTTGTTCTTCAAAATATAATGTTCTAAGACATATGGTCTTGTAGTTTTAATAATGTCATTTTATATTTTTTCATGAATATAATTTCTTTAAGACTAGGATTTCTTATGGGTCTATTACTGGCTCAGTGTCTAATCTGGTGTTTATATTTTTATTCACTTGAGAAATGCTACAGAGAATGTGACTATGTTTATAACAGTGACTGAAGAGAAGAGATTCATGTTAGTTTAGAAAATAAAGACAATTTGACATTTCAAATAATGTCTCTAGAATGTCAACTTGCACTACTTAAGTAAATAGGGAAAGTAGCATGAACTAGTAAAACATCTGAAATATTGAACATTCTTTGAATGATGCATACTTTCAAGTGCTAACTAGGTTAACATCAGATTGTCTAGTTCAGGATCTTAGAGAATTCATTTTATTAAGGAGGTTTTTAAACTGATGTACACGCATAGTCTCCCTATTAGGTTTATGATCTTGGATGAGGAAAATGACAAAAATTTTAAAATCATTATTTCCTTCAAAATTCTATATATTTCATGTTCTTCATTAAAAATAATATTGTTCTGAGAAGACATCTGTATGATTTACTGAGTATTGAAAAGGTCTATGACACAGAAAAGGGCTAAGAACCCTGCTTTAATGAATGTCACTGGACTGTGTCAGGAGACAAAAGCTCTAGTAACAGAACTAGTTATATAACCTCACAAAAAAAATCATTTAAGGAAACAGGAGGCCAGACTTCTATATCATCTTCTATATAGCAAATACTTGACTCAAAGTCACTGTTCTTTAATGATAAATTCAACTTTTTTTGTGAACAAGAATACGTAGTCTCAAAACATTATCTCAGTTTTATTGAGGATGGGAATTTGGGGCCACAAAGTGGGGGTCCGTATAAAAACAGTATGTTAACATATTAAATCATGATATTTTGGTACTTCTGCCATGAATTTTAAGGGAAAGTGAGCCAGATCAGAAGCAAGGAGTATTGGATGCTAGTCCTTGCTCTACCAGTTATGGGCAAGGACAAGTCACTTCATTTTTTTCTGGATCTCAGTTTCCTCCAAATTGTACCTTCTAATTGATTCTTTTAACTTTGTAATTTTGTGGTCCCGTGAAGTTCTGATGATACTCAAAAGATGACAATAGAAACCACATAATAAAATACACATCCAGTTTGAATTTGTTACACTAGAAAAATCCTTCTAGTTGAGCTAAATGGCTAAATAATTTTTTTTCACTCACCTATGGTGGGATCATGATAATCAGGAAACCGGTGACTGATAAACTGCATTGTCATTGCTAAGAAGAGAGAGAGAGAAAGACAGAAAGAGAAAGTATGTCAATGAATCTGTTAATAAAATATAACAAACAGTCAAAAACATCAGTACAAATTCACAAAAAAAAATTCACAGGCCTAATAATTCAATTTCCAAATTTTATCATTTGATTCTTCAGCAAATATCTTTTGAGGCATAAGTGAAATCTTGTGAACTAAAAGCATACTTCCATTATTACCAGCAAATGAAACAAATACACTTATACTCTTCTCAGTAATATTTAAACTAGATAGCATGGGTTAGTTGATAGAAAACTGTAAAGGGAGTCAGAATACCTGAATCTGAATCCTGGTTCTGCCTAATTAGCTCTTCAGCTTTGGGAAAGTCGTGACATGTCCCTGGGTCTTAGTTTCTTCACATGTGAAAGGAATTGATTTGACTAGATGCTCTTAAGTCCATTACTGCTCAAAATTCTATGACGTTATAACCTTTTTATTAACCTATGACTCATGATTATTACTCACAATCATAATTATGAACACTATAGAAGACAGTTAGGGACAAATAGTCCTATATCAAATGGCCTCTGAACACTCACTCTCCAGATTGTTAATATTCTTTCAGTAATATGTTACCCAAAACTAAACACAACACTCTAGATTTGGTCTGACCAGTGATGAATATAATGGGAATATCATTATCTCCTGAATATATTCTGCAAATCCCTCCTTTCTTGGTTTCATTTTCACAATTACTTATAGCTAGAATGCTCTTCTTTCCCATGAGAGGCACATTTGTCATTGATTGGGGGGTAGTGGTGGGAACAGGAAAGGATTAAGTTAGGCTTCAAAGAGGTAATGATGTTTGAGATAAGCTTTGAACAGAAGCTTTGTGCAGAAACACATCAAAGAGGGAGTAAGAGGACATTCTAGGCATAATGGGCCGGGGGTGGGGGGAGCAGGGTAGGACAGGAGGGGAGAAATGAACAAAGGGACACAAGATTAAAAAAAAAACAAGGAAGAATACATGCTATATATATTTGGTGTCTCTATGGGCTGAAACATAGAATGTTTTTGTTGTTGTTTAGTTGTGTCCAACTCCTCATGATCCTATAGACCATAGTGTCCATGGGGTTTTGTTAGCACAAACACTAGAGTGGTTTGCCATTTCCTTCTCCAGTGGATTAAGGTAAACAGAGGTTAAGTGACTTACCCAGGGTCACATAGCTAGTAAGTGTTTGAGGGAAGATTTGAACTCAGTTCTTTCTGACTCTAGGTTCAATACTCCATCCACTGAGTAACCTAGCTGCCTTTTAGGCAAATAGAGGTTAAGTGACTTGCTCAAGGTCACACAGCTAGGAAGTGCCTGAGATAGGATTTGAATTCAGGTTTTCTGACTCCAGGCCAAGAGATCTATCCATGAAGCCTAGATATGTAGCTACATAGCTAGCATTTACATGGAGCTTTTAACATTTGGAAAGTGCTTTATCTATATTAACTCATTTTATCTTTTCAGTACTGCTTGTAAGTAGGTGCTATCATCATCATCATCATCATCATCATCATCATCATGTAACAAATGAGAAAACTGAGGCAGACAGAGGTTAAATGAATTGCCTGGGGTTACACAGTAAGGATCTGATGCAGGATTTTAACTCAGTTCTGTCCTGACTACAAGTCCAGCACTTTATCCACTGTAACAACAATGTACCCACATGACTTATTTCTCCTGCTATACTAAGTACTGCAAGAGCAGGACCTTGTCTTATTCAATGCATTCTTCAGAAGGCCTTGCATAATAGAAGTGCTTAAGTGCATAAAAGAAGGAATGAAAACATTAAAAAACCGCAGACATTTCTAAATGCTGTAGAGGACTGAAATGACACTACTATACCCTTCGCTGCATTCATTCACCACACAAAAATTGCTGCCATTTTCACATGGGGTAAGCTGAGGCACAGCTTAAATTGAGAAGAACAAAATAAGGCTGTGAAAAGATCACAGGTCACTTGATTCTCAAGCTAGTATTATTATTTTGTTGTGCTGAATCTTTTTTAAACAGACAGACAGACATACACCTGAAGCAATAAATACATAAGGTGGCTATATCTAATATGATGACTCAAGTCATTCTAGTTGTCTAAGTCACTATCAACATTTCAAACTGGGCAATACTCACTTCAGAGTTTATCCTAACACATTTCCTGTTTAGCATAAGTACAAAGGTATTTAAGACTCAAGACACCTATTTTAAAGAAGAATTTTGAAAAATTAAAAAGCTCTACAGTAAAGCATGGTGGCTTATTGTTAAAATATTAAATGTCACTTGTGTAAAATCCAAAGATTCTTTTCTATTCTGTTAACTAGAGAATCAATTTTGATATCATGGACATAGGCCAAAAAAAGTGAAATTGTCACTTATCGGAATAGAATAAATGTTTTGACAAGTAAGATCTTAGATTAATATGATTGTTGTGTAAACAGGAAATAATAGTGGCCTTTATAAATTCTCTTGGTGTCTACTTACATTAAAACATCTTGTTTTGAAGGATTAACTGGCTTCAGATAGACATGTCTTCTGCATTATTTAAGTGAAGTTTAAGTAATGTTCAATAGTTAAATTCTTGTGTAACATAAATAGTTCCTAGCTATAACTTAAATTATACCCCTAGGCAGCTAGGTAGTATATTGCATACAGTGTTGGAATTAGAGATAGGGATTAAATTGAAATCCTGCCTCAAACACTTAACTGGGGAATATAAGCCTGAGCAAGGTCAATGAGCAGCCACTAATCCTCAGTTTCTTCAACTGTCAAATGGTTATAATTGTGAACACCTGAGCCCCATGAACCCCATGAACCCCAATTTGAAGCAGAGTTGCTCTAAAAAAGAGACAAATGAAATTGGAGTACATGTGTCCACAGTTAAATTTGTCAAAGTGGATTGACACGCATTGCATGGGAGTTCAGTCCAAAACTGCCTCCCCCAAGGGGACCAGTTCAGAACTGGCTCAGTTTGGGATTTTGGGGTACAGTGCTATATGCCCTTTGAAGAGGAGGTGTTCCCAAGGGGGTGCCAATCAACCATGATTGGTCAACATACTGGGAGGTGGGTGGATTCCTTAGATCACTCAGTCCACTGGGGCTGATATCGCCCATCATCAGAAGAAATGCCACCTCCAGTCTTGAAGTCTGTCTCCACCCAAATCTGAGTAGATAAAATTGATTCAGGCCTGGGTTGGAGTTTGACCAAGGTAAGAAAATTTAATGCAATTTCATTATCAGAGATGTCCTTCTGAAGAACTTTGGAGGAGAAGGCTGGCAGGGTAGAGCTCTGAGTCACCAAGAAACAGATTACCAAGGGAAATAATTTTTAGCATAATAGAATCCACCTTACAAGATTACTGTGAGGAAATATATGTAAAGTGTTTTGCAAACCTCAAAACCTTGTACAGATGTTAGCAATTATTATTTTTAAAGAGAACATGTAGAGGAGAGGTTTATATGTATGTTGTGTGTGCACATGTATATATTTAAGTATCTAGATCTGAAAAGCCTCAACCTACAGTGTTTTTGTTGTTGTGTGTTTTGAGCATGTGAATAATTAGGAACAGAAGGAAAGAAAATGCTTCTTCACTGCCTCTATATTCATGGGAAAAAGGATTCAATTGGCAGAGGTCATAAAATGCAACTTGTCTTACAGCATTTGCCTGTTGTTATACAACTCTAAGATTCCTATTTAAGGAAACAGAGTGCATGGAGTGGAAAAATATGGAATAAGAGTGGAAAGAAAGTCTGTTTCTGGTTATGAAAAGATATGGATATCAGACAAAGGAGACTGATTTTCCCTCAATAAGGAGTCATTGAAGATGTTTGAGCAGAAGAGTGACATAATCAGAAGTATGGGTTAAAAAAAGAAGAAAAGAAAAAAAAAAAGAAGAAAATATCCTGGCATTTTAAGCAAAGGAAATTGAAAGAGAAAGAAAAGAGAGATAAGACAATCTTCTTGAAGGTTATTGCTATAAAGTAGGAAGGGTATAGTGTCTAGACTACATACTCACATACATATTCTGTGTTATAATATTGAGAGAGGCAGCACAGCATAGTGGAAAAAGAATTAGTTTCAGTGACAAGAAATTCTGAGTACAAGGCTTAGCTCTGATATCTACTGCCTGTGTGGCCTAGGGCAAGTCACTTTACTTCTCATTGTTTCAGTCAACAGTCTAACATTGTAAATTGGGGCTGTGAGGGAAGGCTCATCTGCATTGGTTTAAAAAAAAAAGTGAAATTAGAAGCCTTTAAGTTCTAGTGATGACCTGTAGCCTGAGACTACTCAGCTATTGATTAAGTCGTATTAGTTAAGCTTGTCTGTATTCCATGATCACAGATAAAATAGTCAGGTTCTGCCAGTCATATCCCAAATGTCTATTCTGATTTGTAAGGAAGATTGTGAAATACTACAGATCTATCCTGCAAATGTGAAACCCAGTTATTGCCTTCCAGGAATAAGGGACAGGAACATTTGAATCTTAATTTTCAATTTAGAGAAAAATGAAAGACTATGTTATACCAAGACAAAGAGATAATGAATTGATTAGAAACTGTAAGAATGTATGTGCATATATGCATACGGGTACAATACTATCATATATATGTATGTGTATGGTATATATGTATATGTATGTGTGTATATATATATATATATATATATATATATATATATATATATATATATATATATACACGTTTATATGATAGCCTATAGCACTGGGTTTGCAGTCAGAGGACCTAGGTTTAAATCCTGAGTGTTACTTATATGAAAGATCTTGAGCAAGTTACTTAATCTCTCTAGATGTCAATTTCTCCATACATTAAACGAAGAGGTTGGGCTAGCAGATCTCTGAGTTCTTTTAGGAATCTAAATCTATCTGGCCTGGGATGAACAGCACAGTACACTAACATTAGTGAGTTCAGAGATAGTAGAAACTGAAGAGTCTTAGAGAATTTTGGAAGGGCTCAAGATGTATACAAGTAAACGTTGCAAATGGTTATAGATTTGAACTCTATAAACTTGGAGTCAGAATACAATCCTTAGCCATAAATAGGCCCTGGATTTTCCTGGTACAGTTATTCATACAATTGACATGGATTTAGTGATTGCAGTTTCTGCCTAAATGGAAATCTGAAGCTCATCTTCTATTGGGAAAACAACAGCAACAGGAACAAAAAGTCCTTTTTCCTCCAATCTCCTGACCTTTCCCAGGGGCAGAACCAGCGTAAAGGAAGCCCGCTGAGCTTAACTCTACAACTTTAAAAATATAATTTAAAAAAATTGATTTATTAAAGTTCTTTTGTATTTGCACAAAATTATAGTGAACTGAAGTACCTGACGAGACTCCAGAGAGTTCCTGCCTAGCATCGAAGTAATTTAGAAAATAAACAAAACACCTACCTAAACACTTAAAGTTCAGTACAAGAGATCAACTATCCAATTTCTCCCTAAATGTGTGCCTGATTGCTAAGGGACTGAACTTCATTCATTTTATGATGTCCAACCCAATACTGAAGGTGCACTCCCTTGGAAATTATTTAGTTACTCACAGATGCTATTGCCTTACATTCAGTAGTGAGCTAAGGCCTTCATTCGACAATGCAGTGTCCAGCTTTAGTCATAAAGCACATGTGGAAACCACTTTAGAACAACCAAGTGAGAGACCATCAGTTAAACTTTAGTAATCACTAAGGGCTTCAGTCAAGTCTGACCTCCTGGGCTGGAAGGAAATGAGTAGGCAAGCATGAGTTCAAATGAGGTTAATTTGTTTGGAACAATGGATCAATCTCCAGCACCTAAGTGTAATATATAAACATTAGAGACATATTCCCACTGAGATAAGCATTATATTCTTTTCCTTTTATAATGCAAATAACTCCAGGACGAATAATACAAGTTTACATTTATATTCAGTTTCAAGGCTCAGAAGAGCTTTCTCTAGAAACATTCCTCTGAGTTAGGGTGAGTATTACTTTTCTTCCCACTCGACAAATGAAGATACAGTCTCAGGAAAGTTAAATGACTTGCCTAAGGCCATACAACTAGTGTTGGAGCTGGGATTCAAAATCACACCTCTGGCTTTATACACCAGGCTTGCTACTAAAACATTCATTCCTGCCACTTTAATGAAAGAAATGCATTAGGAAAGTGGCAAAAAGAGATAAAATGGAAGGAAAGAACTGAGTACTTGAAAAAGTTCTCGAATAAAAGGAGACAGAGGCATGGACAGAAGATGAATCACCACAAATTTAATTTTTTACACTGTTGGTTCTTTATATGGCATAGACCTTACCTCAAGATTTGAGTGGGTCTCCATCATAACCTTGAGAAGAAATCTTCTCTAGCTGTAGAATCACTTTCCAAATCTCCTTTGAAAACTCTCAGTCAATAAAATCAAACTATACTGGTGATTTGCTAGGAGCCAGTGAATTTTGAGTGTGAAGAGTTATTTTTTAAAGTAGATTTTTTATTAATATATTTTATTTTTACATTGTCTAGATTCCCCGTGCCCTTTTTTTCTGTCCATCTCATAATAAAATTTTAAACAAAAAAAGAAAAAGAGGAAAATGTGAATAAATCAGCAAATTTATCAATATAGCCAGCTTTTGCTTAATGTAAGTGGACTGTTCTGTAGTGCTCCCCAACTCCTTCCTGGAGCAGAGGATGTCTGACAGGGGACTGCACCAGGGCTGCTTCCTCAGCTTTCCCCATGGAGAGTTATTTTTCAAAAACAATGGTAACATTTTTTTTCTTTCCCCAAAATGGCATCTTTACAACAGATGAACTGAAATAATAAGAGCCTCATAAACAATTAGAGTCACTAAGATCACTCTTAATACACAGGCTAGATTGATCCACAGAGATGTGGAAATTTACAAACTTGCTTCAATACATATAGATGGCAAGGTATTCTATCATAGGCAGGAAGCTGTTGAGCAGGCTGGGGGAAGAATATATGCAGAAATAAAGACTAGTGACTGAGTATAAGGGTTGTGCAATGAGAAAATAGAGCATAAAACAGGGTCTGATGAGGAAGCCTCTTCAAAGTCAGGATGACAGCAATCTCACTATTAAGTGAGAATCAGAATGAGGCTGGATACCACAGCAAGCAGTGTGGTATGAAGCTTGACAAAAATTTCTCACAATTTGCCATGATCAAGTGCTCCATGGGTAAACATGGATTTTATTCTCATCTATTCATATATGGCTCCATTGTCAATTTCCTTATAATTCCTTTGACTCCTAATGTCATTTTCCTCAACGTTCCTCAAGGCAACAACTTCCGCAAAGTGATGGCAAACAGGTGTGTCAGGCCTATCTGCACTGGGACTGTGAGGACATGCATCTGAATGGGAAAGGTCAGACAGAGTTCCCAGAAGTCTATGGTTAAAAAGTTAAGGTGATATCAGTCTGTTAGTGCTGAGTAAAATAATACCTTACATTTTTATGTCATTTACTAGATAGTCAGGAGCCAAGAAGAAAATAGCTCTAATATCAAATTAAAATTAAAAAAAATCACAAGACCAGCTGACAGTTGGGACCCAGGAGATCCACAAGAACGGTAAGGGTAGGTAAAGTATTCAAATTAAAATATCTGAGACAATGGAGCAGTGAAATGACAATGGAAAGATTCTCTGCCACTGAGAAAAAAACAACTTTTCCTACCTTCTTACTATTATCATTAGATCTAATAATCAAGCTTGATCATCTTAAGATGTGCAGATGGAATGTGCTAATGTGGAAATGGAAACAAAAAGCTGGTATGGGGGATAGGGAAACTGAGGGGAAGGCAGAGCCTGACAATTACAATGGAATGCATCAGATTGAATAAATCTTAGCTTCTTCATCTGTAAAAATGTGGCTAATTATGTCTTAGCATTCAGATTTAGACTTGAAAGGGGTCTTAGAAGCCCCCTAGCCCAACCCTCTCATTTTATAGAAGATATAAGGCCCAGGTAGGTTAAGTGTGAATTGCTTCACAAACTTTAAAACATTATATGTATAAATGTCAGTTATTAATATTGGTAGTATTAATCAAAGAATTTGTCACAAGGGTAGATAACACAGCTAAATGTTATATTGCTGTTCAGATGATATCACAGACATAAATCTTAATTCCATTAAATAACTGGTTAAATTCAAATGAAGAACTTGTTAATAATTCTTTAAGAGCTCTGTTAAAATATATATTGATATCTTTTTTTGCTCTCTTTGTCTCTTCTACCAGAGAGACATTTTTAAAACAAAGCATTTAAAAAGAAAAGAGGAAGAAGAGAAAAAAAATTTGTAAAACTGATTAATATATCAACAAATCTAACATTGTATGCGATGTTCCACATTTGTGCATCTCCTGTTTTTTTAAAGGATTTAAGCTAGTTGTCTTCTCATATCTCTTCTTTGAGACCAACACCATTCTGTGAATTTTGAAAAATTTATTTTTTGATTGATTGGTGATTGATGTTCTTTCCATTTATTATTGTAGTTAGTGTTTATATTGGTTTCTTATTTCAGCTGGGTTGATGGAGCATCAGTCCTAGAATCAGCAAGACTCATCTTCCTGAGTTTGAATCTGGCCTCAGATACTTATTATCTGTATGACCCTGGGAAAAGAACTTAATGCTGTTCACCTCAATTTCTTCATCTGTAAAATGAGCTAGAGAAGGAAATGACAAACCACACCAGTATCTTTGCCAAGAAAACCCCAAATGGGGTCATAAGGAATTGGACGTGAACTGAACAATAAAAACAAATGCAAGACTTTCTCAATGTAATAGGGGGTTACATATTCCTAGACTACCTAAGAGAGTGTCAACTAACATGGGACATGTTGAATATCCTGCTCCTAGGAAGCTGGAGAACTAGTGGATGAATAGACTTTCCATATCGATGCATGACTGTCTATATGTTTGTTTGTTTTTCCCATTTGCTGCATACCTAAAATTTTCTGCATCTTTATTTATTTTTTTAAATTAAATTTTATTTCGGATTCAAACACCAGAACACAAGTAGAGAATAAAGAAAAAAACCCATAAACTTAAATATTGGAACTTAATTACAAAGAAAGAAAAGACAAAATAGAAACCATGTCATGTGCATAGCAGATCATGAGAGGATTCAAAATATATAAGTATAAATTTTCATTTCCAGAAAGCTAGATATATTGAGAGCTGTCCATCTTTTCTTTGCTTGCTTGTGAGTTTTGTTCTCTGCTGTGCACTTTTTTACCTTGTTCTTTTTTCTTTTCCCCTCCCCCCCAAGGTTACAACTGAGTGTGGATATATTTCTCTATAACTATAAATACATACACATACATATACATACATACATATATATATATATATATATATATATATATACACACACTTACTTAAACAGACATATACATTCCCAAACAAATTCTACTCCTGATCTTTGTTTTTGTGATTGTGCATATGTCTTGTTTCCTATCCCTCCTGATTCCTCTACTTTATTTCTACCCACTACCTTGCCCTTCTATTACTTAATCCACCCCCTTCCAAGAATCCCTTCCCTATCCTCCCATTCCCACAAATCTAAACACCCTTCTAAAGTCCCCTATAACCTCTTCCCTCCTCCTTCCCTCTAGAGATCCATCCCTTATCCTCTCCCCCTCCCTATCCCCTCACCATTTTATTTCTATTTCTTCTAAATTTAGAAGACTTTTATACTCTTATATATATATACATATATATGTGTGTGTGTGTGTGTGTGTGTGTGTGTGTGTGTGTGTGTATTGTTCCCTTTTAAACCCATTCCTGATGAAAGTAGGTTACCTCCTCCCCTATCTAATTCTTCTGAATTGACTCTTCCTCTTGTACCTCATTTGTATGAAATAATTTGTATGAAATAATTACTCTTTTTAGCTGTTCCTAAATAATTTTACTTTTTGAAGTCATATTGATGGGATGTGGCCCAAACCGAGGTCTTTGCCACTTGACCCAAAGGGAATCTGGCTCCCCTTTTGTCTACAGTCCCCAGCCCCTCGTCTCCCTTTGAAAGCCTTAGCCTACCTTTTAATCTCATTCAGATACCTTTCAGTTCCTTCATTATCTATTCCCATTGTCTATTCAATCTCTTAGACATTCCAATAGAAATTCTCACCCAGACCACTTTTCCAGACCATTTTCCTAGACCCTTCCCTGGTTACCCAAAATATATAAGATCTACTCTGGCCCCCATTTGGGGCTGAGAACCTCAAGCCCAAAAAGCTGAGATATTCTCATGCTCGCTCGTCCTCACGAGTGTTATGTGGCCTATGTGTTTTATCACTAATAACTTTTCCTCTTAATGAAGAAGATTTGAGTTGAATTCTTTCAGACAGGGCTGGTACGGCTATCTTGGGGTGTCCCCCAGGAGCACCTCAAAGTCCTGTACCTCTTCAATATTATACTAATGTCCACCCCAATTTTTCTTATGAGCTACCCAATTATTAGTAAGAATCTTAGACATATGTTTTGCATATTTACATATATAAAAAGTAAATGGTCTGTCCTTTTTGAATCTCTTGTAATCAGTCTTTGGTATGTACATTATGTTTCTCTTGGCTCTTGTATGTCAAATCTTCCATTAAATTCAGGGTTTTTTTTTTTAACAAAATCTTGAAAATCTGACAGTTGATCAAATGTTCATTTTTTTTTCATTCAAGATTAAGTTGAACTTTGCTGGGTATGATATTTTCAGCCAGAGCCCCAGTTCTTTTGCTCTTTAGTATATAGTATTTCAAGACCTGTGGTCCTTTAATGTCTCTGCTGCTAGGTCTTGTGTGATTCTAACTGTGTCACCATCATATTTAATTTTTTTTTTCTTGTTGCTTGTAATATTTTATCCTTGAGCTTGGGGTTTTGGAATTTGACTATAATATTCCCATGAGTTTTCCTCATAGGATCTCTTTTAATTGGAGATGGATATATTTTTTTCTATTTCTACTTTCTTTCCTTATTCTAATGCTTCAGGACAATTTTCTTTATTTCTTAGAGATAATAATTATTAAATTAATATTTAATTATTATGTCAAGATTCTTTTTGATCATAGATTTCAGTTAATCCAAGTATTTTAAAGTTTTCTTTTCTTGATCTGTTCTCTAGATCTGCTGTTTTTCTTAAAAGATGTTTCAGTTTCTCTTCTATTTTTTTCATTATTCATATTTTGTTTAATTGTTTCTTGATCTCTTATAATTTCACCGTCTTCTCCTTGCTTAATTCTAATTTTCAAGGTGTCATTTTCTTCCTTAAGATTCGGGATCTTCTTTTCTAATTGGTTGGCTTTCCTTTCATAGTCTTTTTGTTTTTCTTGGATTATTCTTATTCTTATTTTTTTTCCTTTTTGTTTTTCTCCCATCTCTCTCATTTGATTTTTTAAATAATTTTAAAATTCTTCTATGAATTCTTTTTGGGCTGGTGACCATTTGACATTACACTTTGGGGTAGGAAGGGGTTTCTTTGCTTCAGTATCCACCTCAGAAGATGAACCTTGGTCTTTTCTATTCCTTAATGGCTTTTTGTGGTTGGAACCTTTCTCCTTTGCCTTTACATTTTTGTAGTAATAGTTTAGTTTTTGCAAGCCCTGAGGTATGGGGGATGGTTCCTCTTGTTCGTGATCTTCAATTCTCCCCTCTAGCCTGGAACCAAAGCCAAACCTCCATTCTCCTGTGAGTGCCCACAGATGGAGGCCTTCTGCCCCATTGCTTCTGCACTCACCAGGCATGTGCTGGTTTCTTCTCACCACCCTCCCCTCTCCCCACTGTTCATCGTAGCACAGTTGGGTCTGGTGTTCTTTGTCAATAGAGGTTCTTTCTATCTTCCAGGGCTCAGAGTCCAACTGCCCTCACAATTCTGGGGCTAAAAGTTTCTGTAGCTGGGGTAGAGGCAGTCCCCCAAGCCAGCCAAGCCCAGGGCTTGACTCTTGTTGTTTAAGTGGTATGGGGCTTATTGTTAACTTGGCCCTTAGCCTGGAGGTGTTTACTCTTCACCTGACCAAATCCCTCCTCCTGGGATTTTTCTTCTGACCTTCTGGAATTGTCCCAGGAAGACCTCTGTTGTGCCCCTATTCTTATTTATTTTTACTCACACTTTGTTCATCCTGAAGTGCTATTTTGTCTTTGTGGGAGAAAATCTTGAGAGCTTAGAATTTTCTGACCTCCTCCACCATCTTCCCCAAATCCTCTCCTTCTGCATCTTTAAAACTGACTGAACAATGTTCAGAACTTTTACAGCATTTTTATATGAGAATGAAAGTGACTCCTTCACTAAAATCCAGGTAGGAATTTAGCTAAACTTTGATCCTAATTCCACTACCCCTCCCTCCAGACTGAGGTGGGGTAGTGGGTGATATATGCTAAAATGTATTGGGAAAATGTTTACATAGTTATTCTTGCTATACTTTTGAAGTAAATATTCCTTGGGTGGGTGGGGTAATGTAAGGATAAGCAGTTAAACAAAATTGAGGTACTAGCCACTTGCAATCCTATAAAGTGGAGAAACATAACCTTTGGGGCTTGAGCCAATGGTAGAGAAGAAAAACCACCCAACCATTTCAGAGTAATCTGGAGGAGTAAAATGTTTCAAGTCTGATCCTGAAAGATGGAAGCCAGAGTCAAAACCAGGTTACACATTTCTTTGCAGTCATCATGAAGTACTGAACTTCATGTGCTGAACTCCATTATGTTTTCTGACCTTCACCTTGTATGCCCTTCTTCACAGAAGTAGGAGTTCCCGCCTTAGAAAACCTGCCGAGAAAGATACCCACCCCAATCTTATTCCATGATCCTTATATGGTCCCAAAGGCAGTATTAACCAATCGCTTGTTTGGTTTCTGTAACTTCCCGCTTAGCAACCCCCCTGATGGTTCCTCTGTGGCCTCTGCCTTTATAAACTCAAGCTCTGTCCCTGATCTGGGGTGCTCGATTTGGGTATGTACCCTTGAAGCCAACCGCTAATAAATCCATATTTCAAATTATGTCTGGGTCTCACTCGCTGATTTCTCTGTGCAACAATCATAGCAGTTGTTTCTGACAATATATTAATATTCTATTATATTCACATATTATAATGTATTAGCCACCACCCCATCCATTCAATAGTCACTGATTTTGTTTCCAGCCCTTTTCTATGAAGAAAATGCTACTGTAAAAGTAATGGTATATATAGAACCTTAAAGATTTCTTGAAAAAAACTATTTTTTAAACAAAATCTGAACTATGGGTCTGAAGGCCATATTACAAATAATTATTATTATAGTAGTGTATTGGGTTTGATATTTGGCATTAAGGTACATCCTCTCTTCATTAAAAGATTCATGCATTGCAAACCAACAACAAGAAACCTTTGTGACTAGCATAGGGAAGAGTGTGAGAAATGAAAGTTAAGTTTCTACATAAGTAGATAAGAAATCAGCACAGACAGGCTAACTTCTCCATGGGGAGGGGGGGAGTGATAACACAATCCTAGACACATAATGTACGTTAGGGGTAGGGCATATAAGGAAGATTGTTACCCAGAAGGATTAGGACCTATCCTGATCCAGAAGGAAGAAGTTAGGTAATTAGGTAACTGTAAAACTTGACCTGGCTTCTTTTATGAGGGCATTTTCTCCCCCTTCCAAGGAAATGTTCCCACTTCTTGTGAGAATCTAAAGGACACACTTCAACCTCTTTAATAAAAAGTCTTTGACACACCAGTCTTCAGAACTGAGTCTGGGGTCATCTTTACAACAAGAAGAAAATCAAATTCTATCATGTCAAGAAATGTCCTAAAAGCCCTGTTTTGTTCTTCACTCAGACTACATTGTTAATGCTGGTTACCACAATCAGGTAATTGATAGTGTTTTGGGGAAGATGATAGGAAATGTGAAGAAGGATTTATGAATTTAGGGAGTTATTATGTTTTCAGATTATTATTCCTTCTCAATAATGGGCAAGTATTATAGGGTACATTTCCTGGATTTGATCAGGCTCAGAATAATTAAGGAAACTTCAAGAAGGAAGTCTCTAGGCAGTGGGAGAGGTAGAAGAACAAATCACACAAGAATTAAATGCTGTTAATGGGTAGTTTAAGCAAAAATGTTTCTTTGTTTCATGAAAAACAATTTTTCACTGGTCATATGTTACCTTCTGTTGCTATTAGCATAGAAAAGACATGCTCCTGCCTCCTCATACCTTCTGGATCCTTTACTAGGCATAGATTGTGATCTGCCACTTCTTCTGCTTTTGTCACTGTAAAAGGACAAGGGAGACCACAGGGCAGATGCTCATTCAGAACTGCCAACATGCATCATTTCCTTGTGTTTAAAAATTATGACCTTCCTTGTTTAATCATACATTGGGTCAGTCATTTATATCAGGCCCATATTGTAGGTTAGAGTAGCTACTAGATGCTTTCTATGGCAGTAAATAATAATACATTTACTTTTTCAAATGTAACATGAGTTCTTTTTTATTCTCTTGTACTTTTTGTAGAGGAATGGGGTTATACAATTTGCCAACAGGGACTCAGAAGAAACCATAAGCTCATAAGAGTTTTTTTGTTTGGCTGAGTGAGTTTGGGATCAAACAGACTGAGTTTTGAGTGTTCTGAAAAATAAGGTCTACCTTGTTGGAAAGATATGCTGGTACAGTAGATCATATTCTCAAGAAGACTAAAAGATGGACTGTGCACCTGGGAATGGAATTTTACTATAGAGAAATAAGGAACTGAATTAGATCTAGAAAATAGTAGTTACAAAGTAGCTTAACCAGTGTGAACTGCATAAAATCTTCTTTTATGCGCTTTTGATTACCCACAAATCTATGACTGATATTTCACAGATGCCCAGACTCATAATTCAAGAAATTTAAGAAAATCCAGAAACATTTAATAAAGATTTGCCAAATTCAAGATATTAAATCAGATGTTTGGGATATAAAGATAAAATGGAACAGTCCCTATTCTTCATGGAGTTTACATTATATTCAGAAGAATCTCAAAAGTCATGTAGCTTAACTCAAAATTGAATAAATATAAAAAAATAGTATAAATATATATAAATGAAATAAATATAACTAACTAATGTATAAATATAAACAAATATAAAACATGGTCATGAGGCCTCCATTTGATCAGCTTTAATGACAGGTAATTCACTGATTGCTAAGGAATTCTCTTTTGGACAATCTCATATTATAGGAAACTGTCTCTATATCAAATTGAAATCGGAGAGAGAGAGAGATAGAGACACAGAGAGAGAGAGAGAGAGAGAGACAGAGAGAGAGAGAGAGACAGAGAGAGAGAGAGAGAGACAGAGAGAGAGAGAGAGACAGAGAGAGAGACAGAGAGAGACAGAGAGAGAGACAGAGAGAGAGAGAGAGAGAGACTGACAGAGACAGAGAGAGAGAGAGAGAGATGGGAGGAGACACAAAGAAGACCAAAAGTTTGGATGAATCACAGAATATAGGAAGTTGAATCACTGGAGGAGGGTTTTCTGAGTTTAATAAAAGAGTTTGTATTTGATCCTAGCACCAAAAAGGAACAAAAGGAGTTTAATGAGTAGGAGAGTAACGTAGGTCTGTACTTAAATAAAATCACTTTGATAGCTTGTTGGAGAAGTGGAGAAAGACCTGAAGCAGGAAGAACAATTATGAGACTGTCACAATAATCTAGGTATATGATATGGTCCTAAAGTGACAGGCATATGAGAACAGAGAAAAGTTTGTAATGAAAGATGTTTTGGAGGTAATGTTGGCAAGATTTTGCAACTGATTGTCTATTGGAGTTGAAGGAGAGTGGAGAGTCTAGGATGATGTTGAAATTTTTAACTTGAGAGATTTAAAGAATATTGTCTCCTTTGTCAGAGAAAGGAAAATTTGAAAGAGGGGTAGTTTTGAGGAAAAGATAAATTCTTTTTTGGACATGGTAAGTTTGAGATGTTTTGGTACATCTACCAGTTGTGATAGAATTTCAAAATTTTCGTTAGGGAGTTTGTGATGCATTAATGAAACTCATTTGGGGGACTGGGGTGAATATATAAATATAATTGTTATTTGCATGGAGATGATGATTAAACTCATGGGAAAGACAGAGAAACAATAGATTCTTGGAAAATACCCATAGTTATGGGGAGTATGATAGTTGATGAACCAAAGACTGACAAAGGCTTAAGCAAGAGATAAACAAAGAGCCAGAGAGAAAAAAAAATACACAAAAATATAGACTGTTCAATAATGTCAAATGTAAAACATAGATTAAGAAGGATGAGAACTCATTGTTGTTCAGTGGTTTGGTCATGTCTACCTCTTCATAACATCATAGACCATAGCAGGGCAGTCCCTTCTATCCCCCTCTATCTCTTGAAGTCTGCCTAAGTTAATGTTTCTTGTTTTCATTATACTATCTATCCATCTCATCTTCTCTATCAAACATTGTTCTAAGTCCTGGGGATACAAGTATGTACAAAAAAAATAAAAGAAAGAAAGAAAGAAAGAAAGAAAGAAAGAAAGAAAGAAAGAAAGAAAGAAAGAAAGAAAGAAAGAAAGAAAGAAAGAAAGAAAGAAAGAAAGAAAGAAAGAAAGAAAGAAAGAAAGAAAGAAAGAAAGAAAGAAAGAACATTTGCTGGAATGAGAAGAAAATGTAGTGTGTGTGTGTGTGTGTGTGTGTGTGTGTGTGTGTGTGTGTGTGTGTGTGTATACAGCCATTATCTGGAGATCAGAGAACTTGGTTTATTAATTACAATTATCTACTGAAAATAATGTCATTAGGAATGGAAAAGAATAGCAATTGTTAGGTATATATAACTTCTACTGGAAAATTATGAAATCATATTTTCTGGGTGACCCAAGCAGAGAAAACTAGTATCCATATATACACAGAGAATGATATTGTTTCATTTCATCCTATAGATGATAATCAGGCAGAACCTGATGGATTTCAAACATTTATTCTTTTATTTTACATTAGTGGCTCCACCATTTACTTATATCATAGAAATGTAGTAAACTTGCTAAAAGGGGATAATGGAATATGCTATTTACAAGGGCCAGATGTATCTCAGAGAGTCTTGTAAGAAGGACTAAAGATTAAAGGCAGTAATTTTTTCTTTTGTTTACAACAAACATATTTTTGGTGAGACCTTTATTTTGCATGTGTATGCATTTATTTATATTTCCATTTTATTATTCAGTTATTCCACTTTATTATTCCATTTTAAAATTAAACTTAAATTGGTTGCTTAGTGTTTTGCATAAATCTGTACTAAACACATCAAATTTACCTATCTGAAAATCTGGCAATATAATTTGTTTTATTACTTTCTCTGCAATCTCGGACTCATTTGGCCAGAGGCAGTAACTTGTCAGTAATGTGAAAGGAAAACTATTGACAAAGTGGACTTATTTTCTAAAATTAAGATTAAACTACTGTATAAAGTTATACTACTTCCTCATTACATTCCCCCTCTTTCTTCTCTCTCATCCCCTAAGGCATTCACAATTCAGAGAGAATACTGAACTAATCATTTTAGAAGACAACACTCTCCATTTACCAGAAGAGTGATAAGACATATACAATATCATCATCACCACGAGTAACATCATCATCCTTAACCTCTTTATCAATATAGCCAATCTTCCAACATAGTGCTAAAAAAATATGCTCCTCCTTCCCCTTAAATATTCTCCTATACTGTGTTATGGGGACTGAAATCCCACTATTAGGTGAAAGAGCCACAAGAAAATTATTTATAATGGTGCATGGGTCCCCAGTATGTAGGACTTATGGGTAATGACAGGGGAAGGCCTGAGTTGAATTCCACAGTAAATTATATTGAACAACTAGTTTCTCTGGGTTAGAAATAAGAAGGATGTCAGCAAGGAAGAAAGAGTTGCTAAAAGGGGATAATGGAAGAGAGTATCAAATGTCCTGAGCAGGTCCTGGTTATGGTTGTTATTGAATAACAATAAAACCTGCTTCAAGTTCTAATTGGGAGGTTAAGAATAATGGAATGGTACCAGAAAGAGGAAGTGGGAAAGCATATATACAAATTTAAGTCAATTACCAATTAAAATACAGGATTGCTCTGTTTACCAACATCACCAGTATCATCTTCTATTTCCTGACATGTCACTAGGCAAGGGACCATCCATTACCCACTTGCATAAATAATCATATTTGTATTATCCTCTAAGCTTTGCCAAGCACTTTCAGTGTATTATTTCATTGCATTCTTTCAACAACCTCAGAAGTAGGGATTGTACATCTCCATTTTATATATGGAGAATCTAAATGGAGGGAGGCTAATTAATTTGTTCAGGTTTACTGAATGTTAGTTTCTGAGGTAGAATTTGAACTCAGTACTTTCTGATTCATTATGCCAGCTAAATGCTAAGTTATGTCTACTTCAAAAGAAAACTAAATCAGTCCAGTCAATGAATTAAATCAATCTGGGGGGAGGGGAATAGAAATGTCTGTCATTTTCTCAGAAACAAGAAAAGTGTAGATTCACAAATGTTCACATTTCCATCTGCACTTGGGGTTTTCTTGCCTAAGAAAATCCTTCCACTACTCTAACACACTTCTACCATTGGTGAATTCCTCCCGGGGTTTCTATTTTGGGGACAGATAAAGGTTAGCCATGTATTTTTTTTCCTCTCCTGCCTCTACTTTGACTTTCATGACTTTGCTTTTATAGTTCACATAGATAACTTCTGTCTCCTTACCCCATCGTTTTTATTTGCCTTTTATGTGCTTTTGTCTTCCCCATTAGAGTGTAAACTCTCTGATAACAAGGGGTGTCCTTCTTTCTTTCTTTCTTTCTTTCTTTCTTTCTTTCTTTCTTTCTTTCTTTCTTTCTTTCTTTCTTTCTCTTTCTTTCCTTCTTTCTCTTTCTTTCCTTCCTTCCTTCCTGCCTGCCTGCCTGCCTGCCTGCCTGCCTTCCTTCCTTCCTTCCTTCCTTCCTTCCTTCCTTCCTTCCTTCCTTCCTTCCTTCCTGTCTTCCCTCCTTTTCTTTCTTTCACACATACTTATATCCCCAGGGCTTAGCACAATGTTTGATACATAGTACATAGTTAATAAACACTTGTTGTCTTGTCTTGCCTCCATACGTGTTCCCTCGTGACTCTAGCTCACAATCATTTCTCCTTTCTCTGAATTGTATTCACATTTAGTATTTTAGAGTTTTTGGAATTGTCATGTACTTCAGCTGTACTTCCCTGAAACTAAGGAACACATAATAAAGCAATATATTATTATTATTATTAGTTTTTGCTTTTTGTTTTTAAGAGGATGAGACAGAGGGAATTTGAGGCCTCTACTGCTTTCTGATTCTTATAAGATTAACATCAATTAATTTGAGTCTTCAAATAACTGGACTAGCACTACTTTGCAGGCCTAAATGAATCATGATCATACATTTTGTTGAGAATTTTTTTCCACTGTAAATTTCACTGTCCTTCCACATGTATTTGCTCCAAAATGATTCTTTGTTCTTGTGAATCCAAAAGGAAGCAGCACTGAACATCAGGTCATTCTTATGTTATAATGTTATGCTAAATAATTCTTCTAAATGAAGGGACAAGATAATAGCTCCTAAGGTCAATGTGGTTCCCTTTGCTACAACTAAAGGGAATTTATTTTAGATAAAAATTTGCATAATTTTAAAATGAGTTAGAGAGTCCATCTGCTTAAAATGTTATAATTTTTCTAACTGGGGTTTAAAGTTATTATGATTAAATTAATATATTTTCATCTTAAAAAAAACAACTCCTTATATCTAAAAAAGAGGGAACCAAATTGACTTTGGGGGCCATTAAGTTACCTTTGAATTTAATGACAGATATCTGCACACCCATACATATGTACATTCATGATCATGCATATACATATACATACAAACATGTATGCACACATGTGTATGCGTATATACATGTTTGTATGTGTGTATATTTGTGTAAGTATGCTTATCCCCTGATCTCTTTATAGTTGAGGCAAAATTGAGCTTACTAGGAAAGATTTAGTAATGGAAGAATGCATTAAATTATAGTATGTGTGGACAGGCATTCACTGGAAAGGAAAGTTAGGGAAAGAATCCACTTTTTCTTGGTACTCTCTTCATCCCAGTTTCTCTGCCCATGATGCCTCTAGAACAAGTGTTCCTTCTCATTATCCCTTTTTCTGCCACTACACATTCCTACCTTTGCTCTTCAGGAGATTGCTGGAATACTACACTTGCTTTAACCACTGAAATACATGTAGTTCTAATTAGTTTCATTACTTATTTATGACCCTTAGAGCTTAGCAATATTTCTCACACTATCCCAACACGGTTATTGTGCAATGTCATTACAGTTGAATGACTTTTTCCTCACTTAGTCAAAGGCCTATGAAATTGATTGGGAATCTTATCACTTACTTTAAATAGAGTGGGTTAAGTAAATCAATCACCCAATCCTTACATTTCTTTTGCTTTGGAATTCTGTGTTCAAAAATATTACGTGCAATACCTCTGTACTTTCTTCAGAGCTTAGAGGGAATTAAATAGCATCAACAATGAGAAGCAGAAAAGAAGTATTCAAGATGGAGGAAAGTTATATTAAAAAATCAACTATTTTGAGTACTCAGTAGAGAGAAGAGAGAAAATTGTCCTTTGCTTACAAAGCTTGTTTTCCTTTGTCTCCTTTCATCTTGGCAGGGCAATGATAACCTAAGGAGTTTATGCCTTATGACGGAAAAATCCCTCTCCTCCATGAAAGAAAGAGTGAACAGGTGAAAGTACATATCTGATAGTCAATTAACAAGCATTTACTGAAGGTTTATTATCCAAGCACTGTTCTAACAGCTAGAGATGAAAGACAGAGACAGAAAGACAGAGACAGAGACAAAGAGGAGGAAAGTTTTAAAAAAAGTAAGACCAAATATAGTGCGTCCTCTCAAAGAGATCACACTCTTGCTTGCCTTCTCAATGAGGGTGGGTAGGGTGGGAGGACGGGAGAAAATTTGGAACCCAAAGTTTTAAAAACACATGTTTAAAAAAATTGTTTTCACATGCGACTAAGAAATAAGATATAACAGGAAATGGGGTATAGAAATCTATCTTTTCCTACAGGAAAATTGAAGGGGAAGGGGATAAGAGAAAGGTGGGGGAGATAGAAGGGAGGGCAGATTAGGGGAAGAGGTATTCAGAATGCACGCCATCTTAGGGTGGTGGGGGGAAAGACTAGATGGGGAGGAAAATTTGGAACTCAAAATCTTGTGGAAGTGAATGTTGAAAACTAAAAACAAATTAATTAATTTAAAAAAATCATACTTTAATGAGGGAGACAACATTTAAACAACTATGTACATACAAATTTATATATGGCTTAAATGGAAGGTAATCTCAGAGGAAAGACATAATAATGTGTGCTGGGAAAGGCCTTTAACAAAAGCTATAATTTGAACTGAATCTGGAAAGTAACTAGGAGGCCAGGAAACATGAGGAAAAGCCAGGTACAATTTTTGGAATTGGGCAATTTAGTGTTATGTTCTTGGAATAAAAAGAAAGTCAGTCTCTGTATTACAGAGTATGTGGAGAAAAGGAAAAATTTAAGAATACTAAAAAGTTAGTAAGGGGTTAGGTTGTAAAGGGTTTTAGAAGTAGAACAGAGGACTTTATATTTGATAGAGGAAATAATACAAAGCCACTAGAGTTTACTGAGCAGGGGAATGGCATGGTCTCACCTGAACTTCTAGATGATCATTTGGTAGCTGAGCGGTAGAAGAACTGAAGTCAGGGACACATACCAGAAGGCTACTGCAGTTGCCCAAGCAAGAAGTGATAGGACATGCACCCAGGTGGCAGCTATGTGAGTGGGGAAAATAGGATATAAAGGATAGAATTTCATGAATATAGAAATGACAAGGTAAGACATGACAACAGATTGTGTTTGTGGAGTGAGTATGAGTGAGCAGTCCAGGATGACATCAAGGTTATGACCCTGATGATCATAATTTGGAGAATAGCGGTGCCCTCAGAAGTAATAAAGTAGTTCAGAAGAGGGGGAAGTTTTGACAGAAAGATGTGTCCTGTTTTGCATAGACTGAGTCTGATATATGTGTTGGTCCTCCATTTTGAGAAGTCCAATATGTAATTGGTGAAGGAATCTCAGAAATGAGGAGAGAATAGGTCTAAAAATTAAAATAAATCTGAGAATCATCTGCAAAGAGAAGATAATTGTATCCATGGAAGATTGCTGAAGATTTCCAAATGCCACCCTGCTTGAGAAATCTATGCTGTAATTTGAAAGACTTGACAAGCACTCCAAGTTTCTGAAGCAATGAAATACTTACCTACAGCACAGATTTCATTGTGATTGGAAAAGATTTAGGCAAAATAATTTCCAGATCCCCACTGGAAGACCCTTGGGGAATTAATCTTATGGATATTTTGGCCAGTCTTTCACTTTAGGTATTAATATTTTATCTAAATAAACATACTTTGCTAGGGCTCTTGCAGAATCATAGAATCTTAGAATTGGAATGAAATTTATAGATCATCTAGCTCAGCTTACACTATGTTAGAATACTTTTAGGGATGAGGAACTTGGACAAAAGTAACTCTCCTTTGGGCCAGCTTTAATTACTAGCAGTTTCTTTTATTCAGTTGTACTCATCATTCCTACAACTCCACCTACCAGTCCTTAGCTGTTCCCTTTGTTGTACATGGAATCCATTCAAACTGAAGGAATGAATGAGTAATTTTCAAAGTAGTATGAATAATTCCTCATTTCATTTAATATGTTATAGTTAATGGAGCACAGAAACCCCCCTATTTTTACAGTAACTTTCAAATCATAGAATTTCATGGGTTGAAAGGGACCTTAGAGGTCATCTAATTACAAGTTTGTTCATGGGATCGTAGATTTAGAGCTGGAGCAGACCTTAGAGATCATCTAATTACAACTTAGTTGATTTTTATTTGTTTAAATCAGAATCAGTCTAACCTTTTCTCCTCTTGAAAAGCCCTTCACTTTTTTTTTTAAATGACAATCGTGTTCTACCTGTTCCAGGCTAAACTTCCCTATTTCCTTTATCCCTTCAGTTCTTCCTCATATCACACAATTTAGAGGGGATTAGCCATTCAGTTTGCCTTCCTTTATACATGTTTAGTTTGTTCAATATTCTTCTAATCATGGAACCCAGAAAAGAAAGCAATATTCCAAACTGTGTCTGACCAAGGTAAGTAGAAGGGAACTATTTACTTCATTCTTCCATATGTTAGACTGCATAAAGCTTACAACTTATTTGGGAGATAAAGCAGAAACAAAGATGATGATATAATGCAACATTATATGGTTAAATATGTTGCTTTATGTAGTAAATTATAGGTATTCAATAGCTTAAGAGGGAGAGAAAGGATGTTATGAGGACAGTTAATATGAAAGGGAGAGAATAAATATTCAGTGTCTATAATATTCTAGAAACTCTGCTAAGAGCTTTATAAATAACTTATTTAATCCTCACAATAACCTATTATGAGCCACATTTGCAGTTGAGGAAACTTAGGCAGACTAGGATTAAATGACTTGTCAAGAGTCACACAATTAGTAAATTCTTGAGCATGCAATTGAACTTAGATCTTCCTGACTCTGGGACTATGCTCTATCCATTGCACCATGTAGCTGTCTCTAGGTGTTGCATGTTATAGCTTGAAATATGTTATAGGGTCAAAAGCATGATTGTGTATGTTTTTGAACAGAATAGTTGAATTTTGCTGGATAAAAAAGTTTATGAAGGGCAGTAATATTAAGACATTTTTGTAAAGAGGTGGGTTATAACTAAATTTAAAATAAGGCAAAATTTTCTGGTATCAGCACAAAAATATGAGTATGGGAAATTAAAAAAAATAGTAGAGATCAGGAGACTGGTAAGGAAATAATCACAATCAAAGTAACAGATGGTAGTGAGAACTTGCAGGAGAATGATATAATGATAAGGAGAATGATGGGAATTGGAATATACAAATCAGAGAGAGAGAGAGAGAGAGAGAGAGAGAGAGAAACAGGGACAGACACAGACGAAGACAGAGAGAGACCAGAGACAGATGCCTAGGAAACATTAAGAGATCAAGAATTTGGGAAAGTGTGCAGATTTTGTGGTCACAGAACCTGAGTTCCAATCTTAGCTCTACTGTTTTTTACTTTACTTTTAGCGATTCTTCTGACCTTCAGTTTTGTCATTTATAGAATGAATGGGATTTGATGACATGACTTCTAGAGGCTTCTAAATCTAAATATATGATCTGGAGGGGAAAAAAATAAGCCAATAAGAGAGAAAAAAGGAATCATTAGACAGCTAAATGCAATAAAATGAATTTTCTCTGAAGGTGAAGGAAAAGAGTATATAGAAGAACTTTGAAAGTGTCAAATCTGGCAGAAAGGATATGGAATATAAGAAATGAAAAAAAGAAATTGGATTTTCACTTGAATTTATTCTGAGGGGAGGAGAAATTGGGGAGGTGATTTGAAGGTTTTGGGAATATTTGAATAAATCACAAGATTGAATTTAGAAAGAAAAAAATAGAGGACTTAAGACATTTGAGAAGTAGGAGAAAGATGAACTGAAGGAGAGGAGATCAAACTTAATTGGAATGAATAAAGTGGTCTCAACTAAAAGGACTACAGGCAAAACAAAATAAAGGTTAAAGGAACATTTTAAACAGAAGGAAGTGAAGCGATTTTCATCAGATCATTGATTATTGTCTTCTGTACATGAGATTTCAACAGATTAGGAAAATTCAAGTGAGAAAATTCTCCTTCCAGACCTAATGATCTCACTTTTTGGGTATACATTCTGATATCATTAATAATAATGCAGATCTATAACTGTTCAACACTGAGTATGAGTGTTGTCTGAGTCATTAAAAAGTTAAGCAACTAGTTTCACAGTAATAAAGCCAGTATATGTTAGAAATGAGATTTCAGGCCAAGATTTACTGACTCCAAAGCCAGTTCTCTATCCACCAACTAAGTAAGACAAATGGATAAACCAAAAAAAGAAACAAATGAATTCTGAGAGGATGGCAGAGTAGGTCAGAAAATTCCAAGCTTTCAAGATTTTCCCCCACAAAAGAGATGAAATGGAACCTCAGGGCAAAAATAAATGAGTAGGGGCAGAACAGGGGTCCTTTTGAGACAATTGGAGAACATCTGAAAAAATAGTCCCAGGATGAGATTTGCTTCATGTGAAGAATAAAAATCTCCAGGCTAGGTCCTAGGTCTGCTTTAACAACAAGAAGCATGTCCTGGGTTTACCTGATTTGGGAGGATGCCCCAGCCCCAGCCACAGGAACTTTTACTTCCCTACTCCCACCCCTATAGGGAGGGTTGTTAGGCATCTGAGCTAGGAAGATTAAGGGAACCTCTGTTGATAAGGAACACCAGATCTAGTTGTGCTGTAGAGACAGCCAGGGGAGAGAAGGAACCATTACACACCAGTGGGTGAGTGCAGAAGCAGTGAAGCAGGGACTCCACTGGCTGTAGGCACTTGCAGGAGAATAGAGGTCTTGGCTCCAGTACCAAGCCAGAGAGAAGAACTGAAAGAAGATTTAAGGCCAGAGGAACCATCCCCCATACTCCAGGACTAGAGGTGATTATAACAACTGAGCAACTACAAGTTTAAAAAAAAAAGCATAGGCAAAGGAGAAACAATTCAAGCATAAAGAGAGTTACTATGGGAATAGAGAAAACCAGAGTTTGTCTTTGGAGGGATACTGAAGCAAAGAAACTCTTTTCTTCCTCAAAGACTAACTTTAAATGGTTACCTGCTCAAAAATAATTTACAGAAGAACTTTAAGATTGTAAAAATCAAATGAGATTGAGGAAAAACTAAAAAAAATTAAGAATAATCCAAGAAAAACAAGAAGAATATGAAAAGAAAGTCAAACAATTAGAAAGGGAGATCCAGAATCTTAAGAAAATGACTCCTTAAAAATCAGAATTGGGCAAGGGGAAGCCAGTGGATTTATAACAGATTGAGAAATATTATATAAAATATAAAGAATAAAATAATAGAAGAGAATGTGAAACATCTCATAAGAAAAACAACTGATCTGAGAATAGATCAAGAAGAAAAAACAAGGTCAGGTAGCTGGCTCAGTGGATAGAGTACCGGCACTGGTGTCAGGAGGACCTGAGTTCAAATCCAGCCTCAGACACATAATACTTATTAGCTGTGTGACCCTGGGCAAGTCACTTAACCTTGATTGCCTCATCAATGAATAAATAAATAAAATAACATAAGTAAAAAATTAAAAAAGGAAAGTAAAAAGAAGAGAAAACATAAGAATAATCAGACTACCTGAAAGCTGTGATTAAAAAAAAAAGAATCTTAATACAATAATAGAAGAAATAATTTAAGAAAATTGTCCTGAAGTATTAGAACAAGAAGGGAAAGTAGAAATAGAAAAAAGACACTGATCACCACCTGAAGGAGATTCTATGAGGAAAACTCATAGGAATACTATAGTCATATCCTGAAACCCCCAGCTCAAGGATAAAATATTACAAGCAAGAAGAAAAAATAAATAAATATGGTGTTGCCACAATTAGAATCACACAAGACCTAGCTGTGGTGACACTAAAAGACTGAAGGTCTTGGATGACTATGTATTGAAGGGCAAAAGAACAGGGGTTCCAGTTAAAATACCATACCCAGTAAAGCTAAGCATAATCCTGAATTGAATAAAAAATGGAAATTTAATGAACTGTCAGACTTTCAGGACTTTGTTAAACAAACAAACCCTGAACTTATTGAAGATTTTACATGTATGAGCCAAGAGAAATTAAGCTTTTGTTTGGATTCACTGCAGTCAAGTAAGTAAATTTAAAGGTAGCAAATTTGAATTTAATTTAGGAAACCATCCCACATCTTAGATACACAGATTTTTGGGGGTCTCCTGGAAGTTATGTGACTGCTTTTCTTTAGACAGAAGTTGCCATGTAGCAGCTATCATTCAGTAGGTACCTTGCTAGACCCTACCTTTGGAAAGTTTCAGTGGGCCTTGGGATGGACAGGAATGGTGAATAGTAACCATTTTCTTATACTCAGCTGGTAAGGTTCCCAAGCTTTTGAAGATTTGACATTTTTGAGCCAAGAGAAATATAACGAACATACCAAAAACTAAGTACAAGGGATTCAATAAGGGCAGACTATTTATCTTTCATGTATGTAAAATGTAAAATGTATGTCTAAGATTGTTTTTATCAATTGGGTGGTTCATAAGAAAGATTCGGGTGGACCTGAGTATGATATGGCTTTAAAAAGTAAAACCATTTAGGAAAAGCTAAAAAGAGTAATTATTTTTATACAAATGAGGTAAGAGAAGAAGAACTGGAATACAGGAATTAGATGGGGGAGGAGGGCTGTCATGGAAACCTACTTTCATTGGAAATGGGTTCAAGTGGGAATGATACATATAGATCTAGAAGGGTATAAAAGTCTTCTAAATTCAGAAAGAAATAAAGTTCTAAGGTGATAGGGAGGGCAGAGAGGAAAAGGAAAAGATCTTTAGTGTGGATGGTTAGGGTATAGGTCAAAGGTGGGGTATAGAAGGTGTTTGGATTTATGGGAATGAGAAGATAAGGGAGGGATCCTTGGAGGTGGGGTAGGTTAAGTAATGGGAGCACAGCGAGATAGCAGGTAGAAGTAAAGTAGAGGAATCAGGAGGGATAGGAAATAAGAGAGATGCACAAATATAAAAACAAAGATTAGGAGTAGAATCTGTTAGCAAAATTATGTATTTATATATGTATCTGTGCATATATGTATATGTGTACATATATGTATATATCTATATATCAATATCAATATATATATATATATATATACACTTGTATGTATATATCTATATATAAATATATCTATGCTTAATTGTAAGCCTCTAGAGGCAGAAGGAAAGAAGGGGGAAGAAAGAACAAAGTAAAAAGTGTACAGCAAAGAACAAAAGAAAACCTACAAGGAAGCAAAAAAAGATGAACAACTTTCAATATAATGTGTAGTATTTATTACATAGGCTTTCTTGAAATGGAAATTTATTGTTATGTATTTTGAATCCTGTCCTACATTCTGCTGTGCACATGACATGCTTTTCCCTTCCTTTTCTTATTTTATATTTGTTTTAATATTTAAGTTTATAATATGTTTCTTCTTATTTTCTTATGTATTTAAGCTTTAGTACTTAAGTTTAAAATAAAAAAAAATTAAAAATAAGCAAATGTAGGCAACAAAGTGCTCAAAAAGCGAGAATGTGGAGAATGTGCTAATATGAGGAGAAGAAGGCTATGTTGAAGACCTTCCCCCAAAGCTGTTTTCAAAAATTGTTCAAAATTACTAATAAAAACATGTTATAATAGTTTTGAAGTATCACCTGACATCTATGAATTTGACAAATAACAGGAACACATTAAAACAATACAGTGGACTGTGGGAAGATATACACATTGGTTTATTGTTCATGCAACTGTGGACCGGTCTAACTCTTCTAGAAAAGAAAAAAAAGCAACACTTGATTTTTTAAAGAAAAACTACCATTTTTATTAAAATCTTTAAATCTAATGATCCCATTGCTGGGTTAGCATTTTGATGATGTTATGGAAAACAAGAAAACACACACATACATACAAATATTCTTAGCAAAACCATTGGAAACAAGAGAAAGTTCAAAACAAGTTATATGCCCAGTCATTTGGGAATGGATAATACATGCATACATACATACATACATATGCACACATATACATATGTGATATATGTAATGTAATAATATTGTACTAGAAGGATCAACCATGCTAAAAACACTGAAAAATTCAGAAACCCACATTTTGCAAAAAATAGTAGCCTGTCTTTTTTTTTATTCTTTGAATTTGCAAATTGTAATGTCTATAGATATTACATTAGAAGCATATTCACGAAATAAATTACCACCTAATCACCTATTTACTTTTTACTAAGACCTAATTCAACTTCCCATAACAACTCCTTTTTTCTAATTATTTAAGTACAAATCCATTTTGTATAAATCAACTGTCCTATTTAACTTTTTAATTATAAATGCAATTAAAGTTAATGCAATAATTAATGTCTAGCTTTAGGGGGAAGAGACAAAGATCTCTGTTATTTATTATGCATTGTTCAAATGGAAGATAAAGACAGTGGAAAAGACAATCTAATGCTAAATTATGTTTCAGTTGCTCTTGAAATAAATGTATTCACTGACTTTATTTTTCTAGCATTGTTCATACCTCTCTGATGGTATGTAACACATCCTTCTTTGTAGTTATAATGATTTGCACATGTATTAGATTTCTAGTGCAAGATAACCTACTTGCTGTAAGGGGCTAAGTGATGTTTGCTATTATTGCTTTCTCCATTAGACCTACTCAATATCTGGCACAGCAGCTTGCATGTAGTAGGCTTTTAATAAATAAATGTTGAATAAATGAGTATAAATGAATTTTTAAAAAATATAAGAATTATCATGTGCAAAGACTATCAGTGTAGAATGGATTTCAGTTGCAAAATATCTAGCTTTACTTCAGAGTAAATGAGTAGTACTTTACATAAAATCTCAGAATATTAGATCTAAAAGGGGCACATTAGACATCATTTAGCCCACTCACCTATCTGTACCTATATGAAATTAAAGTCTATTATTTAAAGGTACTTGGTCCAGGTCACATAATAAAACACAATTAAAATCAGCATTTTTGAAGGCCTAGTTTGTGAAAAAGTACTATGCTAGGCATCGGGTATATAAAAACTGACATGGAGGGGGGGAAAAAAAACCTTATCCCCTCAAAGAGCCTGCACTCTACAGAGGAATACAGACATTAATCCAGTTAATGAGAGGAATACAACCTAGGCATATTGATTTTTGTTCTGTGAAAATCACTACACTGTATCATGATTTGTGAATTGTTTCTTTTATTTTTACGTTATTTCAGAAATAGCACCTTGGGGTTTCTTTTCTATAGTATTTCAATTCATTCCCTCTTACTTCTCCACTAAAGTCTTACTGTGGCTTCTCAAAGACTGTTTACATGAAGAATGGGCTATGGCATCTTGCCCGCTGAAACAAGAAATTTAAATTCAGTCCTTTTGATGGACTACAACACTGTTTTTTGATGAACTTACTAGCTGAGAGGGGAAATACTTATTCCAAAGTTGGACACTAGTTATTGAAAATTCTGGCTAGAAAAATTCAATTTTAGAATTTATAAAGCATTATGTGAAAGTGGAGATTTGGTATTATTCCCTGACACTAAATAGATTAATGTCAGCTCTTGATAGTGACATTTAACTAGGTTCATTCTCTCCTATCCTAGGAAAAAAAATACATTGTAAACTGATTAAAAGAGTGGAGAGAGTGAACTACAGTGAGACAGAAGCATCCACCTAGCCTTAATGGCTGGTTGGACAGATAAATGGTGCAGTAGACAGAGAACTGGGTATGGAGCCAGGACAGATCTGAATTCAAATCTGGTCTCAGATTTAATTGTGTGACCATGAGAAATTTCTGTTTGCCTTAGTTTCTTCATTTGTAAACTGGAATAATAATACTACCTTCCTCCTAGGATTGTTGTGATGATCAAATGAGATAATATTTATCAAGTGCTTTGCCAACTTGGAATTGCTATATAAATAATAGTTGCTGTTGCTGTTGTTGCTATTGTTGTTGTCGTTATCATTATGATTGTTTGAGAGTGGTAAAATTCCTGAGGATCAGATGAAGTAATTAAACATGGGAGTGGAGCAAGTCAAGTGTGCAGAAATGAGAGTGGGCCAGGAGGATTCTAGGGAAACAAAAAATAGAAGAAAGGCATCTTAACTACCTTTTTGACTTTTGTAATCTCCCTCTACCTTCTTGGATCTCACTGCCCTCATCTGAAACATGAATGGAATGTAGTAGATGATTATTATGGTCTATATTCCCCTGGTCTTATTTGCCTCATTACTGGTAGACATTAATTTCCCTGGATGCTACTGATAAAAGCTCCAAAAGGTTAAGAAAAAAAAAACATTTCTAAAGTTGACATTTAGTTGCTCTCAAAATTTGCTTAGGCAGACCGCTACCCATTCTTTTCATGGATCAATCCAAGGTGAGGAGTGATATTTCCCTCCTCCATCTAACTAGTAAATTATTCAGACAAATACTCAACTTAAATGGTTTCTCTAAAGGGAGCCAGTAGATGGTTCCATGTTAGCTACCCAGGTTTTGTAGATCTTCAGATCACACCAAAGACAAACCCTCAGCAACGAAGTATATGTCTCTGTTAACTGCTAATAAAATTTTTTATAATGGCTGAAAGATGCTTTGAATGGAATAGCATCATTTCAGAGACTAGTAAATTCTGCCTGACATTTCACTGAAATAAACTAGTTACCAGCACCTATGATACTTTCGATCACAAATTATACCTCTGTTTCTATTATATTGTACCCAGGCTGAAGAGTATTGTCAGTGAAAATGGACATTTATTGTCATAGAAGACATGAAGCCAATCAGAGCAGCACTCAATCTGGTACTATGCTAAAAGAATAGAGACAAGGAGAGAAAACTTGCTTATACATGGTTAAATAGATAGATACATATGTGTACACATGTCTAGGACTTCATTTAACCAAAATAGATGAGCATTAGCTTTTTTATTTGTTTTATTCAGCAGAGTGGAGCAAATAAATAATGACTGGTAATATTGGGTTTTAATATCTATTCGATTCTTTTGGTAACCCATCAATCATGTCTGAAAATCAGGTTTTGAAGAAGAATGTTTAAAAAAATAGTCCATGAAAAAGCAGTCTCTCACTATTGATAGAAACACACAAAAAATAGGTAAACAAAAGAAAGGAGAGGGAATGGGGAAAGCAGTGGAAGAAATTGTTAATAGATGAATTTTTATCACTTTCTTTGCTCCTTTCTCCTCCTGGATCAAATAGTCTCACAGTTATATATCATTACACCACTTAGTGTGAATTAATGAGACAAGTAGGTGGCACAGTAGAAGGAGCACTGATCTAGAGTCAGAAAGACCTGAATTCAAATAAAGCCTCAGAAACCAGCTCTGTGTCTCTGGTCAAGTCACTAATTTATATCTATCTCACTTTCCTCATATATAAAATGGGAAATTCCTCCCAGGTGTTGGAGGCTCAGATGAGATAATATTTCTAAAACACCTTGCAAAACATATATATATATATATATATATATATATATATATATATATATATATATATATATATATATATATATATATATATATATACATATGTATATGTATATATATATGTGTGTGTGTGTATACATATATATACACATATATATGTATATATACACACACATATATGTATGTATGTATATATATATACATATACTATATATAGTTATTATTATTGAAAGAATGAGTTAAATGAAGAGGTATTTATTAAGGATTTACTGAAAAACATCGTGCTAAATGTTAGGGATACAATTTATTTTTTTTAAGTAAGATAGCTTCTGCTCTCAAGATGTTCACATTTTAATGGAGGAGAAAAACAAAACAAAACAAGAGGAAACTGTTCAGAACTAATGACAAGGAAGAACCCCAAGGTGTGCATAGTTCAGCAGTAAAGCAGATGGTAATACTTTTTGATGTGTTTTTACCGAATAAAATTATATCAGTTTTTGGTGTTGAACAGAGTCAAGGATTTTGGCTATAAGAACTTTTTTTTTTTGGGGGGGGGAGGTTTCTCCAGGACTTATACCTATAGTACTTGCAGTAGCAATTTCCAGGTTTCATTTCCACAGCAGCTATTTTCTAGGAGAATGGCTATCACTACTGTGTTGGAAGCATTTCTCTTCTCAAGGCTGTTGAGTTAATAGTCCTGGGCTGTCTAGGAGAGGACATGGTGATCAAGATAGTGGTGGTGATTTTAACTTGCCAGGCACATGATGTTTACCGTATCTTGCTCATGTGCCTCAGATACTTTAGCTTGTTGAGATATGACAATCTATTAGCTCATTCCTTCAAGCAGTCATTGATTTTTTTATTTATATTTAAGTTTTTTGCCCGAATCCCTATCTAGTATTCTTCCTTCTTAATAGTTAATTAGTTGATAGCAATTTTATTTCTACAAAGGGATATTTATGGAAATGGTATGGTGAGGTAATAGTACAAAAATATTCCCCTAACCACTGGAAAACTGTCCCCTATGTACACTTTTGGTGTATGTGTCAAGTATATGGGTATATAAGGCCCAAAGCACACATGTAGGGAACATATGGGTCGAAGGTGTAACTCAGGGCTCACAAATTCCCCACCAAACTTGTTTCTGCATATACGTCATTAATAGTTGAGTTGCGTGCTTGCTTAGTTGGGATGGTTCCTTGGGAGATAGTTGGGATAGTCAGATTTGATGTCAAAGCTGATGGATCACTCCACTGCTGAGCTGGTTAGCACAATATGTCAGTAACAATGAAGTTTATCTGATAATTGTTCATTGTTAAAATATTACAGAATTAGAGGGGTGCAGTAGGAAAAGGTATACTCCAGGCAATTGAAGAGTAGAAGATTCTAGAACCAAGGGAGTTAAATAAAGCAGTCTGGGAATTTTGTAATAGAGTGTTCCAGGAGAACCAGTGACCAATCAAGTTAAGGGGGGTTAGAGGAGAGAAGTTCCTCAGGGGCACAACCCTCAGTGTAAGTAAGGAGGTTATTGGCAAGGGGCTATGGATTAGATAGATAGAGAAGATTCAGAGGCATCTATGTTCCAACCAACAATTATCATCAGGTATCAGATTCTAGCTTTCCTCTCCTACTCAGCCAAATACAGTTCTCAAATCTTTCATTCATAATAAGGTATCAATGACTGCCAAGACTGATTTCAGAATAATTTGCATCTTGACAGAGATTAAAGCCTTAAATTAAATAGATTTTTTTCAAAAGTTCAAATTTAACTAAATATTGGTCAAAAGGATTTTGCAAAGGGAAGGGCTCCTAATATCTCGCCCTGTGGGCACCATCTTCTGCTCTATTTTGGCAAAACGTTAATTCTCATATACAGAGTCCACGTTTTTTAAAAGAAATTTTAATTTTTAAACGCTAGTTTTATCCTCCTTTGTTGTCTCTCTGATCTCTTTTCATTCATTTAAAATTCAGCAAATTTGTATTAAGCAATTATTATACTAGGGACTAGGGGGAAGGGTCATACTTTGAATAAAACTTGATCTTATGTGGCTTACAGTCTCTGAGTATTCTAAAAGCTCTGGATTTTTTTTTTGACATAATTAATTTGGTACAACTCAAATGAACTGAATTATGGATTGCCATCCAACTGTTTGTTTCATACAGTAACAAATGATTTGATCTGGCAGAACTTCTACCATGGTGTCATGCTAATTCCTTTCCTTTTTTCTAGCATGCTGCTTGAAAAAAAATTCATAATTTTATAAGTCATAACTCACAACATCCCCTTAAAAGGGGAAAAAAAAGCATGATTGCATTCCTTTCCTTGTTCCTGGATGAAAATTAGAATTAACCATATTAGCACATTGCCAGGGGAACTGTAAGAGCCTATGTGTTATAGTGGAAGGAGAACTGTTCTTGATCAAAACAATGGTTTTAGGGTCCTGGCTCTGAAAATTAAAGGTAGTGTTTTCTAGTGGATAAAGCATGGGACTTGAAGTCTGGAGACCTCAGTTCCATTCCTTCTGACACTTGCTACCTTTGTGGCCTTGAGCAAGTAACTAAAGCTTTTTGAAATTCAGTTTCCTCATCTGTAAAATGAAGTTAAACTAGATTGCCTATAAGATCGATTCTAATTCTAAATCTATGATCCTAAAATTGCCAGTTATGTGACTGTGAACAAGCATTTTTAACTTCCCTACATTTCATTTTCCTCATTTGTCGTAAGAGATCTCATCAAACAGACTTCTGAGAGGAAGGTATTTTATAAAGTGTAAAGTGCAATAGAAATGTGAATTAGTATTATTTAATATAAATCACTTGTAAGAGTTCAATTAAAAATCAAGAAGAGACTACTATTTATTAAATCCTTTCCAGGTCCTGAAAGGGGTATCAGAAGAATAAGAGAGTCTCTGACTTCAAAGCAATTATAAATAATATCATTGGTAAATTAATGATGACGAATTAACTTTTTATGTGTTTTAACATTTGCAAATTTCTTCTGCATAAGCCCCTTGTGAGTTCGGTAATAGAAGTGTTATCATCCAGATTTTAAAGCTATGGAGACTGAGGCTCTGTGAGATTAATTGAATTGTCCATCATCATAAAACTAGCAGATACTTGATTTAGGATTCAAACAAGCATCTCTTATTTCCAAGTTCTGCGCTCCTTCCTATCTAATACCCAAATAAAAATGTTACAAAGCAAAAACTCCTAAGAGTTGTAGAAAGGTACTATAGAAGTTCACAGGAAGGAACAGTCACAATATTAATAATGCTTGATTTTTAAAGAGGAAATGACTATTTTCTATTGCTGAATGAATCAAAGTCAGAATAAGTAAATAGCTAATTTTGTTCCCTTTCTTTAAGTTCATTTCCCCTGAAACCTGAAAAACAGGAGTATGTCTAGAGTATTCTTAAAGTTTTCTAGGAAAAAATATCTATAGTATTGTTAATTTTCAGGAGAAGGAAAATCACAGCAATGCAAATCATTCATCTACAGCTGCAAAACTTGAACAGTACATGTTATCCTATTTTCTTGGATGTTTTGTTTGCTCCATTTTTTGTGGTCTTGAACAATTAGCCTTCCGTTCTTCCAAGGGGAGTTTTGTAACTTAATATACTTTTGGATTAGAAAATCAAGATGAAGCAGACTGAGGAATGAATTCCTATCTGGCTATCAGTTGCATTAGTGCAGGGATAGGAAAGAGAGGTCATCTCCAGGAATTTAGCTTAAAGAGGGGCATATGAAATCCGTTCTGACATGAAAAGAAGATAGGATTTGGAGTTAAAAGTCATAAGCTTAGATGCTAGCTCTGCCACTTATTAGATGCATGGCCTTTGGCAATTACTGAAGCTTCTTATAGCTCAATTTGTTCATTTGCAAAATAATAATAATATTGTCAGCACTATTTAGCTAAAAAAAATTGACAATCGAGAGAAATCTTTTATGTAAGGCATTTCAAGAAATGTAAAACACTATATAAACATTGACTGTTATCAGTACAATGGGGTTAATATGTAAGTGTTCATGTTCCAAAGGAACAAATGGTACAAGAATGGGCAGGTATTCTCCAGGTCTGGCTAGGAAGAGGCTCAATCCAAAGAAGTTAATTAAGGCAGGTAGTGTCCTGAAGGTGCTTCAGATTAAGGTAGATAATGTTGAGTCCGAGAGAGCAGAGAGCATGTATGATAGTACCCAGGATATGAGATGTTTGCTTTCCATCCTCTTTTTTTATATATTTCTTTCAAATGAAATTATACAATGAATGACTCTATCTATCTATCTATCTATCTATCTATCTATCTATCTATCTATCTATCTATCTATCTATCTATCTATATTACAGCTAGAAGAAAGGAAAAGCTCCTGAAGATATAGTGTGTTCCTGATTAAGACAGTAACAAAATATTACCAGCTTTAATAACAATACTAATAGTAGTTGAAATAATACTCATGATAATCTACACTTATTGCTTTGAGGTCTTTTAAGCCATTTTCTAGTAACAAGCTTATAACAAGTATTATGTTCATTTCACAGCTGAAACACTAAGAGGTGAAATGAAATACCTAGACTCCAAATCAGGGGTGGGAAAACTTGTTGTCTGGAGGCCACATGTGGCCCTCTAGATCTTCAAGTGCAGCCCTCAAAGGGTTCCCCATCCACCCCTACCCCAAACTATCATGTGTAAGAGCTGGGCCTTGAATCCACACCTGCTGACTTTTAAACCAGCACTGCTTTCTTTGTACTGCATTGTAAAAGTATGCTTTCTGAGAATTTTTTTTAAACAAGATATATATGGATAAAAAGAAGTATTAGGTGCTGATTATCATAAGTAAGTCACTGGCCAAGAATGTGGCTGCAGCATTGTAGGCTATACTGAACTTTCTGCAAAGCTAAGATGCCACTTTATAACCCATCAATACAACAAAGCAATGAACCTGAAAACCAGCAAAAGAAACATTCCTCCCCAGATCATGCAGACAACATGGTCATCAAAAATAATAAACATTTATTGCAAAAGATTATTGGGAAGCTTTCCAGGGTAGATTTCTCTCGGGGAAATATGTTCTTACAGAAGCTATGGCTTAAAGGAAACTCCTATCATCCCATCATATTTTATGTTGAGAAATGACCAATAGGGGACAGTGTAAGTGGTGATACTTACAAAATGAGAATTCGGCACTTGACAGCCTTTTTATTGCATCTCGAACATATTGAAGAAATAAATCATGAGGCCAGTAAAGAATTTGTTTTTGTTTTGTTTTCTTTTGTTTTAAATTCTAGAATCAGTAACAAAAGTGAAACCCCACAGAGACTGACAAGATGGATTCTAGGCACCAGTTCTGAATTGCTCTGAGTAGTGGTAAATACCACTGTGGGCCAGATGTCCCCAGACCTCAATAGGAGAGATGATGGTGAGGATAGGATTAGACTGAGGGGAGGTGTAAAAATTTTGCCAGGTGCCATCAGCAAATGAAAGCAGCACTATGCTATTCAGTTTCTTTTGCCCTTTTGCCTCAACAAATGCCCAGAGTAAACTCTTGTTTAATTGTATTCATAGAACTATGTTGTTTCATGGCCCAAGACCTAGAAAATGAAATAACTTTGGTTTTGTTCTTGTGACATGGGTTAGATAAGCAAAAGATCCAAGTATCCAAGGATACAATAAATAAAATGGGGGGTGGCATTGCTGAGAGAAAGCTGTTACCGACTTTAGAATGCTGAGTTTCCAAGTTCATAGGGGGAACCTAGGAGTAGACAGCAAAGCAAATGAAACATTTATGCATGTCTTTGTGATTCAGTTTTACTTTACTTCACTTCTCTAATCTCCTAATTTACTGTTCTAATCAGCAGACCTATTTTCTGCCCTCTTTGTTACTACCGCCCTGCTTATGGCCTGAGCTAAATCACAGACAGCCCTTGGCTCCACCAATATGAAACACTATACAGTATATAAAATGAATTACTGCAAATAAGGCAAGGGCTAGTGCATAAAGCTGTCACCTTCACCTCCAGGATTTCCTTGCTAATATCCCTATACCCTTGCTTGGTATCATCTAATGTGAAAGAGGATGAGCTGTTTTGATATGAAAGCAAAACCTCTTACAAATCTCTACAATACATATTCTTAATGATGCAATGGGATAGAGGAAACATTTAGCACTGACCATTTTGGAGAGTTTTTGGGTGATAAATCATCAGATAGCTCCAATATGTGTATGTTAAAGAACTTGGATAAATTTAACAATGTCTACAAATATGAAAGATTTGTGACAGGAGGTAGTACAGTATAAAAGAAAGAATTATAATTTTGAAATCAGAACACCTGAATTTTATATCCAGCTTTGCCACTTAATGTTTTCAAGATAAAATGTGAAAATTGGGAGAACCGTAGAGGTCACTTAGTGCAATCCTACTCATTCTGTAATTGAGTAAACCAAGGTAGTAAGTAATGAAATAATTTAGCTAAAATGACAAAACTACTAAACAGCTAAGCTGCAATTCAAACCCAAGTCTGTTGATTTATGGTGCAGGGATCTTTGGGTAGCATGATAATTTCCATGGTTGTCAATTTGTTTTTCATTTAAAAAAACATGATATTTCCCACATATCTCATGGCACAGTTTTTTGTCTGTTTTTTTAAAAATTTGTTTCAGTTTTTTGTTTTTTTTGTTTTGTTTTTGCATTCTGGTGGACTTCAATTTTTGTTACTTCCCTTCTCCACAACCAATGGCTTATTATAAGCTAAACACCACATCATTTAGATGATCAAATCACATAATGTATATGAAAGTACTTTGTCAGCAATGTGAAAATAAGGTAGTATGCATTTGTAGACTAAAACAAGGGCAAAGTGACATTAAGGACAAAATTTGGCTTGGCTTATTGAATTAAAGTTTCCTGTCATTTTGTCAAGTAGAAAATAATTACCAAATAGCAGAATGGTATTTTCTCTAGCAAAATAGTGAAACTTAGCATTTCAAAATTTTCCTGTCTCTGAAGTGTCTAAGGAAGTGCTAGAATGAGAAAATAGCTTTGGTCTAGAAATCAGCCAAACCAATATTCTTGATGAGAATTTTAGGGCTTCTTCTTTGGAGCTATATGCATAGAAAAGCAAAAATCAAAATAAAACATAAGCAAACACTCCCACACACATAGACACAATGTTAACTTTTTTGGCTTTACATAAATGGAGGCATTATACAATAAAACAACAAAGCTAAATCAAATCGTGTCTTGAAGGTTTTGTGGTTGCCAAGCTTCTGGTGAGTTTATTCTGCCCAAATTGGGGCAATCATTAAAATGAAAGGAAAGGAAATGGCAATGTAGGTACAATAATAGGCTGCAAAGTAACCTCCCTACTGGAATAAGCCCAGCTCTAAAGTCTGTTCTCAAAGTGTCCTTTCCTTCTTCAGGGGCTGCTGTAACTGGAACTCTCCCTGATTCTGTCGAGGGTACCTCAAAGTACAGAACGAGAACCAGACATCCACCTTGGGAAAATGATTTGTCATACATTTAGAGCTGGGAATGATCTTAGAGGATATCAATTCTGATCCTATAACTTAAGAGGGTAAGTGACTGAGGCCCGTAGAGGATGTGACTTATCTGATATAAAACAGGTAAATAAGTGATATTGTCAGTTTTGAGCCCAGGTATTCCCAGTCCAAATGTGATGCTCTTCCTACTACACAACACTAGGGCAGGGTTTATCAGAAGCACATAAGTAAGAGTGCAAACAAAGTGCCCTAGATTAATATGAATCTTGCTTTAATCAGTTCAGTGGCATTGGTGAGAAGTATGACCTAAAGTGCTAATCAACAACCCACCAGAGCATTTCAGAAAAAAAACAAAAACAAAAACAAAACACATTCGTGTAATTATGACACATCAGTTATTCTCTTCTGTCTACAGAAATTAGAGACAGGTAAATTTTTTGGGAAAATATATGACTTATTGGTCTAGCAAATGTCAATCCATCTTCTATTCCATGTTTCATTCAAGGCTCCATTAAAAGTGCTACCTGCTAAAAAGAAATTTCCTTTTCCCTCTAAATTTTTAGTGCTTTCTTCCTTTCTAAATTATTTGATTTCTTCCTTCTAAAGCTATCTTGTATTTATGTATTTGCATAAATATTATATTCCACCAAATCAATGTATGCTCCTTGAGTACAGCAGCCCTTTTAATTTTGTCTTTATATATCCATTTCTCACTATAGTGCCTTGCTTGTAGTAGCTGCTTAATATATTGTTATCGATTAGAACTGAATTATGTTGGTACATGGACAGATATGCACATATAGTGCACTATAGTGATTCACATCAAATCAAATAAGTTGTCATTTGAAATCATGGACAGTAGAAAATCACTTGTTTTGGTTCAGTACATAGTAAGACAGGACATAGCAAACCATAATATATTACATATTTATTACTGGACACTATTTGTTTTTCTATGCAGCTAATAGCATCCAAAAATAGCTATCTTCTAAAGCAGTACAGATAAACTCTTTGTAACATACCTGTTAAATGCAGTGAATCCTCTCAGGAGGAGAAAAAAAAACAGAAAAAATAAAAGCAAAAACACCGTTCTTCCTTCCAATTATACGCCCATTCCTAGTAATTCTGGGCTTGGGGAAATGAAAAGAAGAAATAAGAAAAATCTCTCTTGCTCAACCTATTTTGAAATTTTACTCTCTGACTCCAGGGTGCCATAAGAAACATGGTATACCAGACCCTTCCCCTGGGAAAAATCTAGAATATCTAATAATGGTTATCAGTAAACATTATAGGCCCTGGTCATTACAAGGAACCAATGGACCTTATCATTCATAATATATAAAACATTATTTAGGAATTGAGGTATAAGACTGAATCTAAATAAGAGGCATGAAATCAGGCCAGGATTGCTTTCCCAGTTTCTTTTTGCCACCATGAATCTTGGCTATTCTTCAAGCTTTCATCTTTCATGAAAATCTCAATGTATCAAAAATGATTTCTGTCTCCCCTCTGAATACTTACAGCACTTATTGTCCTCACCACTCTTGATACTAAGCACATGTGTTGTTCATTTATTTTTAATATGTATATGTGTTGTCACCCTAATGATTATGTAAGGTTCTTGATGACAGGGATTGCTCTTCTGCTCAGGTTGTTTATGTATTCAGTGATATATAGATATAGATATACACAATACACATGTATTTACATATATATATATATTATATGTAACTACTTGTAGATTTATGGTTATTAACCTCAAAAGGTAATTTTTATGTTTATAATCACTCTATCTCTGTCACCCACAATAGTTTTTGTTTGTCAATTCTCAGACCTCATGGATGGTGCATGGGGAAGTCATCCATACACTAGATAAACCACTTCAATTGGTCTTGGGATCAAGATGTAGAGAAAAATAGGAAAATATCTATATCTGGTCTTAATCAAGAGAATGAAGTTTAAGGTTGAGTCCAATGAGTTGATATCAAAGCAAAGTGGCATGCCTCAGTGATAAGCCTAAATGATAAATTCTAAATGATAACTTCTTGTGAGTAGGCAAATCAGTTAATGTCTCTGGATCTCAATTATATCATTTATAAAAGGGACATTAAAAAAAAAACTTATTACCTGACTCACAGTGGTGTAGCAAAGAAAATGATTTGTAAACATAAAAGCACTATTTTAATGTGTGCTACTGTTTTTATTGCTGCACCTAGAGTCAGGAAGACCTGAGTTCAAATCCAGGCACACTAGCTGTGTGTCCCTGGGCAAGTCACTTCATCCTGTTTTCCTCAGTTTCCTCACCGGAAGAATGAGCTAGAAAAATAAATGGTAAACCACTCCACTTGCCAAGAAAAGCCCAAATGAAGTTGCAAACAGTTGGACACAAGTGAAACAACTGAAAAACAACAACCACCTTTAACCTAGCCTGATATTCAATAAACATTTGTTGACTCCAATATAAATTGAAAGAAAAAAACTGAATTAGGAGGCTATACTACACACAAGTAATGGCTGAGTAGTGCCAATTTTTAACTATGAAAATTTAGTAAGTAAGGAGAATGTTGTGTTTGTATGCCAGGGGTCACTGTGGTGTCAAGTGAGGTTGTGTTTTTTTTTAATTTCCTTTTAGTTAAAATGCATTATATTAATAATAGCTGAGAGTTAACATAGTTGATTTGTTATGCAAAACATTTATACATAAACTATTTCATTTGATCTTCACAACAACTCTGTTAAGCAAGTACTTCAGGCATTATTATCCTCATTTTAAAGGTGAGATACCTAAAGCTCAGAGAAGCTCATTAACTTGCCTTGCCTATGGACACATAGTTAAGAGTTTGAGGCAGGGTTTCAATACAGATCACTCTGGACTTTGTGTCCATCCTAACTACAATTTTATTCCCTTGTGTCTTCTTTCATTTTTCAGAGATCCCATGAATCAATCATTTCGAAAGTTGACTTTTACTAGAATACATAAACTTTTATGAATTTAAATCATGGCAATTCCTTGCCTACAAACTGATATCCAGCAAAGAAGGATGGAGCCAGAAGAAGTCTCAATCTCCCTCTTGAACTTTGCAGGGAGACTTGAGCTTGACATAACTGCAATTCACATCTAGAAATGGCTATTACCACCATGGTGAACATTTGATAAGCATGGGTTTCAGGTTAGAGTAATGCATGTCCTTTTCAGGAGAGAGTTAAGTGTATTTGTTATTGGTGCATAGCTTATTCCCATGACAACACTAGCTCTAAGTAATGTACATTTTGGAAGTGACAAATCTCTCTTTACGTCATATTACTAAGCAATGCACATTTTGCTCAAGATGACATGGGAATTAATAAAGAGATGCAATTTCAGACAGAACACAGTGCTTGGGATCACTAGACGCCAGGCTGGTCTCCATAAAACATTTAAAGAACACCAGAGCAATGAGATTTTCAGAATGATTTCTCTTCAGAGTTCAGCCCAGTGTGTTTTAATGAAAAACTCCCTTTTAAAGGGAGGTCCATTGAGAACAATGGACTCAACACAGCAACTTGCACTCACATATTTATTTATTTTTAAAATCACGACCAGAGCTTGAAGGTTCTTTACTTTAGTAGGCTGATTGGTTCATTAACCAGACACTATTTTATCCACAATAATGCCAAAGTAACAATCCATGCAATAAAATTACAATACAAATAATTCATAAAAAAGGGCTGTTTCGTGGGATTTCAAACCATGTTTCTGAACAAACACTGCTTACTTTCTCTTGCAACATGACATAATCCTCACTGTCCCACAGGCTCACAACCTAGGGCTTTTCCACAACCCCTTATTCACACCTGATGTCCAATCTGTTGCCAAAAAGTATTGATTGCACCTTTGCAACATCTCTTGAATATAGACCCTTCTTTTCTCTGACACTGTCATTACTCTGTTGCTGGTGATCACTTCATGCCTGGCATATTGCAATAGCCTCCTGATGAGTGGGCCTACCTCAGGTTTGTCCTCATTCCAATTTATCCTCCATTCAGCCACCAAAGTGATTTTATTAAAGTTCAGGTCTGACAATGGCAACCCCCCAACCCCAATACATACACATTCAATAAACACTAGTGGCTCCTTGTTGTCTATGGAATCAAAGGAAAAAAAAAAACACTGTTTGACCTTCATAGTGCTTCATAAACTGTCCCTCCCCAAATGTGAATTCTTCTGATAGTTTATTCCACATCTAATGAAACTGGCTTTCTGGCTATTCTATGTACACATTAAGTAGGCACTTAATTAATGTGTAGATCAATTGATATTTGCAAGGTTTCCCAAAATTCTTAGTGAAATTTTAAGTTTTAATAATAGTGTACATACATACAGAAATTGATGACAGATAAATAATTTTGACTGACAGTGTCCCTTTTTTAAAGTGTCTTTATATGCTTATGGAAAAATATTAACCAATCACTTTCTCTGAGGGACAACAAAAGAATGTGGGTCTGGTTATACTCACACATTCACATAAATAACATTGTAATGTAAGGTGGTATAAGACTTTCACAGACTTGACTGAAACAGTGGATTCTAGAATTCTATTCAACCCCTTATCCATCACAGGAGTAAGATGCTTTTTTGATAACAAACACGTTTTCAAATGTTATTTTTATAATAGGAGGCAGTTCTAGTGTTATTATGCTTATTTGTTGTTGTTCATTCATTTTCAGTTAACTCTCAGTTGTTGAATCAAAAATCAGAATGCCCTGAAAGAGGTGGAAACATATCATCTTAGCTCCTTTCTAATTCCTAAACTACCACAATCTTAAACTAAGAAAAAAAGTCACATACATTAATAGGCCACTTTTGGCCCACTATGTTTTTTTTTCTTTTTTCTGAAACTTCCCTTTCTTGGAATCACCCTCTACAAACTCTCTTAACTTTGTATCTAAAAAACAAAAAACTCCAAACATTTTGGTCTCAAGCATGCCCTCCTCCAACACCTTCCCTTTTTCAAAACATACCTTTTCTTCATCTACACCCTCTCTTTCAAAAATTAACAAACCATGACCACCACCATTAACAACAACAATAAAAAAAAAACTACCTATTTTATTTCTATTTCTATAGAATGTTACTGACAGAGAACCAAGACTATTAAAAATTTTCACTGAATTTATAACTTAATGCATTATTGCTCTCAAGGGAATATAAGTTTTAAGAGGATAATACTTAATCCAAAGGAGGATTTATGTGAGGTAGAACTATAGTCCCCTACACTGGGATGGTAGAGAGATATTTTGGGAGAAGGGATCAGAGACCAAGGGTGGCACGAAAAATAAATTTTTAGAAGAACATGTTAGCAAGTGGACTAGAAGATCAGACCTAGGAAAGAAACCAAGGTGGAGTAGAGGAGACTTTCTATGAGAAGGAATAAAAAAAGAACATGGAGTCTCTAGGGAATGAACTAGCTCACTGATTTATGTCACAAGTGAATGTTTAAATCATAATTCTATTTCCTCATGTGAGCAGAGGTAGATACAATGAATTATGAAATTTTGAAGGAGGCATGATTTGCTTTACATGCACAGAGTATACATATTGTGATATGAGTACCGAAAATATCACTTTGTACAAAATTATCTCCACATAGCTTGCCATCTCACCTGAAATTCCCATTGCAATCCTCACTTTTCAGGGCTAGGGAATTGAAATATCCAATTAAAATACAAAAATGACTTTGGAGTTATGGCATAATAAGTTATTGTCATGTTAGGTGTTCTGTTAGATTTCAAGTGTAATACAAAGCTGTTCTTTAATCAATAAAATGGACATAACAATAGAACCTACCCTAAAAGGTTATTGTAATGGCCAAATAAAAAAGAAATGAATGTAAAGTGCTCTGCAAAGTTTAAGGGGCTCCTTATATGACATATGTTATTGTTATGGACCTAAAGTGCAATGTGGCTGTTCCCTATCCCCCACCAAATGCTAATGTGACATTGGTCTCCATAAATAGAAATACAGTACCCAAAATGAATGAAAAGTTAGACCTACTATACTCTTACATAGTCAGACCACATCTAGTTTAAGGTGTCATATTTCAGGAAATGACTTTGACGGTCTTGAGTTTTTTCAGATATAGACAACCACAGTTAGAAGAGGAATCAAATCATGTAATTAAAAGTGGATGGATGAGATGGAAATGTTTAGCCTAGGGAATATAAGACTTCTAGGGAACATGAAAGCTAAATGAAATCACTGAAAGGGTTGCTATGTAGAATCAAAGAATCATGAAATTTTAGAGTTGAAAGTGACTTAGATATCACCTAGTTCTCCTTTTCTGGATAAATAAATAGAAGCCCTGAGGGGCAGAATATATTGCTTATGGTTACACATTCACGAAATGGCAAAAGCATTTCTTGAGCTCCATTTTTCTTATTCCAAGTCCAGTGCTCCATTCTAAAGATATGTGGTCTTCTTTGTATGGCCTTGGGAAAGCAAAACTAGCACCAATTTGCAGAGAATACATGGACACAGCATTTATCTAAATGTAACAATAAAAAACTCTCCAAATAATTAGATTTAAGCAAAAATGGAATGGGCTATTTCAGAACATAGTGTGTTCCCCATTAATAAAAGTGTTAAATTTTCTAGCTCTGAAATGCTATGATTCTATGCTCTTTTAAATTTCAATACGAAATCTGTTTAGCAAGTAAAATTAAGGCTTCTAGTAGAATGACCCTAAAGCAACACAAAACAGAAGATATGTATTTTGATGTGTGGGTTTTTATATATCTACATATCTATATCTATCTATCTATCTATCTATCTATCTATCTATCTATCTATCTATCTATATAGCAAGAAGACTGAGTTACAAAGCAGTACTTGTGAGGACTTATGTAAATGGTTAGGCAGCAAAGTGCCACAATGGCACAAGTAACAGGAAGGAAGAATGTACGTGAGAAATGTTTTAAAAATCTTAAGGCCAACTTAGTAAATCTCACGATTTTGACTTGGATTAACCTAGATATATGATTATAGACAGTTGTGTTTATCTGTGTGTTTGTGATTGTGTGCATGTATGAGTGTTCATGTGTACCCACTTTCTTCATCAAATAGGGGAATTTGGCTCAAATAAGCTTGTATTCCAAAAATACGTATCAAATTCCAAGGGCAGAATTAAGACAACAGGTGTACAATGCATGGAGGAAGATTTCAGGAAGAATGTACCACCTGGTTTGTCAGTGAGTCCCCAGATTTTGGAGGTGTTTTTGCAAAGTAACTGTCCTAGATGTTATAGCAATTTATTTTTAATGATTTGGATAATATTTGGAATTGATGAAGACCAGTCCCTGTTCATTCTAGGATCCCATAGCTGTGAATTCTATAATGTGGTAAGAAAATAAAGAGAAAGGTCCTATGTAATAATTTATTGGTTGGTTATAATTTAGCTATAGACAATTCAAATGAAAGTTGATTCTCTTTACAACTGAGCACATTTACTAATTAAAGATAGGCTAAGCTTGGAAGGGGTATAATTATTCAATATGTGGATGCACATGTTTGAAAAGGTACTTTTAAAACTATGATGAAATTACAATACTCTTCATTAACAGGTTCATTATTTAATGTGTCAATAGCAAAATGAAAACAAAAAAGTATGTTAGGTTTTATAAATTCTTTGACAAATAAAATGAAATTTTCAGAACAATGTATGAAGAGAAATGTGTCAGTATTCATTCACTTGATTAGTCTTCATTTCTTCCTATCTAAAACTCAGTCCATGGCTTAAATAAAAATAGGAAAAATGGGCAATAATTTTAGTTAATCATATAGACTCTTTGATTGGTACATGGAAGGCTTCAGTCAATTTAGGATAGATAGCCCATCAAATTTTCTCATAGATTTGTTGTGAAGAGAGCACTTTGGAAACAATCAAATGCTAAATAAGCATGATCTTCAAAATAATCCTCTATCTCCAATGTGGATGATCTCATCACTGTGAATATCCTCTCAAGAGATGTGCGTTGCAACACATCCATGCGTACTCATCTTTTACTAGCCTGGTAGTAATAGTAATAGTAATATAGTAATAGTAATAGTAATAGTAATAGTAATAGTAATAGTAATAGTAACAGTAACAGTAACAGTAACAGTAATAGTAATAGTAATAGTAATAGTAGTAGTAGTAGTGGCAGCAGCAGCAACAACCTCTTTCAATTGAAGGGTCTATATTAACTAGACAGAGTGAACAGTTATTGTTCACTGACAAATAATAAGTTGTGCCTTAGAAAGCTCATTGTGAATTAGAAATTTTGGGAACTATGTGCACTGTAGGAAAATTAATTTACCTTAAAGAGCTTGTTTTCTCATTAGTAAAGTGAGAGTGTTTATGCCAAAAATAAAAGCAGAATATAATTGAAATACATATATATGCATAGACACCATCACTTTCTGGTTGCAAAGAACTGGAAATGAAATAAATGCCTACTGATTAAGGAATAAATAAATAAAGTGAGATACATAAATGTCATGAAGTATTACCGTCATTTAATTAATGATGAATAGGATGAACAGAAAACAAGTTGGACGTGAAATATCAAAAAGCTGGAAACAAATGTACACAGGTATGACTACAATGTAAATGCAAAGAACAAGAGCAAAAGAATTGAAATTGATAAAGCTTAGTTCCAAAGAAAAGAAGATACCTCCTCCACTTCTTTGCACATATGGGGTAACTGCATAAAACATCAGTTGCTTCCCAATAGGTTAGGTGTATTCAATTTAAAAAAAAAATCATTTTTGTTAGATCACTCTAAAGGAGGAGTTGGGAGAGGGATGCAGTTGGAAAAGTGAATGTTATAAAAACAGTATAGTAATAATATTTAATTTAGAAATTAGGTTCAACTAATTTTAAAAAATGTGAAGTGTTGCTGATTCTATTATTGTAATCTCTCTCACATTTGTGTACTCCCCACTGCCTCCACACACATTTCCATTGCCTCTGTACCTATTCTATGTACGTCCTCATCATCCTTCACTATTAAAAATCTTTCTATTTTCCCAAATTTCAGGTTTTGGTTACTCTCAACTTTCCAGTCCATTATTCACACAAGTGTTAGAGTAATATCCTTAATATACAGGTCAGTATTTATCATTCTCCTGTTAAGAAAACTTCAGTAACTTAGAGCTTATTAATAAAAGAGAAACTTCCTAATTTGATATTCAAGGACTTCCTAAATATTACTCCAAAGTACTTTAATTTAACCAAATTGTTACCACTCTCTGCATCCCAGTATTCTCACCCATGAGATTAGGGATCATAGCATACTAGATCTAGAATGGCTAAGACTTCAAAAATATCTAGTCCAGAACCCTCATTTGATAGTTAAGTAAGGTCCAGGGATGCTGAATGACATCTTCAAAGTCACACACGGATAGTAAGACTCAGGAGAGATATGAACTGAGGTGTTCTGCCTCCAGATTCAGCACTATCTTCTCTATCACATAGTCTCTTTAGTTGGTCTACCTGGTTTTAAAGTCTTCCATCTCTAAATCTACAATGCTCTGATCTGGTATTATCACATACTTTCTCTCACCACACACTGTGCTTTATTTGCTTTTACTGACAAATTGTACTGTTTGCCATTCCCCATTCTTCTTTAGCTCTTTCCTAACTTCATGCTCTTCTCCATGCCTGGAATAATTTCTACCCACTCCCTGACTATTCAAATAACTCACTTCCTTTAAAGCCTGTAGGATCATAGAATTTCAGAGTTGAAGAGAATTCATAGCCAATAACCTATTAATCTTTCTCTGGTCATTTTCATGACTATTATATATTCCTTCTTAAAATTCAATATAATTCTGTTTGTACCATTCATTCACATGTACTATATTATAATTTGAAATATGTTCTTTTTTTTTTTAATCTTTCTTTACTCATCTACTAGACTCTAAGTTATTTGAGAGCAAGGAATGTATTTCCTTTCAACTTTGGAGAATTACTACCTGGCACAATATGGTGTTAAAAGAGAAAACTTCATAAATGTTTGTTGAAATGTAATCTTCTAAATAAGTAGAAATCAGCTAATCCCAGTGATATGACTTGCTGATTGAGGACAGAGATTTTTTTGTTACTTTCTATATTTCCAAAATGTGTAACACAGTGCTCTGCACTGTTGGGTATTTGGCAATTTATTTTAGATTTATTCTCTTCATTTATATTCTTTTTTTTTAATTTTACATTTTATTTTTCCAGTTACAGGTAAAAAAAAATAACATTCATTTAAAAAATGCGTTCCAAATACCCCCCCCCTTCCCCTCTCCTAGAGAAGGCAAGCAATTTGATATACATCATAAATGTTTAGTTAGTAATAATTAACATGCCTATTATTATGGTAAATATTTCTTGCATTATTAAATAAATTAATACATTAATGGATTCTTCAATTGCATCTGGGCATTAAATTCCAAGGGCAAGCCAGTCTGTGTTACTTCTTTGGACCAATGGGATGCCTTTTCATGTGCAAAGGGAGAACTGATGTGGCAAATATGTTCTTTTACATTTTATTTATTCTTTATATTACTACATATATTACTACATATTATTACATATTATTCTATTTTCTTAAAGGTCTCTTGTAAAAAGTAAAATACTGATATTAAACAAAGAGATAGTGCACTCGTTTGGAAGTTTATGCAAACATTTGACAACTTTTACAACTCCCACCTCTCTATATTTTACTTAACCTAAATCCATTTACTCTCCCTACCACACACTATTCCCTTAGAAGGAAAAAAATCCTGTAACAAATGGGGAAAATAAGTCAAAAATTAATTTCTTCAATGGCTCCATATTAAAAAAATGTTCTGTTCTTCACTTTAAATCCATCTCCTCAATGAAATGGATAACATATTTCATTATCAGACCTCTGGAATAGTGAATGCTTATTGTACTGATCAAAGTCTCTATAGCTTTCAAAGGTATTAGTTTTTAAGGTGGTCTTCCGGATATGCTCATTTTACTCTTCATCAGTATATAATTAGTTCAAAATTGTTAATTTTTATAATATTGTTATTGCAGTGTAAATTCTTCTACTGATTCTATAAGACCCTTATATCATCTTAAAGAACATTGGATTTCACAAAGTACTTTAACCTTAACTGGTTCATATTTTTGACATAACAAGTTTACAAGTCAGCTTGTAGGGGAATAATTTTTCCTAATGATGAGAAACATAGGAAACCAAATTTTAAGTTACTTGTTTAAGGTTACATCATGGGTTAATGTTAGAAGTAGAATGAAATTCAAATTTTCTGACTTCAAAACTAGTGCTCCATTCAACAGACCACAACGCTGCCTTCTCAAACAGATATAAATAGTGTGAATTGCAAATATACTCACTGACCAATCATTATTCTCTAATAGAATTTAAAATAGAGCACTGGGCATGAAGTACAATGAACGAAGTTCAAGTCTTACTTTTATCATTAACTAAACATGTGAATGTATATAAGTCTGAGGTTTGGTTTCTCCTTCTGTGAAACAGTGATAATAGTGTTTTCACTGGTTACTTTTAGTCATCTCATGAGGAAAGTTCTTTGAAAAGTACCGTGTTCTTTATAAATAATAAACCATTACTTTTATTTACTTGATGCTAGAATTTGCCTTTCTATTTGGTGGAAATAAAGAAGTGGCTGCTTCTTGAATTGTGTTTTACTGTGTAGAAAGTAATTAAGTATTATGTAAGGTAACAGTAAATAGGACTCTCTTTTTCAAAAAATACCATGATGAAGACCTAATGGGAAAATATGAAAGAATTTGCTATTAATGGCTAGTAATATTGCCAAACCATTTCAGAGACTTTCAGTTCTTATTCCTTAATGTTCTGTGTAGATTATCATCATTTCATTAAAATTTAAGAAGCTACTCAATAACAAAATCATATTATCTAATAATAACAGAAAACAACAACAACCCTAAAACAATAAAAAAAAATCCCGTCAAAAATAGCCTACTTAATGCACGTATTCATTTGGCAGATACTTCTTGAATATTCACAATGTATAACCAATTGCAAGTAGAAACAAGTGTGAAAGCTATCCTGCTTCAGGAAAAACTTCACATTCAGTGATATTGTAGTTTATTTTCAATTCTAGTGTTTCATGGGAGGAGTTAATATTCTAGTGGGGGAGAGGATGAGGAAATAAATCATGTAAACAAATAACTACCCTAAGTTGTAGGATTTAAATGGCAAGAGAATAAAATACAAAATAAGTATGACACAAGTTCAGAGGAAGGAGAGATCACTTAGCTACAGTTGCCAGGAAGGAGATGTATTAAAACTAGACCTTGAAGGATGAATATAATTTTAATGGGTAGAAATAAAGCATTCAAGTTGAAAAGGGTATGTTTGCTACAAAGCAAAAAGTAGGAGAGTGTGACTGGGCAGAGTCTAGGCAGCAAGTGAGGACAAATTTAGAAAGATTACAGGGCTCATGTTATAGAGAGCCTTGGATGTTATGCTTAGTAATTTGGACATTATCCTATAGGTAATGTTCAACCATTTCAGTTTTTTTTTTTTTTAATAAAGGACTGGTATCAATAAAGACATCTTTTAGAAAAACATAATTCCAGAGAGATTGATATTAAGTATTCATAAAATAGATTATTTTATAAGCACTTTTAAAAAAATTATGTATTTATTTTGCTTTTTGGTGAGGCAATTGGGGTTAAGTGACTTGCCCAGGGTCACATAGCTAGTAAGTATCATGTGTCTGAGACTGGATTTGAACTCATGTTTTCCTGACTTCAAGGACAGAGCTCTATCCACCGTACCACCTAGCTGCCCCTCATAAAGTAGGTTTTTATAAGCACTTCTAATGCCCAATGCTTTCAGTTCTGAACAATCTGCAATATTCCCTATTTTCCCTGTGTGGGCTTATATTTATCCAACATACGCATTACTGGGGGAAGGGAGGTTTTATGTTAATTTATCTTCACTTCCTTTTGGGAGAATTGAATGTGTACTGGCAGCTATTTTAGAGAGCTATTTCATTACAAGAAGAAAGTGATGAGGTGAGCGGCACCTTTTCTAGTGGAGACAAGACTATCCAAACCAATTCACTGTCAGTATTTATGTCAATTGAAATAGAAAGGAAAGCTGCTGGCTACCTTTCTGTTTGTTCCAATAGAAAGATTCTATAGACCATATTCACCAGTCCTTTATTGTCTGTAAAAAAAAGATAACTTACAACTTAAACATAAGAAATTCACTTTTAAAAGTAATTATCAAGAATTAATTTGCAATTATGTACCAAATGCTGTGATGAGACTATGTCTTTCAGTGGTGTGCAAATTATCTGGCACAAACACAGGTCATCTTATTTATTAACACATGTTATAAACATTACAAATTTTAATACCTTCAAACAATGTTTTATATTCAACCTGCTCAATTTTTGCTGTGAACACTTGTCTTCTGTGATATATCCTTGAATTAAATATACATATATTATATTACATATATAATATATATGTATTCCCTTAATTTTTTTCAGCATGAAACCACATTAAATATTAAGCTTACTTTTGACCAACTTTTCATTTTTTCAAGTCTACCCTTGATTATAGCCTAAAGGTTTTCAGAGAAATTTGAATCAGAGCATTTCCTAGTACATGTAACCATGGTTATCGTTATATTCTAGATATATTTCTTAATGACACCTAAATTCTGTCATGGTCCAAGTCACTTTTGTATATTTCATCTTGATTTAAGGATTTATGTAACTCTGGAATAACTGTGCTTTTAGCATATTAATATATTTATCAAAGTTCTTCATATATCTATAATACTGCCAGGGTGATTAGGAATAAGAAAGAAATAACCATTTTGTTGGCTAAGTACATGTGTTATATTATGATAACATAATAGCTTTTCCCAATCATAAGTATTCTAGTTTTATCATTGTATCACTATAACAATAATTTTTCTCTTCATGGAAATGGTTAGCTATATTTTTAAACTGGTCTCATTATTCTTCCAACTTCAGTAAGACTACAACACAGTATAGATAAATTAATAAGAATTTCTTCAGATGCCAGGTCTCTCTGAAAGTCTTTGCTATTTTTCCCTCAATATGGATTAAATATTAACAATTTTTGTGGTAACACAAAACTGGAAACAAAATAAATGCACATAAATTGAGGAGTGGCTGAACAAATTTTGTTACATGCATGAATATAGAGAAAAATTGAAAGACTTGCTTAAAATGATGCAAAGCGAAGTAAGCAGAGCCAAGAAAATAATATGTAAAATGACAACAATAATGGAAATATAAAAATCACAGCAAAGCAATAAAAAATAAAGTTTCAAAACTATAAATAATTATAAAGATTAGGCCCAAACAAGAGATATGATAAAACACCTTTCCACAAATGATCTGCAGAGGTAAAGTGTCCATGGGTATGGATCATTACACATGTTTTCATATTTTTTAATCAGTCTGTTGATTTTGATGATTTCAGCCCTCTTCTGCCTTATTTTATTTTTCTTTTTAAAGTGTTTGTTACATGGGATGGCTCTCCAGGAAAAGGGAAAGAGGCAGGGGAATAGGGAATGGTGGAATGGGGAAAATTACTCTCCCTCCACCCTCCCAGAGACCTATTCCATCTGATAAAGTTTAGGTAATATGAACCCAAAAGATATAAAAATATTTTTAAAGAAAATTTCCTATTATTAAAAATCAACAAACATGATAAAGCTTTGGCCAACTATTCTAAAAAAGAACCAAAAAAAATTTGTATGGGAAACCATGAACTTCTGTTACATTCAGTTTGTGATTTTTAAAAAGTATACTACATATTAAATATAGCAGAATAGTTACAAAATTACTCTGCTTGTGTCCCTTTATGGATTTATTATTTTTTAAACATTGTATTCTGTGTATTTTAAAACATTATCTTGAAGTTCATTTCTTTTCTTTGAGTGTGTATTACTAAATAGGTAGTTTGGGCAGTGGATGATTCAGTGGATAGACTGATCAATCAATCTGAAGTCAGGAAGACTAATCTTCCTGAGTTCAAATCTGACTTCAGACACTTACTGGCTGTGTGGCCCCAGGTAAGTCATTTAACCTTGCTTGCCTCAGTTTCCTTATCTCTAAAATGAGCTGGAGAAGGAAATGGCAAACCATTCCCATATCTTCATCAGGAAAACTCCAATTGAGGTTGCAAAGAGTTAGTCATGCTCGAAATGACCAAGCAACAGCAAAAATTACTAGCCACTAACTTCCCCTTCATATACATGATAAAAGCTCTCCCTTATAAAAGTCAAGCAAAACAATTCAATATTACAGCCATCACTGAAAATTGTATAATCCATTCCATACTTCTAATCCAAGTTGTTTTTATTATTGCATTCAGTATATAAATTACTTTCCTCCTTCTTTTATTTTATTCTGTACCAATATACTCAAATTTTCCCTGTTTCTTTGAGTTTTCATATTCATCATCTCTTTTTTAAAAAAATTTTTCAATTCTTTAATTTTTAATTTTAATTTTTAGGCAATTGGAGTTAAGTGACTTGCCCAGGGTCACACAGCTAGCAAGTGTCAAGTGTTTGGTCTGAGGCTGGATTTGAACTCAGGTCCTCTTGACGTCAGGGTCAGTGCTCTATCCACTATGCCACCTATGATGCCCCTCATCATTTCTTATAACATAAAAATATTCCATTACTCTCATATACCACAATTTATTCATCCTTTTTCTAGTTGTTGGGTACCCACTTTGTTTTTAATTCATTCCTATAACAAGAAGTACTGCTATAAATATTTTGATACATATGGGTGCTAATACATTGTGATAGAGCTTTGGCCAACTATTCTGAAAAGCATTTTAGAGTTACAGAAGAAAAATAACTAAGCTTTTCATATTCTTTAATTCATTGACCCCATTATTGACCATACACTCCAAGGAATTTGTAGATAATAAGAAAGCTCTCTACATATACAAAGATACTCTATGATAGCAAAGAATTGAAAACAACATGCTCTTTTATTAGAATTATCTGAACTATGTCTTATGAATGGAGTGGAACACTATTGTGAAGTAATAAATGACAAATATCAGCAATCAAGACAAAACTTGGAGGACTTACATGGACTGATAAACATGAAGTAAGCAGTAACAGAACAAAATACACAATGACTTGCAATAACATAAACAAAAAGAACACTAGAAGAATGACAAACTCTGAGTCATTTCATTTTATTTTTTTCAGGTTATACATGTGTTATCATGAAAAACATTTCCATAGTAGTCATATTGTGAAAAACTAAGTACATTTCCCTTCATCTTAAACCCCCCCCATTCAATCTATTCTCTCCTTTGACTGTGTTCCTCCTCAGAAGTGTTGCTTCTGATAACCCCTCCCCCAATCTGCCTTCCCTTCTATCACCCCCCTGCTCTGTTATCCCCTTCCCCCCTATTTTCCTATAGGGTAAGATAGATTTCCATAGCAGATTGAGTGTGTATGTTATTCCCTCTTTAAGCCACATCCTATGAGAATAAGATTCACTCATTTTCTCTCACGTTCTCTTGTTTCCCCTCCATTGTAGAAGCCTTTTTTGTCTATTTTATGGGAGATAACTTACTCCATTCTGCCTCTCCCTTTCTCCTTCTCCCAGCATAATCCTTTCTCACCCCTTAATTTTATTCTCAAGATATCATGCCTTCATCTTCAACTCACTCTGTGCCATCTATCTATCTATCTATCTATCTATCCATATAATATTTTCCCTCCAACTATGCTAATACTGACAAAGGTCTAATGAGTTACAAATATCTCTCCATACAGGAATGTAAACAGTTCAACCTAGTAAGTCTGTTATGATTTCTGTTTCCTCTTTACCTTTTCATGTTTCACTTAAGTCTTGTATTTGAAAGTCAAATTTTTCATTCAACTCTGGTCTTTTCATCAAGAATGCTTGAAAGTCCCCTATTTCACTGAATGGCCATTTTTTACCCTGAAGAATTATACTCAGTTTTGCTGGGTAGATGATTCTTGGTTGTAATCCTATCTCCTTTGCCCTCTGAAATATTATATTCCATGCCCTCTTGTCCCTTAATGTAGAAGCTGCTAAATCTTGTGTTATCCTGATTGTGTTTTCACAATACTCAAATTGTTTCTTTCTGGCTGCTTGTGATATTTTCTCCTTGACCTGGGAATTCTGGAATTTGGCTACAATATTACTAGGAGTTTACCTTTGGGGATCTCTTTCAAGAGGTAATCCATGATTCTTTCCATTTCTGTTTTGCCCACTGGTTCTAAAACATCAGGGCACTTTTCTTCAATAATTTCTTTTTTTCTTTCTTTTCTTTTTTTTTTTGGGGGGGGCAATGGGGTTAAGTGACTTGGCCAGGGTCACATAGCTAGTGTTATGTGTCAGAGACCGGTTTTGAACTCAGGTCCCCCTGAATTCAAGGCCAGTGTTCTATTCACTGCACCACCTAGCTGCCCTGATAATATCTTGAAAGATGATGTCTAGGCTCTTTTTTTGATCATTGCTTTCATATAGTCCAATAATTTTTAAATTCTCTGTCCTGGATCTATTTTCCAGGTCAGTTGTTTTTCCAATGAGATATTTCACATTGTTTTCTATTTTTTTCATTCTTTTGGATTTGTTTTACATTGGCTTGATTTCACATAAAGTCACTAGCTTCTAATTGATCCATTCTAACTTTTAAGGAAGTATTTTCTCCAGTAAGCTTTTGGACTTCCTTTTCCATTTGGTCAATTTTGCTTTTTAGGGCATTCTTCTCCTCATTGGCTTTTTGTACCTCTTCTGCCATTTGGGTTAGGCTATTTTTAAGGTGTTATTTTCTTCATTATTTTTTTTTGGGTCTCCTTTGGCAAGCTGCTGACTTGTTTTTCATGATTTTCTTGCATCACTCTCAGTTTTTCCCCTACTTCCCTTACTTGCTTCTCAAAATCCTTTTTGAGTTCTTCCATGGCCTGGTATCGATTTATATTTTTCTTGGACCCTTTGGATGTAGGAACTTTGATTTTGCTGTCTTCTTCTGGTTGTATGTTTTGATCTTTGTCACCAAAGTAAGATTCTATAATCTGACTCTTTTTGTGCTGCTTGCTCATGATCCCAGCCAATGACTTGAGTTATAAACTCTTTGTTAAGGTAGGGTTTTGCTTCCAGTGTGAAGAATGTACTGTCCCAAGCTTCAGGGGTTTTGTGCAGCTGTTTTCAGAGATACCTGTAGGGACCTGTAAATTTTCAGTTCTTCCAAGTTGGTATGACAAGGGGTGAGGTGTTTACTCCTTTTCTGTCCTGTGCTCTGTGTGACCACTCTTTTATGTCTTGGAATGGTGAGGAGGATTTGCTCTGCATTGCCACTACAAGCTCCACCAAGCCAGCACTCCTCCTTGCCCCAGGACCAACACGGAGAACTGTGACCCAGAGCCAAGCATGGGCAAAGGAAGCAAATCCTGCACCAGCAGAGAGATCCCTGCAATCTCCCTCTGATCAGTCACTTGATTCCCCCTGTCTGTGGGCCAAAAGCTCCAGGGTCCTAGCTTGGAGACTGGAACAATTCTTCTCTCTGTCTCAACACAGACACAGACTTTTCCCACTGACATTTTAAGTTGTCTTTGGCATTCATGGGTTGAGAAGTCTGGAAACTGGAACAGCTGCCCATGATTCAGTCCTCTGAGGCCTACTCCAGGTTTGCTGAAGCCTGAGTTGCCTATGCGCCCAGGCCAAACTGTGCCCCCCTATCTGCTTGGTGCAATATACCTTTCAGATCAACCATCCAGGCTGTCTTGGGCTGTAAATTTGTTTCACTCTGGTTCTGATGCTTTAGAATTTGTTTAGACCATTTTTTATAGGTATTTGGAGAAGTCTACGGGAGAGCTCAAGCAAGTTACTGTCTTTATTCTGCCATCTTGGCTTGCCCCCTCTAAACTTAGATTTTTTCTGAGTAATTTTAATAACCAATCTCAATTGAAGAGAAGAAATGATGATATATTTCCCTTCTCTTGACAAAATAGTGGGGGCCTATGGACATGTACTATTGCATATACTGTCAGCTATGGTCATTATATCAGTTGGTTTTTGCTTATCAATTTTTCCTTGTTTTGAAAAGACTTAATGTGGGGGAGGGGAGGTTATGGGTGGAGTTTAGGGAAATAACTGTGATGCAGAAAGAGTGCCATCAATAAAGGCTTTTGCTCACTTTTTTGTGGTTGTTATTTTAATTTTTATTTCTTTTTGCTTTTTGGTGAGGCGATTGGGGTTAAGTGACTTGCTCAGGGTCACACAGCTCATAAGTGTTAAGTGTCTGAAGTTGGATTTGAACTCAGGTCCTCCTGACTCCAAAGCCACAGCTCTATTCACTGTGCCACCTATCTGCTCCCCGTTGTTGTTTTTTAAGAAAAGATTTAGTCACTTACCTACAAAACTGACATGACCATAGACATAAGTAATTCTGAGTTGACTATAAACAGGTGCTTATTTTTTTTGGCTTAGTCTATCATGAATTGATGACATGACCTAATAGTCTTTAAATATCCATCAGATAGGGATAAGAATGGCTGCTCTCAGCTACCTCCCTAAGCTTCTAGGAGGTTCATTTAGATTTTAAGACTTATGAAATTCTCTGTGCTTTTCAAAATAGGGTATACATGATCAGGACACTTAGTAACCAATTAGTATGGACAAGCAAATAGGTATGGATAAAGGGAATTAAACAATCTCATTAGCTGTTCTTCCACTTTAGGTCCTACAAACATGTTTTTCCTCCTACCCAAATATCCTTTATAGGTCAAGTTTAATTACTCCCAAATCCATACTGGTTTGTAATAAAACCTAATTTTGCACCAAAGGGCATGTGTTACAACAGATTTGTGGAAAGTTAACCATTTGTGAATACTCAAAATACTCAATACTCAAGTGATTGTAATGTCGTCTTAATATGAGTATTGCAACCCATTCACATCTGCACATCCTGTATGATTTCTATTCATGGTCTTCCATAAGTCTATCACAAGGTGTTCACCTAAGATTCTTTGCTTCTCCTAGCCTCAAGTGGAACACTAAGGTTATTCATCTCTTCTCCTCTGGCTGATATTCTTTCCCTATAATACATTTTCCCGATGGCATTTTTTAGTCTTGTTCTTTTGAATTTCTTTATTTGTTATTCCTATTCACATCCATTATATACCTCTCCATTGCCCTCCATATCATACAAATTTTCTGGTCTCACCATTATGTAAGAACAAATGAAGAATTATTAGCTTTAAAAAATATGTGCCTTGTTCATGGGAGAAGCTTGGGTTCATTAAAATATCTTTTCAATTCAATGGAAGCAATCCATTTAGTTCTCTTCCTCCTAGTGTTTACAAAGGCTGGAAAAATCATGTATGTCTAGTAATTTTAATTGAAAATATCTTTGACATTTATGTATATCACCAACAAAACCTGGCCAAGAAGCATCTTGTTCTATGGAGTTGAAAGCAGGCAGAGTAGTAGAAGTTAAGTGATCTTGATTTTTTTTTCAGCATTAATTTGATTTTTTTTAGTAATAACAATTTTCAGTTTTCCTCTTGGGGTTTTTGTGTGTGTGTTTTGCTTCTTTGTTTGACAACAATTTTCTTTGTGCTGTGATTGGTCAGATTTTATTGTGGCCTTTAACTATCCATGAAAAAACAAATTCTCTACACCAAAAATTAATATTGCAATATATTTTTGTTATTGTGTCATTTAACTGTACCCTTTGAGAGCTATGAGTGTCACATATTTCATTGTTGTGATATCTATTAATTAAAACCAAAGAATTAAAAACATGATAAATATAGAACAATAGCACAAAATCCATCAGTCAACTGATAGAGAACAAAGGTGGAAAAAAAATGTTTCATGCTGATCTCATCTGACCAAAGTCAAAGGTTTTTAATCAGTTTAGTGTCAGAAGTAGAGCACACACATACAGGAGTATCAATGTCACAAAAAGAAATAATATGAAAATCATTAATTGTTCATAATACTTCATGTACCACTATAATTAATCTATCAGCTTTATAAGATTTAGAACCATAAGAGGTCTTAAAATAATTTAAAATAATCTTCTAATTGTATAGATGGAAAACCTGCTTGCAAAGTGACCTGCCCGAGGTCACACAGAAAAAAAGGAACAGAGACATGACTTGAACCCAGTATTTTTTACTCAGATCTAGTGTTCTTTCCATTATATGGCATTTCCTCTTGCATTTTTCTCTGCTAATAACAAAGCAGTATCTAGCATAAGGAAGAAAATACAGTAAACTGAGCATCACATTTTCTTGCCGATCACACAGCTTTTTTTTTTTTAACAAGGTTGAACTGGACAGGAGAAGAACCAGGTCTGATTTTATTATTTTTCTAAAAACATGATTTGTCTGTTTGCCATAATGTTCATTAAGGGTATCAGCTATTATCTTGTGAATTCCTCCAATGCAATGAATATATTCATTTCAAAATTACCAGAGCAGCCCTTTCATCTAATGATAATGTATTTAGAAAGGACAGAGGCAATTCAGGCCGTTAAATGTCCAGCTTGTCTTTATTTCTACTTGTAGAGCTCAGTATTGCTAATAAGGCCCTTTGCTTTCTATAATTTCCTTCCTGTTCTATAGTTATCATCTGTTTTTCATGCACATCCACTGTCATCAACCCTTAGTCTCTTAATTGGCATTGGTTGTTAACCTCTTCTTATTATACCTTCACGTAAACTATTATGGTACATGTCTATGGGATTGATTACTAGCCTCATGGCAGTGTATTTCATAAGTCCTAGTGCCTTTTTAAATTAAATAGTTAAACTCAACTAAACATTTTAAAACATCTTATATGTTTAGATATAATCCCATTTTAACAAATATAATTTCATAGTAAAGGCTTCCTTTTTTCTTACATTTGTCGGATATCCCCACCTTTATAAGAATAAATAATTAAAGTTATAAATATTAGTCAGGGTCATCTATTTCATTCCTTACATGACATATGAACTTCCATTAAGAATTTAATAGGTTCAGCATTATTTGCTCCCTTTTCCATCCCATCACTGGGGCTGTGCCATCAATTTCCCCCCCTCTTTCCAGCATATGTATTGTCCCTTGCTCATGATCTCCTGCATATTTTTCAACCTCATCTTATTCTAGGTTTTAGACTTTCTAAAACTATTTTTGCAGATCCTGCCATTCTGTTGTATTCATCCTTAATAATGTTCCTGTATTTCTTTCTTTTTGGAGTCTGTTTTAAAGATGAGCTCATCAAGGAGTTCCCTAGATAGATACCATCACTTTTAACTCTTTAACAAATCTCCTCTTTTCTTCTTCAACAATATCAATTACAATGCTATCATCATAATTCCATTAATCAAAGTTTCTTTTCCCTTTTGAACCACGTTCTCTATAGTCTTAGGTAATATGATCATGCCAATTGTTTCTATGAACTTTGGGGATAAAACTTTCATCTTCTCCCAGGCCATTACCATTTCCTACCTGGAGGTCAGTCCTGGAATGTTATTTATATCCATGACAGGAACTAAAGCCATTGGAAGTAAACTCATCATTATAAGGTTCTCTTAAACATATCTGATGTGCAGTTGGCCTTTGAATTCATTTTGAACTATAACAATATTTGTGAACCCACTTGAAATTAAAGCTGTAGTGTTCTATTATCACCCACAATACAATCAATCTATAGCATCTAGCAGGAGAAAGAATTGTAATATAGCTGTTTAACTTTGCTGCTTGTGAAGTCAGATTTATAGCAGAGTAATTGGGATGAAGATGAATTAAGGTTTTCAGAGTTCTTACTCTTTCCTTTGGATACCCTGGATTTTGGGGAAGCACTAAGAAGCAAGTTACCTAGAGAAATCACAATCTATATCTGTACCTTGATGCCCAGTATCTCATCTTTCCTCCAACCACTTAGAATTTGTGATTGCTAACAGAGCTATTATATTAATTAGTCAAAGGCACTAGAATCTTCTTTTGGTCCTGTACTGCAGTATAGGAACTGGTAAATTTACAGGAAAAAACAAAAACAATAACAAACTTCAAAGAGATTTTCTTTTTCCTGGATGTAGTACCAGTGGAATACACACACACACACACACACACACACACACACACATATATATATATATATATATATAAAATCAAGAGCATACCAAAAGTATATTCTCACAGAAGAGAGAATTTAGGCTAGTCCAGAGCAAGGTATCATCCATGTCAATTCCCCCTCATGATTATGTTAAGAGTGGCTATGCCATTTTCTTTCTCATACCTACAAATAGAAATACATACATACATACATACATACACACACACACACACACATACACAGGTGAGATAATAATCCTTATGCATATACCCAGATGGACAGGTTTCGAGAGAAACACACTGATTCATTGTACATATACATGTATAACAGAGGAAAGGAACCCAAGAATGTCAAGGAATATGTTCTTTTCTCATCTATTCCTTCATCCATCCACCTAACACAGCACCAGGCATGAAGGTGCCCCATGGTCCTCAGGGTAATATCAGCACAGCACCAGGTAAACATCCTGAGCCTGTAGCCACCAGTACAAGAACCCTGAAACAGAGGCTGTTCCACATTGGGAGCAGAAATCAAAATTAAAAGAAAGGAAAAAGGTGAAAAAATAGGAGTAGAACAACAACAACAACAACAACAACAACAACAACAACAACAACAAAGAATCTCACCATAGAAAGTTATTATGGTGAAAGGGAAGACCAACGCACAAACTCAGAAGAGAAAAACAATGTGAAAACACTTATGGACAAAACCCCAAAGAAAACTGGGGGCCATTTAGTCTTTTCTCAAGCCCAGAAAGAACTTATGCAAGAGATCAAAAAGGAGCTTAAAAATCATATGAGAGGTAGAAGAAAAATTGAGAAAAATAAATGAGAGTGATGTGAGAATTAGAAAAAAAAGTCAACAGTTGAAAAAACTGATAAAAAAGTAGAATTGGTCATATGGAAAAGAGATACAAAAATCCACTGAAGAGAGCAACTCTTTAATAAGTACAATTGGCAAAATGGAAAACAAAGTACAACAGCTAATTGAAGAAAACAATACGCTAAATGTTAGAACTGGGCAAGTGAAAGCTAATGACTCTAAGAGAGAATAAAAGTCATTCATAAAAAATCAAAAGAGGGAAAAAATGGAAGAAAATCTAAAACATCTCATGGAAAAAAATCAAAACAAAACAGCTGACCTGGAAAATACATCTAGGAGAGACAATATCAGAATCATTGGACTACCTGAAAGCCACAATCAAAAAGAGGGCCTGGACAGCATCTTTCAAGAGATTATCAAGGTTCTTGATGTCCTGGAACCAGAGGGCAAAATAGACATTGAAAGAATCCACCAATCACCTCAGCAAAGAGATCCCAAAATAAAAACCTTATGGAATATTATAGCCAAATTTCAGAACTAGCAGGTCAAGTAAAAAATACTGCAAGAGGCAAGAAAGAAACAATTCAAATATTAGAGTCACAATCAGGATCACACAGGACTTAGCAGCTGCAACATTAATGGATTGGAGGTCATAGAACGTGATATACCAGAGAGCAAAGAAACTAGGACTACCACTAAGAATCATTTACCTGGAAAATTTAAGCATAATACATCACAGGAAAAAATGGTCAATCAATGAAATAGGATTTCAAGCCTTCATAAGGAGAAGACAAGAGCTAAACCAACAACACGACTTCTAATATCAAAACCCAAGAGAAGCATGAACAGGTAAAAAGGGAAAAAGAAAACAGAAGCATTACAAAATATAAAATGGATAATTTTGATTATATTAAGTTTAAAAGATTTTGCACAAACAAAACCAATGCAACCAAGATTAGAAGGAAAGCAGAAAGAAGGAAAACAATCTTTATAACAAGTGTTCCTGATAAAGGGCTAATTTCTCAAATATATAGACAACTGAATAAATTTGCAAGCATGATAGGCATTACTCAATTGATAAGCAGTCAAAGGATATGAAAAGGCAATTTTCAGATGAAGAAATCACATCTATAAGTATCTAAATCACTTTTAATTAGAAAAATGCAAATTAAAACAATTCTGAGACACCCCTCACTTCTATCAGATTAGTTAATATGACAAAAAAGGGAAAATGATAAACGTTAGAGAGTAAAATGTGAGAAAATTGGGACACAAGTGCATTGTTAGTAGAGTTGTAAGCTGATTCAAACACTCTGGAGAGTAAGCTGAAACTGTGCCCAAAAGGCAGCCAAACTCTGCATACCCTTTGATATAGCAATACCACTACTAGGTCTTTATCCCAAGAGATTATAAAAAAGGGAAAAACACTCAAATGTACAAAAATTTATTTATAGCAGTCCTTTTCATGGTGGTAACATATCAGAAATTGAGGGGATGCTCATCAATTGGAGAATGGCTGGGCAAGCTGTGTTATATGAATGTAATGGAATATTCTTGTGCAAGCAGATTTCATAAAACCCAGGAAAGCCCTGTACAAACTGATGCAAAGTGAAATGAACAGACCCAGGAAAACATTGTACACAGAATCATCAACATTGTGGGATGATCAACTATGAATGGCTCAGTTCTTCTCAGCAACACAATGATCCAAGACAAGTATAAAGGAATCACCAAAGAAAATGCTATCCATTTCCAAATGGGGAACTGATGGCCTCTGAATGCAGATGGAAGTATATTTTTTTTACTTATTTTATTCTTTTTCATGTTTTTTTTTTCTTTTGATCTCTTCTTTCACAATTGTGACTAATATGGAAATATTTTTTATGTGATAGAATATGGATAGACTATACCAAACTGACTATCATTTTCAGAAGAAGTGAAGGGAGGGACAGAGGAAGGGAGGAAAATTGGGAACTCAAAGTCTTGTAAAAATGAATGCTAGTAATTTTCTGGACATGCAACTGGGGAAAAATAAAATATTTAAAAAAAAGAATATTAACAAATTTCTTCTACATTACAAATATGGTCTTGATACCTGAACCAGGGAGAGCCAAAACAGAGAAAGAAAACTATAGATTATTTTCCCTAATTAATATTAATGCAAAAGTTTTAAATTAAATGACAGAAAGTTGATTAAAACAGGGTATCAGAAAGAACATACATTATGACCAAGATGGATTTATACTAATGATGCAAGCCTGGTTCAATATTATGAAAATTATAAACATGATTTACCACAAACATTAAAAAACCAACTAAAATAATATTATTTCAGTAGCTGCTAAAAAATCTTTTGACAAAATGTAACACCCATTTGTATAAAAAAAATGTAATAAGATGACCAAGCGGAACTTATTTTTTCTTTTGTTCAAATGTATTTAGTATTTTATTTTCCCCCAGTTACATGTAAAAACAATTTTAACATTCATTTTTAAAATTTTGAGTTCCAATTTCTCTCCTTTCCTATCTTCCCACCCCATCCCTACTGAGAAGGCAATAAATTCGATATAGGTTATACATGTGTAGTCATACAAAGCATTTTCATATTAGTCATGTTTCTAAAGAAAATATAGACAAAAAAAACCTCAAGAAAAATGAAGTTAAAATAGAGTTTGCTTTAATATGTATTCAGACACTATAAGTTCTTTCTCTGGGAATTGATAGTACTTTTTTTTTTAATCATAATTTCTTCGGAGTTTTCTAGGATCATTGTGTTGCTGAGAAAAGCTATGTCACTCACAGCTAATCATCTTACAGTACTGTTGTTTCTTTGTACATAGTACATTTCACTTTGTATCAGCTCATGTAAGTCTTTCCAGGTCTTTCTGAGAGCATACTGCTCATTATTTCTTTTAGCACAACAGTATTCCATCATAACTACATACCAAAATTCATTCAGTTATTCCCCAATTGATTGACATCTCCTCAATTTCTTATTCTTTGCCTCCAAGAAAGAGTTGCTATAAACATTTTTGTACAGATAGTACCTTTTCACACACATATATACATAAACACATGTATACATATGGGTGTACATATGTACATATACATACATACATACACACACACACATACTTACATACATACATCTTTTGGGATGCAGACCCAGTACTGTTTTTGCTAGGTGAAAGGTTTTATAGCCCTTTGGGCATAATTCCAAATTGCTCTACTGAATGGTTGAATCATTTCACAACTCTACCAACAATGCGTTAATGGAATTTTAAAAAAATAATAATTGGTATAGATTTAAAAGCAATAACAAGCATTATCTGTATGATCAGTGGGGAAGCAAGGGTGGTCATTGTCACACACAAAAAACAAATCAGAAAATCACACACACACACACACACACACACACAGAGAAAGCTATTCAATATTGTACCAGAAATGTAGCTACCATAATAAGATAAGAAACAAATTAAATGAATAAGCATAAGCAAAGGAGAAAAAAACTAGTACTTGTTTGCAGATGATATGATAGTGCACTTAGAGAAGCTTTGAGAGTCAAAAAATTAACAACTTCAACAAAGTTTTGGGACATAAATTCATATAAATCATCAGCATTTTTATATGTTACCGATAAAAACCTACAGAAACAAATAGAAAGAGAAATGCCACTTAAAAAACTGAAGACAATATAAAATATTTGGAATCTAATGTCAAGACACAGAAAGGAAGTATATGAAAACAATTACAAAATATTCTCCACAACTGTAGAGATCTAAATAAGTGGAGAAAAATACTTGCCCATAGTTAGACCAAGCTGATATAATAAAAATGACAATGTTAGCTAAATTAATTTTCTTCTTCTGTATCATACCAATCAAACTACCAAAAATATTTTATAGGGCTATAAAAAAATTAATGCAATTCATTTAGAGGAACAAAAGATCAAGAATATGAAGGGAATCAATGGGGGGAAAAAGGTGAAACAAGGAGGCCTAGCATTACCAGATCTCAACCAACACTTCAAAGTGGTAATCATCAGAACAATTTGGTACTAGATAAGAAATAGACTGGTTGATCAATGCAACAGATTAGGTACGCATTACACTGAAGCAAATTAGCATAGTAATCTAGTGTTTGCTAAACTCAAAGACCTCAGTGTATGACAAAAACTGCTGGGAAAACTGGAAAGCATTCTGGCAGAAACCAGATATAGATTAACAAATCACACTGTATGTACCAAGATATGTTCAAAATGATTTAGAAATGAAGGGTGCTATCATAAGGAAATTAGGAGAGCATGGAAACATTTACCTGTGAGATCAGTGAATAGGAATAGAGTTAATGACCAAACAAAGGATAGAGATGTTCATGGGAAGTAAAATGGGTAATTTTTTTATTACATAAATTTTAAAAAAATTGTTTAAGACTAATGCAGTCAAAATAAGAAGAAAAGCAAAAAACTTGGGAAAAAGTACAATTAGTCTCTCAAAGAAGATCTCATTGCATAGATAGATAAGAGAGAGATATAGATAAGTTGATATACACGTATGTATACATATACATATTTGTGTGTATATATACACATACATTTGGAACTGAGCACAATTTATAAAAATAAGATCCATTGATAAATGGTAAATGCTCAAATGATATAAATAGGAAGTTTTCAGAGGAACAAATCAAATTTATCAATAGTCATAAAAAAATCCTAAATATTAATAATTGGGGAATTGTAAATTAAACAACACTGAGGTACAACTTCCTATCTATCATACTGATGAAAATGACCAAAAAGGAAAATGAAAAATGATGACAAGGATGTGGGAAAATATATACATTGATGTACTGTTGGTAGAGTTGTGAAGTAGTCCAACTATTCTAGAGAACAATTTGTAACTATGCCCAGAGGCAGATTCACACACACACACACACACACACACTTGCCTCCCCTTTGTCCCAGAAGTACTGCTACTAGCGATACCCCACAGAGATTAAAAAAATAACTGAAAAGGACTCATATGTACCAAAATATTTAGAGTAGTTTTTGTTCATGTGTGTGTGTGTGTGTGTGTGTGTGTGTGTGTGTGTGTTGCAGCAAAAATTGGAAACTGAGGGAATGCTCAACAATTGGAAAATAGCTGAAAAATATGGTACAGAAATATGATGGAATACTATTGAACTATAAAAAATGATGAAGGCCATAGATTCTGAAAAATCTGAGAAAACATGTATGAACTGATGCAAAATTAAGTGAGCAGTACCATGACAACAATGTACACAGTAACAACAATATTGTGAAGAAAATCAACTTTGAAAAACTTAGTGACTTTGATCAATTCAATGATTCACTATAATTCCAAAGGACGTGATGAAAAATACTATGCACATTCAGATAGAGAACTGATGGATTGAAAGAGATTTAAAGACATATATGTATCTATATACCTATATCTATGTATGTAGGTATATATGTATGTATGTGTGTGTGTGTGTATACACATATATCTTTATTTTTTCTACTTTTTTGGGGAACATGGCTAATGTGGAAATGTGGAAGACTTCATATGTATAATGAGTATCATATTTCTTGCCATCTCAACTGATGGAGGAGAGGTTGGAGAAAGGGAGGGAATTTGGAATGAAAAATAAAATTAAATGGAAAAAGATGAAATGAACAAATCCTGAGAGAGAGAGAGAGAGAGAGAGAGAGAGAGAGATTTTTGATACCTTTGGAGAGAACAGTTTCAGTTGATTTATGAGACAGGAAGGGAGATAGCTTAAGGTTATAGAATGATTGAGAGAAGACAGGATGCTAATAAGAATAGAAAGCTTTTTTCCCCTATCATTTTTAGCTGATGGAATCAGGAGAGATATAGAATAATTTGTTGAGTGGATGGCAGGGTTTAATGAATATTATGTGAGTACTTGCATATGCTTGAAGGCATTGGGGAAGGAATAAGTATATAAGGAAAGGTTGAATGTTGAACATTGCTGGTATAAATGCATAGATAATCTGCTGGAATTGGGAGGGGACAGGACCAAGGTCACCTGTATATACTAGCATACAATTAACACACAATATTATGACCCCTCCAGTTATATTTCCCAACTACTGCCTCTCACTATTAGCTTGTCTTCCATAAGTAGAGGGAATGACCTGGTTAGATCACCAATGTCAGGTGAAGCCTGATATTGATACTTATAGGCTTCTTCATCAAAATAGAGAAACATCATTGGGTGAGAGCCCATTTTGGCCATATCAATACTCGTGCTGCTTTTTCCTCAAGCTACACTGGCATGTTTATGGTGATTATTATGTTCTAGTGGTCTAGTGTTCAATTTTGACAGCTCAATTTCTTGCAACTCCATGAATAGTTGTGAGGGTAGGCACATAAAGAGAAAATTATGGGTCACAGAATCTACCAAGAACATAGTGTTGCTTCTTTCATTTTTTCCCCTTATTGTACATGTATATAGATTATATGACAAATCTAAGATAAAATAACTTAGAAAAGGGTAACTCACTTTACCTTAAAAATGAAGAAGGGACAAAATAAAACAGGAAATCAAAATAATGAAGGTAAAAAAAATCACATCTTGCAGAAACTCGGGGTTACAATCTCATATGGGTTTGCGTAACTGCATGAGAGAATTGCAAAAAATTTGGCAACAGTAGAAGTTTTCTAAACATGCAATGACCAAAAATTAATTCAAAATCAAACCTGAGGAGTTTCTGGCAGCACTTGCCTGTTTTGCATTGTACAACTTCACTGTAGCCTTGGTTCTGAACACAAAACATGCACACTTTGCACTGTGCATGCTGTCATGCCACACAGTTCCAATGAATGCTGACAGAAATACCTTGGTTCAGATTTGAGACTATTGTATGTTATGAATTGCAGTGTTTTTACTGTACGCACATAGTATTCTACTCTTACGGAAACAAAATAGTTTAATTACAGAAAATGAAGATTTTTCATATTTTCCTACCATAATTCCTCAGCATGTAAGTATCAAATTAGTATATCTTTAGATTGTATTGTGTTAGAATATTTTATTTTAAAAATTGCTGTTATGTCCTTTTACATAAACATAAATGTTTAATTGCAGTGAGTAAAAACAAAAATTCTTTAACAATATTTCTCTACTATCACCACAGTATGTGTATATAAATATGAATATCAACTTAAAAAATTCAGCACAAATAAATATAATTTCATAAAATAAAGCTAGCATTTTTTGAAAAATTGTTAGCAATGTTTAGTTGTATTTTAGGACAAAATATCTTTTGGTTATGAATAAGTGGTTAAATTTAGACAGAAGAGTTAAAATACTGATGATGACATGGCACAGTCTTTGCTACCAAGTTGTAGTACACTTAAATTGACAAGAAAAAGAAAATATTATCAAATCATTTTTGCAATATGGATTTACTTCTAATAATGATGATGGTACAGAAAAACCTCTTTGTTTAATTTGTAATGAATTTTTCCTGTGGAGAGCATGAAACCAGCCAAACTGAAACAACATCTTAATACCAAGAATAAAGCATGCAGCAATAAACCAAAGGAATATTTTGAGTGGCTTAAAATCTTGAAATAAAGAAAAAAAATGTTTTGAGAAATTTGTTACAGTCAACAAAAAGCATTTACTTGAATCTTATGAAATTTCTTATTTAATTACAAAAACTAAAAAAGTCATATGCAATAGGAGATCTCATGTTACCTGCTGCTATAAAAATGTCATAAATAATTCATGGGAAAAAGCATGGGGATGAAATTCATAAAATTTCTTTATTTAATAGTACTGTTTCCAAAAGAATTTCTGAAATTAGCAATAACCAATTCCAGCAGCTTGTTACGAGGTGTAAGGACAATCCAAACTTTGCAGTTCAGTTAGTTGAAAAAACTGATATTTCAGTTGTTTCTTTATAGCACAGTTGCTATTTATGTAAGATATGTTTATGAAGGAAGCATAAATGACAAATTATTGTTTTGTCATGCTTTGGAAGGGCACACAAGAGGGGAAGATATCTCTCTGTCTCTCTCTCTCTCTATATATATATCTTAAAGTTGATTAATTTTTCACAAATGAAGTCTTAAAGTGGAAAAATTGCATTTGAATCTATACAGATGGTTCTGGAGCAATGATGGGTGAGAATGTTGGATTTGTAGCAAAAGTTAAAGCTGCTGGCAATGAACATATTATTTTTACTCACTGCATGATCCATTGAGAGACACGCTTGCCAAAAAAAAATCACTAGTTAGATGTTGTATTTTGTGATATTATCAAAATCATTAACTTCATTAAAAATTATACCCTTAACAGTCATTTGTTTTCAAACCTTTGGAAAGACATGGACTCTGATTGCAAAAGCTTATTATTCCCTGCAAAGGTAAGGTGGCTTTCAAGAAGGTGAAGTTTGAACAGCTTATTGAACCTTAAAGATGAAGTTGTTATATTTGATTTTTATTAATTTTTATAATGATTTATGGCTCTCAAAACTGTTATTTGTCAAACATTTTCAAAAAAACTCAATGATTTCTACATGTCACATCAAGGAAAAATTGTAACATTTATGTTACTAAAAAAAAGTTAACATGTGGAAAAATAGGGTAGCAAATTCTTTAGAAATGTTTACAGGTACAGATGATTTAATAATTGAAAATAATCTTCCCAAAGATTTAATTGAACGGGTTATAACTGATCATCTGAAGTTCCTGGAAACATAGCTTCAGAAATGCTTCCCTTCAAATTTTGATTCTAAAAAACTGAGTTGGGTTCATAAATCACACTCAATTGAAAAACAAGCAGAAAAACAAACAACCAGTCATCTGCCAGTAAAAGTTCAAGAAGAATTTGCCAAGTTAACAAGTGATACAGGTTTAAAACTTGAGTTTCCTAAAAATTCATTAAGTGAATTTTCGCTTGGGATTAGGACAGAATTTCCAACAATTTCTGAAATGGAAGTAAGCATACTTCCGCCATTTTGTACCCTGTATTTATGTGAAGTGGCATTCTCAGCACTGATGATTATAAAATAAAAATATCAAAAAACTCTGAAAAACATTGAAGATGCTCTATACCCTGCAGTGTCAAATATTCTGCCAAGATTCTTGATGTAAAACTAAAGAAGCATATCCATCTTATCAGTATACAAATTTGCTTTCATCTTTAATGAATGGTAAAATTGTATGTATACCAAAGAATTGTTTTAAAATAAATTTCTTTATGATTTATTATTAGTAAATGTTTGATTTGTATGCCTATTTTGTATACCTATATGCCTGGGGTTGTGTAAAAAATTTCTTGTCTGAAATGGGGTCATGAGTGGAAAAAGGTTAAGAAGCCCTGATGTACAGCACTATGTACAATTCTGCATGATTCATTTTTTGGTTTAAAAAAATGACAAGTTAAAATATATCCAAAGTAGAGACAACAGAAAAAGGAAGACTTAAAAAACTTCCCATGTGAGGATCAATTGAATGGTTTGAGGATGTTGAGACTGAAGAAGGGAAGACTTAACATAGGGATGATAGATGTTCTCATATGTGTCGTATGGAAGAAAGATTTTTTTTTGTCTCCAGAGGCAAGCAAATAACAGCAATGAATCGAAACTGCAGAGTATCAGGTTAGGATTTAATGTTAGTTTAAAAAAAACCTTTGTAAAAAATAAGGTTGTTCAAAAGTGGAAGGGACTACTTCATTGAAGGTCTTTACAAAAAGCCTGGAGAATAGCTCATTGGAAATGCTGTGGAGAAAACTATTTGGATAGTAGTGAGATTCTGTATTTCCTAAAAGTGAAAACTACCCCCACTCTCACCACAATAACAACAACTGGGAAGTAATTATCAATTGGTAAAGGTGATAGACCACAACTCCCCCTAATGAGTAGAGGGGTTGATTTCGTTTAAAGATGATGTGTATATGTATACATCATTTGCATGTCATTAGAATCACACAATCTCAAAATTGGAACAGACTTTAAAGGACATCTAGTCCAATTCATACTTTGATAGCAATCTTATCCACAGTATACAAAATAGATGCATTGTAAATTTAGGAAGACACTGACAGCTAAAGGGAAGTAGGATAGGCTTCCTACAGAAGGTGGTACTTTCTTCCCTACCACCCAGGAGGCAGGAGGTGAAGTATGAGAGGAACAGTAAGTAGTCCAGGATGAATAGATTGTATGGTACCAGGAAGGGAGTAATGTGAAAAAGATTAGAAAGGTAAGAAGGGACAAGGTTGTAATAACTTTTAATGTTATATAGAGGAGTCAGTATTTTTTCCTAAAGTTTAGAAAAAGCCAGTAGAATTTGTTGAGTAGGGGGCTAATACTGTTAGATCTATGCAGAATTCATGTTATTGCCTAGGCTGATGATAGATCAGAGTGAGGATAGTCTTGGGAAAGGAAGCCAAATTAGTAGCCCATTGAAATATTTGAAGTGAGAAGCAATAGGGTCCTGAAGCAAGCTAGTGACTTGATGAGTGGTAAGAAGGGGGCTAAGGTGTAGAGGCTGTGAAGATAGAAACAAAGTTATTTGTTTTTTAATCCTGATTGGATGTGAGGTAAATCCTGGTGAGAAGTTGAAGATAATACCATGCTTTGAACCCAGGTGATGTAAAAGGATAGTAGTTTCATTAATGATAATAAACAAGTTAAGAACAAGTCTTGGTTTGGGACAAAAGATGATCACACTGATTTTGGACATTTTGAGTATAAGGTGTCTATCAGACATCTGAAGATTTGGGTTTGATATGTATATTTAGAAATAATCTATGTAAATGTGATAGATGAAACTAATAAGATCAATAAAAGAACATAAAGAAAAGGACCAAGGACAGAAGCCCACTTCCTTCACATTACATTTCCTTCAACTTATTCTTTTTTGACATGGTCTTTTATCAGCATTGTTGTCTCCTTTAGGATTAGCTCTACAAAAGTGTATATGTGGACTAGAATGGGACACTTAGAACTGAACAAAGTCCTCCTTCACCAAAAATTTGCGGAGTAGGAAGCTATCAAAGCTTCTAGAGGAAAGAAGAGTGGTGTGCCCAGTGCTTCTATTAACAGTCACTGATCTATTTGCTACCTCAACTCACTCCACTCCTTGAATTTCCATTTTTCAATCATTTTTTTCCTTCTCTCAGTGACTTTCAAAAGTTTCCATATATATATATATATATATGTATAATTGAGTGAAGCAATAGGAAAAAGCAACACAGATCTTTTTGTACACAGTTGACTCTGTGTGTGTACTTTAGGTAGTGTTATACAATGGGAAGTGGATTGCACCTGGATTTAGGAGGGTCTTGGGTTGGAATCCTGTCTCTGCTTCTATGTGAATGTGGACATGTCTTTCAACATCTTTGACCCTCACTTTCTTCATCTGTTTGATAAGAATACAATACTTAGGCCTGGGTTTATATGCTTCTCATACTTGTAGATGATATAAACAGAGAAAGGATGGCTGACATGAGGCAGTCAGAATCCAAAATGATCTCAGTACGATGCTAGGAAATAATGCTGAATCTAATAAGATCATATACAATAGAGATAAATGTAAACTTATCTCTGGGCTTTAAAAATCAACTTTGTGAGGACAAGGCAGGGATAATTGGAGGGCAGAGAAAAAAAAAGATTTTGGAAGGGTTACTTCAAATTGTAGTACAGTGTGGCAGTGTGGTATAGGCATCTAGATTGTAACAACATAGCATCCAAAAAGGCTAATGTTATCCTAGATTGTAGTACAAGATGCCTACTATCCAGGATTAAGGGAGGTGATAATGCTTCTGAAGTCTCCCCTGATAAAAAACACATCTGAAGTCCTCTGGTTGGCACATTTTCTGAGGACCATTGATAAAGTAGGGATCAAGCTTTTTTCATGATTTAACTTGTATAGCTGATATCATATTGGGTGTGGGAGGGGCAGGAAGAAGGGAGAAAATTTGGCAGCAAAAATTTTTACAAAGTTAATGTTATAAATGAATGATTAAAAAAATGCAATACTATAGTTTCCCAGAACCATATTTTTAAATGGAATAATGTGTGTGTGAGTGTACATGCATATGGTTTTATAAGATTCAAAGTCTGAAAAAAAATAGTTAGATATTATTAGGAGTAAGAATACTTTAGTCTAAGCTCTGTCTTTGAGTTTTTCTAGATGCATAGTCTTCATTAGAACACAACTTAACTAAGCTTCAGTCTTCTTATCTATCAAATGGTTATTATATTACTTGAATTAACCACCTCTTAGGGTTATTGTGAGGCTCAAAAGAAATAAGTTAAAATTAAAGTACTTTCTTTGTCAGTAAAAAGCTGCATAAAATTTTCTTTAAATTAATTCTGATATACTTCCTGAACTTGCTATCTCTCCTATTAGAATATTAGCTCCTTAAGGGTGGAAGTTATTTTATTCTTTGTATTAGTATTCCTAGTGCCTAATGCAGTCTTGAGAATATTGTAGGTTCTTAATATATTCTAATCAATTAATTGATTGACAAGTTATTATTAATGGAAAAGGAGTAGAAAAGATTATATCTGCAATAAAATTTTTTCTTAACTGTCAATTATTATATGATATTTGTGTTTCAGTATTGACTACTGGAGTTTAACTTTTGTCGTCTAACCAAGTAGAGTGTATCAGTTAGTAATTTGGATATTCGGATAATAATGACTTTGGGGAGTGACTGTTGCTAACCCCAAACAGTGACACATAATTTGTTCCCTTTTCCCCTAATAACATCCTGTCTACACGTGAAAAATTGGAGGTAGGAAGGAAGAAGAAACTCCTGCAGGTCCTTTTATCTCTGGTGTCCTCTGCTTCTATCCTAGCCTTGAGGCCTCACTTTTATACAATGTCTATGACATTTATGAGGTATATTTCTTACGACATCCTGTTGAGGTCCATTGACTTTATGCATATCCTTTCCATTACAATACAATCATATGAAGATGTGAAAATACTTCTAGGTGAAGTTTCCCTTCCTGGAATCTGAAATATTCATCTTTTTTTCATTTCATTTATTCTATTTATCAAGGGTGGGGTATACCTTCAAATGACTGTTTGATACCTCTTTCAAAAATAAACCTGCTATGCAAGTTATACTTCTATTTCATCTGTCTGAATGTAACCCTCCTCCAAAGACCAGATGAAACTCTACTTTTTCTGTAAAGTTTTTCCCAAATGCTTTTGTCAATACGAAATACTCCATTCTCTGAATTCTTGGAGTAGTTGGTCCTGTGGGACCATAGCTTCCTGGCAGAGAGCACTTTATTTGGACTCATGAGATCTGGGTTAAAATCCTGGCCCAGACATTTGCTGTGTTGACAAGCAAGTCAACTAAATTCTCCTAGTCTCAGTTTTCTTCTCTATTAAATGAAGGGAATGAATTAGAGTTCCTCTGACTTTCTTCAGACATCTATGTAAAGCACAATGCAAATTTACCCAGGACTTGGAGAAGGGAAGGAAGGAGGAAGAGGAAAATTGACCTTTGGAGGTAGGGGCTCAGCATGAGGTTGAAGGAAACATAGGGCTGGGGACAGAGAAGCAAGAGCTGGAGGAAGAACGTGCAAAAATGGGACAGACAGAAAACAGACACAATATGATGTCTGGTAGGTGTAGCAAGGCACAGGTCTCTTATTTCTTTAACAGAAATCTCAAGCCAATCTCCCAAACTCATGTCTACAGTAGCTTCAGCGGATCAGTTCTGCATTCACCTGTAGTTTGTTTCTTTGTTTTTTGGCTCAGGGGTGGCAGGCCAGGTATGCTGAGCCCAGGGCAGGAGTAGAAAGAGAAAGCAAAGCACCGTACAAAAAAGTTAGCATAGTTGTTTTTTTTTGAGGAATGCATATTTCAGAATTCTTTATGTAAAGGTTAATTTGTAACACAAATGTATGTAAAGTGAGAGCTGTCTGTAATTAATAATAATAAAGGACATTTATATGGTACCTACTGTTACTATTATTATATACAATAATATCCATGCTATAATAACAGTCAATAATTATTACTAATTATTGGATTTAGTACTATACATCACACAAGAACACAACAGTATATAATTGATTATTACATTTATATGGTATCTACAGTTACTACTATTATATAATAGTATCCCTGCTATAATAATAAATTATATATTATTACATATAACATGTTATATTAATATGTAATGATGACTATTGTAACTAGAATTTCCATAGCACCTACAATAATAATACTATAATTATTATTATTACTATTACTACTACATCTACTACTACTACTACTACTACTACTACTACTACTACTACTACTACTACTACTACTACTACTACTACTACTACTACTACTACTACTACTTATGTAGTGCATACTATGTGCCAGGCACTGAGCTAAATATTTTACAAATATTGTTTCATTTGCTCCTTGCAATAATCTTGAGAGATGGGTGCTATTGTTATTCTCATTTTACAGTTGAGGAGACTCAGGCAGCTTGATGTTAAGTGACTTGCCCAAGGTCACACCACTAGTAACTGTCTCACCTGGGCTTTAACTTTCTGACTCTAGGCCCAGCAGTCTATCTACTGTGCTCCCTAGATGCTTACAAAAAATCTAATTCTATAATCCTGCTCTTTGCCATCAACACTTATTAACCTTCACTTTTCATTACAAATTATGTTTGTATGCATACATATTTTTTCTAATTTTTGATGGTGTTTCATTTTTTTTCAGTAAGTATCTTATATTTCATCTACTTATGTCATTGAGAGTATGCTGTAAATAATGAGTACTCTTTTTTTGGTCCCAATCTCTGATTTCATTGGTATAGAGAACTTCTGGTATGGAAATTTCCTCCACAAGATTCAGTCGGCACCAGTGTGTCTTATATAGTTATCTAGGACAATGAAAGATTAAGTGACATGTCCACTATCTCACATCCAGAGTCAGGACTGGAACCTAGGTCTTCCTTACTTGAAGGCCATTTTTTTTCAGTATACTTTGTAGCCTTTCCTATACACAATTGATATTAGTGAATTGTTTACTATTTAATTATTAATCTTGGGATTTTTCAGAGAAGATGGCATGACAAGTACCTATTATTTATTATAGAGTGACTCTTTTTATTTAATTTTTTGTAATGACTGTACATGTATTTTCCTGGTTTTACTTCCTTCACTTTGAATCAATTCATATAGGTATTTCCCTCATACTTTTAATCATAAGCATGATTTTTTTTCCAGCACAGCTGTATTCCATTAATTCATATGCCTTGACTTATTTCGCCTTTCTCCAAACTATTAAAATCTACTTTGTTTCAATTTCTTTGTGTCTATGAAACACCTACTATTAACGTACTGGTGTATATTCATTATTCTTTTTGTCACTGAACAGTTTGAATATATTCCTAGTAGTGAGATCATTTGTTCAAAACTTAATGAACATTGTAGTCATTTTCTAAGCTTATGTCAAAGTTGTTTTTCTGCACCAACTCCTGTGTTCAACAATTGAATATTAGTTTGACCACTTTTCCGCAGTCTCTCCAATATTAGGAATTTCTATATTTTCTCATCTTTACCAATTTGGGGGATATCAGGTAAAAGTTTAGAACTTTTTTATTCATTAATTTTGCCTTTCTCTTATTACTGGGTATTTGGAATATTTTTTTCTGTTAAAAGTTTGTAATTCTTCATTTGAGAAATGTTTGGTCATAGTCTGTCACTACTTATTAATTGAGAAAAGGCTTTTGGCCTTACATGTTTCTTTCAATTACCTACATATTTTAGATACCAGAGCCTCATCAGAAATGAATGTAAATAACAATCGTTTCTGTTTGGCCAGAAATCCTGAGAATCTTACCCTCCCAGATCCTTTTTTTTTTTTAAAGAGGCCATTCTGTGTCTCATTTTTAAAAAATTAAGTTTTAATCACTGAATGGGCACTGCCTCAGTCAAATTGAGACGTGTTACAGACCTTAGCTTGAAAAGGCCAATGTTCCCATTGCATCCTGGGTTATCTCCAGTTATCCTGATCCATATCTGGCAACTGAACCCAGATGGTTCCAGATGAGAAAATGAGGCTTGTGACTTTGCACAGCCCTCCCTCACTTAAATCCAATTCACTTGCATATCATGGCATCACCACCCTGATGTCATGGTATTCTTTGAGAACAAAGGACAAACAGCAACAGCAACCCCCCCTGATATCTCTGGATTCCTTCATAATGAAAATTTTCAGTTTTATGCTGTATTCAATAAGGCCTCCCTTAGTTCCTTATCGCTCATGATAGACATGCTGAAGTTTATAACCCTCAGTGTCCTTGTCCTTCACTCACATTGTTATGAAACACAGATATAAGAAGGAGGGAACTCAGGAAATCCCTTAACAAACCCAAAATGAGAATTTAGTATAACATGAGAATAACAAATTTATAGAACAACTTCTCACAAAAAAATGAATCCCCTCTGTCTCTAACTATGGCTCTGAGGATTATTGTGCCAGAGTTATAGTTCTACTCCGACCCCAGGCCCATCCCCAGCAATCAAAACTTGGTCATACCCTTAACTTTTCAGTGACTGAGATCAGAAGGTATCCTTTGTCCTGAATCCCATTCCATTTCCCTGCTTCTCTCATGCTTCTGGATATCTAATTTGTCTCAAGCCTTTTTTATTTTTGCATGCCTTCAAATGTATGTGTAATAAAAAGCTACTACTTTTACCATCATTGACCTGTTTGCCTCTTGTGTGAATCCCTCTATGTCCTGAACCAGCTGTAAGAGAATACTACAATAGTGTAGCTAAAACATGTGTCAGTACTATTGGGTAAAAACATGAAATTTACAGAAAGCAGTAAATTGCCATAACTCTCCCATATTCACCTCCAAACAACCATAAAATAGCACCCCAAAACAAATCATGCAACAACATAACCAGCAAAAAGATGAGGTGAAATAATCTTTTAGCTCAAGAAGCTTGTAAGATCAGTAAGAAAGATTTTCTTATTTGGGTGAAAGGGTAATGAAGTCCATGACAGGAGGCATCCCATCAAGACAGCAGCAAGCCCCACTTCAGCAATCTAGCAGGAGATCCTGAGTCCCAGTGCAGTGGAGCAGGCAAACACCAACACCAGGACTACCCACATCCCTCAGCATAGTCAGGAAATGGGCAGACTCCAGTTCCAAGAACTTCCACATGCTTCAGAATAGCCATGGGCAAACAGGCATTCACCAGCAGCAAGACCTCTGTGTACTTCAGTGGAGGCCCAGGAAAATGCAAAAACAGTCCCACTGACCTCAGCACATGCTAGACACGAGCACTAGGACTCAGGCTCAGCACAAGCTAAGCACAAGACCATTATAGCCACCAGCAGCACCAGCCATCCCCCACCTGACCCCTTGAGTGCAACATCAGACACAAGGGTCCCCTGTGGGCCTCCGGGTAACATCAATACAGTACCAGGTAGACAGCCAGGGTCTGCAACCACTGACACAAGAAGCCCAAGACAGTGCCCCTCCCCCCAGGAGCAGAGCTCAAATTTAAAAGAAAGAAAAAAGACAAAAAAAGATGAGCAAAAAAACAAAACAAAAAACAAAAAAAAAAGAATCTGATCATAGAAAGTTATTATAGTAACAGGGAAGATCAAGATAAAAACTTAAAAGAAGACAATATCAAAACACCTGTGGGCAAAACCTCAAATAAAAAACTGAAGTAAATCTGAAGCCCAGAAAGAACTAATGAAAGAGCTCAAAAAAGAGCTTAGAAATCATTTAAGACAGATAGGATATAAATTGGGAAAAGAAATTAGAATGATGCAAGAGAATTAAGAAAAAAGAGTCGATAGCTTGGAAAAAGAAAACAACTGCCTAAAAAGTACAGTTGGCCAAATGGAAAAGGAAGTACAAAGGCTAACAGTAAAACAATTCTTGAAAAGTTAGAATTGGGCAAGTGGAAGCTAATGGTTCTATAAGGCATCAAGAGTCAATCAAGCAAATGCAAAAGAATGGGAAAAAAATGAAGAAAATGCAGAATGTCTCATTGGAAAGACAAGTGACCTTAAAACAATCCAGGAGAGACAATGTCAGAATCTTTGGACTACCTGAAAGCTGTAATCTAAAGGAAGACCTGAGCAGCATGCTTCAAGAAATTATCAAGGAAAATTGCCCTGATATCCTGGAACTAGAGTGCAAAATGGGCACTGAAGGAATCCACTTACCACTTCAGGAAAGAGATCCCAAAATAAACAATCCAAAGAACATTATAGCCCAATTTCAGAACTACCAGGTGAAGGAAAAAAACTGCAAGTGGCCAGAAAAAAAATTCACATAAGGGGGAGCCACAAACAGGATTAAATATGACTTTGCAGCTTCAATATTAAAGGATTAGAGGTAATAGAACATGATATTCTGGAAGGCAAAGGAGGTAGGACTAAAACAAAGAATCGCCTACCTAGTGAAAGCAAGCATAATATATCAAAGGAAAAAAATGGTCATTCATCGAAATAAAAGGATTTCAAGCTTTCATAAGGAGAAGACCAGAAATGAACAAAAAAAAAATGATTTCCAATATCAAGACACAAGAGAAGCCTAAAAAAGAAAAAAAAAAAGGAAAAGAAAACATAAGGAATTCAATGGAACTGAACTGTTTGCATCCATACTTGGGAAGATGATACTTGTGATTCTTAAAAATTGAACCACTAATAGTACACCTACAAGAACTATACAGGGACAGAGGGTACAGGCATAAGATGAATTTGAGGGAACGACAAAAACAATTAAGTAATGAGAAAGAGGAATACATTAGGTGCAGAAAGAAAGGAGAGGTGGAATAGGGTAAATTATTTCATATGAAGAGGTGAGAAAAACCTATTAAGATGGAGGGAAAGATGAGAGGTGGATGATGGGCATTTTTTGAACCTTCCTCTCATCAGTATTGGCTCAAAGAGGGAAGAATATACCCAATCAGTTAAATATAGAAATCTGTCTTACCTGATAGGAAAGTAGGAAGGAAGGAGATTAAGTAAAAGGGAGGGAAGACTGTCAGAAAAGAATGCAGACCAGAGGAGGCAATAGATAGAAGCAAAATAATGTCATGGAGGGAAAGGGTGAAAGGAGAGAGAGTACAAACGGGAGGAAAAATAGGATGGAAGGAAGTACACATAATATTCATAACTGTGAATGTGAATGGGGTGAAATCTCCTATAAAAGAGAACCAGATAGCAGACTGGATCAAAAAACAGAATCCTATAATATGTTGTTTATAAGAAGCACATGAAGCTGAGAGACACACAGAGAGTGAAGGTAAGGGGCTGGAGCAGAATCTATTATGCTTCAACTGAAGAAAAAAAAAGCATGACTAGCAATCCTGATCTCAGACAAAGCAAAAACAAAAATAGATCTAATTAAAAGAGATAACAAAGGAAACTACATCTTACTAAAAGGTACCACAAACAATGAAATTATATTAATATGAAACATATATGTACAAAGTGATATAACATCTAAATTCTTTTTTTTTTAGGCAGTTGAGGTTAACTGACTTGCCTAGGGTCACACAGCTATGAAGTATCAAGTGTTTGGTCTGAGGCCGGATTTGAACCCAGGCCGGCCCTCCTGACTTCATGGCCAGTGCTGTATCCACTGCACTACCTAGCTGCCCCAACATCTAAATTCTTAAAGAAGAAGTTAGTTACAAGATCATGACCAAACAAGACATAGAGAGCATTATGAAATGTAAAAAAGATAATTTTGTTTATATTAAATTAAAAAAATTTTTTTGCACAAACAAAACCATTGCAACCAAGATTAGAAGGAAAGCAGAAAGCTGGGAAACAATCACTATAGCAAGTGTCTCTGATAAAGGCCTCATTTCTCAAATACATAGAGAACTGAGTCAAGTTTATAAGAATACAAATGATTCCTCTATTGATAAATGGTCAAAAGATATGAACAGGCAGTGTTCAGACAAAGAAATCAAAGCTATCTATAGATACGAAGAAGTGCTCTTTTGGTTAGAGAAATGCAGATCAACACAACTCTGAAATACCACTTCACACCAATCAGATGATCTAATGTGACAAAAAAGGAAAATGATAAATGTTGGAGAGGATGTGGGACAATCAGGACACTAATACACTGTTGGTGGAGATGTGAACTGATCCAACCATACTGGAGAGCAACTTGGCACTCTGCCCACAGAGCAACCAAACTGTGCATTGCCCTTGTTCCAGCAATGCCACTACTAGTTATGTACCACAAAGATATGATAAAAAAAAAAAAGAAAAGGGCCTATAGGTGCAACAACATTTATAGCAGTCCTTTTTGGGAAATTGTGGGGATGCCAATCAATTGGAGAATGGTTGGGCAAGCTGTACTACGTGTATGGAATGGAATACTATTCTGCAATAAGATTCACCAATTTTAAGGCAGCATTTTTTTCTGGATACCAGCTCAGAGTTCCTTTGGTTTCCACCTAAATACTTCTGTCTCTTTTCATGTGTAAAGCACTACCTGTCATGATGGAAAATCCCATTTTCTGTCAACAAGAAATATATAATATTGCCCAAGGCCCTTTTGGTTCAGAAAGGAGTCAGAGGACAGAGGAAGCGGGGAGACAAATTACATTTATAACATTTTCTCTTTTGTATCTATTGGAGAATCATCTTTTCAGTTTCTGCTATAAAATTAATTTGACCCCTTTGCAAATACTAATGCTTCATTTTTCAGTGCCTTTCAGATTATTCAATATAAATCCTCCATACCTGTTCTTTTTAATGCCTTGAAAGTCTGATTTAATGTTTAATAATTAAAAATAAAATAAAAAAGCAGAATCTTAACTAATTACTATGCTAAAGCATACAGTTTCTAAAGGCAGTATCTTAATATGATATTTAAATATTACCTTGGTATTCTCAAGTCCACATATGCACGACATACAATTTACACAGTAATCTAATCACCAGAGAATACTGATGACAAACCTGCCTTCCTTTTTTGCTTCATGCTGCAAAGTTTGAGCCCTACATCCCACACAATTTGCCAAAACACTGTCAGCTCTCAGGGATCAGCAGACATATCCCAGCTTTTTTTTCTTTTAAAGCACATGGTAGACATAAAGGGAAGAAAAACAGGCTTTTTGAAAATGATTGAATTTTGTATGAATCTACAACTCATTTCCTTTCTGGCTTTAGTGAACAAAAGGATTTTTGCAAAATCCAGTAATATTCAATATCATTTTTTTTTATCATTTAACTTGGGGAGCCAACTCATTAGGTGTAAGCTTGGGTGGAAGACAGTTAAATATATGCCAGGCTATAGAGAATCTTCCTCATTCCTGAGGGGTAAGGTCATTTTGTGATAAATAAATCAAAATTCTATACAATTTCCTCACTTGATGATGCAGTATCTATTACCTCCCATTCATTAGGATTTTGAAAATTCACATTTTTGTTACACAGAAGAGTATCATTCCATCAGGACAGAAGATGATTAGCCAAATACAATTGCAGCCAAATTACATAGAAGGCTTAAATTAGCTATGTCCAGCTTACTGCTATAAGCAATGTCTCTAGAGAGCCCTTCCTTATGGCTCTGAGGCTTGGCTGCCTTGGTGTCAGACAATTGATTAATTGGTTTGTCTCCTGGCTGTGCTGAGCAGTTCTCTCTTTCCATACCAACTCATCTGAGGCATGGATAATTTGAGGCATTCTCAACTTATTATAGGAACAAGAGAAGAGGAAGAGTGGAGTGACTTGTTAGCTCTCAAGTCAGGAGACTAAGGCTCTGAAATTTTTTTCTTGATCTGAAACTTTCAAACTTTGAGATCCTGGAAGGGTTATGAGGTTTAAAAAAATAATTCACTAAATATGAGGACACAGACTGATGAAATACCAAATTCTTAAACATTGAAATATAAAACTTATAATACTTTGAGAGACTCTTGGAAAGGTATTGTTACTTCATTTGACATTAAAGAAACTAAGGGAATTGTACACGCTCACAAAGCTAGTAACTCACAGATATATGACCAGAAAAAAAGATCTTTTGAGTTATAACACAAAGGCTATCAATTATTACCTATGTACAAATTGTTATTCCATATGTATGAACAATCCATTGAAAGAATAGAGGGGAGTTGTGATATTTGTGTATTTAAAATATAGTTGTTATTTTTAAGGAACGACCTAAAAAAATCCTCCCAATACATTTTCCTCAGCTAATATATTACACACTCTAATATAACTACATGGTTTAAGAAGACAAAAAAATATCCAGATGAAGTAAACGTGTTTGCATGTATAATGTTAATATTCTGGAGCAGCATAAACTAGATAAACTTTGACATACTCCATTTAGGCAAAGGAGACCTGGAACTGTGATTTCATCGTTCTAGGGCAGATGGGGCTTCCAGGGATTTGTTCTGTGAAGATTGGATTCAGTCAAAGGGCCACACTTGAGGACCTACAGGGCCACATGTAGCCTAAAGCTGCAGGTTTCCCACCTCACTTCTAGGAAAATCTGTGATCAGGGAATTACCAATGGTTATTTGGCAAATTCTCTGCAAATTAAAATCTTACGGAATTGCTTAGAACACTAAGTGATTAACTTACCTAGTGTCATACAGTCAGTACATGTCAGAGGTAAATCTTAAACCCAAATCTTCCTGAGTTGGAGTTCTAATCTTTCTCATCCCATCATACTATTCTGATTATTGATATGTAACATCAGTCTGACCACCAACATGGTCAAAGATGTTGTCTCTAGCATGGGGAATGGAAGAAGGGATAATCTTTATTCTGGGTTGTATATCTCAAAGGTAAGGAATGGAATTCCCAATTGTCTAATTTCCCTTAAGAATTTTAATCAGAAGCTATTTGATTATGCCTGATGATTCTTTAATGAGTTTTGACTTTAAAAAAAAGTCCACGTACTTTAGGACTTAGAATTTCAGATGTCATCTAAACTCACTCTTCCCAGAAGCAAAAATCTTTTCTACCTTGTTCATTTTACAAATGATTGGTCTCCCTTAAACTTCTAGTCATAAGTACTAGTTTTACCTATAGAAGAGAAGAGACACACACACAAAGAGAAACAGTGATAGAGACATGAGAGTGAGAGAGAGAGAGAGAGAGAGAGAGAGAGAAAATAATCCTTTAAGAAATTTGTATCATTTCCATTTAATTGAAGATATAAAAGTTCCTCAACCAATATAGAAATAGACAGACAGGCGGATAGATAAATTCTCAAGAACAAAAAAGAAAACTATTTACAACCACATGAAATATTGCAGGTACAAGTAAGCGACACATTGAATAGAGTGCTAGACTAGAAGCCAAAAATACTTGATTTCTTTAAAATCTCTCAGTTTCCTCAATTGTAAAATGGAGGTAATAATAGCATATATCTTACAGAGTTGTTGTGAAGATCAAATAAAATGAGATATTTAAAGTGCTTTGAAAATCTTAAAGTACTATATTATCATTATTATTTTATTAACATTACTCTAAGACAAAAAAAGAAGAAAAATCAAAATAACTGCTGGATTTCATTACAAAAACTTGGCAAAGGTAGCAAAAGAATGAAATAGTCAATATGAAAAAGAAATTTTTTTGGGGGGAACATAATAATATACATTCACTAAGAAAGTGACTAAAATTGAGATTTTGAACAAGATATCCCCCCCTGCAAAACATACCTTAAAGAGGTCAAAGATGGAACAATGCTATATACACCATTACATTTAGAGCATACTTTTTTTTTTTATAGTAGCAGAGATTTGGAAACAAAGTGGAGGTCCACATATTAAGGAATAGCTAAACAGATTATCGTACTTGAATGTTAATAGATACTACTGCCCTGTAAGAAATGATGAAAATGCAGAATTAAGAAAAGCATGGGAAGTTATTTAACCTGATCCAAATTGAAGTAAGCAGAATAAGGTAAATAATATACAAAATTACAACAATATGAATGGCAAAAATGTAAACAATTTATTTTTTATCAATCTGCCCCAAAGAAGTAATAAAACTCCTCTATCCCCCATCCCTTATTTACAGCTATGGAGGACTATTGATGAAGACCATTGAATATCCTAAAAGTTTCTGTTGATGTGTTCTTTTTTTGTTTGTTTTACTCTTCTATTTTTTTTTCTTTTTCATTCTTTGTTACAGAAATTGACGGCACTCTGGGAGGAAGAAGGATACATTTGGAAATGAAAGTGTTGTGACATCAGCAAATCTTAGTGATTTTAGAGAGAAGGGCAGGGTCTTGCTTAGGTATAGCTCGGTAGAGTCCCATCTCTGATATCAAAAAGCAAGGAGGCACCAATCACTGAGGTGTCCAAAAAGGATGGAAGTTTTGAGCATGCAAGATTCTCAGCAGATTCCAAAAATAGCATCATATAAAAGAATGAGGAGGGTGAATGGATTTAGAGCAGAAGCAACTGTCATAAAACAAACTAAATATATAAAAATAGATATTCCCAGACTGCAATAGCTTCAAGTGTTTAAAGATAGCTGATTTGTTTTTCCTTAGTCATGGCATCAGCTTCCTGATGTCATGGTCCTTTTTGAGAATGCAGGACAAATAACAGGTCAAGACCTCTGTACTTTATGGTTATTTGTTTCTGTATCCCCTAGTAGGTCATTAAAGGATGATGAGATGAAAGGGTAGGGAGAAGTGAGGGCAATGTCTTTCACAGAATCTTAGAATAAAAATAAAATTTAAGTATTTATTTATCATGTAATGAAGGGGTTCAGACAAAGGTTGTAGCCAAATCTACACTTGAGTTACATGTTTGTTGTATATTGTCTTGACGTTGAATGTTAATAGATACTACTGCCCTGTAAGAAATGATGAAAATGCAGAATTAAGAAAAGCATGGGAAGTTATTTAACCTGATCCAAATTGAAGTAAGCAGAATAAGGTAAATAGTGGCTGATAAGAAAGCATAATTGAACCACAAAAGTTTCAAGTTCATACAGCATAATTTCAATTATATAATTGTAATTCCCTATTAAATCTCTTCCAGGAATCTTTTCCTAAATAATAGGGACTCCTACTTCCAAGCATGAAGTCTTACACTGCATTTAGCATGGGTACATTTGGTAAATATTTTGCTTTATTTTTATCCTATGAGAAGTTAACAGTTGTTGCATACTGTTCACACACTGGATTTGCTCATTAATTGAACCCAGTCTGCCTTTCAACTTGTTATAATATGAACCCATCCTTTTCATTGAACTGTATTTTCCACTTAGCAAATACTGAATTCACACCCTTCCTTCTAGTCACATCTGTTTTCTCATTAGCTATATGCTTCTCTCTATCCCTAGTACTCCCTTCTCCTTGTATATTCAACTGCAGGATTATGCAGTTCAAACATATCTGGAATTGGAATCTGGGGAACTGAGTTTTGCTTTGGCCACCACTGCTGACTCATTGTGTGACCTCGTGCAAGCAATTCCACCTGGACAGGCTTCAGTTTCCTCATCTATAAAAGGAGGGGGTAGGACTAGTTGGTCCCTAACATCCCTTCTAGGTTTGAAATTTTCTATGCCCTCTCCATTACCTATTCAAATTCTATCCATGCTTCTACCAGGTAGTCATTTCCAGGAAACTCTTATCCACATTCATGTATACCTCTATAAATGGATTTAATGCCTGCTTTTATATTCATTCATGTCCTATCAAACTAAGAAGACTACAAAGTTCTTTAGGACAGGGATTGTTTCTCAGAATTCTTTTTATACTTAACATCATATTATAAACTCCTACTTAGTAGGAATTACCTGATTTTTGTTGTTATTGCTGTTCTTGTGTCATAAGTGTTTAACACCGCACGTGGCATATAGGTGCTTGAAAAGTACTTGGTTGATTGATAGCATCTTACGTTGTAGGAGAACATAGTAGAAGTGCAACAAATGGCTTGTGATATAGCTCTAACATGTTAGTTGTGTGACCCTTGGTAAGTTAAAACTCTCAAAAACTCAGGCACTTTGTAAAATGGACATCATAATGTCTGTACTACCTGCATAACAGAATTGATGCTGTGAAGAATATGATTTGGAAAACATGCAGTGTTCTAGAAATGTGAGCCATCAAAATTGTTATTACTAATATAAAGTAACAGATAATTCCATATTAAACTATAAGAACAAAATGACCTAAATGATAATAAAAACAGATGGTGGTGAAAGAGGAGAATAGTGTTATATAACTAGATGGGTTCTTAGGTTTCTTACAGATCTTACTTTCTAAGATTTCCATCTCTTCTTAAGCTCAGTTTAACCACTTACTTCTTTTCAATGTTAGCCCAAGAAACAGAGCGTTATATTGTTTTACAAGTTATCAAGAGCTCCCTATAAATATTTTGTGGTTTTCCTTATAACGGCATCTTTTTATGCAGAACATACATATGTATGTGTGTGTATATATATACATACATATATATATAATTTGACTTCTTAGGATCAAAACTAGAAATGACCTTACAGTTGTTTAGTAGAACCTCAGAGAGATAAAGGAAATTATAAAATGTCAAAATGTGACTTAATGACAGAGCCTGGAGTAAAAGTCAATCCTCTTGACACTTCCAGTGTTTTTTGAACTAGCAAGGTTTGAAAAAAATAAAATCTATAAATTTTGGAAACTGAAATTAAGGGGGGGGGGGAACCAAGTTATATTATCCTGTGTGAAAACCAGGCTGTGTTACCAAGACAATTAAATACCCAGGAAAAAAAAAATCTTCCAGACATTTTTTTCAATTTTCTTCCAGACATTCAGCATTGCACAGATGAAGCCAGAGAGACATTTGAACAAGATGTACAAAGACCACTTTGCGTGGCACTGATGAAACATAATTTAAGATATCAATTTGGTGACATGATCTCTAAGATGAAGCAATTAGTTTCCTAAAGAGTCTCTGAAGTGAAAGTGTTCCATATTCTAAGCTCCAATAGCAACCAACCAGATGAGAAGACTCATGAAGCTGAAATGTTAGCAAATATTCTCATCTACCTCTGTTCAGGCCCTTAGATTTATACTGTTTCTGGTTGGCTCCATAAAGAGGAGGCAGAACATGGGAGAAAGAGTGCTAAATTTTTGGAGAACCTGGGTTGAAATTTCTTTTCTGTTCAATAGCTTTGAAATCTGCAACAAACAATTTCCTTTTGCTGAGCTTATTTCCTTGTGCAAAATGAGGAAATTTTACATGAAACATTTACTTCACAAGCTTGGGGAGAACTAATTAAAGGTGGAAATGTCTGGGAAGATAATGTCTGACAGTAAAGCCTTCTTTGAATTAAGCTATATTATAATACAACTTTCCTTTTACTCAGTATTTTACATTTCCTCTCTTTCCTTAAAAAAAGTTGCTATTGTTTTTGTTTGTTTGTTTTATTTTTCCCATCTACATTTCAGAGCTATTGTCAACTCATACCACAAAGAGTGTTGACCTTCAGGAGTTTCCTACAGAATGCTTCAGAGAACACATTTATATTATTTTGTCTTCCACTAATCCCTCATGGAGAGAGAAATCTTATTCACTGTTCTCACATATAGTGGAAGGTGTTTATAGATGTAATAACTTTGTTCAAGGACATATTTATTCTTTTTGTTTTCTCCTTATAGTGGTTCCTTCTTCACTGAGTCTTTCTTTTCCTCTAAACTGTTCCCATTTTGAAGTTATCAAAAGGATGGAAACTATGGAGTTGAGTCCTCTGAGACAACTTCATATTAAAGCATTTGCCTCATCATTCCGTATTCTACTATGGGGTACGAGAGGTTTGAATAAAAGCTAAAGTGTTTTGGAAGAAACATACTGAAGAGAGTGGGAAGATACAGTCAGTTTGTATCTTTAAGTGACAGTATAGATAGAATGCTGGACTTGAAGTCAGGAAGACATGAGTAAGAATACTCAGAAACTTGTTATATACAAGATCCTGGACAAGCTGCATAATGTCATTCAGGATCAATTGCCTCAAATGTAAAAGCACCTGCTTCATGGGCTTGTTATAAAGATCGAATGAGATAAATTATGTAATGAACTTTGCAAACTCCAACGTGCTATATAAATGCTAGCTATTATTATTCTCACTAGACTTTCTTATTTTTTTTTCTGTGAACTGAGAACTGAGAACTCCCACTCTACCATCAGGCCTAACATTTACAAGAGGTAATCCTGAAAGTCAGAAGAATATGCCTCAGGAATCTCTTAGAGACTTATCAGAGAAGATCATGGAAGAGATGGATTTTTGGCCCACCAATGGCTTATTGGGCTACACATTTTGCCACAAAAAGAGCAAGGAAGTAAATATAATTGCTCTGAGCACCAGGATGGCTGGACATAACCCACCTTGAGCAAATATAGGTTTGACAGGATAATAATGAGAAAAGTATCCTTTCCCTCCCACTTTTGTGCCTTTGAGTCCAAGTAAGCTTTTATACAAAAGTGATAATTGATATTTTAGGTCTCTGAATTTGTAATGTTTTCCCTTTATACCTTATTTCATTTAGTAAATGTGCTTTAATGTATGTCTTGGTTTTTCTGGTTATTTATAGTAGTAAAGAATATAAAAATTTTGCATAAATGGTATTAAAATGAGCTGTGTGAATTGTATATTGTTTTGAGATATTGTTTTATTTTTACACAACCACTACTCATGTTATGCCTCATTGTATCTTTCAAGTCATTGCTTGCTCCAGAGTTCAGAATTGTGTTTATGTTAGTCTGGAATAGTAGCATTCTACTAGAGCAATGATAACCCTTGTCTTTCTCTTCTCCTTCTCTAACTGGGAAAGATGTGATGATAATTGAATATCATGCAAATATCATGATCATATTTCTTTTTGCTACTGAGGGAGACTGATTGTCCATCATTAAATTGCAGGATTTGAATCGGAGAGAGGTTACAGGCTTCCATGGTACTTTGCCTTGAGATTGAACATTTACAGAAGGCCTTGGAAATGAGTGCTGCCACTGTAATTAGGAAAGGAGCAGCCAGAGCAAAGATCAACATCTGGGTCTACCAGTTCTGGAGAGTAGGCAATGGAGTCTTAGAATGAAATGATCAGATTGGGTGAGGAGGACTAGATCTACAGCCTCCAAAGGCCTCATTACTAAATAAGAAGAAAATAAGATGAGTAAAACCTTGTTGGTTTCTCCCTGGTTTTTGCAGTGTCACAGCATCTGCATCTGGTTCCTAGAAACAAATACAATCTTTTCTTTCACCTTTTCACGGCTTCTTGTTGCAGGAGATTTTAGGATATGTTTGAGAGAACACCAATAAAGCATGCTTAAATGTATCCCTTACATCGTCATTATGTTAAATAAGCTATTTCTCCATACAAAGTTGATTGCCCACATAATAAGAATATAGAGGTTTGATATTGAGGTAGGAAACTTCCCAGATATTAAATACAGATACAAAATTTATGTATTTTCCTATTTTAAGAACCCTGAGCAATATTTCATATCAACCCCCGGACAGAATTCAGAATGTAGGCGGCAAGTATTTCTTTTATGTCCAGCCTTCTGAAGCCACACTGATAAGAAGAAATCTGTATTTTATTCAGTCTACTACTTAATAAGAAGTAAACTTGATTAGTCACTTTCCCTAGGTGCACTTATCTATGACATTAAGGAATTGGATTTGATGACCTCTGAAGCATTTTCTGGTGCTAAAACTTCTGATTTTTCTCTTCTCTGTTTTAAAACTCATACCTTGTCCTCTGAATTTGTTTAGGTTGTATGTTCTGGCTTACTTAAAATGACATTGTTATTATTACCCATGTGGATCATGGTTTGGACCTTCCTGGTCCAAGGACCTATTGGTAGCACTTTCTCACTATCACTTTCTTCAGAGAGTGAGAGATAGCTTCTTAGTGCCAGTAATTATAATACCAATTTCTTTCCTAGTGCTCCATGGGGTTATGAATATAGAAGCTGGCTGCTTGCTCACCTGAAACCACGTTTGATTCAGGACAAATCCTACTAAAATTGTGATTTTAATAAAGTTTGTGTACAATGCTTCCCATGCCTTCCTTTTTTGATCCTTTCAGTGATCCTCTTTACCTTGTGAGTCTCGAGTTTTCCTGCCTCTCCTTTTCTCCTGTTACCATAATTCATGAATATATTTACAGCAAAGTCTCACTCACATATTTTTTGAAAAACTATCAATTATTTAATTTGATTCTTATAGTAGAGAACACATAAGGGCTATATTAATATACTATAAAGAAACTGAGACTCAGCAAAACAACATAATTTTTCCAAGAAAGTTAACCAAGAAAAAAAATCAGAACTAGAACCCAGATATCTAAAGCCCTACTGTTTTTTTTTCCTTCCCATGCAACACATTGTTTCTTTTTCATGTGGACTCTTTACCTGAACAAATTTTATTGCATTACATAAGGAACAACAATTCATATCAAGGATACTGTCCAAATGTCAAACGATCTCTGAGGGTTCCAACTCTGCAAGGGCAGGCATAAAGATTTTTGTAATCTTCAAAGGGAAATGATTATTTGGGGAATGCTGATACCAGCCCCATTAAAGGATTTGCATAATGGTGGGACATAAGAACTTGCCTCCATGTTTGACCTATTTCTACCTTTACAACTTCTTATTGGTATGGTGTTGTAAGAGAATAGCTATAATCTGCTGTAGTACATACAAAGTGCTTCACCTACAGGCAGAGCAGGTATAATCATTACCTTCACAATTTGCTAATGAGGTTACTGAGTTACTATAAAATAACTGCCCAAGACCTTCCTTCAGGTTCATTCTCTGTTTCATTCTGTACATTTTTCAGGGCTCCTTACAGTAGGTACTCTCTATATTTAAGACGGCATTCCCCATGTCATTTTCTTCATTATCAACTTTTTTTTAGTATTTATTGTTTGCAGATTATTTTTCTGGGTACTAGAAACACACACATACACAAAATGCACTCCATCTCAAACATTCACCACCTACCACCCACTCCCAAAGTACACACAATATAGATATAGAAAGAAATATGTTCACATAAAATAACATTAAATAGTTCATTGTAAGTAACCAATGAATAGCACAGAGAACAAATGCTATAGAAGTTTAGAGTCTTCCTCTCCACTCCTGACTTTGACCTTTTACCTTCAACTTCCATATCAATGCTTAAGTATATTTGCTTCCTATTGTATCAATCTTCTCAGCTCCCAAGATCTGCATCATCTCTCTGCTTTGGCCTCACACAAATATCCTCATCGCCTTGATCACTGTTCTCTCCATGGTTACACATATTCTCTTTAGTCATAAATCCAATGGCCTTTTCTTAGCCCACCATCTTCTTAACCTCTCTGTAATTTTGATATAATTGATGACCTTATCCTTCTGGATACTCTCTCCTCTCTGTATTTTAGTGACACTGCTTTGTTACAGTTCTCCTTATTATTAGATTGATCCTTCTTTTTCTCCATTGTAGGCTCATCATATCCATGGGTCAATTTCTATGTGTGAGTGTACCCATAGAATCTGTCCTGGACTTTCTCCTACCTCTAATTTTGATGACTTTTATTAGCCTGCTTAGATTCAACTAGTTTTGTTGTTCACTTATTTCAGTTGTGTATGACTCTCCATGACCCCATTTGGGGTTTCCTTGGCAAAGATACTGGAGTGATTTGCCATTTTCTTCTCCAAGCTCATTTTATACATGAGGAACTGAGGCAAACTGCCTGTTGTCACACAACTAGTAATTGTCTGAGACCAGATTTGAATCGAAGAAGATGAGTCTTCCTGACTCTTGGCCCAGAACTCTATCCACTGTGCCATCAACCATCCATTCAACAAGCATCTCTATGAAAATGACTCTCAAATCAACAAATATCTTTCCTTAAATACATGCTAGTATCTTCAACTGTTTGATATCTCTGCCTGCAGGTCCCAAAGTATCTCAAACTCAAGATATGCAAAAAAGAACCTATTATTTTTCTTCCTAACTTCCCTACTTCTCTCAAGAGTTGTACAATTTTCCAGTCATTTGTTTGCTAATCTAGACTTCACCTTCATTTTTTTTTACTTTTCCTTACCCACTATATCCCTATAATCAGTTGTTAATTCAATATCCCTATTGCATCCACATTAGCATCTCTCACATCATTGTCCATCACTCTGTTCACACCAAAGTCACCCTAGCCCAGGTCCTTGTCATTTCTTATATGGACTATTGTGCTAGCCTCTTAATTGATCTATCTTCACCAAAACTTTACATCTCTCCAAGCCATCTTCCATATAACTGCCATATATACATATTACCAGGCTTTCCACCTATCTTCAATTTTCCTTCTTTAATTCTACTCTTTGAATTAAGTTAAGAACCACTTATTTTGAAGTTTTAATTTTTAAAATATTTTATTAAATAAAATGGCATTGATTATATGTGTAACTGAAATAAATGCTGACTTTAGTCTAAAATACTACAGAGAGAAAAATGAGAAATAATTTTATGATTATGAGTGTGTATATACATACACGCACACATATATGTGTATATATATATAAAATATGTACACATATACACACGTGTGTGTGTGTGTGTGTGTGTGTGTGTGTGTTTTCTTTTTGGGAGAGGCAATTGGGGTTAAGTGACTTGCCTAGGGTCATACAGCTAGTGTCTGAATTTAGATTTGAACTCAGGTCCTCTTGACTCAAAGACCAGTGCTTTATTCACTACAACACCTAATTGACCCAAATATAGATATTGTTGTTTGAAACATACATATACATACATATATACATATATGTTTTAAACAACAATTTTTCTCTATCTCCAACATTGGAGAATAAGAAAAAAAAACTGGGAACAAATATACATTATCAAGCAAAACATATTTCTCCACTGACCATGTCTAAATTGTATGTTCCATTTTGCAGGTTGGCTCTATCACCCTCTAACCCCATGAGGTTAGCTAACTTCATCCCTAGTCCTCTGAAATTTTGATTGCTTAATGTGTTGATCAAAGATTTTAAATCTTTTAAAGATGTTATTCTCTATAATACTGGTCTTATAAGTTATTCCCCAGATTCTGCTTAATTTACTGTGATTCAGTTCATATAAGTCTTTCCAGGTTTTTCTGAAACATTGTATTCATCAATTTTGACAATACAGTAGAATTTCATTACATTCATGTATCATAATTTATTTAGCCTTCTCCAATTGTTGGGCCCATCCATAACTTCCAGTTAATTGCCACTACAAAAAGAGTTTCTGTAGTTGCTATATATTCTCCCATTTCTTTCTTTGATATATTTGGTGTATACTGCCTATCAGTGTTAGTGCTAGGTCAAATCTTTATCCACTTCAGTACCATTTTGGCTATGGTCCCAAATTACTTTCCAGACTCAGTGCCCAATGCCTTCCAGTTCATCTGCCCATTTTAATGTCTTAAATTAGAGCCTCCTGTTACTCAATGACTCATTCTTCACTTATGATATAAGAACTCACCAAATTTTTCATATGAGATCAACAGTTCTTATTTAATTAACTGCCAGTTTCCTCTTAGTTCTATGATGTCTCATTTTACTTTAATTTAGTTTAGTTTTGTCCACTTAAATCCCAAAACAGTTAATATAAATGTCTTAGGGAACATAAGGACCTGCAGTTCTAAGGCTTTTTTTTAAATACTTCTCTATCACATTCAGTGACACTGCAACTATTTCTTCATACTAGATATAATCCATTTTTAATAAATAAAAGTTCTTTTCCTTCCCCTTTAAATAATAAAACTGTCCAATATATAGGAGTCATGGTCCTACCCACTTTGCAAGGTGATATGTCTTTATATTTGTTACAATTCATTTTATATAACTAACTGCTGAAATCTGATCTGGAAACTTTGTTTTTTACACATATATTTAGCAGTTTTTATTAGAACAAAGTTATATTCTTACTTCTTTCAAGCACCAATTTCTTCATCTAAAAATGAGATAATATCTTACATCCTTTGACACTCAACTTACCTCTTTTTCTTTGTGCAAAAGTGTTCTTTTTTTCCCTATCCCTTTCAGACGTAAAATTCTCCATACGAATGGACACAATCTTAAAGGGACCATAGCTTACACAATAACTTTCATCCCAGAAATATTGCTCCATCAACATGCTGTGGTATTCAATATTTCTATGAGTATCATATACTGTTAGAGCTCAATGAAGTAAAAACACATTTCTTTCCCAACTCTCTACTTAATCGATCAGGAAACTCAGAAAATCAGCAATTTGCTGAACATCAACTATAACATTGGTCACTAGTAGCAAAGTCAGTATGATATCCTTTGCTTCTTGGCTCCTGCTCCATATTCTAATAACACAACAGCAAGTTGACTATAGCAAGTTTATATTTAGGATGTCCATTTTGGAGGTAAACACATTAACCTTGAATGAGTGGTAAATACCTTGACAAGGATTCATCAGTGATCTAGCCACTGTTTTGTAAAACAGAGATCAGAATCCTGAGTGTGTAAGGCATGAGACAAATATGCTTTGCTGGCAGATAAAGAAAAGTTAAGAAGCAAATACTGATGAGAGAAAAATATTCTTGGATGAATTCTGTAGTAGGTTGTGATGGCTTTGTTCATTTATGAACTGGTACTGTATTATCTCTTTTTCTCTCTCTCTTTGTAGAGAGGCCTTTATTATTGTGGCAAAAATAATGACAAACACTGTATTTCCCCTACCCCTTCACCCTCACCCCCAACTTGGCCACTGTTTTTCATGCTTAAGGGATGGTTATTGTAGTTTTAAGATAATTTATATGGCCAGGAACTACTTATTGGTATCATGACAGGAATCAAAAGTGTTGTGAGTATGTATCCACCATCTCTCAGAGAAACTCAGTTGCAGGTACTGAATATGTATTAGGTTGCACCCTCCCTGCACCTTGAGGCAGAGAAAAAATGAAGAGAATTCACTAATACAAACTCATATAGGACTAATGCTTAGGGACCGTCTTTCGCAAGGGATAAGTCATAAAACTCTCATAGCTGCTCTTCATGTGCCACCTGGGTAGAAACTGTTGGGCTTGTTGAAGAGAGGGTGAGATATGTTGACTAGCTTGTGGTAGCAGTGACAGCAGCAGGAGGCAGCAGGATCAGGGGGAAATCAAAAGAGTAGTGACAGAGTGGTAAAAAAGAGCAGCAGAGGAGAGGATAGTAAATAGGGATAGGGACTAGAAGTGAGAAGAACCTAGGATCTCCTAGAAATATGACAGCTAAGGGACAGGGATGGTCCTTTACACAAAATTTGGGGATCTAATAGGCAGTATGCTAATTTGGGGCAGGTGATTTGAGTAATGACATATGGAAGGATAATGTGATTAAAGAGAGATGATAACAACTCCAAAGGCAAACTTTATTTTCTGCACAATTTTGTTGAAGCCTGTCTTAACATGTAAATTGTAGCCAGGTTTCACCTTAGTTGCTAAATATAATCAGTCAGTCAAAAGGTAACAAACATTCATTAAATACTGACCATAAGCTAGTCAATATGCTCTGCATTACGGATAAAAAGAAATGCAAACTTTTCCTGCCTCCAAACCCTATAGATGTTTGAAGCTCTATTTCTATGTTCTGCACACTGCTACACACCTCAACTATAAATCTCCTTCCTTCTCTCCCTCTCCTCCTTCCTCAAGGCTATCTGGAGATGGGGACTGGGGTAGGGTTCTAGGACCCAAGACTTTTCCCACATCCTCTTTGGATTCCAAGTGACTTTCATATGAAGATCTACAAAGCATAAGCAAGATAGTTCACCCCAAACAGCTTTGGGGCATATACTAGTGAGCTGGCAATCTTTATCCTTTAGTTCCAGGCTGAACAGAACATAACGTGAAAGGAGAGTCAAAAACTCAGGAAAGTCATGGTTCATAGTCATTATTTACTCAACAATATACATGTTGCTCATTACTAGTCTTGAATAGTTGGTGTTCATAGTTTTTGAAACATCAAGATAGCAATATTCTATTTTTACTTCTAAAATGATGTACTTAAAAGATATCCTTAAATGTATCTCATTGACCTAACCTCCTATTCCCAAAATGTTACAAAGCAAATATTATTATTAACATTTGACAAAAGGGGGAAAGTGAAGCTTAAGCTGCTCATCTGGAGTAACCAGATAGTGAAGGAGGAATACTAAATCAGAGTTTCCTGTTAGTTCTGTGCTCTTTTTCACTATACAGTTAGGAAGAGAATGAGTTAGCCATGCTTTGTTACAAGGTAGAGTTTTGGGTAAAGGAGTGGAGGATATTATGACAAGATAGTGATGTATATTTTTATTCAAAAAGACAGAGAGGGAGGAGAAGAGGGAGAAGGGGGAGAGAGAGAGAGAGAGACAGAGAGAGAAAAGAGATAGAGAGAGAGAGAGAGAGAGAGAGAGAGAGAGAGAGAGAGAGAGAGAGAGAGAGAGAGAGAGAGAGAGAGAGAAAGAGAGAAAGAAAGAACCAAATACAGGCATTCCCTACAGTCAGTTTCATCAGATAATAATTCATAATTCTACATCATTTGAAGGTTTGCAAAATACTTTCCTCATCAAAACTTAAATGAAGAGAAAATTATTGACTAGGTAGCAAAATCATTATTAAATCTCATATTACATTTGGCAAAACTGAAGCTCTGAAGGTTTAAATAAGTTGTGCATCATAACATAGGTAGTAAATATATGAGGTAGGACTGAAATCAAAATTTCTTCACTCTAAGTCACACAGTGCATCCATTACATGAAGCATCTCCTTTCGACAAGATCTTTTAGAAAGAGCTGAGATGAAATTAAAATTATTCTTCCCTTCAAAAATACCTCACAATTGTATGGTTGTGTCAATGTCCCTGGTGTAGAGTGCCACATCTCCAAGACTTAATAGAGCCAATTGTGTGTGTGTGTGTGTGTGTGTGTGTGTGTGTGTGTTGTCTTCTCTGATTAGAAAATTAGCTCTTACGACTGTGGTTGCCACCAAGTGCCACGTTCACCTTTAAATACTGTTACAGTGTATCCTGCATGCAGATGGGAGGGGTGGAGCTGGGCCCTGATGTGGGGGCTTCTGAGGGGCCTCGACTCTGCCCAGTCACATTTTCAGTCTGTTTAACTATAGAGTACATATCCTAAAAAAAGTCCAGTCTGTTCAACAGCCTTACTCACATTCAGCCTCTTGAGATCCTCCAGTGCTGTGCCTTAGCGGCTCCATGTGTAATGCGATGCACTGAGGGTACACCATCACCACCATACTATGCTTACAAAATAATTAATGGCTCATATCAATCACATGTCCATTTGTTACTATGTTTGTTAACCCTTTATCTCTTAGTGTTATAAACTCCACTTAAAACTGATTAAAGTCTCATTCTTGTAAAAAAAAATAGCTCAGAATACAGAACAGTCTTATTTTCTTGTATTTGTATACATAGTGCTTAGCATATTTCCTGGCATTTAATCAGCATTTAATACTTTTGCTCTATGTCTTCATCTGTTTCTCTGTCTTTGCTTTAGTCTCTCTCTCTCTGTCTCTCCCTGTCTCTCTTTCCCATTTATGTCTCATAGATTTGCTATGACCAAAAACGTTCATCACCCTGCAGCCAATCTAGTGACAAACCTCTGTAAACTTAGTAAAAATAAACCCCTTACAGCAAAGTTTCTGAACCATTTTTTTTCAAGGAAACTTTGGACAGTCTAGTGAAGCTTATAAAGACATTATCAGAATAATGTTTTTAAATACACAAAATAAAATTAATAGGAGTATAAAGGAATCAATTATTTTGAACAGTGTGTGTGTGTGTGTGTGTGTGTGTGTGTGTGTGTGTGTGTGTGGTTTGTAGATGGCCCCACCTTACCCCTCCTGATGCTTAATGCAACTTCATAGTCCTTACTTTTCCTTGTCAGCTTAAAAAACAATGGTGCGAAATATGCAATCATAGCCCTGTGTGGAAGGAAGTTAATTTCTTTGTCAATAGCTTCTTTACTACTGAGAAGTTTAGAGTGAGAGGAAGCTTGACATACATAACAGATAGAAAGCTTGTCTCTGAGTCAGAAGGATCTGAATTCAAATCCCACCTAAGATATATTGAAAGTTTGTGGCTCTTGGAAAGTTCATAAATCAACCTGCTAGTACCCCAGTAAAATATTAAAAACTAAATTACAGAGAAGGTGCTAATTAATGTGCATTGGTAGATAAAGTTTCATGAATCTATTAAATTATAGGTCCATTTAAAAAAAATCCCTTTTACTCTTGACAAATCACTTCCTGCCCATAGCAGAATAGTCTGGAGGTTTCAAGGTACTTTCTCCCACCTGGCTTATAAAGAAACTACCATCAGTAATGCCAATACTAATTAACAATAAACATTTCAGTTGCAAAAATATGCTGATTCTCATCAGGTGCCTATCCTGTGATGTTCCTGGTAACAGTTTACATTCACAGATGACACTTCTAACTGTTCACATATGCATTTAAATCAACCTGCTGTTTTAACATTTCCGTCATCCCTCAATATAAAGATTCTGCAATCTGATGTCAGCTGCTGGTTTGGCTGGTGATACATGAGGCAGAATGGCACAAACCTTTGCTCTTCTACTCTATCTACTGCTGTGTATATTGATTCCCTGATGCTGACTGGTAATTGAGGAACTAAACAGATGTGGCACAAGTGAAAGAGGATGCCCTAGTCTATAAATGGCTATTGTTTCAGCAACACTGACACATGTAGCAATATATTTCTGCAAACATACTAAGTGAAAATGACTTGGAAACAGCATCTAGAATAAAATTTTGCCTCCTAGTAATGAATAATGTAAATTCTTTTTGGGAATAACAGATTTAGACATTCAAGTTCAATTCAATTCAACAAGCATTTTTTAAGGAAGTATAGCTAGGTTCCGATTAGTGTGCATAATAAATCCCCAGAAGTGGTTGCATATATTCAAATTCCTGCTAATTTAAATTATGATTATGTAAAATATAGTAATTGGTCCCAGCCCAATGGAAATATGCAGTACAAATTCAAATAATGTGATAAACTAAGAAGATTCATTATTCACACTAGATAGGATCTAGTTGTACCTATCATGTGCCAGGAGCTGTCCTAGATGCTAGTGATTCAAAGAAACAAAACTGTGTTTCTTTCCCTAAAAAAGAAAGAAACAAAAAACCCACAAAACCCTTACATTTTACTTACGGATTACATGTATACAAATTAGAAATGTTTAATATATATATATATATATATATATATATATATATATATATATATATATATATATATACACACACACACACACACATACATATATAGATATAGATAAATATATAGATAGATATAGATATATAATTTCAAGAAGGAGCATGATAAAAACTGGAGTACAGAGGATGGGAAGGCATTGTCAGTACAGTAAGGTTTCATGTGATCCAAGGTAGTTTCTGAGTTATACTTTGAAGTAAACTAGGGATTTTATGAAGTAGAGATGAGAAGGAGGTCATCTGGGTACATTGGGACCACTTGTCTAAGGCCACACAGGCAGAGAAATAGAATGTCTTGTATATGAAGCAGCTATGATGCCAATTTAATGAGAATGGGGAGTGCATGAAGAGAATAATATGAAATTCCCACTGGAAAGGTAGATGGGAGTCAGTTAGTCAACCAAGTCTTATTGTTATAAAAATGTTAAAAAAAACCCAATAGGATCTCATGAAAATGGCTTAACACTAATAATCAACTATCTGAATTCTACTTCCAAGTCTTCAAATAACTGGTTTTGCAATTTGAATCAAATCTATTAATCGCATCACTTTCTACCACCATACTTACCTCATAAGTTGTTGTGAAGACAGGAAAAGAGAATATATGTGGAATTTCAAATCTTTTAAAATTAAGAAGCATTATATAGATGCAATGCAAAATTATTCAGTAGAAAATTTCCTTGAGGGAAAAGACTATAAGAGAATGTTTTGTCTTTACAAACTCATCTTCTAACATAGTGCCTGTCACAAAAGTAGGTCCTTGATAAATACTTGTTAATTGTCATAGGATTTTCAAACTTAAAGGGAGCTTAGAAGTCATAAGCCCAAAAATCTAAAAATGGAAGGGACTATAAAAGTCATTTAATCTATGACCTTAATTTTAGAAATGAGGAAACTCAGTCTCAGAGACACTAAAAAATGTGTCTATAGTCCCACAGGTGGCAAGGGGCAGAACTGGATTGTGTCTTGCCTATGGTCACATAGTTGGCAAATGATAGAGCTGGGTTGCCATACGATAAAAGTACAGCACTTGGAGTCAGAAGACTTTGGATTCAGGCACTACTTCTATTAATTAATACCTATGTGACTTTGAACTAGTCAGGTAAACTCTGCTGGATTTAGTTTTTCTTCTGTACAATGAAGGAAATGGACTAGATAGCCTCTGAGATCTCTTAGCTCCACATCTGTTATGCTATGATTAGTATTCTGAGTTCAATGTTCTGTCCTCAGCACCAGATTAGCTGCCCAAGCTTCTCATTCTATAGATGTAGAAACAGGTCCAGAGAACTGAAGTGGCCTTTCTGACAGTTACACAGTTAGCAAAGAACAGAGACAGGATTTAAATGGTTAACTGGATGTAAAATCTGTCTAGTATATGAAGTAGATATACCCTGCCACTTTACAAAATACTGATGTATTTAACTATGGGTTTAGATTGGAATTAGAAATTTTTCCATTCTGTCACCTACTCCCTGAAATGTCAAATGTGTACAAGAGTAAAAACTACGGAGCAACGTTGTCAGAATCGCATCTTGTCACTAGCCACATGTTTCTAATAAATTATATTTTATTAATGAGTATCTCAGTTAAAGTGGTTTATTAGGGAAACAAAACTGAGCATGAAGCAATGTCCTGGTTCCATGGCAGAGGGACATAAACAGGTGGAGTTTTATGGCCACCTCTGTTCTCTTAAATCTCTCTTCACTGTTAAAGCAGAATCACAGTGTATCCCAAGCAGTAGAAAATGATTCTATCATGAATCACTTCATGATTTTCCATCAACAGCTTATGTGCTAAATTCAAAATGAATAATTCATGAAATTTGCCCACAACAAACATTTTCTTGAACTTGCACTGAACTTTGAATCAGGTCTAGAATATATATTACCTATGTTACAGTCATGTCTTCTTCTAGGATTAGGTCATTACCTTGCAACTTTATTGAAATAACCAAATCTACATTGACCAGGAGCAATCAACCTTCTATGGGTCATGTTCACAGTCACTGTTTACCAGTGTGGGTGAAAAACATGACATTGGAAGAGGCCATGTGGTCCAGTGGATAGAAATCAGAGATAATAACAAGAATGAATACTACTCACTCACTAATTTGCTTAAAAGGTAAACCTATTCCAGGCAGATCAGGAGAAGTAAAAATAACACTTCAGTGGGAGACTATAGGCCTGGGTTCTTCTTCTAATTCTGCCACTGAGTTGTGTGAATTTAGGCACTGAAGTATCTCTCTGAGCCTCATTTTGCTCATCTGTTAAATAAGAGCTGTAGTGTCTGCCTTTGTCTTAGGATAATGGTGAACATCAAATTATATATGGTATAGATAAAACAATTGAAAAGCTTACAAGTACAATAGGGTAGACATGATCTTAGAAAACCATGTGGATTTGATGACTACAGCTTAGGCTCTATGCACAGCAGACATTTATTATGTGTTTGTTGGATTGATTCAACTGAAATCTATATAGAGAAATAATCATCAGGTCTGCGTGATATATCATAAAGGATCTTGGGTCAGTCTTATAATATTTCCATGGCTGTTGGACAAAATCATCAGAAGTAAAGTTACATTTGTGTTCTACATGTTCTTCTCTTGTGCCATCTGGTTGGCCCTTTGTCAGCATGGCTATTTCTTACACTAATATAGATAGGAAACTCTTGATAATTGAGAAGAGGGCCATTATTGGATCTCTGAGGCTACATATACATATATACACATATTTTGTGTATATATGTATATGTGTCTGTGTGTACATGTATAGAGACATATACCCACATACATATATACATATACAAGCACACATATATGCCTCCTGAATTTTTTTTCCTTCCTATCTCCACTTTGAGGATCCATAAAGCCCTTTAGAGGCTAGTTTAAGTGCCACTTCTGACATGAGCCATTTACCAATTCTTTCAGTGTTAAACTTTCCCTATCCTTAAACACTACCACCAATATTCCTTTGTATTTTTTCTCCAAATTTTTAAAAGATTACTTATCTGTGTATATTTTGTATCCCTACTCCTTTCTTCTTCAGTAGGATATAAAGGCAGGAACTCTTTCCTTTTTTGCCATTGAATCAACAGTTTTGAACAAATTTGAATAGTTTTGAAGCAAATAGAATTGGCTTAATAAATAATCATGTATTAGGACTCAAAAATTACCTGGTCTTAAACAATGTCTAAACATGTAGCAGAAAAAAATGACTACAGACTATCCTGATATACTGAAGTACCACAACTCTCCCAATTATATTGCCTTGCAGATAGCCTATACTTGCAGCAATCAAGTTGGCTTAAAGTTAATGTCAAAATATTTCTTAGACACGTTCTACACTTGTGAGTGTTGATCGGAGCTGATATTAGGAGAAGAGAGTATAGGCAGACTGTTAGGTTACATTGCAAGGGGTCATAGCAAAGGATCCATTTTTATATTTCTTTTTAAGGAATATAAGTTTTTTTAATGCTGAGAAATTTCCATCTCCATGGCACTCAGGCATACTTTTTGTGATGTCATATTCCATGAGCCACTGTGAAGGCTTAAGGGAAAGGGAAAGGAATAAGTATTCATGTAGTGTCTACTATGTTCTAGGTACTATTCTAAACCTTTTACAAATATTGTCTCCATTAAGTGCCCTAATGGACAGGAGTACCTAAGGTAGGCCATTTCCAACTCATGCTTAGGAGTCAAAAAAAAAAAAAAAAAAAAAAAAAACAAAAAAAGAAAAACCTTATTCTAATACTAGCGTTGACAAACACTCAGGAGAATTTCCAGAAAACTTCATTATGTAGAAGAAAGGTCACTGAATTTGGAGTCTGAACACCTGGGTTAATTTCCTGCTCTTTTTTTTAACCTACTAGATGTATGGCCCTAGAGAAAAATAACCTCGGAGTTTCTCATATTCCAAAGGAGGAAAATGGAATTAATTACCTATAAGGACTTTTCCAGATCTAAATTCTATTAGTCTATAAGTTTATGAATAGGAAAAAAAAGATATTATTCCTGCAAACAGTTGTTGAAGGTCACTAAGAAGACACTTTTGTTGCCTAAAGGACTTAAGATATTTTCAAAATGGTTTAAAAGAACCCTGTTCCATTAATCTGAAAGTGTAATTTTAATGGTAGAAATTCCATGTACTTTAGTTGACAATATTTCTTCCATTCTCACCCTTCTTTGTTTCATCCTTCATGTCTCTGCCCAACTGATTTTCCTAATACTCTGGATTAAACAAGCTACTCACTTGCTCAAGACCTTTAATACTTTCTTATTATCTACTGAAGAAACTACAAATTTCACAGCCTGACATTCAAAGCCCTGGATAATCCAACTCCAAACTATTTTTAAACCCTAATTTTGTTCTGTCCTGTCCTGGGATTTATGGCCAAGCAGCATTTTTCTGTGATGATTCAGTGATCTTTCCTATCATTGCTCAGTCACTCTAGGCCAAGAATATACGCTTTGCCCATTTATCTGTCGATATTCTCTCCTTTCAAGAATCTGCTCAAATGCCACTTTTTCAAGAAGACTTTCCCCACTCATACCTAGAAATGGTCTCATCTTCTCTAAACTTCTTATTTTGACCAATTTCGTGAATTTAGCTCACACAAATGTATAGTGCCTGCCTTTTTTTTTCTTCTATTAGATTTTAAGCTCCTTGAGAAAAGGAGTAGTTCATTTTTCTTTCTGCTTTCTGGTCCATCATTTGGTAGAACACATTTCCAATAATAAATATTGCAATACTGAAGTGAATTATTTGAGGTGCATGGGGTTCTCTTCCTGCCCTTCAAATTATATCACATAAGCTACCTCCTACTTATCCTTAAAAATATGTGACAGACATATTTACAATCATTTTGCTTATTATTTCAAAAGGATAAAATGCATTATTCTCTTCTCAAACAGTTACTAACATAAGCACCCACATATCCATAGCACATTTTTACTTTCCACTAAATATAGAGGGCTTATCAAAATATTAGATGACTTATCATCTATAAGCAGTATTGCAATTTGAAAATTATGATCGTTATTATCACATCAATATAGGATTGAAGCTTAATCCTACTAAACCTCATTTTATTAGCTTGTGGATAATCTGCAAACTTCTGATGGAGGGGCTTTGTTTGTCTTTCCTCCCCCTTCACTACTATCATTCTTAAAGGAGCCAAGTTAATCAGGAGCAGCAAAAACCATTGTATTTCCATGTAAGATAAAACTTTCCAACAATTAGAACTTTCCAAAAGTGATGGACTATCTTGATATGCAGTGAATTTCTCATCACTGAAAGTCTTCAGTTGGACACTGGACATCATCTTTTCAGGGATGTTGTGGTATTATAAGGTCCTTTTTAGCTATAACTTGATCTATATTTCTTCTGAAAGTTTATTCCTATAGAACAATATCTTTTGATTTACAATAGACTTTAGATATCATGCAGTTTAGGTCTGTTAACCTAGGGGTGGGGAATATGTGGCCTCGAGGCCACATGTAGCCCTCTAGGTCCTCAAGTGCAGCCCTTTGACTGAATCCAATCTTCACAGGGCACACCTTCTTAATAAAAGGATTTGTTCTGTAAAATATGGACTCAGTCAAAAATCCACACCCAAGGACCAAGAATGCCACATGCGGCCTTGAGGCTGCAGGTTGCCCACCCCTGCTTCAGCTCCTTTATTTTGAAAAGGAGGAAACTGAGGTGCAAAGAATTGAAAAGGTCACAGCCAGTTTCACCCTTAGTTGAGAACAAAATTGGGACTGGAGACTGGGTTTCTTAAACCACAAACTAGTGTTTTTGTTTGTTTGCTTTTTAAACTATATTAGTCTGCCTTTTTACTCTTCTAGGCAGTACTTTTCAAACATCCTTTACAGACGAGAAAATAAACGGGATAGTTTTTGCCTTCAGTCTCTAAGTATTGTATTTCTTTTCAAAGAGTGTCACTGTCAATCAAGGAAAAGTGGTGATCTTGCTGGGTCCATCAGTGCCAGCTATAACTCAAGCCCAGCTAATGCTCAAAGCCTAACAACTATTTTTCATTTAGGAGATGCAAACGTGCTTTCCTTATTTTCCATGAAAATAAATCTCACTTACTTGACTATATCTCAAGGAAATGTGTTTTTAAAAATGTTTATCACCACCAGCAATTTCTTTTTATAGTTTTTTCAGTCAGTATCTCTACCCCCTCCCTCTTTTTAATACTGGAGGATGTCAGATGCTGTGCTTCCCCAGTCCAGCAAAATTTAAATAAATGGCAATGGAATTGAGGATAAGTACCCTAGAGGTGATGAGGAGGCTGCTGCTTTTAGAAAGCAGCATGTATTGTTGGCTACACGTTGGAATTTTTATAGGAGTTGGCCTAAATATCTCTATTAAGCCAGTTTAAAAACAAATAAAAGTCTTTGTGTTTATGTTGATGAAAATATTTGAGTCAGGATTTTGTCTTAGGAAGAATACCAATTTTGAGTCAGAGGAACTAGGTTTAACACTCAATACTAACCACTTACTAAATTTGTGTTCCTGGACATCCTCTCTAAGCCTCAGTTTTCTGAAATGTAAATGGGCATAACAGAGCAAGGGAAAGAAGGAAATAATCATTTGTATGATTCTTACTATATCCCAGGCACTGTGCTAAGAATTTTACAAATATTATCTCATTTGATCCTCACAACAGCTCTGCAAGTTAGGTGCTGTTATTATCCCCATTTTACAGTTGAGGAAACTGAAAGAAATTGAGGTTAAATGACTTTATCAGGGTCACACATCTAATTAAGTGTCTGAGGCAGGTCTTAAACTCAGGTCTTCCTGATTCTAGGGCCAACATTCTGTCAACTATGTCTCCAGCTGCCTTTAATTCTATAATTACTTACATCTCTAAATTTCTGTGAAGAAAATTATATATAAAGTTTTTGTAATAATAATATGAGATCATATAAGTTATTACTAAAGATGGGAGCAGTGTCTATGGATGCTTGTGGAGATAGTACAAATAATTAACTGATTAAAATGTCCCTAGTGACCATCACTATAAGTGTCTCACCTCAAATTCCTGGCTCTTAAATTTGTTAGAATATTTTGTGTGCTAGAACAGAGAGAAGGCTAGATGGCATTTGGAAGACTGCAAAGCACTTTTACTCATCTCTGAGCTTTTCAAAATAGAATTATGGTAGAGAAACTAGGAACTAAAGAGAAAAATCTCTAAAAGTACTGGAGGTAAGAATCACATACAGCAAAATGGAAAGGCACATGATTGGAGTAAAGGGGTCCCAATGTGTAATTAATGAGGGACTCCAAAGAAGAACAGGAGTGAAAGATGTTTGTTTTAAGATACAACTTGGAATTTGAAACTTCTGGAACTTGGTAATTGGGAAATACTCAGAAATAGTAGATGGACTGGTAATACGGTGACAAGCCCAAGATGAAAAGATGATTGACCATGTGTTCCATTGGTAAATTCTTATGTCAGGAGAAGGAAAGAACTCCAGCACACTGAGTGGAACCACTGGGGCAATTCCTTAGAAAACATAGGTGAGAGTTCACAGAATGGTCAATCATGGATAACCTATCTGTATTATTGGAGAAAACTACCAAATTAATGAAATCACAGATAAATTTGAGTGTTTCTGAGAGTATCCTTCTACTGGGTCATGTACTAATGGCTGACGTGCTGAGACATGGCAGAATTGGCAGAGTTGGCCTGAAGAAGAAGAAAAATGAGCAAAGTGGGTTTTCTGTGTTCTGTCTTTGGAAAATGTTTTGTGTATGTACATGAAGGTAAAGAATAGAAGGACTGTAAGGGGTTATATAAAACTCCTGTGGAAGCCTGGTGGGTCAAGGGGATCCACTAGAGATTTCTGTTGGCAATCAGAGGGATTTTTGATATTAGCAACTTTGTGAGTAGAACAGTAGTGTATGTGTCACGTAAAAAATTGAAAGGAAGAGGCAGCTAGGTGGTACAGTGGATAGAGCTCCAGCCTTGGAGTCAGGAGGACCTGAGTTCAAATTTGTCCTCAGATATTTGACACTTACTAGCTTTTTGACCCTGGGCAAGTCACTTAACCCCGGTTGCCTAAGGGGAGGGAATTTGAAAGGAAGGTATAAATATCACTGGGATATTAATGTGAAACCACTCATACATACTACACCTGCTCAACCTAAGGTATTCTTTCTCTTATCTTTCCTTAGGTCTTTCTCATACCTTGAAAGTAGAGGAACCCACCTTCTTCAGGGCTTAAAAAATGAATGAAACCAGAAATGGAGAAGAAAAACAAGTACAGTTAAATTGGCATATGGAGAGAATTTTATGTGTGACAATGTTGATGATATACTCCAAAGTATTATAACACTATTACTAACAACAAAAACTTGGGGAAAATGGCATACTCAATAATTGAGAAATAGTTGGAGAAAATGTGGTTTTTTCAGTATAATTGAATATTATTATATTGTTAAATTTAAAATATTAAGATTTCAAAGAAACATTGGAAGTCTTGCATGACTGATACAGAATAAAAAAAAAAAGACTAATATTAAGCAATCAGGTAACCTCCTCCATCAATGCAGATAAGCAGCTATATTCTACATCTTATATTCTTACAGAGTTTCCTGAATTGGTAAGAGGTCAATAGACTTTCTCAGGACCACGTAGGCAGCATATATCAAATTCAGGGTTTAAAACCAGGCTTTTCAATTCTGAGGTTGGATTATTATCAAATGTTATGCTACTTCACTATTCTAATTGTCACCAAAAGGAGGGGTCTGCAACCCTTGTACTTATGTTAAAGGAAACCATAGCACATCCCAAACAGGTAACTTATTAGGGGGTAGAAATATGGGTTGTATCCCAGTCTCTGTCATAGTTAAATATAGTACTTATCTCTTACACAACTTTAACATCACTTCATTTACCCATTATTGCCACCCAATATGTCCCCATCTTAAGATATTTTGTTTTATATATGACCATTATTCCATTAATACATTTCCTCATACTGAGGAAATTCCTTCTACTAAGGTAATTATTTCACATCTTACCATCTTACCATGCTTGAAGGCACTGAAATGTTAAGTTACTGGGGAGAGGAAGGAGGTAGTGGAGCCCTTTCCCCATGAGGGAATGGTAGGAAGCAGTACACTGAACTCCCTTGACAAAACAAAACAAACCGAAGAGGGTAGAGAGAAACTTCTTCAAATAGATGTAGAAAATACACCAAACTGAACCCTGAGGATGAAATTCAGAAAGTCACAATAAGTCATTTGTTCACCCCAGCTTGGTATAGTGAGACAGATGTAGTGGTTTGTGGAAAATGGGGATGGGATCAAATCGGGAGCGTGCTGTACTCACAACACTGAGACAGGGGACAGAAGTGAACTGGAAACTACCCCATAATTGGTCAAAGATACAGAGAGGTCTCATAAGAGAACCTGAGAAAAGGAGCAGAGTTCCTGAAGATGGGTCCTTGGGCAGTGCGCTGAAGAAAGGAAGAAGTTCATGAGGCCTCAGTGGCAGAAGCTGGATGGAGAGTGAATTTTTCTTCTCCCTACCTGAGATCCTAGACTAAAACAACATTCTGTATGCCAAGAAAGCAGAGATAGGATCAGCCAAGACATTCTTTTCAGGAGTACTTTAGAGGTCGGGTGTAATATAAAGTCCAAAGTTATGATACAGACTGGTAGAATGTGCAAATCAAAAAATAAATACACCTATCACAGTGTAAAAGAAGCTCAACAAATAAACAACTAAACCCAAAAGAAGAGAATGACTTTAGTGTATCTATAAGCAAAACCTCTGAGAAAAACATGATTTGGTTTCAAATTCAACTAAAATATCAATGAGATAAAGCAAGAGTTAACTTTTTTTTTTATAAAAAAAGAGTTAATTTTCTTTTAATAGAATGAGAGCACTTGAGGGAAAAAATGGAAAAGAAGTTAAAACTATGGAAGAAAGATTTGGAAAGGGAATTAACTATTTGGCACAAGTAGTATAAAGCCTTGCCCAAGAAATAATCTCTCTTTTAATTATAATGGACTAAATTAAAGCCAGTGATTCCATTAAGCAGTAAGAAATATTAAAACAAAGTCAAAATACTGGAAAAAAAAGAAAATCTAAGATATATCATAGCAAACAGATGGATGTCTTTGAAAACAGATTGAGGAGAAAAAAATTAAGAATGATTGGACTCTGTCCACTATGACCAAAAAAAAAAGCCTAGACATCCTATTTCAAGAAATTTAAAAAAAAAGAAAAAAAAAAAGCCAAACCTGCCCATATCTCTTAGAACCAGAGGGCAAAGTGGAAATAGGAAACATCTATTAGTTACCTCCTGAACAACAACATGAAAATTCCCAAGAAGATCATTGCCAAAATGTAGAGTTTCCAGGTCAGAGAGAAAAAAAAAATACTGAAAGCTCCCAGAAAGAAGGAATTCAAGTACCTAGGAGCTACAGTTATGATCATAGATTATTTAACAGCCACTACTGTAATGGAAAAGAAAACTTAGAATACAATAATCCAGAAAGCAAAAGATACTGGTTATAGCTGTAGGTATCAACCAAGATACCCAGCAAAACTGAATATACTGATGCACAGGGAAAAATGGATCTTTAATGGAAGAGAGGACTCCCAAGCATTACTAATGAAAAGACCAGAGCTACAGAAACACTGTGAAATACAAACCCAGGCATGAGGATAAATATAAAAAGGTAAATATGAATGAAGAACAACACAGAGTAAATTGTTTATGTTCAAATGTGGGCAGTTGATATACATGTCCCCTCCAAACTCTAACATCATCTGGGGTCATATAGACCTTGTAAATTAGACAAGGCCTAAGAATGATTCTGTTATATCTTAATGATCATAAGAATGGAAAGAGAACATAGGAAGAATACACTGAAGTGAAATGGAAAGGAAAGTTATTCCTCACATCATCAGGGTAGGCAAGTAGATATCATACAGAAGAGAGTAGAGGGAAATGGCTGACATTGAACCTCACTCTCATCTTAACTGGTCAAAAGAAGTAAGATCATACACATAACATACACATATATGTGCTCACACAGCCATTAAGGCGCACACACACACACACACACACACACACACACATACACACACACATATATACATATATAGACACACACATATCTACACATTCATATGTGAATATACTGTATTAAATTATAAATATAATATACAAGTATGTATACATACATATATACAATATGTATTATGTATGTATGTAACACAGAAAATACAAGGTAATTTTGTGAGGGGAATATGGAGAAGGTACTAGTAGCAGGAAAGACCTCATTTAAGTATGTAAGTCCTGGTGCTTTCCCTGAGATTTGAAAGGAGTTAGAAATTCTCATCAAATCCCATCGCTAAATTTTTTCTGCACTACAACACAGTCTCCACACTTAGCATTTGAAATCAGGTTTGAGGCATGATGATATTCTAATAGTTATCATTCTAGTATGTATATACAGTTATATTTTTGTGATTGTTAGAAAGTCACAATTGCATATCTGCCTTTGTTGTGTAATAAGGAAAGCCCAAGAAATTGTGATACTGTTTTTGGCTTTTCTTGACATTTTTGTTGCCATAGTTTATGGAAGCAATGAAAAAAAATGAGGAAGTTGAGATTTTTGGATTCTGGGGCTCCACTAAGGACTCCAGGATCCTTGTTTGGTGCTTAATGGCTTGAGACTTAATGTAAAATCACCTAATTATACCACAAAATCTGGATCAGCTCTAATTGGAGATGTTCCTTAGATCATATTCCAGGGACTTATCTATAGAACTGTTAGTTGAATCATTTGGAAAACACTATCTTTTATGTTCCCAGGCTATGGAAGGTCAAAAAGAGTATAAGACATACAGTACTCTTTGCTCTCCAGGAATTTATAGTATCATTAGAGTATGTATAGAAAAGACAGATGAGTTATGATTCACTAATTGCCAAATAATCAGTATAGATATTAAATGCAGATTCAAAGAAAGAAGAGTTAACTGTGGGTTAGATAGGTCAAAGAAGGTTTCATGATAGAACTCAAGCTGGACAATTTGAATAGAATTCAAAAAGAGAGCAGGATGACAATAATATCAGTTGAGGGAAATGACATGGACCAAGGGTTGGCAGCAGGAACAGGGCAGCTGTATTCAGAGGGCAAAATATTACTCAATCTAGTAAATAATGTATATAATGCTAGAATGGTGGGCTAGGAATGCATTTAAAAAGCCTAGAATTCTAGGCTAAGGACCTAGGATTTGACCCTATGAGCAATAGTAGAAACATTGAAGGATCCCTTATAGTAAAGTCCCCCTCTAGAATTCTCCAACAAAATGGACTCCAAGGTCAGAGCTTAAGGTAGGCTTCAACCAAGTAGCTATTTTATAAATCAAAGCAAGTGTCCAGTCTTTTGAAAGATAATCCATCACTTTCAAGAATGAGGCATTTTTAATATCACCACAATTAAACACAAATGGATATTAAAAACTCTAAGATGATTAATCAATAAAGGTGGGAGCAGAGGACCTTATTAGTTAGATAAGGATTAGCTGGTGTAGTTAAAGTGCTGGCTGTAAAAGCAGCAAATTAGAAATGATCACACCATGCCAAAAGTGATGGATGAGGAGTCCTGGTGAATGGAAAAGGTGTGACCTTCTGTGCAAAACTTGAACTAGACCAAACACTGAGGCTGTCAAAGCTCCACTGATTTTTGTGTTTCATTTCTAAGAGAAACACATGGAGCAGGGCATTTCCCATTCCTGATACTACTAGACCAGACACACAAAGCTCCAGAAGTACTGTATGGAAGTCACTTTGGAAGTGGAGAGAAAGACTAAACATACAAATGCAATTATTTCTTGCAGCTAGGGTAAGAGAAACCACAGGTAGTGCAGAACCAAATTTGCATGTTCTTTTCCCATATTTCTGTCAGACTCCAGGATTCCCCTTTCTATCTAGTGGTTTTTCCCTTGGCCTATCATTCCTTGAGTACCCTGAATCCCTTCCAATGCAATTTAGTTCTATTCCACAAATATTCAATAAGCATTTTCTATAGACAAGACACTGTGCTATGTGGAGGATAAGAGAGATATAATGAAAGCAGTTTCTGCCCTAAAGGAGTTTGTACATTGTTGTTATTAGGAAAGCTAGCTGGGACAGTGGATAGATCACTGGGCCTGGAGTCAGAAAGACTCATCATCCTGAGTGAAAATCTCGCCTCAGATACTTACTGACAGTGTAACCTTGACAAGTCATTTAACCCTGTTTGCCTCAGTTTTCTCATCTGCAAAATGAGCTGGAGAAGAAAATGGCAAACTATTCCAGTATCTTTGCCAAGAAAAACCCAAAACGGTCATGAAAAGTCAGACATGACTGAAAATGACTGAACAACAACAAAAGAGCTAATCAAATAATGTCAGAACATGCATGGACCCAGGACTACTAACTCTAAAGCCAGCCCTTATGAATGGCTTACTTTGAGTGAATTTATGAGTCATAAAAATTGAAGATATTGATGAAATGGGATATATAGATATTTCAGAGCACATCTACATACATATTGAAGTTTTCAAGTATGAGAGCAAGAGTGGTTAAAGAGGAAGAAAGTAACTAGACTATGTACTGAACTTCTTAAGAAGGGATGGAGGTTAATAGGTAAGTGGAACAGAGATCTAGAAAAGGCAATTTATATTGATGGTGTCAATGTCAGTGTCAAAGAGATTCTGTCTAAGCATTGGGAAAGTCTGGAAGTGGTAACAGAGCAAAGAGTATGAGTAACTCTTCATCCTGGGAAGGAAAAAAGGAATGCTTGTTCTTGGAAAAGATGGCCAGGATGCACTGTCTTTCAGAAGGAACTAGGATTCTCTAATGCAAAAATACAAGGTGTATTAAAGCAATATGCCTAGAAGGAAGAAATGTTTGGGCCCAACAGAAGGAGAATGAAGATAATAGAGATTTGGGAGTTATAGGGCTGAGGTAAACATAGGAGTGAAGAAGGGTGACAACAATAGAAAAATTTCACCTCAGGTTAATTGAATCAGAAGGATTAAGTGAATAAGAGGTAGGAGTATGCTAATAATAGTATGGGAGCAACACCATTTTAGTGAGTCTCCGACTTTACAGAATTCTGTGATGACTGAAAGCAGTATCAGTCTGTTTGCTCATAAGCATCAGGGAAAAAGGGATAAGCTAGCAAGGAGTTTGGGTTTGGTTTCTGGATTAGTCAACATCAGGGTCTTGACTATGTTCATACTTAAAGCCAGTTCCTTTCCCTCTTCCACAGATAATGGAGTAGTCTTCCACAGGGGCCTCATAAAAAGAGGACTGGAGTCAGGATTCTTAATAGTTATAGAGGGCTGAAGCTTTGTTGATTTTTCTCTGAGTGTTTAATGAAGTCAAATTGGGTAGGTAAAATATTCATAAGTATAAGGAGTTCACTGGTTGAGGAGGTCTCAAACCAGGGCCTGACAAAAAGCTTGGAGTCAGTGTTACACTCTCCTGAGTCTATGAATAGAAAAGAGAGAGATGGAGAGATCATTGATTGTTTATACCTATGGGGGTACTCAGTGGTAATAATGATCTCAGGTCCATTGATCATGATTTCTGTACCAGATTGCAGTGGATTTATCAACATGAGGTTGATAAAAATAACAAGGATTTGCTGCCACCTGATATTTTAAAGTCAAGAATTCTTTTCAGATTTGTATGGATCTCATTAAAGTATTAATTTGGTCTGTTTGCATAAATTTTAACTCAATATCAATTTAGACAAGATTATGTTGTACTTATACAAATACTACATTTTAACTTTTCTAGAGTTCCCTTTTTTTCCCCATCACACCAATTTCTGAATAACCAAAGGAGAATTATGCATTGCATGTCTAGTCTATACTGAGTCCCATGCTAGAGATGTGGTGGGGAGTTTAAAAAATAAACTAATAAACAACAAAAACCTTTGTACACACTGTCCTCACATAGATGAAGTTTAACATCTACTTGAGAAAGTGGAAAACATGCTAATTTTCCACTGTTAGAGGAAATTTCCATACTGGGAGCTTTATAAACCAATGAAATTACATATCTGGACCAAATAACAATATTGCTACTACTACTACTACTACTACTACTACTACTACTACTACTACTACTACTACTACTACTACTACTACTACTACTACTACTACTACTGCTACTGCTACTACTACTACTACTACTACTACTACAACTACTACTACTACTGCTACTACTACTACTACTACTGCTGCTACTACTGCTACTACTGCTGCTACTACTGCTACTACTACTACTGCTACTACTGCTACTACTGCTGCTACTACTGCTACTGCTACTACTACTACTACTACTACTACTACTACTACTACTGCTGCTACTACTGCTACTACTACTGCTACTACTGCTATTAAATTATGATGATGAAGTAACAACTGCTACAGTCAAATAGAAGGTAGAGAAAATAAACATTCTATGAGTTCAGAGGCAAGAGCCATGAAACAATTAGAAAGCAAGATAACATACAATAAATTACCAATTTATTATCTAAACAGTAAATGCCTTCTTTAAGATCTGCCTCTGCAATACCCTTCTTATTGGAATACTTCCCAGAGTTTCCATGACTCCAGACTAGTTTGTACATATGATATATTCTGCTTTCCAAGGATATAGGATCTGTGATTAATTCAGTAAGGTAAAAATATAGACCATTTGATAAATCTTAGGGGGTTGCCTAAGGCACATAAAGGATAAGTGTCTCATCAAGGACACATGTTTGGGGGGGGTTAACTAAGGTCATCATAATTTCATACCCAGCACTGCATCCACCATGTCCACTGTCTATCTGTTAATTAACAATAACAACAATAATAGCACCAAATGTGTAACCCCATTTTACAGTTGTGGAAACTGAGGCAAACAGAAGTTAAGTGACTTGTCCCAAGTCACATACTTAGTAACTGAGATGGGATTTATACTCAGGTCTTTTTGAGTCCAGGCTTAAAGATGGTATAAATGTTAAAAATTGTATACTATTTGGGTAATAAACAGCAAGAATTAGGGTACAGAATGAGTTTATGATTGGTATGATTGTGATTATAGCTATTGCTATCATCATTATTATTATCCATCCCATGGTGTCTAGTATAATATTTAGTAAATATCAGGAGATCAATGTTATTTTATTGTTTGTTTATGTGTTTGTTTTTATCTGGAAAAACCCATGAGAAAATTCTGTTCTTAGTGAAGGAATTCATTCCACTTAAGGAATGGCATTCAGATATGTAGCTCACAGCAGAGATAACTTGGAGAGATAGATAAGCTGGGCATCACAACTGAGAATGCATGGGGAAAACATTTTCCTCTTGCATTTATGTAAAAAATAAGTGGCAGTTGTTTTCTAATGAAATGCCCAGACATGAAACACACCAACATTTATAGGCTGGGGTTTTTTTTGTTTGTTTTGTTTTTTGGTGAAGGAGGTGCTTAGGCAGACGTGAAGGCTGACAGCAAATTGCCATTTTCACTTTTAAAAAAAGTTTCTTCCTTCAAGGAGACAGATAACACAATGCAAATAGTGGAGAATAAAAAGGTAAATGGTAATATACAGAGCAGTGGTAAGGAGGAAAGATCACAAAGGCAAAGAAGAAATTGTATTAATTTGGTTTTTTCCCAAAAGTCTTTGACAGCTATTTTTCCTCAGGATGGTTTATTTATATCTCACTGTCCTTTCTCATATACTGGAAGAAGGGAGAAATGATTCTATGTCATTCTCAATAATTCTCCCCTTCCTCTGGATTATATTTGAGATGCAAAATGGAGTCTATTCAATACAATTATTATAATAATAGAAATAATAGAAATATTTAATGATTTAAAGTTTTTCTCATGTTTTATCAAAAATATTTCATCTTATCCTTACAGCAAGGCTGGTTGGAGTTATTATTTTTATTTTACAAATGAAGAAACTGAGCTATACATGTCAAAAAATGCCTAGATTCCTACAGCTAACAGCTGTTTGAGGTAGAATTCAAAATCAAATCTTCCTGATTCCAAGGTTTCTTTTCTTTCTTTTCTTTTCTTTTTTTTAGGCAATTGGGGTTAAGTGACTTGCTCAGGGTCACACAGCTAGTAAGTGTTGAGTGTTTGGTCTGAGGCTGGATTTGAACTCGGGTCCTCCTGACTTCAGGAATCATGCTCTATCCACTGTGCCACCTAGCTGCCCCTCAAGGTGTATTTTCTATCCATTATTCCCAAACCAACATATAAAAACCTGCCATATGAAATGTATTATGTTAGTTGACATAAGGAATAAAAATTGCATAAATCGTGATCCATGGCCTCAAGGGACTCACACATGAAGGATTTGAGGGTAAGAGATATAAACATGTGGCAAAATCCAATACCATATTTGTACAGTATATAATACTACAGAGACAGCAGGAATAGTGGAGAGAGAACATGCTTCAGCCATAAGAAAACCTGAGTGCATTTCCCAACTCTGTCAAATTGTACATATGACCCTGAACATTTCCCCTATCAGTGTCCTCAACAATTCTCCAATACTACAAAACACAGACGAGATTCTAATCTGCATTGAGAGAGAAAGTTTCCTCTCTAGGCATTCCTTGCACTAACAAATAACAGATTTGGACCAAAAACAAATAAACACAAATACCAACCTACTGTAATGCTGTTTCTATCAAATAAATGTTAGAAAAAACAAATACTCCAACACTTTGGCAGTCAACCCTTTGGAATGGTCAGGAAACACTACATGGGTGAAACACCACTCCCACTGGCCTTGGAAGGATATGGATTGGTAGTAAGGAAGGGATACAAATATTTTTGCTAGGCAAATGGCATGGGGAAAAGTGTGATAGTCAACAGCATACTATTTAGTTTATTTCATGCAGACAGACAACTGAATGTCATGGGCTTTTTTAAAGATCAGGTGTACAAGAGTGTGCATGTTTGTAGCATGCATTGTGTATTATGTATTGTAGAGATGGTAAGAGAGAGATATGATATGGGCACAACACAGGTGGAGTTTCCAGCAGCCTATGGTCCTCCTCATTCAATTCTATTTCCTCCCCATACTGCTCCCAGATTCAGCTCAATACCTCCTGTGCGCTATATGCCCCTGCGTTCCCTGCTCGTAGCCATGTATGTCTTTGTTAGCCAATGCATGCTATAGATCATGAAACAAGGTTAGTGCTTAAAAGAAACTTTGTCTAGCTGAGGATAAAAGAAGCAGACACAGGAAACAAGTAGAGAACAATATAAGTATGGCATTGAAAGCCAGATCAAATGGAGGAAATTTCTATGGAGGTGAGGAAGGAGTTGAGCCTGGGTTCATCAGGGAAATTTCATGGAGAGGTCAGATAATTGATCAGTAAAGTCTTTGAAGTATCTATAGAATACATAAAGAAGAGAGAGGACCTTTCATAATGCCACAACAGAATTCCAAGAGGAAGAAGAGAAGCCATGATGAAAGAAGGAAGGTAAAGAGCCCAGGAAAGTATCAATTAAAAAGTGGATAGCAACCAACACCTCCTTCCACCCCCAAGAACCACTAGAAGTGGCAGAGTTTCAAGTCAGAGATGGTCAAGAGCATGGAATCATGGACCTGGACATGTCCAAACTCTGGCAGCAGGCTATACTAGCTAAGATGTACCAAAGTTCTATGATGACATCGTGAATCTATGCTATTGGCTTTGGGTAAAACTATGTCATATTAAAAGTTCTTTGAGGGGCAGCTAGGTGGTGAAGTGTATATAGCACTGGCCCTGGAGTCAGGAGGACCTGAGTTTAAATCCAGCCTCAGACAAGTAACACTCACCAGCTGTGTGACTCTGGACAAGTCACTTAAACCCAATTGCCTCACCAAAAAAAAAGAAAAAAAAGTCCTTTGGATAAATTAATAACTAATTCTGTTATATTATGTCAAAGTAGCTCTATTTCAAACCAAGTATGAATCGTCAATCCTCTGTATACCACCTTTTATAGGTAGTCATTCAAGCTCCAATCAAAACTTTCTACAGACATGTTATTGCCCTATATCTCACTTACCTTTTAGACAGTCTTCACCTATTAATTGACTTCATTTCCACCCACATATTCCTCAGCTTCCTGAAATCTGTTTTTGTCTCAACCTTTCTTCTAAATATTTTTACTGGAAATTCTCCTTTCTCCTGCTATCTTTCTACTTTCTCATCACTCAGTCTCATAAACTGTTTCATCCTCATATTGATGTCCCTTGAGTTTGCCTGCCCCACAAAGGTTTACTTTCAGCCTTTTTCGAATTTCTCTCTGAACCATGGTTCAATTACATTTATTTATTTTAAAAAATCTGTGTGTATGTGACTCAATTTTCACTCTATTTTCACTCTAATCATAAAACTTAACTGTAGTCGTTAAATATGCAGTCAGGAGAGAACAAAGCAAATTGGTGCATTTTTATTCAAAATATAATTAAAAAAGCAAAATGATGTGAAACAGAGAAATTTTTTTGTGGCCCAGATTCAAATGCAGCTATGTCTGATAGTAAATTGAAGCTCATCTAAGTAGCCACTCTCAGTAGCTATTGTGGCAGGTAATTTCCCTGAAGTGTTTTCTCTGGAAGGAGCTGTTTTTGTCACGTGTGTGCTCCTGTGATCACCGTAGCATTACAGGTCAATTAGGATACAAAAGAGCAGATTGTTTAGAGGGGTAACAAGCAAAGTCCCATTATTATAGTCCCTTCTATGACTAATCCAAAGACAATAGCTGAAGCTAATCAATACCAGGAATCTCGGGAATGAGATGGAGAGAGAGGAGATATAATGGCAGGTATGCAATCCCCAACCCAATTCACATCTCCTTCCCCACCTACACAATAACCTTCTGACCTCTGCTTTATTTTGTGGAGTGGGGTTTATTGAAACCAAAGAAAATTTCCTTTTAGCCATTTCATTGATGCTGGACACTCCCTTAGCTGTTAGTTTGCCTATGGTAATTGAAATCAATAACGAAGACTCAGCAAAAAGAAAAGGAATGTGAGCCCTAGTGCTGACACTCAGCCAAAGTGTGAAGGGAATGAAGCCTCAGGATTCCTCCTTACTTTTTCTTTCTTTTTTTCCTTTCTGTATAACCTCCTTAAGACCATTCCCTGGTTGCCCTGCCCCTCATTCAAAATATGGCATCTAGATTATCTTTCTTAGCAGTTCTCTGCCCTCTAATGTCATAGATATTAACCTAGATCCAACTAGTATTTTTCTTTTCTTTCCCTTTCCCTCAGAGACCGGGCAAGTATTTGCTGTTAATCTGATGGACTAATTTACATTGAGATATTATTGCTGACAACAAGCCCTGTTTTTCCCTTTCTAGGAGACATTTACATTTAATAGGGAGCTTGAATAAATTAATCTCTTAATCCATATCACTGATAATCTAATGGGAAAATTTTTGTTATTGTTAGAAGACCTAGGCTAGGGGACTTTTGAAAGGTGCTCCCAAGTTTCACTATGGAGTTCCTGATGTCCCTGATGATACCTAAGACTGGGACTATTTCTAGGTCGTGGACTGAAACAAATTAAGAATGTAGCTACATAGTGTGAAATATGATGGATATACACACATACAAACATGCATATAATATGTGTGTATGCACATATATATGTATGTAGGTATACACACACATTTTATATATATATATACATATATATATGTATATATATATATATGTATATATATATATACATATATATGTATATATATATATATGTATATATATATATATATAATCATTCAACTAAGTATTTAATTTAGAAAAAAGAACCTAGTGGGTTTTTTTTAAACAAACTTGTGGGACCTACAATAATAATAGCTGATATTTGTATACCTTAAAGATTAGCTAAGTTCTCTAAATGGATTACTAAGCTTCAAGGCTTGTGACTGCTTTAACTATATTAAATAAATTGTTCTTTAAATCTGTATTTAAGGTTATTACTACAGTATCATCATTATGCTCATCACCATCATCATCATTATAAATATTGCTATCACCATTTTACAGATAAAGGAAAGAAGGCTGAGATACATTAAGTGACTTATTAAATGAATGTGGCAGATGCAAGATTTACTAAATTTTACTACAAAATAGAATGGTGATATGATACAGCGCATAGAAAGCTGGTTTCAGAGTCAGGAAAATCTGGGATTAAGCACTGCCACTGACAAATATAGGCTGTGTGAACTTGCAGAAGGCAGTACCCCCAGAAGACTCAATACGACTATAAGATGAGAACAATTGTTGATCTCCATCAAAGGAACTCCTAACAAGAGTGCCCTATGGCAATGAAATCAGACTCCCATCCCCCTCCTTAAGCAAACAAATTATAAGGAAATAAATGCATAACAGGAGCAAAAAAAAAATGCTATCAAGTCAGGTGAAGATGAGATTACTTGTGGTTGCCATAAAAGAAGGCTTCACAAAAGAGCTGACTTGTGAACTGGGCTTTGAATGACAAGCAAGAATCTGACAATTATCTATCAATACTTAATTTTATTTTGTGCCCATACCACCCAAATTCTGTTGTTCTGTTATATATATGTATACACACACACACACACACACACACACACACACACACACACACACACACACACACCAGTTATCGCTTCTATTTTAAAGTGACTTGCCCAAAGTTATTTAAATAATATGTAAGAGACCATAGTTAAGAATACAGATCTTTAGATTCTTGGTCCAGTATAAAAAGAGGTAGGGAATACATGAAAACCTTGGGTTTAAGTGAGAGCTCCATTGCTTCCTAACTTCATGACTTTAAGTAAATCATTTTATTCCTTTCAGTCTCAATTATCTATAAAAATGGGGGGGAGGGTTGGACTAATCAGAGGTTCTTAAAATTTTTGTATCTTGGACACAATTTACATTTTGGGGAAGTCTATGGGTCTTTTTTCCCCCCAGAATAATGTATAAAATTAAATACACAAGATGAGAAATGAAATCTAATATATTGAAAAAAAGAAGTATTTTTCCCCATCACACATCCCCAAAAAATCTATCTATGATAACAATCATTGAAATAGATGATTCTAAGGCATTTTCTAGCCCTAATATACTATGATCCTTTCCATCGTACTGTGCTTCCTCTAAATCAGATTAAGTGAAAAGTAGTCTGTGCCCACACAAAAAATAACAATAATAATAATAATAAATGGGGATCTGTGATATAGTCACTTGGTTGAATAACCTGACCTATATCAATTTAAATGCATAGCACATATAATCTTGGAAATACTTCTAGTTAATGTGTTCCTCCCTGAATTGTATTTCTTCTTGTTACTTGTCGAGTATCTGAAAATGAATTCATTTTCTACTACGTCCATTACAGACCTCTAAGCCAATTCTTGCTGAGTCAGTTGTAGTGAGTGATCTTTCTCTGGCCTAATGAGTAAGGGTACAATTAAGGATGAAACCAATGAGCAAAAGGATTGTAAATTTGTTTTCCTTTTTTTTTTCTTCTCCTTATTGTGGTTTTGGCATTTAGGCCACGACTGTCTGGGAAATGTGAAGAGAAGGAGCTGGGGAAATAATTTCAAATATTTCAGACCTAATAGCCTGAGAGTGAGGACAAAGAATGGCCTTTGAGCAATCCCCATAGGCTTTCTATATTAACTGAATTCGTCAGATTGTCATTTAAATCCCTTCACAATCTGACTCTAGTTTACCTGTCCAAAGCTCATTGCATATTGCTACCCCTCACAATTCTACATTCTAGCCAAAGTTACTTACTGATTGAGACCCAAACCTAAGGTTATATCTCCCAGTTTCATACTTTTACATGGGCTGCACCCTTTGTCTACGGTGCGCTCCCTCTTCATAGCTGCCTTTTAGAATCTCTAGCTTCTGTCTCGTGATCTACCACCATTAGGTACCTTTTGCTATTCCCTGTAGTTGTTAATGTTCTTTCCTTATTCCTCTTAATAATGTATATATTTATCACTTTACATGTGGAATCCCTCCCCCAATAGAATGTAAGGTCTTGAAGGGTAGGAGTTATTTTTCTGTCTGCTTTTTTTTTTTTTAATCATCAGTCTTATAACTTAAACAGATGTTTAATCAATCCTGGTTGGCTTGGATTAAGTCATATTATTCTGTTTAAAGTCAGAAGGAACCTCAGCAATCATTTAGACTTAGTCTATCATTCAGCAGATAAAGAGTAGGAGTTCAAGTGAGATAAGTGTTCCAGGCACTAAATAGTAGAGCCAGGATTTGTCCTAGGTACTTTGATTCTGAATAAAGTGTTCTTGCAGCTACATCATGTGTTAAGTGCACAAATCACCTTTACATTTTTTGCTCACGTAAACATGGTCATTGAGATTTTATTGTTCAGATATTGTTTTCTTTTCTTTTCTGAAGGTTTACTTTAGGAAAATATAGCTATACTATTAAGAAAAAAAAAGCCTTTACCAAGAAAAATCTAAACTTATGAACCATATCATTTACAAATTGGCAAAATGTAGGAGCATTTTTATTCACTTTAAAAACAATTTTTTCCTTTTTTAAAATAACTATGAATAATTTATACTATATATTGCATTACACTAATGTATTTAGGACATGATATAATTTTTTAAAGTTTATATGCCATTTTCCAGTAACACATTTGTGATATGTATGTATATATATGTATACATATAGCTATAAACAGTAGATTACAATGTAGGAAAGTTGATCCTTTCTGCCCTCATGCCACTCATGAGTGTGAATCTAAGTATGGCTTTATGATTTTATGCTTTACACTTCAATTTATGTACATTGTCTCATTTGATTCCCAGAACAACCCTTTGATGGTAAGTGCAACAGATACTACTATCCCCATTTCACAGATAAGAAAACTGAAGTTGTGAGAGATTAAGTCACTTGTCCAGGTTCATATAAACAAAATGTGAAGTCTCTTCCAGTTCTCTAAATTTGTGAACTTAAGGGATAATAATTTATTTCTTTTTATTGAATAGATGAACTCAGAAACTACAGAGGTGTCATGATACACATTATTGTAGAAAACATTCATACTGATCAAATCATCAAGTTTTTGAAGTTTAAAATTGAAGGAAGTATAAAAAAAGTCTCTCTCTCTATATATACCTATATATAGATATATACACCTATATATATGTATATATACATATATATACTTATATACACATATATATGTACATATATGTGTGTGTATATATATATATGTCTGTATATATGTGTGTGTATATATATATATATATATATATATATATATATATATATATGTCTCAACATAATCAATGACTAAAGACCACCTGGAGAAAATATTATTACAGTATTCTATAGATTAATAAGAAACCATTTAAGTATCTACTCAGAACCTGGCACTGTGCTAGGTATTGAGGATAGAATGACAAAAATCAAATATTCCCTTGCCATCAAGAAGATTACATTCTCCTTAGGTGAGACTAATTGGGCAATATAAGTATATACACAATAATTATATGTAAAATAAATAAAAGGCAATATTTTGGAGAGACAAATGGGGACCAGGAAAGGGGTCATGGTATTTGAGCTGAACTTGGAAGAAAAATAGGTATTCTAAGAGTCTGAAGTGAAGAGGGAATGCATTTTAGGTATGGGGAGGGGGAACAATCTGTGTAAAGCCAGAGACAGGGCATAGTATATTTTATGTAAAGAAAAGCATGAAGAACAGTTTGGCTGAACCATAAAGTATGTGAAGGGGGAAATATATATAATAAGATCATATATTATGTCACCCCACCCTCTTTATTCTCCCTTTTAGCTCATTTTTATGTGTTATCTTCCATCATTCGAATACATTGTATGTTCCTTTGAGGGTAATGACTATTTTTCTTTCTGCTTGTATTTGTAATCCCAAAGTTTAGCACCCTGGCTGGCACATTGCAACTGCTTAATAAATGCTTGTTGATTTTACTTGACTTGAGGGTGAAAAGGTAAAATTCTCTGCCCAAGGTCAAACAGCCAGAGCTTGAACCCCTGTCTTCTGACTCCATGGCCAATGAACTTTCTGCTATACTAGAAAATGATTTCCCCCAAAATGTTTTTTTCACTACCTATTGGGAAAAAGAAATTAGTAACCACTTTGAAACTAGCTGTGGAATCAGAAAAAAAGGAATGAATTATTCTTGCAGTGAATTTTCTTTGTTCCCAATGTATGCACACATATGTATATATGTATATGTGTGTGTGCTTGAATGTATGTATATAGGTAGGTATGCACATACTTAAACATATCTTTTCTGTATGTGTACATAGGGATTCACATGCTAGCAACTATTTCCTAAGTCATTTGGACTCAGCATCCACATATGAATTTTGTATAATATAACTTTTGTATAAAAATTTCAAAAATTACTTATAAAACTAAAAAGCAAGCTATTTGATTTTAGGCAAGTCACTGAACTTACCTCAACCTCAATAACATTGATAGCATCATTCCTAGTGAGAAAATACAAATTAATGGAGCTGGAAGCTTTTAAAAGATAGTTATTGTTGTTGTTTTAATGTTCTTTCATTTTCTTTTTCTTTTTAGCAGCTAGACATATGTTTTCATGGTTATAGGGAAACATACCTAATGAATTTCTTTTAATAAGACAGATTTTCTTTTCTTATAAAACATGGACTCTTTGAAAGACTTTCAGCTCTGAAAGGTTGTGATTCCTCCAGGGTCACATGGAAATTTTGTAATAGAGGTTGATTTTGAACACAAGTCTCCCTGAATACAAGGCTAGCTCTCTTCCTGTTTTGCCACACTGCCTCTTAAGATTCTTCTCAGGCAGAGCCAAGATGGCAGAGTAAAAGCCGTGACTTGCTTGAGTTCTGCCTGAAACCCCTCCAAATACCTGTGAAAAATGTCTCTAAACAAATTCTAGAGCAGCAGAACACATAAAAAGACAGCGTGAAACAAATTTACTGCCCAGGACTACTTGGATGGTTGATGGGGAAGGTCTGTTGTGCTGGGCTGGTAGAGGAGCACAATTCAGCATGGGCTGCTCATACAAAGACCAGGCCTCAGCAAACCCAGAGCAGGCCTCAGGGGACTGAATTATGGTGCAGCTATGGTGATTTCCAGACTTCTCAACTCACAAACACCAGAGATAACTTATAAGGTCAGTAGGAAAGGTCTGCCAGACCTTGGTGAGAGAGGAACTGGGTCTGGCCCCAGTCCTTGTACAGCCCTGGGGTGGCAGCTGCTTCTGGAGCTCTCAGCCATCAGATGGATGGTGGATCGAGTGGCTGATCAGAGGTGAATTGCAGGGATCTCCTTGTTGGTGCTGAGGTGGGATTCTCTTGCTTTGCCCGTGCTTGTATCTGAGTCAAGTCCCTGGTGGCAGTCCAGGGGCTAGGACCATTAGCATGGTGGAGCTTGTGGTGTTGGTACAGAGAGAATCCTCCTCACAGTCCCAAGGCAGAAAAGAGAGCTTGTGGCTACTCATAGATCAGAGCACAAGCCAGGAAAGGAGTAAACACCTCGGTTTTGATCATGCCACCTTGGAAGAACTAAAAATTTATAGGTCCCTAGGAGTATCTCTGAAAACAGCTGCACAAAACCCCCAAAGCTTGGGACAGTACATTCTCCCCACTGGAAGCAGACCCCTACATTAACAAAGAGTTTAATAGTCAAGTAATTGGCTGGGAACTTGAGCAAACTGCACAAAAAATGTCAGACCATAGTCTCTTACTTTGATGACAAAGAAGATCAAAACGTATAACCAGAAGAAGACAACAAAGTCAAAGCTCCTACATCCAAAGCCTCCAAGAGAAATATGAGTCAGTCCCAGGCCATGTAGGAACTCAAAAAGAAATTTTGACAAGCAAGTAAGAGAAGTAAAGGAAAAACTGGTAAGAGAAATGAGAGTGATGCAAGAAAACCATGAAAAACAAGTCAACAGCTTGCTAAAGGAGACCCAAAAATTGCTGAAGAAAATAACACCTTAAAAAATAGCCTAACCCAAATGGCAAAAGAGGTTCAAAAAGCCAATGAGGAGAAGAATTCCTCAGAAAGCAGAATTGGCCAAATAGACAAGGAAGTCCAAAAGCTCACTGAGGAAAATACTTCCTTAAAAATTAGAATGGAGCAAATGGGAGCTAATGACTTTGTGAGAAATCAGGAGATTATAAAACAAAACCAAAAAAATGAAAAAATACATGACAATGTGAAATATCTCACTGAAAAAACAACTGACCTGGAAAACAGATCCAGGAGAGATAATTTAAAAATTATTGGACTACCTGGAAGCCATGATAAAAAAAAAAAGAGAGAGAAGCCTAGATGTCATCTTTCAAGAAATTATCAAGGAAAACTGCCATGATATTCTAGAACCAGAGGGTAAAATACAAATCGAAAGAATCCTCTGATTACCTCCTGAAAGAGATCCCCAAAGAAAAACTCCTTGGAATATTATAGCCAAATTCCAGAGTTACCAGGTCAAAAGAGAAAATATTGCAAGCAGCCAGAAAGAAACAATTTAAGTACTGTGGAAACACAATCAGGATAACACAAGGTATAGCAGTTTCTACATGAAGGGACCAGAGGGCTAGGAATATGATATTCCAGAGGTCAAAGGAGCTAGGATTAAAATCAAGAATCACCTACCCAGCAAAACTGAGTATAATCCTTCAGTCATTTGGGTATGGAAATCTATCTTACCCTATAGGAAAATAGGGGGGAAAGGGGATAAGAGAGCAGGGGGATGATAGAAAGGAGGGCAGATTGTAGAGGGGTTAATCAGAAGCAAACACTTCTGAGGAGACACAGGGTCAAAGGAGAGAATGGAATAAATGGGGAGTGGGATAGGATGAAGGGAAATATAGTTAGTTTTTCACAACATGACTACTATGGAAGTGTTTTGCATAACCACACATGTATAATCTGCATGGAGTTGCTTGCCTTCTCAGTGAGGGTGGGTGGGCAGGGAGGAAAAAGGAGAATTTGGAACCCAAAGTTTTAAAAACAAATGTTAAAAAATGTTTTTACATGCAACTGGGAAATGAGATATACAGGCAATGGAGTATAGAAATCTATCCTGCTTTACAGGAAAATAGAAGGGGAAGGGGACAAGAGACAGGGGAGGTGATAGAGGGGAGGATAGATCAAGGGAAGGGCTGTTCAGAATGTATGCTGTCTTGGGGTGATGAGATGGGGAAAATGGGGAGAAAATTTGGAACTCAAAATCTTATGGAAGTGAATGTTGAAAACTAAAAATAAATAAATTAATTTAAAAAAAGATTCTTTTCAAGTGGATTCTCAACCTCAAATCAGGGAATCCTCATGTTTTGTGACCCATTTTTATCTTAGTTTGAGAAACCAACCTCCGCATTTACGTTGGATGTGACACGATTAACTGATGATAATCTCTTAGTACTGAAAACAGTACTTTGATTGAGAATTTCTGAACAATATATTTCCGTGGCCCAAACAGTCAAATGAAAATTAGCTGCTAGGAAATAGCACCTTGCTATCACATTTACAAGAAACCAATACTTTTGCCTCTTGGGTCCTGCCATTACTTCTGTACTCTAAGAACTTAATGTCTCTCTCCTCAAGCTCTCCTTTTTGAGTGGATTTCCTCAGATTCCCTCAGAATTGTTTGTGTCTCTTCTTAAGTTTTTTTTTTTTGCCTTTCAGTATTTCACTCAAAATGTCCTTTATATTCTCCATTCAGCAAATACTATGTCCACAAAAGGAAGGTAGATACCTTGAATGAATGAATATATATATATATATATATATATATATATATATATATACATATACATATACATATGTATATATATATATATACATATACATATGTATATATATATATACATATACATATGTATATATATACATATATATGTATATATATATACACACATACACACACATATATACATATACATATGTATATGTATATACATATGTATATGTATATATATACACACATACACATTGCTTTGGACAGAAAATAGAATTGAAGCAAGTCAAAGGTGAAGCTAATAAATATCTATTGTTAGCTAGCGTTTGCATGGCACCATAAGGTTTTAAAGCATTTTAATTATGTTAATTCTTTTTATCCTTGTGACAATCCTTTGAAAAAGGTATTGTTGATGATGATTTTGTTAAGTTTCCCTTTATGTATACGTATGTATATACATATACATATATATTCACATTGCATATATATGTATACACATACATATGTAGATACATACATAAAAGACATTATCAAATAGATACAATGTACACATGTAGATAGACATTCATATAGACATACATACATATACACACATATACACACTCATATAGGGGGGAGGCACAAGCAAGGAAGGAAAATTAACACAATGTACAAAAACTTTAAAAATGCTGCACGTATTCAAGCCATATGACTCATTAGTCCTAGGTTGCCTTCCCTACTCAGAACATTAGGAGACATAAGGTTTCTGAAAAGTGCAGAAGTCCTTGATATCATACTCAGAAAGTCAAGGATGTACATCAGATAAGCCAAACTTCCCCACAATTAGTCATCATGACTTTGCAGGCAAGGAATTTAACCCATTCCTTATATTTCTCTTGTGTCTCCTATAGTACTTAGCAAAGTGCTGGGTCAACAGAAAGCATTCAATAAATAATTTTTGACTAATTAATCATAAAATTCAACGTTGAAAGGGACATTAGATATAATTTGGTCTAAGCCTTTCATTTAATAAAGTTTGATATGAAGAGTATGAAAGGGGAAGTAATTTTAGCCAAGTATTTAATTAGTTTTCCTACCATAAATTTACCTAAATATTTTATATTATTAAGATTAAGCAGTAATTTCAGGGTATCTCTTAGGAAATTTCATTATTCTATTGTACTTAAGCTTCAAATTTATAGGAGCCCTTCAAAAATCATTTCTGTCATGGAGTCCTGTGTTAGGGGAAAAAAAAAGTTAATTTGCCTTTTTTGCTGAGCTTAAGCATCCTCCAATCCTCCTTAAGAACATGAAATTATTATAGGAGTGGTTCTCTGATTTGGAGAGGGGCCTTGAAAAGAAGTCAATTAACTGAAATACATATTTTGGAGTTAGTATATTAGGGATGAAAAGGTAAAAACAAAAACAAAAACAAAAGCAAAAAAACCCCTGTAGTCCCTTGTTTATTAAATGCAAAATAATTACAGAATTGAAATCAATTTGTGTGAATTGCTAAAAGGCGACATATGAGAGGAGAAAGTGGCATAAGCCTGTAGGCTCTGATTTTAAATAATCTCAACCAATCTACTTCCAGAACCACAAAAATGCACAAGTTATATGCTACTTGTTCCTGAATATCAATGTGTCTTATAATTAGGAAAAATAATTGGAACAAAGGACAATAGCCCAGGAATTTTAGACAGGCAAATCAAAACTATAATTCTAAACATTTGGCAATACCATTCTTTCAAATTTGTTATTGGGAGAATATATAGTTTACCTTCTGGATAAGTAATAATCCTGGCTTATATAATTACTAGTTAGACTAATTGGCCTTCTCTTTCCTTTTCCTGATCAGGTTGATGATGCTGGCTGGAAGCTGATATTTGACTTTATCACATTTGGAAAAGTAATTTCCTGAAGATTTAATTATGGCCCATGCAATTTTTTTCATGCAGAACAAAGATGGGGCTGTTTCAGCCAAGCCAGTGGCTGCTTCAAAATTTTCTCTGGAAACTTGTAACAACAGTTAATCAAAGTATTTAATATTAAGGATTGACAGAGGTGTGTATGTGTATGTGGGGGGAAAGGGACATTTATTATCTCTGATACAAGGATATCTCCTTTGAAAGATACTTTCTTCCAGACTTTTATCTTCCTCTGTCTCCATGGACCTAAAGTATAGGTCAGGTTTTAAATTAATTATCCCATCTCCATATCTGCTCATCTTCCCAGTTCCCAAAGATTCACAAGGAAATAGAAAATAAGCTGAGATAATTAATATGTGAGTAAATATGCTATTGCTGCAGGCATCTGTTTTACCTAGTCTACAAAATGATGTTCTCCCCTCTTTTTCTTACTCTCCATCACCTCCTGTCCTGTCCTTTCCCCTTCACTCTATTCTCCTTCTCTTCTCTTTCGTCCTCCATTCCCCTTCTTTATCTCCTCCTCTCACCAATATCTGTTCTTTTTCAGCATTTCTCACATTCTTCACCCCTCTATCACTTTCATTATACACACACACACACACACACACACACACACACACACTCACATACAGAAACACATACATATACATACATACCTATATATTTATATATACACACGCACACACATAGAGATTTTATATATATATATATACACAGTATATGCATGTGTATATATGGCATACATATTTGCTTATATGTAGGTATCTATGCATGTATATATGCATAGACACCTGCATATAAGCAATTCAGTATGGACACTGATATGAGCTACTTAGAAATGCTCCTTAAAATGCCTGGTCATTTTAAAATTATAAAACTTTTCTCTCCTCATTTGTCCTCTTGTGTAAGATGATTCATTTTTTCTTGCTTTGACAACTGCTTTGATGGCAGAGCACTTCCAGAACTGTGTTTTCCTTTCCCTAACTTCACTTCTCCATTCAGTTTTGCTTCTTGGGCTGACACCTTGCTACCACCTCAATTTTCTCCCTTCTCCCCTTTTATATTCCTTTGGGAGTCACTTTTAGTGCCTTGGTTTCTCACACTCAGAATTAACTTTATTTTATTTCATTTTTTTAACCCAGTGGTGAAATTGTTGCAAGGCCTGTAGCTTTTCTCTCCACAATAAGTTTGGGTCCTGCTCTATTTTTTGTAATACTTCAAGGATTAGAGTGCTATTGTGGATCTTAAGCATGTGACTGGAAATCATTATGTCCCTTTCAGTGACATCCTTGCCTCAAGGCCTTTTCAATCCAATCAGCCTCAGATGCTGCTGCCTTACACATCTTTCTCATCTGCCATTTTGGCCTTATTAATGCCCTCCAAAAACTCCATTCCTAATGTCTTTTGCCTTTCTATATCTGAATAAAACCACTCACTTTGATTTATTTTGATTCTAATCAAGCAGATCTCGCACATACATATGAGCTTCTTTGTTATGCTCTGTTTTTTATAGATTTTTGTTTACGTTTATTCTGTCAAAGTTTGGTTAAGTAGGCCAGCTTATCTCTTCTACCTTGATAGCCACTTCTAACTGTACATCCAAAATAAACTTTCTTCTTATCCTTTAAAACCCAGACCAGATACACCTCTTTCCCCAACAAAGGGAAGGGAATAGGAAACAATCTGTACATTGTATTAAGCCTGTCAACCTTCTCTATTCTTGTATATTTATGTGCTCATTGAATAGTTCTGTCACTTGTCCCAACATTCAGCAGCACTTCAGAAAACACCTATTTGGTATATATTCTGTGCAAGATAGGATCCAGGTGCCAGAAATATTTATCATTTAATAAATAATACCTGATTTCAATGAATTTGTAGTCTGTTAGAGGACTTCAAAACAAAACAATGACAAGATCAGCAGCAGCAGTAACAACAACTAACACTTATAATGTACTTGGAGTATTTTTTAGTGAAAAGAGAGTCTGACCCAGAGAAACAAAGACTTGGGATCAGGTCCTACCTCTGACATATACTGGCTCTATGATCCTAGACAAGTCATTACCCTCTTAGAGCCTAGGCAACACTCTAAGAGTATGTGCAGGAGAAAAGGTTGCTGCCTGTTTCAGTAAAGAGCCTGTTTCCTCATCTAGACGTTCATTGGCACAGTACAGTATCGGGCCTGCAGTCAGGAAGACTGAGTTCAAACCTGGCCTTAGACATTTATTGACCTTGTGCCTTGGGCAAGGCACTTAACCTTGTTTGCCTCAGTTTTCTCATCTGCAAAATGAGCTGGAGAAAGAAATGGCAAACCACTCTAATATCTCTGCCAAGAAAACACAAATAGGGTCACAAAGTATCAGACACTACTAAAAATGACTGCACAACAAAACAAAAACCAATGAGATCACAGGTCAAGGCCCTGTCCCTATACAGCACTTTAATGTTTACAAAACACTTTTCTTACATCATATCATTTGATCCTCACAACAGTGTTTTGAGGTTATTATTATTATAACATTAGTACCCTCTTTTTCCAGATATGGAGACAGGTTGAGAGGGATTGAGAGAAACTAAGTGACTTGATCTGGGTCACCTTTCTAATAAGTGTCTATGGAAAGATTTGAATTCAGGTCTTCCTGATTTCATGCCTAGGATTCCACCATAGCACCACCTTGAGTGTATGATGTAATTAAACAATCTTTTGAAACCTACAAAATATTTTCCTGACAACAGCTTCATGAAGTAGGTAATGTAAGCTTATTATTTCCATTCTGCAGATGAGAAAACTGAGACTTAACAGTGTTTAAGTGATTTTTTCCACACTTATAATATTAAATCAATAGATCATATTTACATAGCACTTTTCTTACAAAGCTGTGAGCTAGGTAGCACAAGTCATACTCATTTTACATACAAGGAAACAGCTTTAGAGTGTGTGATTTGTTCAAAGTCACTGTATTAATATATCCTACATATCTAACACTTGCCTTACAATAACTCTGTGATATAGATAGTATGTTTTATTACCCTTATTTTACACACAAGCAAACCAACACTTAGAAAGTTTAAAAGTGACTTGCCAATAGTCCTAGACAGGCCTTGATTCCGGTTCTTCTGATACTAAGTTGTGTGATCTTTTCACAATATTATACTACCTCTCTAACAATGTGTAAATGAGTACATTGAGGATAGGAACCAATTCTGCAACTTGTACCGCCTAAAACACTGTGACCATTTAACAAAGATACCATGATAGTAAATAACAATTCTGAACTCTAAACATAAGAATTATAAAGGGGAAAATATTATTTAGAATCTTATGTAGCATTGCTATATGAAACTAGATTCAGCCGACTCATCAGCATCCAGTTAGCAATTATAACTCATTTTAATGTTTCTGATGGAAATCAATTAAGTTTAGCTGAAGCAATAATCCCTCAGCAATAGCAGCATCATTTCTCTGCCTTTCTAAAGTTAACTACTTCCCTTGTTCCTCTATACCCAACATTTGGTATTAAAAACTTACCGCTTTTACCAACTCCCCCTGCTCCCAACATCACCACCTTGTACTCTCTGGACCCTCCTGAGGAGCTGCCTGAGGAGCAGATGGTCTCATTCTCTATCTCCATCTTACAGCAAGGACTGAAGAAGAAGTACAGGAGAAGGAAAAGGAGAAAGAGCAGGATGGGTAAAAAAAAATAAAACACACACACACACAGAGCACTGTCAGGTGCTTACTAGGATATTAAACAACTCAAAAACTGGGTAAAAAGAAAGATTTCGTAAAAGAGATAAGAACAATCAGTTTCAGGCTGGCTGCTGTGCCTCTGTTTGCTGGAACAGGTCTCATAGCAACCACTTTAACTGCTTCCAATAAAAATCTCCCTTTCGCAACCCCTCCTTTCGAATCCTTCACTCTCTCCGGCAAGCAGGCTCCTTTTTCCTCTATGTCTCTCTTTCATCAGAGCTTCTCTCTCTCTCTCTCTCTGTCTCTCTCTCTGTCTCTCTCTCTGTCTCCCTTTTTTATTTTTTTTTTTTCTGCACAGTCACAGTTATCAATGCCACTGGCAGTCAGCTACTTTCAGGCATATCCCCACTGCCAAGATGGAATGAAACGGCGCTTTAGACAGCAATATCCTGGCTCTTGGACTAATGGCTACAGTTCAGTTTTCAAATGGAAAGGCTTTTTTAAAAATTGGAATCCAATTATGAGGAATTTTTGGTGTGTTTTGCAGATCTCTTAGTTCTTTAACATTACTTATTCACTGTTCATCTTCAATGAAATGTCTAGTGTGACCGTTCTCACTTTAGAGGTGAAAGTACTGAGGCACAGAGTTACTAAGGTTGCTTTAGGACAAGAAATTAGCATTTCTAAAGTGTTGCCCTTATAGTAGACACTTTATAAATGTTTGTTGAATGGAATTGAATTAAAATGAATTGAATCAATTGACATTTCCTTTTGCTAAACCTAGAGCTACACATCAAATGCAGGTGTCTGAACTGGGTCAGTATTATTTATCTATGCACATAAATTGCAATGTGATTTGACCAGCATGGAGCAAACAGTACAATATCAAATATAGAAGGAGATCTCAATAAATATTTGGGTGGCTATTTTCTACTCCTATACATGGATGGAAGCCGTAAGTCAAAGAGACAATTGCCAAAATATTCAAACTTTGTGGTTTCAAAGTCTTTAGACAGTGGAATATAGTCAAAATAGTTTCCAAACTATATGATGGTTCCTTAAGTTTTTAGTATATTCCATTTTGTTGTCATCATTATGTTCAGTTCTATATGTTAATGGTCATCTGCCAATGTTTATGGACATCACTTCTTACACTTTTAGACTTAGACAATTGTCTGGGGTCATTAAAGCTTAAGTAACTTGTCAAGAATCAAAAAATCAATATGTGCCAGAAGTAAGACTTGAACTCATGTCTTTGGGATGAGGTAATATTTCTAAAGTATTTAGCACAGTGCCTGGCACATAGTCGATGCTATATAAATGCTTATTCATTTCTGCCTTCTCAGTCTATGTACAAAAATGATTTTTCTGTGATGACCATTTCAGCTATAAAATTGTCTTCTGAACATAATTTTACTATGGATTTCTATTTTACTTATTGCCTGTACTATACAATTTAGCACTTAATATTTTTATGCAGTGTTTTGCAGTTTACAAATTATTTTTACGTGTGTTTCTATTGGATTCTCACAATAATCTTATTAGGGAGGCAGGGCAAGTAATTAAGATACTCTCTATGCAGAGGAAAAAACTGAATCTCAGGGCAGCTAGGTGGCACAGTGGATAGAGCTCAGGCCTTGGATTCAGAAGGAACTGAGTTCAAATCCAACCTCAGACACTTGACACTTACTAGCTGTGTGACCCTGGGCAAGTCACTTAATCCCGATTGCCTCATAAAGAACACAACAAACACACAAACAAAAAACAAAACAAAACTGAGTCTCATAGAGAAGCTATGTCATTTGCCCAAGTACACACCTCATCAAGTAAGTAGCTGAATCAAAGGAGCAGAAGTCAGAGATTCTCTTTCTATTCCTTCTAGCAGATATATCTCCTGATTACACAAGAGCTTGTATTATCCTTCTGTTGTTTCCCATATGACATTCATAAGCAAATTGTAATCTCCTTGAGGGTGAGAACTATGTCTTTGGCAGACTTGTATCAGCCAAAGAGACTAGAAAAGCAATGATCACATAATACATTATCAATAAATAATTGTGATTTGAAAATTTGGTAATAGTGATACTGGTTGCTCCCTTTAGGGTCTGAATGTTTGGTAGCATTTCTAATTGTCAGAATATTCTGAATCAAGCCATCTAATGTGTTTAGGCCCAGTCTGTATGGAGGAATTTCAAGATGTATTCTGAAATCTATCTTGTTCTGGGTAAAGTTAATTAGCCTGTCTTAGGATGAATACTATAGCCTTTGCCTCATGAACAGCATGCTCTAGTAAGATCATTGAAGTTTGAGATCTCAATAAGGGGATGGAAGGTGGTAGCTCCAACGATTTGGAATTCTCTGGTTTATATTTCTAGCTATGGTATTAGATTCTTTATAACCTTGACCAAAAAAAAAAAAAACATACTGCTTCTCTGATTGCAGGTCTGCCATCTGTTATGCCATTATCTATCTTGAACTTTCCATTTTGGTGGTAAAGCACAAGAGTTGTCTTGCAGCCTCTAATCTGTTTTCCTATTTCTTACTCTCAATCTGACAGTCTCCAATATCACTGTGACCATTGGTTAAGAGTATCCACATACGTTCAAAGTGTGGCAGATTCTGGTATACAGCTGAGCAGTAAGTAACTGAATGACTTGCATAATTTAAAAAAAATGGTCATAATAGTAGTTCTTTCTGGAAAATACATTCTGATCTCTGCTCAATTATTAAATTATGAGGGATATTGGTCAACAATATTTCCCCCAGTTTTTATATAAAGGTACAAAAGGAGGAAAATATTTAATGGCAAGCATAAGCCAGGAATACTCAATTGCTCATCCAGAAGATAAACTATATATGCCTACAACATCAAATTGAAAAGAATGCTGCAACCAAAACTTTAGGATCAGAGCTAAGATTTGCCTGATTGAAACTCCTGGCCTGCGGTTCTTTGTTTCCATTATTTACCCAATGATAACATAGACCAATATTCAAAAAAAAAGGTTATAATTTTTGCATTTCCAGATTGAGAAAATGGACTGGGGTTATTTAAAATCAGGGCTATGACACTTCTTCTGTCATGGGTCACCTTCTATTTGATAAGTCTCATGAACTGATTTCAATTCTGTTACTATTTTGTTATTCTGAATCTAACAATCAAAAGGTAGTGATTTTTTTTCCCCTTTTTATCTGCAATGTACTAACTCTAAGAAATATTTTTTCAGTTTAATTAGCCTTTTTTGGTGGTCCTACAAACATCTTTATTTTCTTATGGAGTCTTTAAAATTGTTTGTTTATTTTATTTTTAATTTATGTAATAAAAATAGGATTTATATAACATAATACAATAAAAGAGATGATTGCATGTGAACTTGTAAATATATGTACAATTTGCTATTCCTTTTAAATATATAATAAAGTCATGGTGTAAATTTCTTTTTTTCTCACCCCCCAACTTGCCCTAGAGATGGTTACCATTAGACATAAATATGTTTTATGTATATATGTATATGTATTTATACATATGTATATGCATATAGGTATATACACACACACATATGTAAAATTGTTCAATACATATTTATCAGCTATCTATCATATTATGAATTTATCTTTTTATTCTTTCTCTGGATTCAGATAGCATCTTCCTTCATATGTCCTTTGTAGTTTATTTGGATATTTATAATAGTCAAAATGATTTATTCACTCAGAGTTGTTCTTAAAACAATATTGCTATTACTGTATACAACATTTCAGTAATCTGTAATTGGACTTTGTTTCATTTAGTGTTTCTTTTTGGGCCTGGGATCTTCTTTTAACAGATCAAATGAAATGTTATATGCAAAAGCACTTATAGTACCTAGCATATACTAGGTGTTATATAAATGCTCATTCTGTTCCATTCTCCTTCCTTCAAGTCAAACCACACAAGTTTTTTTCTTTCTTTTAATTGCCATCAATCAACAAGCATTTATTAAGCACCTCTTATGTGCCAGCCACTATAATGGGCACTGGGGATACAAAGACAAAAGTTATTGTCATCTGGGGCAGAATTTTAGTCTATAACCTCTGACTTGAGAGTCATTGCTGTTTCTACTACACACTCCATTTATGTATATGTGCCTATCATATATAATGTAAATCCCTCTTAAAACATAATACATAAATTTGATAGTGATACAAATGCTAACCTAGATTCTCTGATTCCAAATCCATGGCACTCAGCTGTGTAAGTGACCTGCCTGCCTCTATTTCCTTCTCTGATTCATGGACTGCTACCACATTAATGTTCACAGAGTACAGGTCTGATTATGCCAATTTAAATTCCTATGGCATTTACTGTTTGTGCCAATTATTTTTCACTTGTCATATGATGATTTGCATTCTTAGATTAGAATTCCTTTTTTTTTGTACCTATCATAGCATTATGCACAATGCCTTATACTTAGTAGGGACAAAAAGTTATTGATTAATAGATTACATAGTAATATATAATGAGTTTAGACTCTATTAAAAGCTTCCTAACAATTAGAGCTGCCCAAAGATGAAATGGGTTCCCTTCACAGATAGTAATTTCTCTGTCACTGGAGGTCTGGAATCAGAGCCTAGATGATCACTGGTGGGGATGAAGTAGTCAGGATTAATGCTTTAGCAATAAATTAGGCTAGAGGATTTCTAAGGTGTTTTTTTAACTCAAGGAACTGTAACTCTATGAAATCAAATTTAGATGAAGACTGGGCAATTCTCAATCTTATTCCTTATAAGAAAAAAAATGGCTTGCTAAGTAAAATAAATATTTTGAACAAGATGGTATCTGGAATACTTTACATGTTGTTTCTGGCATAATATATTTTGATATTTTAAAGTATAATTTTCTGAAAATTGAGAATTTGTTTATGTTATAATTGGTAACACTTTCTCAATTGTACTTATATTTTGAGGGAAATAAACAATTGCTATAATTTGCTTGAATGCATGGAATTGTACCCTGAGGGTGAATATGGCAATCTGGCTATAGAATATAAAAGTAATATGTATAAACAATCATATTATTTTACTTAATAGTCAGTTATTGGGATTGTACCTTAAGATAGTTTTTTAAAACTATATTAAAATTACTTATCTATTAAATATAGTTATATCAGCTTCATTTGAATTTAGACCATTTTGAAATAGTCTCAGTGTCTAATATTTAGTGAGTCTCCCCAATATCAGTTCAATTAATTTAAACTAAAATTTGTTTAACACCTACTTTTTAAAGACATTCAGTATACAAAGGTAGAGATTATCCAGGCACTGCTCTAAAAAAGATTTTGACATCATAGCAGAAAGACATGAATGTATCCATTTACAACATAAAGGAGTTTGAGACAAATTAAAAGGCAGGACAATGAAGAATGTCATTAGCAATTAATTTGAGAGAAATGACTTTCAGCTGTGGGGATAAAAGGTTTGATGGAAGAAATCCAGTAATATGTAAATGAGGAGAGGGTTCCTGAGTTGAACACAGACCATAAGAATAGTGAGTCATTCTGAGGGGTGGTGAGTGGCATAAACAAAGCCACAGAGTTGTAGAATGGAAGAGGAAGAGTAGTCTAAGATGAATGAAACGTGGAGAATGTGGAAGTCTTTAAATAGTTTCGAACTAGATTGTGGTGTAGGAGAAAGGATGTTGTGCTGTTTATAGGCAATAACCACAGAATGGCATCCTGGTTCTGTTATTTACTCCCTGTTTCATCTCTGGAGTAAATCATTTAAACTTTCTGGACCTAAGTTTGTTCATCTGTAAATAAAGTGGTCAGATAAGATTATCTCTGAGTTCCCTTGAAACTCTTCATTTATGATCCTACAAAGAAAGGCAAGTATCAAGAGATGATATTTTGTGAAGTAGGCAACTATAATCTTTTTCACTAGAATGGTACAGTAGAAAGAAAATATTAGGCAGTAGTATCCAATCCAATAAAACTGATAAACATTTTTTAAGCACTTATAATGTACCAGGAACTGTGCTGAGCACTGGGGAGTATTTATTAAAAAGAAAGTTAATCCCTCTCTTCCAAGAGCTTACAATATAAAGATAGAGACAACAGACCAAAGGAGGCAAGAAAGCTGACCAGGGAGAAAGTAGGGGAAGGACACCAAAGCGTACCTGGTGTGAAGATATATTGTTAGTGGAGTTGAAACCAGGTAGAGCCGTAGATGCAAAGTGGAGTGAACTGAAATCCATTTCCTGTCCTTTATAAAGGAAGACATTGGGAGGAGTTTGACACTCTGCTCTCCAATATCAAATCAGAGGGGAAAGGAGGCTGAGAGATTCTGTCAATCAATGCTTGAATTAGCAGCATAATGAGTTTAGTAAGATCAGTTGGTAAGAGGATGAATTGGAGGCAAGAAAAGTTAGAATTATTGTAAACCTGACTATAAAGTTATAAGACTGATTATCAACATATACAACATATGAAGAATTTTGGAAAAAAAAGAAATCTATGAAATAATGCATAAGCATAACTGTAACTTGGAACAAGTCATATCATATCTGTTAGCCTCATTTTTCTCAGATGTAAAATAGAAGAATTCAACTAGAAGATATCTCAAATTCTTCCCTTGCTAAATCCTATAATTATAGAGAGATCAGTAACCACATTGATTATGCTATATATAAGAAAAAGAATGTACAGAGTCAATAGGGTGGACAAAGATGAGTAATGGTGATATGGAGGACAATAAAGTTCTTAATCATATATCTATAATTTATTTAGTTTGGTTTATGATTCTAACAATCATTGTTTAGCACTTACTATGTATAGACCACTGGGTAGACTCTGTGGGAGACAGTAAATTCAGATAAAATTAAAGTCTCTGTGCCCATAAACTTTGAAGTCTAGAAGGGGGCAAAATTCTAATCTGCAAGCTATAATATGCAATGTTATTATAATAATGTAACAAATAGTGTTAGTAGGAAATGGTGGATATGGTGCTGGTGAGGAATATGTGGGTTTAAATATATATTGATATTTATTAGCTAGATGTTCCTGGACAAATCAGTTGTCTTCAATGTGTCCCTAGGTCTTACCTACTGAGTCATACATTAAGTGTGACTTGCCTTGGTAGAGGTAGTTCCCAAACCTGGAGATAACAACACTGAGGAAATCATAGATCCTTCACATATTACTTCTAATATAAGGGCACCAGAGCATCACAAAATACCACACTTTTCTTCAAGGAAGCAGAGTGACAAATAGTGGCATGAGAGAAGGTTCAATGAAAAAAGTTAACATTGAAGTTAGGCTTGAAAAGATGGGTACAAAAGAAATGAAGAGCAAGAGAAATAAGGAATGATGTGAGCTATGCCTCAATTTCCCAAGCCCTAGGGTGGGATCAATACAGTCTGAGATTTGGAGGGAGCACATTTCTTTCTCTGCTATTCTCTATTAAGTAAGTTATCATTCTAAGTAATTTCAACCTGTAACATCTTTAATCAAGCTTTATCAAATATGAACTACTAATATTCATTTGCTCTGCTAATGTTAGCACAATCAGAGAAACAGGCAGTTCAGTTGTGAGGGCAATAAGGCAGCAGGTGTTGCCAGTAACTTTAATGAGGGCAAACTTTCTTTCTTACCCTGAGAATGTAGTTAGATTTAAGATAAAATCAGACAAAGCCAGGCCTCTTGGACTGGTATTTTGAAGACACCTACTATATACCTTGTTAGCAAAACAAATTTTCTTGTGATAGGTTGACCTATGTGACACAGCAGTACAGCTTTGGGGTGCTGTTTTTCCTGGGCGACTCTCTTACTGTGTTTACTTGTATTATAACTATCCCTGGAAGTCTTATTTGCTGGGATAGGCTGTGAGCTACCCAAAGGTTAGGCACAGAGAACTGGGGCAACAATTAGTCAACAGGATTTTTAAGTGTTTAATATATGTCAAGAACTGTGCTAAGTGATAGGAATACAAATAGAAGCAGTGGGAAGAAAAACTTCCTCTCATTAAGGAACTTTCATTCTAACAGGAGAAGATAACACTTAAAAGGGAGATAAACAGTAGGGGAATATGCAAGTACTCAGGGAGTGGGCAAAGTAAACAAAGTAATATAGAGAGGAATCAGAAGTGCAGGCTGGAGAGGAATATAAATATAGTTGGTCTGGCCCCCCTCTTTAAAACTCTCATTCTAGGAAACAATCTTAAAAGAAGGTGCAGGAGCTGAGGGTATTTCCAGTGTGAAATGTAGTCCAATGGTGAAGTCATCTTCTAGAGTGAAGAAGTTTCTAAATGACATGGTAGACAAAGTACTACGGAGAAGAATTTGCAGTACAGACTAGAGATGAATTTGTGACAGCAAAAATGACTATCAAAAAGTCATTGAGATCTGGTAATGCCTTCAAAGGCCAGGAGAAAAGTTTTTAACTTTTTTCTGTATCATAGACCCCAAATGGCAGTCTGGTAAAGCCCTATGGGTCCCTTCTTAGAATAATTGTTTCTTTACTTCTCTTCTAATTTTACATACATTGGTTTATGCAAAAATAAATTTTATGTATTCAAAATTGTCCATTTTATATTCTATGATCCTCTTTATCCTATATTTGTTCATGAACTTTTCCCTTAGAATAGATCTGACAAGAACCTCTTTCTTTCCCATTTTTTTAAAACTGGCAATCTTTATATCTAGGGCATGAATCCATATGAAGGTTATCAGGAAATACAGTATGAGATATTGGTGTAGTCCCACATCCTACCGGATTGCCTTCAAGGTTTTTGTTGTTGTTTTCCCCCAATAGCTTTTTTTTCCCATTGTTTTATTCTTACCCAAGAATAGAATCTTTGAATTTTTCAAATGCTGTTAATATAATCATTTGCTTCTTTGTATGGTGTGCCTAAACAATTGATCTATTGATTGAACTCTCTATTTCTTATCTAGTACCAAATTGTTCTGATGGCCATTGCTTTGTAGAATTTGAGATTTTATACTATTATACTCCTTTCATCTCACTTTTTTTTCATTATTTCCCTTAATATTCCTGACTGTATTTTTTTCACACAAATTTTGTTAGTATTTTGTGTAGCTCTAAAAAATAATCCCTTATTTTTTGACTTGTATGACATAGAATATGCAAATTAATTTAGGCACTATGCTCCATTTTACCATATAGAATCAGCCTACTTTTGAGCAATGAATATTTATTCAATTATTTAAAACTATCTAGCTTCTTATAAAGTGCATTTTGTATTTGTGTTCATATAGTTCCTATTTGTCTTGGCAAGTAGTTTCCCGATTATTTAAAAATATTTTGTTAGCTATTTTAAATGGAATTTCTCTTTATATGTCTTTCTGATGAATTTTGCTGTTAATATGCATAAATGCTGATGATTTTTGTGGGTTTATTTTCTATCCTGCTGCTTTGTAAAGTTGTGAATTGTTTCATTTAATTTTTATTGACTCTGTAGGATTCTCCTAGTAAACCATAATATCTTCTGTGAAAATTAACAATTCTTTGCTCTTTGCCTAAACATATTCCCTTTTTGACATTTTCTTCACTGATCAGTATATTTGTATGTAGGTGTTCGCATGTTATTTCCACCATTATACTATAAGCTCTTTGAGAAAAATGACTGTTTTGCCTTTCTTTGTATCCCTTGTTTTTATCACAATTCCTGGTAAAGAACTGTTGCTTAATAAATGCTTATTGATTTTACTTCCTACCTGACTGACCATTCTTTTTTTGTCACCTTTAATGGATCAGCATTTATAATACTCTAACTGTGAGCACATCCCAAGGCTTTTTCCTGAGTCCTTTTCATTCTCATCTCATTCTTAGTGACCTTATCAGCTTATATCCCATTGTATCCAGGGCCATCTCCAGTTGTCCTGATCTATATCTTGTCATTGGGCCCAGATGGCTCCAGAGGAGAAAATGAGTCTGATAACTTTGCACAGACCTCCCTCACTTGAATCCAATTCACTTGCAAGTCATGGCATCACCTTCCTGATGTCATGGTCCTCTTGGAGAACATGGAACAAACACAAAAACAACAATCAGCTCACATAGACTTAAATGATATGTCTATGTTCATCGCTCTAGGTCTATTTTTCCAAGCTTAGTCTCTCTCCTGAGCTTCTATCTCACATCACTAAACCCCCACTACACATCTCAAACAGGAAGTATTGTGGACATGTCAAACTTAACATGCCCAAAACAGAATGAACTCTTTATTTTCTTCCAAACACAAAATTTCCTAGTCCTGTCAGAACCTCTACAGTCACCAAGATTTACAATTTCAGTAGCATTATCTTTATTTACTTAGGTGAGGCAATTGGGGTTAAGTGACTTGCCCAGAGTCACACAGGTAGTAAATGTTATGTCTCTGAGGCTGGATTTGAACTCAAGTCCTCCTGACTCCATGCAAGTGGGCAGTAGCATTTTCTACTCCTAATTGTCTCAAAACAAATATTCATTTGACAAGTTTTGTCCTTGTTAAATCTACAGCATTGCTCCTATCTAACTCTTCTGTCCAATCACACAACCATTGTACTCATTCAGGCCTCATACACTTTTGCTCAGACCCTTGAAATAATGTTTTAATTTATACCTTTGCTACAGATCTCTTCCCACTCTAATTTATACTCTAAGAGCTGCTGAAGTGATTTACTTGAAGGACAGGTCTGACCATGCTACTCACTTGTTCAAAAAAAAAAAAAATCCAGTGACTCCCTTTTACCTGTAGTATCAAATTGAAACAAATAAACAAATAAACCCATTTGGCAATTAAAGCCCTTCCCAACTTCATCCAATTTACCTTTTCAAGACATTAATCTGATTAATTTGGTCTACAATACAGTCAATCTGGCTATATTACTATTCTCCATAAATTCTACTTTGCTTCCCATCTCATTTGCTTTGTAATTGCTATGCTACCAAATGTCTGGGACTTACCCTTCTCTCACTGTCAATTTTTAGAATTCCTAGTTTATTTCAACACTTAAGTTTGACTTTCTACATGTTCTTTCCAGATTCTTTCAATTGCTATTGCTATGCCCCACCAGAGAGTTATATACACATATGTATGTATATGTATGTATATAGTCTCCCCCAAATAATGTAAGCTCCTTAATGACATGGACTGTTTAACTTTTTTTTCCTTTGCATCCTCAATACCTCACATAGTTTTTAGAAGAGTTTAGGTAGTTGAAAAATACTTGTCAATTGATTCATTCATTTACTGAGTTTTCACGTGGAAACCCTTAAAATATAAAGATACCAACTGCATCCTCCTTAAGTTATCCCTTTTCCAAAAGAATAAGCCTCACTTTCATAAATTCCAGAGACATCAAATACAAAATTGAAGCAATAGACTTGACATTAATATTGCAATATTAATAGAAAGGAAGAAAAATAAAAAAGAGCAAGAAGATGAGTAAAAAGAAAGAATAGAAGGAGGAGGAAGAAGAAGAAGGTGGAGAAGGAGGAGGAAAAGGAGGAGAAAGACAATGAGGAGGAAAAGGAATAACAAGAACATAATGATTGACTGTAATGTCCAATGCCTATTGTTAGTTTCATGATTTTTCATTCTGATTCTCAAGAAATGTATATATTCATAAGCTATGGAATTTTCGTACACATACACACATATATTTACATATATTATCTATACAAACTTTAGCATTGTGATGTAATCTTGGTATCTTTGATGAGTTTGTCTATTCTAGCATTTATTTTATAACTACTTTTCCATAATCTAGTTAAACTTTCCCTCTCTTAGATTCAGACTATCAATATTATTCTACTGTCTATTGAAGCTGTAAATAATCTCCATTGTTTATTTTGTTACCTTGAAGATGTTTATAGAGCATGTCATACATTAACTTTGCGAGAGACCTGTCTTTTCTAGGATAACGGAAATTATTTATTTCTCTTTCAAATCATATGTTTTGTCCTGTAATCCTGGAATATATTTTGTTTACCTTTACTATTTTCTCTAAAACCCACTCTTTGATGGCTAAGAAGTTTGTTAGTATAACAGGACCAAAAAAAAGTTGCCTTATAAAGGTTGATTAGCAAGTTAGCAATTAAGAATAAGCTTTTGAAAACAACAGCAAAGAATACTAGAATTGAAGTCATAGGAGCTAGGTTGGGAAGTCAAGTCCAGTAAGGAGCAAAGTCACATGGGTATGTTTAACCCACCAGAACAGTCAATTGAAGGAAACCAAGAAAAAGCTAAAGAAACTCATAGATCAGCTATGCTGCATTGAGCAGTCAACTTTTTGAGGGCAAATGCTATTTGGAGAAATTGCTTTAAAGATAAGCCCACCTTGCCCAGCTATTTAAATATTAATTATTTAATAAATATTATGAGACAACATGAGTAGCTTAGGTGGTGTAGTGGAAAGAATGCTGGGTCTGGAATCCGGAAAAATCGTTATCCTGAGTTCATATCTGGCCTCAGACACTTACTAGATGTGCGACCCTAGGCAAGTCACTTAACTCTGTTTGCCTCAGTTTCCTCATTTGTAAAATGATCTGGAGAAGGAAATGGCAAACCACTCCAATATCTCTGCCAAGAAAACCCTAAGTGGGGTCTGGAAGAGTTGGACATGCCTGAAACAACTGAACAACAACTTTTTTTTTTAATATGAAACAAATGCACAAACTCCAGGTTAAGAATCCCTATTCTATCCCTTTTCTCTAGTTTAGCCCAGCACTGTTTCTTCCAGTAGCAGCTGAGCTGGTTAAAAAGATCATTGCCTTGGAATGGACCCTGATAACTAGATCCTTCTCTCTTACTTCTTGGTCACCCCAGGCTATTAGCCACTCCTTGATCCTATCCAAATCTTCCCACAGTCTTTTTCCCTATAAAAAAGTCGGCCTTGTCCCTACCAAATGTGCAGATTCTTAAAATCCTGCCCACTTCTATTGGTGATACAATAAACCTTGTCTCTGACTGAAAGAAGGCTTGAATGGTCCAATTCTTTCTAGTCAGACCCATGCCTTTTGCCCTTGAGTTTCGGGGTTCCCAAGATCCCTAGACCACAACAAAAGCAGGCAATTCAGAAGTTAGGAAGGAGAGAGACAGAAACAGACAGACTTGGAGATGGGGACTCCAAGCAGAAGAAATATCCTCATTTTAATATAGCCTACCTCCCAATATATTGACCAATCAGAGTTAATTGGCACCCCTCAGGAACACTTACTCTTCAAAGGACATATAACTGTACCTCCAAATCCCAAATCAAGCCAGTTCTGCACTGTAACTCTCATGCAGTGCATGTAGCTAGCTTATGAGAGTAATTAAAAAGTGGACACATAACCTAATAGTTTGTCTCTTTCTTAAAACAAACTCTGTTTTCCTGAGTCATCTCCAGTTGTCCTGATCCTTATCTGGCCACTGGACCCAGATGGCTCCACAGGAGAAAGTGAGGCTGATGATTTTGCACAGCCCTCTCTCACTTAAATCCAATTCATTTGCATATCATGGCATCACCTCTTTGATGTCATGGTCCTCTTCAAGAATGAAGGACAAACAATAACCACTGTGAGCAGAGAAGGAGCTGCCCAATGGGGACCAAATTTCCAGTAAGGCAACACTACAACCTTTCTTTCTTTCTTTCTTTCTTTCTTTCTTTCTTTCTTTCTTTCTTTCTTTCTTTCTTTCTTTCTTTCTTTCTTTCTTTCTTTCTTTCTTTCTTTCTTTCTTTCTTTCCTTCTTTCTTTTTCTTTCTTCCATTCTTTCTTTCCTTCTTTTTTCCCTTTTCTTCTCTTTCTTCTCTCTCTTCTCTCTCTCTGTCTCTCTTCTCTCTCTTCTCTCTCTCTCTCTCTCTTCTCTTCTCTCTCTCTCTTCTCTCTCTCTCTCTCTTCTCTCTCGTATCAAACCTTTAGCCTTACCCTTGCTTTGTAAACTATGCTGGGTTCTGGGAAAACAAAGACAAAATGAAACACCCCCTACCCTCAAGAAACTTATATTCTATTGAGGAAGAAGATACAATAAGCATAAAAGTATAAGCAAAGTGTAACTAAAGTTATACAAGAAGAGGGTATTAACTGGGTTGTCCTGGAAAGGCCTTGTGTAAGAGGAGGTAGCATCTGAGCTGTGCACTGAAGGAAAGAGGAGATTTTAAGATCTGCTGTTAATGAGAAGGGAGTACATTCCATACAATGCTGGTAGTGGTGGTGGTGAGAATAGAAGGAGTATATCTATGCAAAGAAATGAAGGCAAGGATTGGATATGATGCAGCGGGTAAAACTGGCAGGCCCCTTTCACTGGAGCAGAGTATTTGAAAGGAATTAATATAAAACAAATCTGCAAAAGTTGATGGGATACATGTGGTAACTTACTTCAAATCCAAGGTAAGGATTTTGTCTTTTATCTCAGAAAAAATAAGGTTTTAAGGGAAGGATGGAAACAAGCATTTATTAAGTGCTTACTATGAGCACTGTGTTAAGCATTTTACTGATACTGTCTCATTCAATTGTCACAACAACCCTGGGGGATAGATGTTACCATTATCTCCTTTCACAGTTGAGAAAACTGAGAAAGAACATAGGTTAAGTGACTTGCCCAGGTACACACAGCCAATAAGTGTATGATTCCAGATTTGAACTTAAGTTTTCCTTACTCGAAATTTTCTCAATTGCTCTAGGCAACTAGCTTCCTCAAAATAATAATTAATAATAATAGTAATAATAACAGCAACAACAACAACAAATAGGGTAGTGGATAAGTAACAACAGGTTTATATTTCAGTAATATTAATTTTACAGATGTGTGATAAAGAGTATGGAGAAAAATGAGACTGCATCGTCTTTAGGTCTTTTCTTCTGATTAAACATGCTTAGTTCCTTGAACCATTTCTTATCTTCCTTGGCTTCTAGGCCCTTTAGTATCCTGGTGTCAGTATTCTGGGTCGCTAAGCAGGGAAGTGGGTAGAGCACCAGGCCTTAAGTCAACTTCATGAGTTCAAATCTGGTCTGACAATCAGTAGGTGTGTGACCCTGGACAAGCCACTTAACTCTCTGTTTGCCTCAGTTTCCTCACCTATAAAATGAGCTGGAGAAGGAAATGGTAAACAGCTCCAGTATCTCTGCCAAGAAAACCCCAAATGGGGTCCTGAGGGGTCAGACACAGCTGGAAACAACTGAACAATAACAACAATCACTTTTCTAAAAGTATCATTCTTGCTTCTTTCTCTTGAGTCTCGACTCTGTCTACATGTTGGTAGGGAAAAACCACCCAAAAACCAACTTTCGTTATATCTAAATAGAACAGCCAACCAACATGGGGGGATGGGGGATGTGTGTGTGTGAGATGGGGAGTTGGGGGCAATGTCTGTTACAATAAATAGTCTTAGGTTTAGGACAAGTCACCCCACTATGAAAATGTACCACGTGAATCAAGGTCCTCCCAAAGTTCAAAGAACATCCTTTCCTGGGAACATATTGCTGTTATACATCAGAGCCCCATTCCCCCATCCCTTACTCCACCTCTATCCTACCACCACAAACTGCTGGTCTGCAAGCAGATTCAAGGAGTTCTGCACAAACTTCCTGGCTATCTGAAGTCATAAAATATTCAGAAGCTGTGCATTGTCCTTGTTTGGCTATATACTTAATACATCTAGTAACTACCCCTAAATACACTGGTAGAAGAGCTACAGATTAGATTTCAGTGATTAATCATTATCCCCAAAGGGAAAAGCCATTAGAAACTTGAAAAACAAAAACGCAACGTATTTGGGCTGAATTTTAGACAAATTAAAAAGTAAGACCAGGTCTTTATGATGTAAATTGATTAATTCAATCCTAAATGCATAGGATTGAACTTGACAATGCAGCCCTCTTGTTACTGGGTTTTGCAGCAGAAAGGCCTGAAATAGATGGGAAAAATTGTTTTTCCCAAAGTTTAATGTCTCTCAGTACTCTATGGGATCTGTGTAAAGAATGAGTTTTCTTAGTGAAGAGCTTAAAGCAAAGATTTAGAAAGCATAACAATGGGAATGAAGCTGTGCCTCTAGTAATAGTATCAGCATGAAACTTAGACAAACCCAGATGGAGCATCATCTGAAACAGGACTAATGGCTGCAGGCCAAACTCACAGTAATCATATTATGAATTTATTTAAAAATTAAATACTTGCCAATTAAGTCATAATATCTTTGAGCTGTATTTTATCATAATTATAATTAGCATTTATGGAGTGTTTTAAGTTATACAAAAGCATTTTACAAATATCTCATTTTTACCACATGCTATATATGAGAAGCAGGTACTATAAAGGGGCAACAAGGTGGCACAGTGGATAGAGCTCTGGCCTTGTAGTGAGTTCAGATCTGGTCTCAGACACTTGACATTTACTAGCTGTGTGACTCTGGGCAAGTCACTTATCCCCAATTGCCTCACCAAAAAAACCAAAAAGTAGGTGCTATCATTATCCCTATTTTAGAGATGAAGAAACTGAGGCATGTATAATTTAAAGGATCTGTCCAGGGTCACTCAGTTAGTTAATGACTGAGTCTGCATTTGAACTTAGGTTTTCCTGATTCCAGATCAAACTTTCTATCCATTTCACTGCCTAGCTGCCTAGAAATATATTTTCCCAATAAAATGCAAGTATCCTGAATGGCTTGTTTTAGTATTGCCAATGATTTAGTATTCAAATCAATTTAAAAATTCACTTTGATAAATATTGATTATGTACCTACTATAGGCAGAGCACTAGATTGCTAGAGTTAGAAAGAGGAAAATAAGAAGTTCTTGCCCTTGTACACATTGTATTCGATTGAAGAAGATGTAATATATACAGAGCAATTTCAAGCATTGAGGATTGAGAGAATGTTGGCAGCAGGGAATGCCAAGAAAGACCTCATATAGAAGATGACACCTAAGCTATGCTTTGTAAGCATGCTAAAACTAGAGAAGGAATGCACTCCAAAAAATGGGAGACCAATTTTGCAAAGGCACAAACATGGAGGACAGAACATCGTTTACATGGAAGTGTTAGTAGGATAGTTTGAGTGGAATGAGTAATGTATGATGGGGAGTAATAGTTAAAAACCCTGGAAAGATAAGTTACAGCCAGAGTATGAAGATTGTTAAAACATAGCTAAAAACAATCTTTTCTAAAACAATCCATTCCATTCTGGGGCAGCTGTTTATGTGTGTGTGTGTATGTGTGTGTGTGTGTGTGTGTGCATGTGTATGTATACACACATACATACACATACATTTACATTTACATATGTATATATACACATACATATACATACACACACATATCTTTGGTTTAAATCTGTCTCATTGTAATTTCCAAATATTGGTCATAGTTCTATCTTCTGGAGTAACATAGAATAATGCTATTCTTTCTTCTACATGAAATTTTTTCAAACGTTTGATGACAACCCTCAGGTTCTTTGCAATATTCCCTCCCTCCCCCAAAAATGATTTAAAAAACCCAAACTTTCCCAAAACAAACATTTCCAGTTCTTCAGATGGAACAATCTTTACATCCCTTCATCTTTCTGCCCACTGTCCTTTGGACATGTTTTAGTTATTGTTGTTCTTGTTTTTATGGTTCTTATATTGTCCCTCTAAAGATGCTTTGCTTGGAACTGAAAACAGAATTCCAAAAAAAGTCTGACCAGTGCCAATATTAAAATCTGAGAATATCAGAGTTCTAAAGAACCTTAGATGTCATCCAATCCAGTCCTTTCTATGAATCCATTCTCTACCCATCCCCAAAAAGTGGCTTAATAGGGATAAAAGTTGTGCTTGTAGATTAAGATTGCAATAATCATTTTTCCCCCTTAAGCTGCCCACTAAGAGTACATTAGATTTTTATTCACACACTTTGTCACTTATTCCCAATCTGTCATATTCTCTGTTTCATATGCATATGTCTTATCCCTCAGACTACATTATATATTTCCTGACAGCGTGATTCAGAATTTCAATTCTTTGAAATCTTTTACAGTGGTCTCGCACAGGGATGGCTTCATAGGATGTACTTTTTTTTTTTAAGTTGAATTGAATTAAATTTACTGAGCTTGAACCTTCATTGATCAAAATACATGAAAATCCTGAGCAATGTCCCAGGCTCATTAAAAAAAAAAAATCATACATGAGATAAGAAAGTTAGAAGCATGAAGGAATAAAGGGATGGGCAGATCATCTGTTTCAAGTGCAATTAAGCCAAGCATCATCAATATCAACCCTACGAATATGTAACCGCAATATCTCTATATACCAGTCATATAGCAAGAATGTGATGTCCTGGCAAATGTTAGTATGAGGTAAACATCATTTTAAGAAAACCTGGTAAGCTAAAAACAGAACTTGCCAAAACAATGTATTATTAACTGAATGTTCCTTTTACCTATTTAAAGGACCCTTTGTTTAGCAATAGGGTCCATTTACATGGCCGTTCCCCCGTATAAATGTGTTCAGATCATTAAGCATTTTAGCAGAGAAGCTGAAGTTGAAAAGGATGAGTAAAGAAAGAGGAAAATGTAAAGTTGTAAGGTGTCATTGGAAGTCAGGTGGCACAGTGGAGCCTCAGCTCCTCATCTGTAAAATGGGGACACACTCAAGAAGGAAATGGCAAACCACTTTAGTATCTTTGCCAAGAAAATTCCATGGACAAAGTCCATAGGGATACAAAGTTGGACACAACTGAATAATTGAACAACAATAACAACAACAAGGGTGTCATTGCTATTTGAAGATAAATCAGAAATGAAAATAAGTCATTCTAATAGTTATGATCAAAAGCACTGGGGGAAAATTTTTTGATATATCAAAACTCAATCTACATGTAAGTTTTAAGTTGGGTAGGTGGTAAGCTCCCCATGTGCATGGACTATTTATTTATTTATTTGAGTTTGTATATCTACCATAGTGTCAAACATATAAAAAATGCTTAATAAGTGCTGATTGTTAGATTGGGTAAATTGATCTTGTGGAATGGGTAGGACTGGTCTTGGACAAATTTACTCTTTTCCCATCTTTTTTGCCAGGCTTAGCAATCATATGTGAGGTGCTTGTGACCTTCCCTGTATATTCTTGCCCTGAACCCCCCCAAACAAACAAACAAACAAACAAACGAAAAACTTGTGCTCAGGATGAGGTAAACAATTGCCCAAAGGATACAACAATTCAGACAGAAAAACAAAAAAAACCCTGAAAATTATATAATTATATTTACCAAGGTCAGAGAAGAAAAATGAGAAAATGAATCTCTTTCCTCTCATTTGGAGGTGTGAGGACTACCAGTGTGGAATGTTGCATATGCTCTCAGGCATAGATATATGGTTGTTGTTGTTTTCTGGACATTTTTTTTCTTTTACTTTCCATCTTTATCATGAAAGGCACAAAAAGAGCATTAGATAGAAAGCTGGCCTCAGAGTCAGAAAAGATTCTCAGTTTTATTCTGAATGTATGATCCAGGATAAGTCATTTAACTTCTCAATAACTCCAGGCAATTTTCTAAGAAAATCTGCTGAGCAGGCATTACATACATTGGTAGAGGGAGTTCCTCACTCTACCCCTCTCTAGCTCTGTATATCTATGAAAGCATAATTCTAGTCCAAAAATTAAACAGAAAGATAGATTGACAAAAATATAGATAGAAAGGTGATACATAGATGATAGATTGAATGATAGAAATATCTATATTTATATATCTATATATCTACATTTTTAATTTCTACATAAGTATTTGTGTTACAAGAAAGGCACACAGGCTGGGAGAGCGGTAATTCAGAAATTAGTATGACATAAAAACAAAAGGTAACAACTGGCAATAAAACGAGAAAAGACAAAAGAAAGAAAATAATTACTTTTGAACAAGTATTCTATGGAATTTCTGCCTTTGTGTATTTATAACATAAATATAAAGGTTACCTTTCCCAGAAGAATTTGCATTTTCATCCTGATCTGTAAATAAGAAATGAAAAGGTTTGTCCCCTAATGGAAAAATTTCAAGCAAATGATGAGAGAGGGTTTTTGTGGTTGTTGGTGGTAGTATTATGCTTATATTATTATTATTATTATTAATAATAATAATAATTATTATTATTATTTGTTTAGTTATGTTTAAAAAGAGAGTCTTTCCCTATGATGATTCTAAAATCTCAAGGAATGTGCCCAACTTCGGGAGAATAAGCGGGGGGAGATTCAGTAGACTAGGACTCAAGAAAACAAAGAAATTATCCAGTCACATATTTGAATAGCCAATATGAAATGAATCATTGAAATTCTCTCTGCCTACACTCCAGGTCTGGAAGGTGGAGCCAAGGGGAAAGGTCATAATCTCTTCCAACGAAATTGATTTTGAAAATAATCAGCCCCTGAGGCCTTGCCACTGCAGATGACTTTGGAGATGTGAGGCTCCCTTTAAATGTGGGAACTACTCTTTCTGGAGAAGGGCAGATTCCATTCTAGCCTGTTATTATTGGAAAAAGAAACCTGTCACACTCTGCTGACAGCTCCAGTCTTCCAAACCAGCTTGCAGATGTGTTAATATTCTCAGCTGACACCAGATGATTTCCACAAGGTGACCAAGTCTAATGGCCAATTTCTCTATTTTTGTGCTCAAATCTAAAAGAGCTTAATTTGGGTAGATAGTTCATATAAGCTTTCTTCTACAGTGAGCCTGGTACTGAACTGAAAATAGCACTTTTCAGAGTGGCCATTGGAGAATGCCCACACATTTCAAAACCATTTCCTCTCACACACTAACTCCAATTCCTACCCTTTCTGAAAACCCTCCTTATCTGTTTTTGATCCTTTCCTCCTACCAGTATGCTCTGCTACTGAAAACAAAATTGGAAAAATTGTTAAAAGTTGGGACTTTTTATCTTCTTAAAATACTATTTACCATTATGCAATTGTTTGCATGTTCTTAGTGTCTTTCTCTTTTCAAATGACTGCCAGACACAATCATTATTTTCTTCAACTTACCTCATACTCTCCCCTAACACACACACACACACATACACACACACACACACACACACACACACACACACACACACACACATCCTTCTTCCTTATTTTTGTTTAAAAAAAAGTCTTTATGTTATGATTAGGATACATGACCTTGTTTTATCTTTTATGGCAGAAATTAATCTGGTAAAATTATACATGATCAGTGAGTTATCATGTCATTCTTACTAGGTAAAAACCTGGCATAATAGAGACTTAGCTTACTCACTAATTAATTGGGTAAACTCGGGCAAATCACTTTACAAGTTTGTGTATCAGGTTCCTGAACTGTAGTTGTTGTGTGGCTGTTATTTCTAATGCATACTCTATTTTTTTCAGTTATTAGATATTTGTACTTTAACCAGGACCTCATATAGAGAATACACTAAGAATGACACTGTGACAGATTACTAATAGATTAGAAGAGGATGATAGTTGAAATCAGCATCCTTCAAATTATACTTACTAAATATATTACCTTGAGCAATACACTTCCTCTCTCTGATCCTCATTTTCTTATCTATAAAATGAAGGGTTTGGAATATAATCTCCAAATTCCATTTTGATCCTAAAACTATGATCCTCTGATTCTGTACCAGTCAGTCAGGTAGTCAAGAGTCATTGATTAAACACCTACATTTTTTCATTTGTTGTAGTTGTTTAGACACCGTTCAGTCATGTCCAACTGTTCATGACCCCATCTGGGGGCCATTTCCTTCTCCAGTTCATTTTAGAAATGAGGAAACTGAAGCAAACAGTATTAAGTGATTTGTTCAAGGTCACACAGCTAGTAAGTATCTGAGGCCAGAATTAAACTCAGAAAGATGAGTTGTCCTGAGTCCATGCCATGCTGCTCTATCCACTGACCCACTTAGCTGCCTGCTATATGTTGCCAAGCACCATGCTATATGCTAGAGACACAAAGAAAAGCAAACAAAGATGCCTGCCCTCAAGGATCTCAAAGTCTAACAGGAAAAAACAACACCTCAGCAACTGCATACAAACAAGCTATAGACAGGAGAAATTGAAGAAAATCCCCTGAGGGAAGGCACTAAGCAGTAAGGTGGATTGGGTAAAGCTTATTGTGTAAGATGGACTTGAATCAACCCAGGGAAGAGAAGAGGCAATGATGAGGAGCAAGAATTTCAAGCATAAAAAACACCCAGTGAAAATGCATGGCATCAGGATATTGTGTCTTGTCTGGAGGACAGCTAGGAGGCCAGTGTCACTGGATTGCAGATTTTGTGGCAGAGAGTTAGATATAAGAATTCTGTAAAAGTAAGAGGGGCATAGAATATTAAGGGCTTTGAATTCTAGAAGATTTTATTTTGGATTCTAGAGGGGAAAATGAGTCATTGGAGTTTATTTATGCCTGCAATCTTCTTCCTCCTCCTCCCTGACTACTGACCTCTCTGGCTTCCTTTAAATCCCAACTAAAACCCCATCTTTGGCAGGAAGCCTTCCCTAAACTCTCTTAATTCCAGTCCTTTCTCTCTTTTAAATATTTCCTATTTATCCTATATATAGCTTGCTTTGTATTTTTGTTTTCATGTTGTCTCCCCCACAACAGTTTCTTGAGGTCAGGTACCATCTTTTGCCTCTTTTTGTATCCTTAGCACTGTGTGTCAGGCACACAGTAGGCTATTAATAAATGTTTGATTAATTGATTAATTATTGATTAGGGTGGTATCATGGTCGACCTTGCACTTTAGGTAGATCAATTTGACAACTGAGTAGAGGATGGCATTGAGTAAGAAGAGGTTTGGAGCAAGGAGTCCAACCAGCAGTATATTACAATAGACTATCTGTAGACCATTGGCATTGCACCCAGCATAGCATTGCCAGAGGAGAGAAGCAGACATTTACAATAAGTTTTATGAAAGTAGTAATGACAGGATTTGGCAATTATTTGTATATGGGGGAGGGGGATGAGAGATTGAGTATTTGTGGATACCTGTAGCACATTAGTTTGGGTGACTGAGAGGATACTGGTACCTTCCACAATAATAAAGTTAGAAAGAATGAAGGATTTGGGGGCAGGGGAATGATGAGCTCAGTTTCAAGCATGTTAAATTTAATATTTCTGTGAAACATCCAGTTTGAGGTAGTTAAAGCAGGTAGTTGAAGATGTTAGACTACAGGTCAAGAGAAAAGATACCACTAGATAAGTAGATCAGAGAATCATCAGCATAAAGATGATAATTGAATCCATGAGAGCTGAGGAGATCACTAAGGAGGACAGAGTGACATCTATATTTACTGGGCATGAGTAGGATAAACTCCCATCCAAGGAGGCTGAGTAGACATCTGAAAGGTAGGAGGAGAACCAGGAGAGATTTCTGCATGAAAATCTAGAGATAAAAGAGTATCTAGGAGAAGAACCTAATTGATAAGGTTAAAGGATGCGTAGAAGTCAAGAAGGATAGGGTTCTAGAAAAGGCCTTTTGATTTGATGATTAAGAGATCATGGATAACTTTGGAGATAGCAATTTTAATTGAAAGATAAGGCCAGAAGTCAGACTGCAGAAAGTTATCTATATATATATAGTCTACCTTGTTTGTCCCTGCTTAATTTTCAACTTCTGGTTTCTCCATTTACTTTTTTATATTTATTAAAAATCAGTCATTTTTCAGTATTATAACAGGTTTTGTGCCATGTAGAAAGTTCATAGTACCTCTAATAACCTTAAATCCTATTGAAGTAGAATGCAGTGATCTAAAAAAATAGAGATTTAATTAGCACTATAAGCTTGAAGAGATGTTAGAGATCATCTGCTCAGACTTCCTTATTTAAAAAAGAGTCAACTCAGATCCAGATGTATTCAGTGCATTTTCCCAAGTCACACACAGAATCACAGAATGAAAATTACAGACTCACAGAGCTGAAGTAGATCTCAGAAGTCATTAAGTTTAAACAATAGCTGACCAAGAAATACCTTTGCAGTACTCCTAAGAAGTGGTCATACTCCTTTTGCTTGATAAACTGCCAGTAAGGGAGAGCTCACTACCTCGGGCTGCCCTTTCTTCTTTTGGAGAGTTCTAATTCTTAAGAAGTTAATCTTTAAACTGAGCCTAAATCATCTTATCTGCTATTTCCTCTTTATTCCTAGATCTTCCTTCTGTGTCAAGTGGAATAAATCAAATTCCTCTTCCAACTGACAATCCTTCAAATACTTGAAAACAATTATCTGGTTTCTCCCTAAGTCCTCTCTTCACCAGCCCAAATAACTCTAGTTCCCATAAATACTCCTCATATGCCTTGATCTTATGGCAAATTCTTCACTTTCCTGGTTGCTTTCCTGTTGGCATTCTTCAGATGATTAATGTCCTTCCTAAATGTGGCACGCAGAATCGATAGATGTGGTCTGGCCAGGGCAAAGAACAGCAGGAATATCACTTCTTTGGTTCTGAGTATGAACAACCTAAGATAGCATTAGCTATTTTGGCTGTTGCAATACACCATTGACTCATATTAAGTTTGTGCTTGCCTACTACATCCCCAATTTGGTATTTGTTTCCATCTCATAGTCATTTATTGCAGCTTTATTCTACTAATCAATAATTTACAGGAATGTCTATTCCACCCAGTTAACTTGTAAGCTCCTGGAGACCAGAGAATATGCTGGGTGCTTATTTTTCTTCCCCATAGCATCTAACACTGATAGACACAAAGTAGTTATCCCAGAAATACTTGCTACTATTTCATTTTTTTTTATCTTTCTCTACCACACTGAGGAAGAGATTAATTTCACTGTGTTGAGAAACATTTTGAAACGGAACATGAGAACTAATAAATAATACTAGGTAATTGTCTTACAACCTCTCCAAAACTCTGAATTTCATGAATTTCAAGGAAGCTGCTGCCCAGGCATAAAAATATACCACCTGGTTCTTCAAAGTGGCTGATTTTGCCACAAGATTTGGGGTGAATTCTTTCAATTAGATCTTTCATCTTGACATCTGAATGAAGTGTTGATGAGGTAGGAATTTTAATTTGAATAGAAGTTGAGAAATTTGCCCTGTGTCTGAGAGATATGTAAAATCATGATTACAAAATTGAAGAGGGGCGTAATATCAGGATTAATTTGTTGATGTTAGTGTATTCATAATTCCAGTGAAAATGTCTTGAGCATTATAAATATGCATTGAAGCATCATTCTCAAAGCTACCTACCTGTCCCTGTGATTATACCTTAGGTACTCAACTTATACCATTAATGTACTTGAATTCTTAGATGATGCATAATGAATAGAATACCAGGCCCTGGAATTGAAAGGCATGGATTCAAATATTGTCTCTGACGCTAGGTATAAGAAGATGAGCAAGATATTTCACGAATCTGAGCCTCAGTTTTCTTACTTGGGAAATAGAGATAATACCTTTCTCCAGTGCCTACTTCAAAAAGTCATTCTGAGGCTCACTTAAGAAAATGTATATAAAATCTTTAAGCTTTAAAACAGGGTCCGCTAGGTGGTGCAGTGGATAGAGCACCGGCCCTGAAGTCAGGAGGATCTGAGCTCAAATCTGGCCTCAGAACAAACACTTGACACTTACTAGCTGTGTGACCCTGGGCAAGTCACTTAACCCCAATTACCTTAAGACAAACAAACAAACAAAAAACCCCACCATAGAATTTTAGGTTATTGTTAGTTGTTCTTGATGCACTGAGGTTGCTTAGGTAATCTACACAAAACCATGTTATCTTAATAAAAGTCAATAAGCTAAATTACCAATAAAATAATATTAATATGCAGTAAAGCACCATGCAAATGAGCCTGATTTAATTCCTTAATCTTCAAGAATTTCAGGTTTCATTGGTATGGTTTCTCCCTCTACTGGAGTACATTATAATCCCTTTGCACCCTGGTAGACTGTTTAATGTATTTCTGTGGCCAAAAAAAAAAAAAAAAGAATCACTTCATGTCTAACATTCTTGTCCTTAGCCTTTGCTAACACTGAGAGGCTAGTACTTGAATGACACAATGTATTGTCAAGCCTCACTCATACTGCATTTATTTTGGTGAAATTTGTCAGAAATTATACTCTGTATAGTCTCTGAGGAGGCATGGAAAGAAGACTTTGTGGAAGTTATGGACCCAAACAATTATGAAAAATAGCATAGTCCTAAAAACAATTATTGTATGTGACATTTTTAGCTCTGTTATTGCCTCAGTGGAATAGATATTTCCTCATATATGTAATTGGAGGGGCACTCAATTAGTCCACAGGGTGAAATTCTACCCTCCACAAAAGTATAGCCTATGAGAACAAATAGGGGTCTTAGACATGATCTAGTCCAGCTGTCTCATTTCCATAAAGAAAATTGAGGCCCAAAGGAGATTTTATTTTCTCAATGTAGTGTAACTCATTACTGACATGGACAGGGCCAGAATTCACATCTTCTAGCTCCTAATCCAAAGATCCTTCCAATACACCATTCTGTATGTACCAAATCATTCTCTCTCTCTCTCTCTCTCTCTCTCTCTCTCTCTCCATCCCCCCCCTTCTCTCTTTCCATCTCACTCTGTCTCTCTCATCTTTTTTAAAATTTGAATATTTCTATGAAGGAAAATATATTCCATCATTATCAGGTTAACAAACGAACAAACAGAAATTTAACAAGTGTACTTGCTAAAGGGGGTTAGGGTGCTATCAGAAATATAAGGTAAGAAGAAAAAATATGTACATTAATTTCATAATTTTGTCTTGTGCTTTCTTTGAGCATGGTCCCTGCCCTCATGGAACTTGCATTCTAAGTGGGACACAAAGAATTACAGATTTAAAGTTACCTCTTAGGTCTTACCTTATATAGCATTCTATCTCTTTTCTTTTTGACTTTGAGCAAGAGGTTTCCCATCCTTCCACCCCCTACACACACCAATTCAGAATGTACTCCTTCTTCATATTCACCTCATAACATCCTTAATGTTCTTCAAAACATGCTTCAAATGCCATTTTCTGCAAAAGGCCTTTATTCATGATCCCAGTTGTTACCATGCTTTTCCTCCTCATATTACTATCTAACTCTGAGGGAACACTCAATTGAGGCCACCAAGGTTGGAACACTCCCCTTTTCCTGTCCTGTGCTAAATCATGTAGTTTTTCTGGACTCAATGCTGGGAGATCCTGCCTTTACTGAGAAGGGTGTAGGCCAGGGACAGAGGTTCCTTTCTCACACTTATCTCATTAACAAACCTGTAACTGGATAAGATGTAATTATATTTAAAGTTATATCTGAAGCCTAGGGACATCAAAGAAACGCTTGAAGAAGTGGTTCAAAGAAGTGGCTGAAGTAAAATATGAGTGGGGTATGGAAAAGGTAAGTTGTTCCTACTCGAAAGAATAAGCATAAAAGAATCGCAGTGCTCATCAACAATGGGAACAAAAGATAAGAATGACATTGTGTAACTTAAATTAAAGTTACTAATAAACCTGGTCAGAATACAAATCAGTTTTTATAAGACTGCTAATCCATCATATTGTCTTTTGACTTGACACAGCATTATCCAACCAATCTTGGAACTTGTATGCTGGCAACATGGGCAAGCTTGGGCAAATCTTCTTGTTGGTGGCCCTTTTTTTCTTTATGATGCAAAACTTTCCTCTGATATCAGCCAATGCCACTCTAGGGAGACTGCAAACTGATGTACTTTCAGGATTCCCAGGATCTTCAAATCTTTCAAACTCATAATGTTTCTCCCAAAGTTGCTATCCACCATGGGATATACATTGGCTTAAAATCAGAAAAGAAAAAAAAAAACATGCAAAGGCAGAGATAGTCACATCATCACAACCTGTTGGGAGAAGGCCTGACTTACGTAGATACCCTACTAAATCAGATTTTATATTTGTGCCAAATGAGACATTCATAAGTCTTTCAACAGTTAACAAAAGGAAATTTACTTAGCACAGAAAGAATTTTCAATGGAAATACTCCAGGACTTAGGTTAGGTAAACAGGTCCCCCTTTGCCTGTATATGGTGACTGATCAGCAGAGCAGGGTAAGATGATTGGTGTTCCTGAAAAATACACCAAGTCTGAAGAGCTTCTCCTCAAGTGTTTGAGCAATTTGCCATTAGGTGACCAGATAGGCACATCAATATGGCAAAGACTGCCAAGAAATGAAGTCAAAGTCAATCCAACTTGAGACTTGAAACCATAACCTCCTCCCTGTTTAAGGGATAGCTTCATTACCTTTGAGGGGGGAAAATGTCTAACTCATATTTCATGGAGAAAAGGGATGCCTAGTAGGTATTGGTCCTATCACAAAGGTACACGGATACTAGGTAAGAACTAGGGCACTGGAAGCTGTTCAAAATTATCCTTGTGCTCTATAGGTAGAAAAGAATAGAAAATCAGAGCAGCAAAACACTCCTTCGTGCATCTATCTAATCAAGCCCAGTAGCCAATCAATAGACTTCTCATTATCTTCCATAGTAAACCCCTCAGCAATGAGTTCTATAAGGAAGGAAACAAGCCCCAGAGCTCCCATATGATCAACTAGAAGCAGGCAAACATACCTATCCATGTTGTATGTAAATCACATATAGAAGTTTCATAAATATTTGTTGGATCTCTTGATGGAATTAGAAGGGATGTTAGAGATCTGAGAACACCTGATCCAACCCATTAACAAACAGGAATCACCTCTGTAACTTCCTTAGCAAAGAATGGCTAAGTCACAGCTGCTAGAAGAAAGGCAGCTCACCCCATTTTTGGTCAGTTATGATGATTTTTTTTCACTTTGATTATTAGAAAGTGTTTTTTAAAAACTTTTCCTTCATTAATCTCATGAATAAATATATTGTAATTAGAATCAATGGTGAGAAAACAAGAATAAAAAGTAAAAGCATAAAAGTAACAGCAGAATTTAAAAACAAAAACAAAAACAAAAACTTCACCCAGAATAATTATCTATTCTTTCAACTTTTGCGAAACATCCCACTTTCTTTCTCAACCCATGAATTTCTAGTTTGTAGATGTCCTATTCCAAACCATTTCCTTTAATCTCTTCCACCTAATTATCACCCCCACTCCAAAAAAAAGCCCTATATATGCAATCCCTAATTTTCCTTTCTTTGTTTTTAAGTCCCAGTAAATAGTCCATATTTCTGCCTGACCCTTCTAACCTATGAATGAGGATTTCCTAGAGAAGACATAGGCCTGAAAGAGAACACAGTTTCCTAACAGCACTAAGCCTATTTCTCATTTACTTTCTCTCTCTGAGAGAAAATTACTTTAATTAGTATTGAGAAATATTATTCATATTACTTTATGTATATTTTTTCTCTTATTAACGCGTTATTTACCAATGCTTAACTCAGAGCTTGGAACATAGTAGGCACTTAATAAACATTATTGACTGACTTCCTGTAATGAATGGGATTCTAGCAAATAGCCTCTCCCCTTGGGTATAAAGCACCTAAGGAAGCAGTTGTAAAGAGATAAGTTGGGAAATGAGTACAACTGGTTAGCAGACTAATGATAATTTAACTCAAGATAGATAGGTAGATAGATACCTCACTTCAACTATATTATTGAACCAAAGGCTAATGGCATTCTTCAGGCTGAGGTTGGGAGTAGGGGAGAGAGGTGAGGGAAGTAGTTGCAGGGTCCAAAGTGAGTTATTCTTTTTGAACTGGGAATTTCAGTCATCTGGTTGTTTGGAAAACGGATATGAAACAGGCAGATTTGAGAGAAGCAATATGACTTTTTTTTTCCCCCTGCTGCTGATGTTGCTATTGTTGCTATTGTTTGGGGGAAGGGTGGGAGGTCCATTATAGAATCATGGAATTTTAGAGCTGGAAGGTCTTAGAGATTATATGATTTAACCAACATCATTTCACAAATGAGAAAATTGAAGGTAAGAGAGGTGAAGAGAGGCTGTATTTTTACTGCAAAAAATGCTAAAGTTAGAGTTTTAGATCATGGGATCCCAGATATGGAGCTAGAAAGGACTTCATACAACATCTAGTTGAATTCTGTTCTGAGCTCCATCACTAACTTTTACTGGTTTTGTAAACGTGGATAAACCACTTTTTTTCTTGGGTCTTTAGTTTCTTCTTCTGTAAAATAATGGGCTTGGGATAGGTGATTTGTAAGATCCTTTCATCTCTTGTGTTCTAGGATTCTTTGAAGAAATTTTCTTGAGTTCAAGTAGAGAGTTGATAACTGAGAGAAGTAGTACACAGGACAGTATTCTCAGGTAAATCCTCTTTTCACTGTACCACACTGCCCCTATCATTCACCCTACTAATGGCTCTGTGATTGATTCTGGGCTAAGACAAGAAGGGAAAATTGTAAGCTAGAAGTTCCATACATACTTTGAGAGAGAGAGAGAGAGGTAGAGAGAGAAACGGAGACAGAAAGACATAGGGAAAGAGGGACAGAAAGGGAGAGAGAGAGAGACAGAGAAGCACTTTAGTACAAAGTGCCTGGCACATAATAGACACTATAAATGTTTATTCCCTTCATCTTATATGGTTCATACTCAAAATTGTAGATATGTATGTATATATATGTATATATACATTCATATATGTGTATACATATAGGCTATGATTCATGGGAGGTTCATCCTCAAATTACATTTATATAATATATAATATATGCATATTGCATTTCATATGCATGTATAATTATACTCATATCTTATGTTTGTTAAGAACAGATAAAAATTTCAAATATAAATATGAAAGAAGTAATACTTACTTTATTGTAAAAATATGGTACAAAAATAGCTTTTATGTTCAGGAGAATTATGTGACTGAATTTATTTCATTATTTTTGAAAAATTATTTTGTATTTCCAGAGGGACAGAGAAGATTATGTGTAATTTTTTTCCTATTTTAATAAACTCAAGAAATCTCTTTCCACATAAGTAGTTTCTCATAATTCTCTATATATTAATATCACTAATCTCATAGGATTAACTGTATTAAAGTTACTTATTACACAAGTTATTAACAACATAATAATAAAAATATATATAATTATTTATTATATTTTAATTATAAGAAAGATCAGAGCCAGAATGACCTGTAACCAACATTAAAACTTCAGGTGACATTACTTCTGGAAACAGTTCCACTGTACAGTTCACTCATGATAACAAATAAAATATCTTCTCAACATTTGGTTTAATTGTCTTTGAAAGATAAATGTTAAAACAGTACCAATAAGAAAAATTGAAAGCAACATTTTTTTTTCCTGTCTTTCCAAATTCTTTCATGTAATGACAGGAAAATAATTTCTTCATCTTCTTTCAAGCCATCACTCTCAACAATATCTCCATACTTTAAAATGATAAATAATAGCTAATTCTTATATGGCATTTACTATGTTTCAGGAATTATGCTACACTTTTACATGTGTTACCTCATTCAATTCTTACAACAATTTGAAGAGGTAAGTGCTATTATTAACCCCATGAGAAACCTGAGGCAAATAGAGGTTAAGTAACTTGCCCAGGGTCACATTTGCCTGGCTTACTGCTAAAGTTATATTTGAATTCAGATGTTCCTGACTTTGGGCCTAGAGCTCTATCTGTTGTGCCATCTAGATGTCCCTAGATGATGTTAAAAACAGGCATTTCCACAGCATTGTCATTTAGCTGTTAAAGATAGAGTAATAGTAAATACAGTCTCTGTGGCAGAGTCTAGTGAGATAGGCATTATATTAGTAACTCATTTTTTAAAAATTAATTTGCTCAATGTAATAAGTGGGTGAATTATACATTCACACAAATATGCATGTATATATGTATACTAACACACATTTATATAAATATATACACATGCATACATATTTCTGATTTCAGCTCAACAGAAAGTTTTCCATATAAATATATGACTTTTATTTTTCCTTTTTGTATAGTTCTCTAATGAGTGGTATCATAACTTAATTTCCTGTCAAATTTGGCTGAACTATATATATAGGGAGAGGAGTGATTTATATTATAGCTGGAAAATATATTGTGAAGGGTTTTCAGTGACAGAGGAGATTATTTTTGATCTTGGAAGTTATAGGTAGCCACTGGAATTTACTGATTAGTGACAGGAGACAGGGTCAGAACTACATTTTTAGAAAATCATTTTGGCAGGTTTGTGGAAAATGGACTGAAGTGGGTAGAGACTTAAAATGGAAAAATCAGTTGGGAGGTCTGATCTTGGCTGGTAATTGTGAGGGGGAGATAAGGGGACAGATGCAAAAGATGTGGAGACAGAAAGAACAAGATTTGGCAAGTGCTTGCATAAGTGGACTGAATGAAAGTGATGAGTGAGGGATGACTTGGAAGTTACAAACCTGGGTAACCGGAAGGATGGTGGAGATTAGAATTTACCTTTGCCAACTCATCCTGTGTAACTTACTCTCACTCATATAAATGGAAACTGTGAGTGAGTGAGTGGGTGAGTGTGAGTGTGTGTGTGTGTGTGTGTGTGTGTGTGTGTGTGTGTGTGTGTGTGAGTGTTAGAGGGGTAATGGGGAGGAATCTTATTTTCTGGTCCAAGGGGTACATGTCACAGCTGCAGAGTAATCTGGAAAGAAATGAACCGGTATGCTAGATAAGGGGTGCAAATTTCCCACTGGCACTTGAGTAGCTGCCATTATATAGCACTATAGGTATTCAGGGCCAGATTACATTATGATAGGCTGAAAACCAATAACCGGATTATAAGGAGAAAGGTTGGGAGTTTTCAGAATGGAGAAGGTGGAAGTAAAGAGAGGGAGTAATGAGAGGTTTGGGATAGGAGAAAAGTTGGTGTGATAGGAGAAAAGTTGAAGATAAGACCCATGATTGGGTGAGTGAATATCTTCCCAACTTTCAACTGATGGGTCTAGAAAAATTCTTCTGGTTATGCCATGACAAACCTGAATTCTGTCAACTCAACTTTAGAGATTACTCATATAATATTAAATTTACTCTACCGATAACTAAGAGAGACTTGGGATCAAATCCTGTGTCCAATGCTTACTAACTCTAGTCATTTCATTTGATGTCACTCAGTCTCACTTTTCTTATTTGCAAATGGATATTAAACACATCTCTAGTAATTTCCCCACAGAGTTGCTCTTTGTCATTTGAGATAAAATATGCATAATACATTATAAACCTTGAAGTGCCATAAACATGTAAGGATGATGATGAGGAGGAAGATGATGATGATGATTATAATGGTAGTGGTAATGATGGTAATTCTGGTAGTTATGTTGGCTAGTAATCTAATTAGAGTGGATAGGGACACTTTGTCTCTGCAGACATAAGGAAATAGGGGAAAACTAAGAAAATATTATTCTTAGCTCTTCCCACATCTGGAGGAGTGGAAGGTCAGGGTTAACTGTTAAAAAACAAAACAAAACAAAACAAAACTTTTGTAACTTAGTAAATATCTACTTTTGTTTGTTATTCCAAAATCCTGTAGTGAATATAAACAAATAAAGGAAATGTTTACTTGCTGAATTTTTGTTTCAGGGAACAAGATAGTTGAGTCAATCAAAAATATTTATTAAGCTCTTACTATTTACTAAGCTCTGTGCTAAGCAAGAAGGAAAGAAACGAAGAAGGAAGGAAAAAAAGAAGGAAAGAAAGAAGGAAAGAGGAAGGAAAGAAGGAAAGAGGAAGGAAAGAAGAAAGGAAGGAAGGAAGAAAGGAAAGAAGGAGGGAGGGAAGGATGGAGGGGGGGAAGGACAGAAGGAAAGGAAATTTTACAAAAGCTGTCCTTGCTCTCAAGGAATTAACATTCTAATGGAGGAGACAACATGCAAACAAAAATATACTAATGAGTTTTATACAGGCTAAGTGGTAGATAAATTCAGAGGAAAGGCATTAGCAGTAGGGTGGGAGGAAAGGGAGCAACTGAAAAATCTTTAATGAAAGGTTAAATTTGAACTGAATCAAAGACTTAAGGGAAGCTTGGAAGTAGAAGCAAGAGAGAAGAACATTCTGGGAATGGGGGGGCAGTGGGTGAGAAGAAATGCAGTCAGAAGATAGAATGTAATTGAGAGGACAAGCAAGAAGGCCAGTGTCAGAGGAGGGAATTAAAAACCCAAGTGTCCCTCCATAGAAAAGCTGGGCTGAGAAGAACCCAGGTCAGGAAAAGGGATAGTAATAATAAAATAAATGACAGTGGCGAAAGTGGAAAATGGAATCAAGGAATAGGTGCTTGACAAGTTTAGTTACTAGCTCTCCCTTCATTATTATCAATAATATTTTCCCCCAAGTATGTATACATGCTATTGCAGTAGAGGAACATTCCACCCACAGCTAGAACAAATATGAGCTTGAGGTATGATCATTTTAGATTGTGGCCTTTTTGAGAGCAGATACTGTCTTTTGCCTTGCTTTGTATCCCTTATTTGTTGCCTGGTACCTGGTATGTAGTAATTCCTTAACAAATGTTTATTGACTGACTGATTGTTAGACAGAAGATTAACAGAGAATAAGAACAATTAAAAGAAATGCATGTGGTGAAGAATATATAGAACCCTGGATTTTGAGTCAGAAATCTAGATGGCTATCCTGGCTTTTCAAAATGCCATTTAAGACATTTAGCTTCATTTTGCTCATTTGTAATATGGAAGGGATTCCTTTAATAATCTTTAAAGTCCCTCCCAGCTCTAAATATATGATCCATTTAGTTAAGTTCAAATTTTGGCTATAACATTGGGCAAACTTTTTCAGAGTATCTATAAAATGAGGAGATTGGAATAAATGGCCTTCAGGGCTCCTTCGCATTCTAATTCCTATGGTTTGTACACTCTGATCAATATTAGGGCTGACAAATTGTACTGTATATCATCAGAACACAGGATAAAATGTGTCAAAGAAATAAAAGATAAAAAAGAACTGAAAATATGAATTAATGTGTCTTTCTCCTACTCTGCCACCTGTCCAAATAGTGTAATATTCCATTGCAGCTAAAATCTAGTAAACTCAATTCCAACAATGTTCATTAATACTTTCTTAACAGCTATCTACTGAAGTGGTATTTCTTGCCATGAATGGTAGGCATTTGACATTCCCCTGTAGTGCAGTGAGAAAATCCAGGACTAAAAAGTGGGAGGGATTTGAGTCACAATCCTGGTTCTAACAGCTATGACCTTAGACAAGTAGCTTAACTTCTACGAACTTTAGTTTCCTTTTATAAAAATAAAGATGATATTTCTACAGATAACATATATAGCTACTTAGGATTAGATTAAGTTTATAAAGACTTGTATAAAATAGAAAGTGCTATGTAAAAGTGAACTATGAGCATGATCTAGAAATATCCATAATTTAAAAGGCTTTATGCCTTTGAAACCACCAAGAGAAAAAAAAAATACCTACTCTGAACTTAAGGACTTTAGGAATCAAATTCACAGAATCTCCATAGTTAAGAATATTTAATTTGCGTGTGAAGATCAGAGGGATTTTACCTGAGCATAACATCCCCCAGGATCTCTGCCTGTTAATTTTCCTTCACTGAGAACCAATAGGATGTTTCTGAAGGAAGAGAAGGTATTTTTTTGGCAGCTGGGAAGTTTAAAAGGCCTTTATTATCCTGGCAGATGGAGATGGAGGTGATAATGACTCAAATTTGGAAAAGGTCTAGGGGCCAGGGGTGATAGGTGCCATATAAATGAGCCATTTTCATTTTCCAACATTAAGACATGATTTTTTGAGGACAGAGATTTGATGGTTTGTCACGTATCCCCCTTTCAACTAGAAGATTTTCTGGGTTTTCTAAGGTTGAACTCTGACATATTTACTCATCCACTTTGGAATGCAACTTTTCAATGGCACAAAGAGGGCAAAGTAGAGCAGGTATTCTTTACTTTTTGTGTGTTCAAAACACTTTGGCAGTCTGGTGGAGCCTTATGGACTCCTCTCCCTTTTTCTCTCTCTACATATAGATATACAGAGTTGTATAGTTATATAAAGAGTTACGTAGAGAGTTATTATATATATATATATATATATATTTATATATGTATTTAAAGTTATAAAGTAAGAGGTATTATGATATTACTTATATAATACATGCAGTATTACATATTTATACATACATATACACATATGTATGTGCGCATATGAGAAGAATCTGTAGTCATCTGCAGACTGGCAAAGGCATCTGGTTTACAATACATACATGCATATATACATACGTGTGTGTGTGTGTGTGTGTGTGTATAGTCAGATTTTAAACTTGTATGGTAAAGATAATTTAATATTTGAAAATAATGCTAAATTTCAGTTAGAGTTTGGTAAAACAAAAAAGATGTATTTTTCCTATCTAAGTTCATGGACCCCCTGAAATATATACTAATCTTCATATTAAGAACTATTTTTCTTCATATGTCTTAAGAAAATTCTCATTGTGTGGTCCACAAAAATGGAGTTGGGATGGAGAGAGAGATCAGTTCTGGCACTGTGCATCTAAACAAGAACACCAGAAGGGGAGAGATGGGACCAGTTAATTCATTATTATGAGGAACTCCTAAATAAGAAAACTCACTTATAATATATCAGGTAATATGTATATATTAATTATTATTAATAATATATTAATTAATTAATTAGGTGATATATTAACATATTGGTGATAAATCTTCTAATAGGTGATTTCTTCACAGCTCATAGTCACACAGAGTTGTCTACACTCTAGGGCACTGAGAGATTAAGCTACTTGCCTAGGGTCACTCAACCAGTATGTTTCAGAGGCAGGATTTGAACCTAAGTCATCCTGGTTCTGAGGTCAGCTCTATATCCACTATACTTTGCTACTTTAACTTATAACATAAGCCTATAAAATAACAATTTTTTTTGTTTTTTTAATCCAAACATATCAGAACTTGTATCCCAATATGATTTCATTCAATACAGTTACTTTACAAGAAAGGGAGAAGACAAGGACATTAAAGCCATCATTCTGAAACTTTGGAAAGGACCTCCACAATCCATTTATGAGAAAAATGTTGCTTCTTTGTAGCCAAGCTGCCTAACAAAATTAAATAAAACAACAACAACTATAATCATCACAATAAGTTGTCCCCAATGCCATCACCAAACTAACCATCTTATTTATCAGACCTGCTTCCAAAGGACTTTTGACTATGTTGGAAAAAAAAATTATTCTCAAAGAATAAGAAGTTCCCATCAGGGAAGATACAACACATACACACAAGTGAACTCCTAATCCTCAGGATAATGACCCACATTATTTTCTACATTACTCAGATGCTCACTTGGGGAGATGGGTAGGTAGGAAGGAGAAGAAAGCAGAAATACTCTGTGTGTGTGTGTGTGTGCGTGCATGTGTGTGTGTGTGTGTGTGTGTGTGTGTGTGTGTGTGTGTGTGTGTGTGTGTGTGTGTGTTTCTTCCCTCAGAAGTCAATTTGGCTTAACTGCTGCCTGACTTTTACTATCTCTGATGAAGGGGTGCTGCACATGATAAGGTTCTGATAAGTTGGATGCTACTTTCACTCTCATTGTCTGTTTGTTGTTCAAATGTACTTAGAATAAATATAAACTTCCTTTCTGCAATCAACCACAAAAACATTTCTGTGTGTTAAGCGACTGAAAAGATTTCACCTTTATCAGGGAGTAAACTGTTATTGATTATAATTTGAAATAAAAATCAGTGATAATTTGGCATTTTTAAAATGTTTTCAATTAAACAAGATGGAAACATATAAATACTTCAAGGATTTTCATTAGAAATAATACCAGTCAAACATGACTTGTTAGGTCTTAGGTTACAAAGAGAACTGAAATAATTTGGATTCTATTCATTTTCCACAATGTTTAATGGATTCATATGACAAAATCCCTATTTTCTAAATGATGTGGTAGAAGCGTGAAGTATTCATAATGCAAAGTTATATACAAATTATATTTAAATTTCATGGTCATTCTGGGCCTCTCTACTGTGCTCATATTTGTTTTCTTAAAAGTTGTTCAAAATCTTCTCTATGATCCCAAACTTTTTAAGGTATATTTCTAGTGCCTTCATAAAGTATTTCTTACTATCCAGCCCACCGTAATCTATACACATAAATACATGTACACATGCACATATACACATACTCTCTATCACCAAGATAAAGAGCCTGTAGGATGACCTGTCAAGGGGAGAATGAAAGGATAGAGAAGGAATTACTGACTATTGGTCCTTCAAATCCCACTTTTGGATCAATCTAATTCTTAGAAGAAAAAAAAATTTACCTTGACATTAAACCTAAATTTATCTTTGTATTTTTCCACCTAATAATCTGGTTCTGTCTTCCAGAGAAAAACAGGTCATGTGTTATCCCTCTACCATGTTGAAAGCCTTTCAAATATTTCATTTCCACTGCCCTCATCTAAGGTTTCTCATTTCTAGTCTATGCATTTTCACTTTCATCAAGTCCTCATATGATAGAAACTCAATAAGCATGCTTCATCAACATGGCTGATCTCTGAATGCTCTCCAATTTTATTTCCCTAAACACAGATAGCATTTTCATAGGAAAGGTCCCTCAGAGTTTCATAATCTTTCTTGCATTTCTTTGGAATATGAAGGGTAGACTCTAGAGGAATGAGAATATCCAAGAAGACCACTCAGACAGATGGTACAGTAATTTAGGTGAGCAGTAATGAGCACTTAAATAAGGTGGGAAACTGGGGGAATGACGAGTGGTCAGGCTCTTTCATGTATTGTCTGACTCATTACAGCCCACATGCAAGAGGAGAACTATGATGACAATCTGTTAAGTAAAGCTTAAGTTTGGCCCATGCATTGTCAATTGGGTATTTCCTCTTTCTGCATAACTCCTTTAAGGTTCATGTCTTCTTGGAACCAATGGTTTGGCTTGGATTTTTTTTCCGTAAGTGTCTATCTTCTATAAAAATGCTGTAGTTGGAAAAACCGTACCTGTTTCTGGTCAGATCTTATTGAGTAAAGAAGCAATTCCCAAACTTCCAAGGTAGTCATTCACAAAACAATCAAACAAAGAAATGAATAAATGAGTGAATAGGTAAACAAATACATGAATGAATGATTCAATAAATGAAGAAGCAAATGAATAAAAAAATATTAATAAATGAATAAATAAATAATTTCATATCACTATTCAGTTGCCTGTGCTCAGGGAGAATACACACACACACACACACATATATATATATATATATATATGTGTGTATGTATATATATATGTATGTATATATATATACATATATATACATACACACAAATTTTTTTCATTTACGTATGTGTGTGTATGTGTGCGTGTGTGTGTGTGTGTGTGTGTGTGTGTGTGTGTGTGAACAGGGTAAAAAATTATGAGTCCAAGTCCAGTCATACTTATACCTGGGTAGCACATGTTGCCACTGACAATTAAAGGAACTAGCATGGCTCTTCTTCTATGTTCCGAACCCATGCTAACATCTCTAAGAAAAACCTACAGAATCCTCACATACTCAAGAGACTTGAAAATAGAAATCAACAGAAGACAGATTCATTACCTTTAATTTATACCTGAAAGGGTCATTTGTTCTGTCTCAAAGACCAATCGTCTTTGTCATACAACCCTCCTCATGGTCTCTTCATTGAGACTGAATAATTCTTATGCCATCCAAAGGCCTTGATTACTAAGCACACAAATACTTGGAAGTAGCCAGAGAATCTCAGCTCAGGTCCACACATACCCTTCCTGGTATATTCTTCTCCCCATTACACTCTCCCCCTAGCTAAATAGTTTCAACACTCAACAAAACAGCTAGAGCATATTTGGCACATTTTTCATATCCTAAATTTTGATAAATGCAATGGGGCTCTAGAGGTGCTTAAGCTTTGTCCCATTGAATGCATTTTCCTTTAGAGATTTTTCACTAATAATTTCAACCAAGTCCATATGGCGTCATGCTTAATGCCATCCTAAATGACATGTAAAGAATCACAGCAATCCACTGAGCATAGTTTTTAGACAACCACAAAATTAATAATATTTTGTGAAGGATCACTCCTATGATACCTGATAAGCCCAGGAAATAAAAAACCTCCACCAAATATAATGTTATTCAAATCTAAAAAAATGAAGCAGTTTAATTTTTATCCCTTGCCTTCAGTGAAAAAAGCAACTAATCTAAGCAAATATTTTCCATGAATCTCTGTACCACAGAAGGAAAACCTTAGACTTCCCTGTTGGACCCCTGTATAATATATACAACAAAGAGATGTATGTCTGAAGAATATTTCTCCTGGGCATCCTGTGAAACAAAGAAAACTACTTATCTCTAATGGATTTCTGTCACTGTGTGGCACAATCCAGTTCAATTTCTCACCTCACAATATAATTGGTAAGCTGGCTATATGAAAGAAAGAAAGAAAGAAAGAAAGAAAGAAAGAAAGAAAGAAAGGAAGGAAGGAAGGAAGGAAGGAAGGAAGGAAGGAAGGAAGGAAGGAAGGAAGGAAGGAAGGAAGGAAGGAAGGAAGGAAGGAAGGAAGGAAGGAAGGAAGGAAAACCAAATTAGATTGAGCACATTTGGTGTTCATGAAAGGGGATTAAACTGTTAGAGTTAATTGGAATCAATCCCTAATATAGAGGGAAAGGTTGCCAAGTGTAAAAATAGATCACTGTAGGGCCCTGGGGTGAGAGTTGAGCTAAGGATATTCTCTCAAAATAGGTATCCTCAGTTTTGTGATCAGGTGGTATCCAGTTAAGTACTGGGAGAATCTGACTTCTAAAGAGAGAAGTCAGACTGTTTTTTATACTTTGTGACTCATTATTCCTTCAACCCAGAGTAAAACTCTGAGGATTATCTTTCAAACAAAGCTAGGATTTTGCTTATATCTTGGGTTTCTCCAAAAGATATTAGAAAACTGCTCATTGTAGAGTGTAGAAAAGGTATAGGAGAACTATTCATTTCCATATTTTGTGAGCTTCTTGAGGGAAAGGACTGTTTTTTGCCTCTTTTTGTATCCCCAACACTAAGCAAGCACAATTCCTGGAACATAATAAGAGTTTAATAAATCTTCGTTGACTTTCCTCCACACACACTATATATAATATATATATATATATATATATATATATATATATATATATATATATATATTTGTTTCCACTGATTAGAGGCAGGTAGATGATGTAGTAAAAAGAGCATTGGATCTGGAGTAAGAAAGATCTTAGCTCAAATGTGACTTCAGACACTTACTAGCTGTGTGACCCTGGTCACTTCACTTTTTGCCTGTTTCCTCATCTGTAAAATGAGACTTCTGTGAGTTGTGGCAAGGATCAAATGACATAATATTTGTGAAATGCTTAGCACAGTACGTGACACACAGTACGCACTTAATAAATGCCTGTTTCTTTCCTTCCTCTATTCCTTTAGTCATTTGTTCCTTCCTTCTTTGTGTATTACACTCTCTTGGAAGAAATACCATGTACACATTTAAGTACACAAAAAATATATGCAAGTAAATGTAAGGTAATATTGCACATGAAATACCAGCAAATGGGGGAAATCAGACAAGGTCTAACATAGGATATGGTATATCAGTTGAGCTTTGGGGAAAGCTATCAGAAAGATTTATCAGAAATGGAGGTAGGAGGAAATCTATTCCAAGAATTTCAGAAAAATACTTGAGTCTTGGTTTCCTCATCTATAAAACGAGGGAGATAGACTATTTGACCTCTAACTCCCTTCCAAGTCTAGATCTATGATCTTATGATTTTCGAGGCTGAATTCCACTTCTGACACTAAATAGCATGCAGTCATGGTCAAATCACTGAAGTTTGTTGAGCCTCCTGTTTTCCCATCCATAACCTGGGGGTAATAATGTACGTAGTGGCCTGTTTCACAGGATTATTGTAAGGATGAAATGACATCACACAAGGATAGAGCTTTATAAACTTGAAAGCGATCTGTAGTTGCCAGTTGTTGTTGTTGTGCAAGTAGAGGGCCCAGAATGTATTTAGAAACATAGAGCTAGCATTTGTATGAGGAATCAAGTTAGGCAATAGAGATTTGGGTCTAATCTGTATCAGGTAATTATAAGAGCTATGGAAGTGGATGAAATAAACTAGAAAGTGAAGTGCAGATGAGGAAAGGGATTAAAGCCAGAATCTTGGAGACAAAGGGTGGTTTATTTATGTCAAAAGTGCCAAAGAATAAAAGGAGCCTTCAAAGGAAAAGACATGCACAATCAAATTTAGCCTGGCCCATTAAGATCAGCATAAAACTGTCCTGAAGTTTATCCTTTTAATCTCAAGGCAATACACTCATGGCCAAGAGTATCAATGTATTTCCTTTTAGGCAGGCACTTGCCAAGAATGTTTTCACCTGCTGCTTGGTGCTCAGACAGTTTGGATGCAGACATGACAAGCCTGGCTTACAGGACCCATTATGGTTCATTCTTAATCTGATCTCACAATGGTTCCCATTAACCTAGGTCCCCCATGAGAAGGGCCCTACTCTAACAAATTGCTTTTTGCTATTTCAATTGTGCCCCTGGCTCCCACATTAGAAGGGATGGATCCATAAGAGTTATGGATGCTAGAGGGGAAAAGCAGAAATGTGCTGAGATGGCCAAGACATTAGATTCCATTTGTCTAAGCCAGATGAGTCACTTAAAACATTGGTAATCGAGTTTTGAAAAATTCAGAGACCAGCTGATTCACCCTGAAACACAGTCACTATGGCCATAGCTTGGGAGTCAGGCTCACTTGGATTTAAATTTCATTTATATTGTGGTTTAAGACAATGTATTTGATTTTTTCTCCCAAAACTTCCCAGGGACTTTAGAAATAGACTTTTCAAAGAGTATTTTGTTGGCATTATCCAGACATGATTCTTTAAAACATAAATTATAATCAAACTCCTTGCCAATTCCTGGGTGCAACATTTCAACATTGGTATGGAATTTGATTTTAAAACTAAAGCTATCACTGCTAATTAGGACTATACAGAAGAATGCTGGGACAGTTTCACTGCAAAAAAGTTCCATGATTTAAAATTACCTTCTTAAGATCCTGCTTGGCCCAAGATTCAGGGCTTATATTGCCTTAGCTAATGGGCCAAATACTTGAATGGTAAACCCTGGAGAAATATTTTTTCTTACTTTTTTAACACATGCTTTATCTCCTAAAAACCTGTTTGTGTTTTCCAAAACTCAGAAATGTATGATTCCTTTGTGGCTGGTCTTCTGGAAGGATTGCATTCCCTTCTTCTAAAGGTACAACATACCCTAGTTACCTTTTCAAATTACTCAGGTATCTTTTAATCCTTAAAAATGACATTAAGGAGTTTTTTTTTCTTGTTTTTTTTTTCCTCTGCCTATAACATCCTGGGACAAAATGAGAATCCTCTTCCTTCTTTAAAGAAGTCATTTTTCCCTTAAAGCCTTCCTTGACCTTTCACCTATGCCTAGGTGAAAGTGTTTTCTATCTTCTTAATTTTCTTATAACACTTTGCCTCATACTCTCCTTTGTGTTTATAACACTTCCTCACTAGATCAGTTATTTTATTCCTGTCTGTTTCTACATAATATTGAAAGCTTTTCAGAAGCAAGATTTATACCACATCCAACTTTGCATTCCTAGCACACAGGACAGTGCCTTCATATACTAAGTGCTTAATAAATATTTATGGTCCTGAATTAAATTGAAAACATAATTATTAGTGTTTAAGATTTTAAAATTTTTACCAGACCTATGATTTCATCTTTATAGAGAGCTCACATTAAGGAAATGTCTCAACCAGTATCAATAACTGTTCAAAAATTTATTCTTTCTTTCTCTCTCTCTCTCTTTTTTTTTTTTTTGGTGAGGCAATTGGGATTAAGTGACTTTCCCAGGGTCACACAGCTAGTAAGTATCAAGTGTCTGAGGCCAGGTTTGAACTCAGTTCTTAAAAATTTATTCTCAAAGACTTACTCTCTGGAGCACTGAGATGTTAAGTTACTTGTCCAAAGTTACATAGTCAGGTATATCAAGCAGAAAACTTTAACACAACTTTTTCTGATTCCAAGACCAGCTTTCTAGCCACAATGTGAAAGTGCCACCCTCCATCATCTTGACCATAAATTATTAGTGAAATCCAAAAGATATTTCTAATTTCATAACTATGTGCCTCCCATGTGATTTAACCCTCAGATTTGTATTACATTTATCCAGCAACAGTATTTTCTCCTTAATTCTAAGCTCATGAAGGTTGTAATCACTTTTTACATCCTGCATAGTGTCTAACACAGATTCTTGTACATAATAAAATATTCAACAAATATTTCTTAGATTAAATTATATTAATTTGGTAAAACAGCAAGGATCCATCATCAAGGAATATAACTAAACTCTTCTAAACACATTGATATTCTCTTTGTATACCATATGTTAGCTTGGAGTGGCCTGCACCATACATTTAAACATGCGTTTAAGTGACTCTGCTTATTTAAACAAAGAGACCATTTCCAGGTAGTGACATATTGAGAAAAGGAAAGGACTTCCCATACTGTTCCAGGGTGGTACTCAGTAGGATTGGATTTCCTTGTATTTACTATAAAGCTATCTCATTTTAAGGACTACATAATTTGAATACTAGCAGATATAAAGTCTGGTTTTACCTTCTCCCTAAAGTTTTCATCAGACCAATCATATTGTATAGGATGGTTGGTATCCCCATTTAAAATGAAAGAGAGAGAGAGAGAGAGAGAGAGAGAGAGAGAGAGAGAGAGAGAGAGAGAGAGAGAGAGAGAGAGAGAGATTGATTTAGTGGATTTGCCCAGGGTTACACTATTAGCAAATGTATAATCCAAGATTTCTAACTCCAGTCTGGGGCTTTTACCACTAAAAATCATGCTAGACCTATATGGGATATGCAATATTATTTGAGGATTATTTATTACCTAGATGCTTTTTTTTTTTGCCTATACAATATACAAATAGGACATTGCAAATACACTCTCAAATAAAACACTAACTCTTTTAAATAACACTTTTGTTTTACAAAAGACTTTCTATCAGTTTTACAAGAATGATGATATAAGTTTAATTCTTCCTGTTTTAGAAATAAGGAAATGTTGGCTAATAGATTAGGTGATTTATCCAGAGTCACACAACCAGTAACTGTCAGATACAGGATGAAATTATAGACTAACTTGGGTCAGTTGTCATCAAAAGTCACACATAGTAACTTGACCAACTCAGCATTTGATGTGAAATCTCTCCAACCCCATTCAGGAGAAAGAGAGAGAGAGAGAGAGAGAGAGAGAGAGAGAGAGAGAGAGAGAGAGAGAGAGAGAGAGAGAGAGAGAGAGAGAGAGAGAGAGGAAGGAAGAGTATGGCAGTGGTCAAAGAAACTGGTATTGAAGTCAAGACACTTATGTTTGCATTCTAGTATGAAATTAGGGAAGTGTAGAGCCTCAGCTTCTTTAGCTATCAAGCAGGGACAATACTATTGGCACTGATAGCCACAGGGCTGTATCTGAGGAAAGTATTTTGAAAACGTTAATGTGTTACATAAATTTAAGTTATTGTAAAACAAGAAAATTTCTGATCACCTAGGAACATCAAAGTAAAATTGATTCCCCTTGACCAATGTTAAAGACATTGATACAGAAATAAACACAATAAACTCATAGTTGAAGGGAAAAGGGAGACTACCTAATGGTCCTTGTGGGTATAGAGATCATTGTAATAATGGATTTAAATACATATTCTCTGGAGCCATCTTACACAGAGGCACAACTGGAAATAACTCTCTAGCTAAGCTAGTAAATTATAAAATTTGATAGCTAGCAAGAAAGTGCACTTATAGTTTTTATCGCTGCCACTGAATTTGTGGCATTAAAATGATTGCACATTTCCCAAATTCCTGTTCTTGTGAATTTTTAGTAGGTCTCAAACTCAAGATACATCAACAGTATGATAAGACTTTCAAAAAAATGTGATATTAGGCTGAATTACCAGAATTCCAGAGTCCAGAACAACTAACTTTCAATCCTATTGCATTCTTCTTTGGTCAAATGTTCCCAAATTTGTGGAAGGACATTAGTAAGCGAGAATTTGTTCATAGGAGGTGAAACAAAATAATGAGAGGCTACTAATATCATACGTGCCACGTAAGAATACTTTGAAAGAAATTGGGATGGTTAACCTTGAGAAAAGATTTATGTTTTTGTGTGGTAAGAGGGAGAGTAGCCTTTAAGAGTTGTAAATGCTCCCATTTAGAAGTATTAAACTTGTATTTTCTTAATCCTACAAGAAATCTGGAAACAGTAAGTAGGAATTATAAAGAGGGAGAATTCAGTTTATAGAAGCAAACGAGTAAAACCTTAAAGCTATTTGAAAGTGGAATATACTAATTTAGTAGTGAATTCCTCATCCTTTGATGTATTCAAGTGGAAGTTGGATGCTTACCACTACTCTAAGAATCTCCCCTGCAGTTTCAAGGAGACCAGAAGCAGCTACAACAGCTACCAATTGCTTTCAGATAGAACGCATGCAGAGAGTCTGATAAGAATGAAGGCTAAATCTGCACCAGGATTGAAAGATGTTCAGACCTCTTGCTAAGGACAATTTGAAGTGGGACATGCAAGCATAAGGCAAGTAAAAAACTACCACGAAACATTTCTTATTTTAAAAATTTATTATCTAGTGGAAATATTGCAGTGCATCCAATCAGGAGTTGAAAATAAATAATGGTTCTTGTGTCTATATGCTAATAACAATCAGAAGTCATATAACCATTATGTTAACTATATGACTTTAGGGTTAGAGGGCAGTGTACATATCGCTTGGGACTTATTCTCTACATTCAGAGAGAAATTTTGATCTGATGCCTCCTCCCTTTTGCCTGCAGGATAAAGCATAAATTCCTTACATTAACATTCAACATCTTTCACAATTTAATGAAAAACTACCCTTTACTCTTGTACAATTATTTCCCTAAGTTAAAATATGAATATACCAAACTGTCATAATATGGAGTAGGGCTAATTCTTATTCACTAATCCCAATTTACACTCTAAACTTGCCCCAACACAGGACATTGCACATGTGCTTTACCTGAAATGTGTTTGCATTAATCAATCTAACACCTTCACTTTCTTGTCAATATACTTGGGCATATCCACCTCCATGCCTTTAGTCATGGCATTCTTCTTTCTTGGAATGCTTATCCTTCATTTCTGTGTTGTAAGTAGATTCCACCAGTTCACCAAGGTCCAGCTCACATAGCCACCTCCAACGTGAAACCTTCATTCATTTCACTAGCCCAGTGGTGTCAATCTCAAATAGAAACAGGGTGGGGGCAGGGGACACTAAACTGTACAGAGGGATACCTGTGGGCCATATATTGACTTAGAAAACCATATTAACATTGTTTATGTTCCGCTGTATTTTAGTTTGTTTTGTTAAATATTTCCCAATTCCATTTTAATGTGGTGCAGGCTGTACTTCAGAGTGCTGTGGCCTGAGTGTTTGACACCTCTCGCCTATCAGGTAGTGATCTCTTTCTTTTGTGGACTAACATAATATATCTTGTATACACTATTCATTTAATGCTGAGCATAGAATAACTTGCTATTGAATGAGGAAAAAAAGTAGTATAGTAAAAGGATTATTGGAAGTAATCAGTGTGACACAAAGTAGAAATCATCAATAAAACATGCACATACATGTCTATCCATATGCATGCATATTTAAACAAATATGGTGATATTTTAAAAAAGTGCTTAGAAAGGGCTTAATATGTAGTAGGTGCTATACAATTGCTTATTCTCTTGACTTTCTCCTATATGTAAAAGAGAGATAGATTTGGCATAATACCTGACTTGCATTTTAATCCCTCCTGTGGTATATATTAATTATGAGACCTTGGAAAAAGTGACAATCTCTTTGAGTCCCAGTTTTCTCATTAGTAAAATGAGATAATGCTTCTAGTGGTTATCTCATAAAGTTCTGAGAATTTGGTAAGTTAATTTGTGTATACAATACTATAAAAATGTCAGTTTTTATTATCTTTCAAACAGAGTATATGACTTTTGAGGGCAAGAATTATACCTTTATTTCTCAGTACCTAGCACTGCAGTTTGCACAGTAGATTAGCAAATAAGTGTATTTTTCTGGCAATTGATAAGAAGATGCTAATAAGGGAGTAACTGCCAGTTAACGGAGGTCAAATTTGAGTCTATTTCCCCTTCCCTTCCCTTCAAGGAGAATATTCCCTTGTCACAAATATGTAAAGTCAAAGAAAAAGAAAAAAAAATACGGAAAAACCAGCACATTGACTACATATGACCATATGCAATATTTGACACTCATAGCCTTCCAACTCTACAATGATGGAAGAGAAGGATTACAATGTTGTTCTTAACTCTGACCCAAGATCAGGATGATTATGAGCTTTGTATTATTGCTATTGTTTTTACTGAAATGGAAATATCCCTGCACTGAGCCATCTGTACTCCTTTACCTGGCTATTCTGATAAAGAAAGGCATGCATTTGCAAGATATTCAGAGAGGTTAGAGTTTCCATCTCTAGATTCTGCAGTGCCTGATACACTGAGTGAGAATTTTTAATAGAGTCACTTCAATTGGCTCCTAATAAAGTCCAGCTTGATGCTTTTGTATCATTGTCATGTTGTTATCCACAGAGCTTACAATGACATCTGGAATGCTAAATCTTTTACTGACAGTGGTAAATACCCAGGATTTTAACCAATCATATTCTTACCCAGTTCCACACTCTTCTTTGCCCCTTCAATTGACATCCTGCATCAATTCATCTGTTTCTAAAACTTGGGCTGATATTTTTCCTAACTCTTCAGTCAGTCTGTCAGTTAGCAATCAGTTATTAATTACTTATTGTGTGACAGACATTGATCTTTTGATCTTCCACAGAGCTTCTGCTAAATGAATAGCACATAAAAGGTAAAATAATAAACTGCCAATTTTATGAAAAAAACCCTTAAATTTAAGTAGAAAATTGTGTATTACAAGAAATAAATAACATACAATTATACCATAACAGCTCCAAGAGAGAAGCCCCATTTTCTTCTCTATTCATTCCAAAGAATGGGAAGTATATATGCATGTCTATGGAACAATTTTTCCCACTGTTTTGTTGCTAATGGAACCATTACAAATTGTGAAGTAGCTTGTAATGAAAAAAAAGTATTTACATGAAATATAAACATAGAATATGAATACTGTATTAGAAAAAATAATATGGAGGGAGAAACACATAAGCAATCCTATTACTTACTTCCCAATTGGACTTTGGACAAAGCATTTAACAAATTTGATCCTTAGTTTCCTTAATTGTAAAATAGTAGTAATAATGTCTGTTTTGCATGAACATGAAAATGTTTCCCATTTTAGAGGAAAGAAGACATGGATTCAAGTACTATATCTGCCTTTCCAACACTTTTAAGTTGCAATTTCTGAGTTTGTCCCACTGATGAAATCTCAGGTCTAGAAAATTAAATAAAACAAATAAATAACCACAACCACAACAAAGTCCTCCCACTACTTCATAGGGTCATTAGGAGGACCAAATGAAATAATGTATATGAAAATACTTTGGAAATATAAATTATTCTGCAAATGTAAGGCTATGTTATTATTATTATATCCCTGATTCAGCTATATCAATACCCAAATATGTTAATAGACCCATGATCTCAGAGATATGAGACCATTGTCAAATTATATCCTATTTAGGCCTTCATATCCTGTGGTAAGCCCTTTAATATTCCATGAATACCAGTGTATTACTCAGGTTACATTAATTCCAATCATGCATAGCTCTGTGTATGTGTTGTGTGTGTATACACACACAGATACACACATATATTTGTACATATATGTATATATACACATCTGCATATATATGCATACACACATATTCACTTATATTCAAGTAATAACTCAGAATTTGATGCAGTCTATTTAGGTCTTTCATATGTTTCTCCATTGCTCATTGGGTAACATACTTTTTTTATTCTTTGTAGCTTATGGTGTATCATGTTTGGCATTCATATAATATTGCTTGCAGAATATTTGTTTTTTGCTTTGTTTGTGGTTTTGTTTTTCTAAACTTTTTTAAAAAAATAAACTTGGTATCCCTGAAGGAACTACATAATTTCCCAATAGCATTCTAGCCTGCTTTCTTTCTCCTATTTTTCTGGGCGCAACCCCTTCACTGTTCATCTGCATTGGGTATCCAAGATATATGTACTGATAGGCTAATTCAACGTACTGAAAATCTAGTGTAAGCAACAATATACAGTGGAAAGAACAATAAACAGAGAAGTAGGAATGAGTGAGTGAATGAAGGCAGGATATCTAGGTTGTAATCCTGGCTCTGATAGCTTGACTATGGATAGCTCACATAAACTATTTTAACTTCAATTTTGTCATCTATAAAATAGGGTTAACAGCATTTGTATTTCCTCCCTCAAAAGGTTATAGTGAGGAAAGTCCTCTGCAATCCTCAGAGGTTTTATTAATGTGACTTGTCACTCCTCCTTTCCCAGCCCCTACCCAGATTGTTAGGCAGCCTCTCTTTAGTGATGAATCTCACTGAGAAATCTCTGTAGTGTTCAGAGGATTGATGAAATTAGCAAACTATCATAAATAAGAAAGGACCAACTGGACGAATTCATGATTACAGGAAATCTCTCTTCCATTTGGGCTCCATAACAGTTGATTTTTTATGCTTTCTTCGATATTTGATATCAGAGGTTGACTGAACAAAGTCATCTCTGAGATCACAACTATCCTAAAATCTCTTATGATTTTATCATTTGCATGGGACACACTTTACTTGGGAGGACTCATTAAAGCAGTAATTTTATGTTACTAACTGGAATGTGGTTTTTTTTTAATAATTAAGAGACAATAAAAATGTTATTTTTTTATCTTCCTAAACCTTTCAATCCATTACATAATGGCGAAGATATACTCTGCTATAGAAAATCATTTGTCAAATAAATTCTACCTAATTTCCTCTCATATTTTTGTTAAGAAACTCTCAACATGTGTATATATTCATTATCATAAATATTTCAAAGAGATGAGAAAATAGGCAATGGGTTAATAGTTATTGAAGTCTTCTGGGCATTTTTTTTTTCTTTTTGAGGGAGGGGTTAAAAAACAAATAGACAAACAAACATTTTGTACATTATTGACAATAAATTCTCTACATTTGGAATCTAACCCCTCAGTCCTCAATGTGCTATATATGGAAGTAGAAGTGTCACAAAAGAAGACATGGAGTGTAACTACTTCATCCATGTCAAGTTAAGGGATATTTATTGGAGGGGACACAACCTTTAAAACATTAACTGATTTGTTTTCAAAACTGCACAATGGGCACCTTACTAACTACTATCTTTGTTCCCACTGTTCTTTTCATCCTCCCCTCCACTATCATCTTATCAAAATCCTGTCTACCTTGTAAAGCAATACATCACAACACCTCTTTAAAGCCTTCTTGCTCTACTCGATGTTGTCCTTTGCCTTCTGGAAGCCCCTGTGGAATGTATTGTCTACAGTAGTCAGATTATCACTTAATCATATACCGTATACTTTTACCTGGTTCAGGTATGTTTTTTGGTCACATATTCCCAATGACATCACAAATTGCCAAAGGGAAGAAATAAAAATTGACCTATTTTAGTAATTCCTTAGGGCTGAACATACACTTAAGTGCTTAATCTATTGCTGAATTAAAGTAATCACTGCTCTTTTGCTTACAAACATATAGACTGCACAGTAAGATGATTGAATCATGGACCTGGCACTGGAAGGAACATTAAAGGTCATCTATCACAACTCCCACACAAAGGAGGAAACTGAGAGGAAGACAGCTTAAGTGTCTTGCTTGAGGTAGGAAGTGGTAAAACTGCAATCAAACCCAGGACTTCTGATTCCAAGTACAGTACTCTTTCCATTCACCAGGTGGGAGTTTCTCAGCTTTACTGTACTGGCTTGAGTTTTATCATCTCTTGATCTTTCACTGAGGATGAATATTAAGTCCAAGAAACTTATATTTAGGCCATTTCCTCTTCTTGAGAAATGAGTTTTTAATCTGGAGGGATTTATGAATTTTTTGTTTTAAGAAAAAAACAGTATTTTGAAAACTATATTTTATAATGAAATTTGTGTCCTTTGTAATCTGATTTTTAAAAAAGTGTTTGCATTTAAAAAGCAATATTCTAAGATAGGGTCCATAGGCTTCTCCAGTGTGGGACGCAAAAAAAGGTTAAGAACTTTGTCTTAGTTATTTTAACTGGTTATGGTTAACCTTGGTATACCATTATGGGTTTTATTAACTCTTTATGAACTAATATATTTTATGTGACCTGCTAAAAGTTTAACAGTTGTGACAAATTCTCATTTAAAAAAAATAAAAATAAAAACAATAAAAATAACTAATAATAAACACCAGTGCTGCAAAGCTAGAGGCTTTGGGCCTTCTCTCCTCAAGACTGACCTATGGCTCATTTCCGTAGACTTTAGTCCTTGCCTTGGAATTGGTTCTTTTCCATTTTAGATGAATAGAGACACTAACTTTGTGGGTTCTCAAAGGTCCTGAGAGTGGCATCTCAGCATCTTGGTTTTGTAGCCACCCCTAGCATCAATATCCTGAGGAACAAGGAATGATATTCTCAAGCACCCTTCAGTAACCAGTCCAGTGGTAAGTGAGGGAAAAAAACAAAGAAGCCACTTTTGGATATGCACTTGGTAGGACCAGTGCTTTGTAGACACTAAGCTTCCTCTTAGTCTACTCCCCACACAGAGAAGAAAAGTGGCATGGGGGGAATGTGGCCCAATGTATTTTGGGAAAATGTTCATACTTTTATTCTTGCTTATATTTTTCAAGTACATATCCCATTGTAAAAGATAAATAACATTAGGTGGTTTAATGGAACTGGTACAGTACTAACTGTCATTGAACACATACCAGTTGTTGGTTAAACTGGTGGATTAGATAATAGATACTCCAAATCCCTCTGGGCTTGAGGGGGGAATGTAACAGATTGGTTCTAGGAGAGTGAGCCAGATCAGTATTCATTGCAGATAGATGAATGACAAATAGATAAATAGATAGATAGATAGATAGATAGATAGATAGATAGATAGATAGATAACATATATGTGTACACATATACAGATAAATGAATGTGCATATATATATATGCTCATTTACATATACAAGGGAGGGAGGAAGAGAAGGGAAGGAAAGGAAAAGGAAGGGAAGGGAATAAGAAAGAAAGAAGAAAAGAGAACAAAAAACAGTTGAATCTATTCTGATGAATTTCAACAGTCAAGGGAAATCAATAGTATCCTATGTATTTTCTAGCATAAAACATGCAGGAGGGAGTCTTCACTAAATTGTAAAGAAATTCATTTATAGTTTAGTCCTGAACAATTTTAAGGGAAACTAACTGTAAAGGAGTCCTAGATAATCTTGGCTTGTAGAGTTTTCAGCAATGACAGGTACTTCCTCACACATCACAATGCATGTGAACTTATAGTTGGAGAGTAGGATGGATGGTATGCCAAGTAACAGCAGTTGAATTGGCAAATTACTGTCCCCCATAAATAGAGTAACCCTGGGAAGTTGTAGAGCCATAAAATGTACATCACAAAGACACCTGTAACATGAAAAAGGACCCAGCGTTAACTAGCAAGAGAGGGCCATCAGTCTTTCTGATAGACATATAGAGATTAATCTACTGTTCACTGATTCATAGCAAATCATGTAATGCCTACCTCTCCAACACTAAAATCCCACTCCCCCCAGTGTCAGCCTTTCCCCTTAAAAGATAGATTAATCTGTGCCCTCCTTATTTGCTATACTCATACTCTTTGTCTTCATTTGGCTGTAATGACTACCTCTTCTCTTTATTGTAACTTATTTTGTGCCAGCAGCTTTAAATGACAAAACTCTTGGTGGACTTCACTTTTTCTTACCTGATTTTCTGGAAAAAGGTTTGTTTGGGCTAGTGCTCAAACCCCTCAATTCTTGATAGACATGAAGAGGAACCTATAATGTTTCTCATGAAAATGATAAAAAAAATCTACCTATACTAAATCTTTGGATAGAACATTAGAACAGTGCTGTTGAGTCAGTTTTCAGTCATGTCTTACTCTTTGTGACCTAATTTGTGGCTTTCTTGGTAAAGATACTGGAGTGGTTTTCCATTTCCTTCTCCAGCTCATTTTATCAGTGAGGAAACTGAGGTAAACAGGGTTAAATAACTTGGCCAGGGTCACACAGCTAGTAAGTGTCTGAGGCCAGATATGGACTCAGGAAGATGATACTTCCTGACTCGAAACTCAGTTGTCTATACAACATACTATCTAGAAGCACCATGGCTAGAGGCTGCCAATTAGTACCAATGGTAATGCCTGAAATTCTCACATTTTTATTCCATTTACTTTTCAATTTTTGAGGAAAGAGCAGAGGAATAGGAATCTGAAGATATGAGTTTCAGCCTAGGCTCTACCATTATCTAGATCCAGCATTTAGCCCAATACTTAACACAAAGTAAATGCTTGATAAAAGATGGCTGACTGACTCACTGACTGGTATTGTCTCATTTTTTTATACATAAAATGAGAGTTTGAAACAGATGATCTGTAAGGTCCTTTCATCCATTATCCTTCTATGGTTCTATGATGTCATGATTGACAATTTGAGTTCATATTAGGGTAATATATCCCATCGCTCTTAAATACCAATGATAAAACTGATAAGTAAAGGCACTTCCAGAAAAGACCAAGAAAACCATAGGTTTAAATTCCACATGATTTCTTTATAATTTCTTTATCTAACAATCAATATAGAGATTGGATTAATAAAATAGTGTCCTAAGTTTTGCCATTTAGATTATGCTTCAAAGGGAGGGAAACCTGACTTTTGCTCAGCCTTCACTTTCTAAAGAACAAAACCCACAGCTATAAGCACATCTTATCAATTTATAAAAACAAATAAAATGTAAACCAGACTTTTCCATTCTTTCCTCCTTGGTCTCCAACTGGAAAGTCTTCTTATGTTCGTTCTGGTTATCAAAGTTTGAACTTTCAGGACCCACCTCAAGTCTTACCTACTCATTTATTTTTCCATCACTAACAGGAGAAATCATTAATTCCTTTAAGTTCTGATTGCACTCTAATCTTCACTACTCATTTAGCAGCCAGTCAATAAACATTTATTATAAACCTACTAGGTTTCAATTATTGAGCTAAGTGCTGGGAACATGAAGAAATGTAAAAGACAATCCATCCTCACAAGAAGCTAGCAATTCAGTGAGAGAGACAACATGAATGTAAGTACATATATAAAGAAATATAAAGGATAAATTTTAAATAATCAATAGAAGGAAGGTGCTGAAATTAAGGGGGGGATCATAGTTGTAAAAGAAGCCAATGAAGCCTAGAGATAAAGATGTGTATTACAACAGTGGGGTAAAACAGTGAAAATGTTAGGAATCTGGAGTTGGAGTATCTTGTACAAGGAAGAGCAAAGAGACTGGTATCATAGTATCTTAAAGTATATGGGAAGAATAAGGTATAAAAAGACTGAGAGTATGAGGGGGTAGGTTAGGAAGAGCTTTTAACATCAAAACAGTGGATTATGTATTTGATTTTAGAGGTGATGGAGAGACACTGGAATTTAGATATTGTCAGATCTGAACCTTAGCATGATCATTTTGATAGCTGAGTAGAGGATGGATGAGAGTGGAGAGATTTTTGTGAAACAAATCAACCAGCAGGGTATTGCAATAGTCTAGGAATTAGGTGATAAGGGTTTGCACCAGGGAGGTGGCAGGGGGCATATTGAAGAAGTGTCACAAAGGTAATATTGAGAGGTCTTGGCAATAGATTAGATATGGAGGGCGAGGCAGAATAAGGCGTCCAGGATGATGATTACAAAGGAGGAGGAGGAAGATGTTAGGAAGAAAGGAGGGTTTGGGGAAAAGATAATGAGTTTAACTTTGGACATGCTAAATTTAAGATGTCACAGGACTTCCTATTCAAGATGTCCAAGAGGCAATTGAAGATGAGAGGATGAAAGTCAGCATAAATTGACAGCAATAAATCATGTACTGAATCTTATTATTATTTTACTTTTACATATTTTCATTAGGTAAGAAATTCTTGTTTTTATTTTTATTTTCATAGAATTAAAGTAGAATTATTGATTTTGGGTGAGGAATTAAGAAGAATATAAAGATTATTACAGTATTCTTATGGACATGATGGAGAAATATGGGTTGTATTAAAGTACAGTTAGGTGTATTTCAAGCTGATTGAAGGGCTAAACTCAAATACCCATTCTTAATGGATCAATATCAACAATAAAGGACATAAAAATTGAGTTAACAAATCTTAATGGAGGCCTCTAGCAGAATTCTGTTGGAATATGTCTTTGTCCTATTTCAGTTCAATAGTTTCATCAATAACTTGGGTGAAGGCAGGGGTGTCATCTTTAACAAATCTGTGATGACGCAAAATTAGAAGAAATGGCACAAGAATACTTTGGATGGTGGGGTGGATATGATAAGATAATTGTAATAGAGAAAAATGTAAAGTGTCACACTAGAGTTAAAGCAATCCAACTATATGAGTTCAGTAGAACAGCTAGGTGGCACAGTCAATAGAGTGCCAGCCCTGGAGTCAGGAAAACGAATCTTCCTGAGTTCAAATTTGGTCTCTGACACTTACTAGCTGTGTGACTCTGGGCAAATAACCCTGTTTGCTTCAGTTTCCTCATCTGTCAAACAAGCTGGAGAAAGAAATGGCCAATCATTCCAGCATCTTTCCCAAGAAAATATGAAATGGGGTAGCAAAGAGTCAGACACAATTGAAATGACTGAACAACATCAACATATAAATGCAGGATCAGAAAATTTAGTCCTTCATAGATAATATAGTTCATATGAAAATAACTTGGGGACATGGGTCATATTCTCTGCATTGGATTATAATGTTCCAAACATACCCTTTTACTTTTTATCCTTATATTCCCATTGCTGTGCACATTTTAAAAATTTTTTTAATATTTTAAAACCAAACTAAATAGTATCAACAACGAACACGAATCAACAATGTGATGTAAAAACTAAACATGCCAGTGTGACCTCAGACACCCTGGATACCCCGTGGCTGCCCATGACAAGGGAGCTGATACTGGTCTCAGTCAAGGAGCCTCAGTTTGCTAGAGAAGGTAAGTCTTTGGGAGGTATGCACTTGGAAACATTACATTTTAAGCTTTCTCTCAAAGTCTGAGGAAGATCTACTCAGCAAATTCTCTATCACTTAAGTCTATTGAATGTTCAAACCACACTAAGCTATTACATTTTATTTTGGCTCTCCAGTCCTGGTTATTACACAGTTCTAAAATCAGATGCAAATGCCTGCCCAAACTGTCTTCTACTCAAGTCCTGACCCTACTGATCAATGGCAAGCCCTATCCAAACTGCCTCACGTATTGCCTAGCCTATTTCACGGTACTTTTAAAAACCTCTTCTCCATTACCTATAAACTATCATGCATCCCCAAATTTTCCAACCAACATTTCTCTTGCCTTCAAAATTTAACAGAAACTTCAACTATTTTTCTCAAGTCCCCCTGCCCCCAGGATGTGAGATCCATTAAAATCTCTCCCCTCTCCTCCCATATGATCTTACTCAGAGGACCAGAAACAGAGGTGAACATATTCCTGCCTTCACTGCCAAATTCAAACCATTTCTCTTTCCTGAAATACATTCCAGTCTTATATTCCTTATATATATGAGTTGTTTCCTTTCTTTGTAGTAGCCTACCTTATTCTCTTTACATATTGACCTCTTACCCATCATTTAAAGTTTTATCAGTGTCCTCCGAGGTGGCAGAATCATTTTCTTGATCTTAATGGTACCAACATTCCCCTTCCAATCTCAGGCAACTTTTTGCTTTATAACTCTAATGAACATATCATGTAATATTACAGATAAGAGATCGCTAGTGGCACAGTACATAGAGAATTGGACTTGGAGTCAAGAAGACTTGAGTTCAAACCTGGATTACGTGCTATGGAGACAAAACCAAAAAATAATAATCTTTGCCTTCAAGAAGCTTACATTATATCGTTTTATGAGCATGACAGAGTTGTGGAAAAGATAGAGAGCATTTCTAGTCCAGCTAGGTGAGATAGAGAATTGGAATTTTGGTGTCAGTTCAAATCTGACCTTAGACACTCATTATCTGTATGACAAAGTAGAATTATTGATTTCAGGGAAGGCAAATCACCTAACCTGTCTATTTCAGTTGACCCAGCTATAAAATGGGGATGATGACACCTACTTTCCAGGGTTGTTGTGAAGATTAAATAAGATAATATTTTAAAGTACTTTGCAAACTTTAAGGGGCCATATAAATACTTGCTATCATTATTATTATCAGCAGCAGCATTACTATTATTAGCATCATTACCATCATTGTTCAAGAAAAATGTTTCGGAGAGAATAAATGAATGAATTAAAATTCATTTATTAAACTTTTAATTTATAATAAGCACTGTTTTAAATGTTGTATATATAAACTAAAGAAAAAACTTTCCCTACTTTTCAGTAGTTTACTTTCTAATGGTAGCAGGAATGCACTGTGAGGGCCAGGGAGGGGCACTTTGGTTTAAAAAGTTATATAGGTGGTACCTGAGACATTAGGAATGTAAGAAGACTCCCCCTTCCCCCTAATCTCAAAGCCCATTCTGGAGCAATAGCAGACTTGGTTTTATCCCTAGGAGCATTCTATAAAATGCAGTGGGAAGGGAGGAGAAAAATATGCACAAACATTGGGAATGCAGTGGGATTGTGGAGATGAATAGACCATAAAGAGGAGCTTGACTGGGATTTCCTGAAATCGAGATTAAAAGAGGAAAGCTCTTATCTGAAGGGTGTGCTGAAGGGTGGGGAAATTTCTTTTTCCAGAAAGTCACTTGGAAAGGCTATGAGAGACTTATCCAGAGAGTAGGGAGTAGCTCCTCAAGTTCTCACAGTTAGCATTTGAGAGACCTGAGTCTTGAACCAGGAGTTCTCAAAATAGAAATGCAAACTCTTAGTAACCACATGAAAAATTTCTCTAAATCACTGAAAAGAAAAATGCAAATAGCATAAAAACAAACAATCAAACAAAAATCTGAGGTCTGACCTCACCCATAACAACCAAAGCCAACAAAAGATGGGGACAGTCTCTGTTGGAGATATTTTGAGGCAGGCAAATGAATACTCTTTTAGTGTAGCTTGTGATTCATGTATTTTGTAAAGCAATTTGGAAATATGATAAGAATGGAATGCAAATAGCCACAACCTTCTAATATTGCTAGAAGACATAAATCTAGTAAGGTGAAAGATATACAAATATTTATGTAGGTATGTGTATACACACATATATAGCGAGATTTACATAAATGTTTGTATGTACAAATGATAAATAATTATGTTTGTTTATCTATAACATACACATGTACTATACACTCAGATATAAACAATCATATATATTTAGATACAGGTGTACACAGATTAATGGCAGCACTTTTATAGCAAATAAATGGAAATAATGTGAATGTGCACTGAGTAATGGCTAAACAATGTGGTATATGAATACAAAAATTATTATGCCATAAGAAATGATGAATATGAAGGATGCACAGAAGCATGGGAACTTTCATATGAACTGATGCAAAATGAAATAAATACAAACAGAAAAGCATGATACATGACAACAACAATATAAATGGAAGGAACAACAAGAACAAAACCAAAACTGAACTCTTCACAATTGTAATGACCAAGCTTGGCCTCAAAGAAAAGATATGAGAATGTACCTCCCTCCCTTCTTTTCAAGTAAGACAGCATTCCTTTGGCAAACTGAATATAATACAATATATGGATGAGGTTTGTGAAACAGCTTTCTCTCTCTCTCTCTCTTTCTCTCTCTCTTTCTCTCTCTCTCTCTCTCTCTCTCTCTCTCTCTCTCTCTCTCCTCTGTCTCTTTCTATCTTTCTCTTTTTCTGTCTCTGAATATCTTTCAGAATGAGGAAAAGAGAAACAATTTTGGAAGTGTAAGTGATGTAAAACAGACAAAAATAAATAAAAAATAAAATAAGTACAAGTGCCTCTTTTTTCAAACTTTTGTGTGATGTTTACAGGACCTTAGTGTGACCAATGTTATCTACTCTATTTTATAGAAAAGTATTGATTTCTAGTAACTTGGTCTTTCCTTAATTCCTATAGTCTTATTACCATGCTAAATCATATTTCTAATTCCTGTGTATATACTATACCTTGAGTTTAAATTAGGCATCATGACTATACCTAAGCTATAGTCACTGAATTGATTTTAATTCATTTTCACAGGAAGTGTTCTTATTTCTCCTTTGTTGGCGACAGGGTGGGAAGCAGGGAAGATCAGGACTGTTTTGTCATTGGGCACTGTTTTAATAATAATAAGAAATACACCAGTAAGGTTTATTTGTGTTTGAATGCTGTGACATAATTGATGTGAATTCTTTTCTTTGGGTCCTCTAGCCTAGGTTGTTTTTCATGTTCAGGGCTAATAAAAGGAGTTTCCAGATTAATTTGATGACTTCATAGGAAAGTGAGTCTTTGGTACTTCAGTTATATACTCCAATGGAGGGTGTGGACATGGACCTTGGTTCATGTTGGAGGATGACTTTCACTTATGGGAGACGAACTTGTTGGCTCACATTGTTGTAGGATAAGAATTGAAGGAAGAAGTCCCTTCCACCTCACTTTTTTAAAATAATGTGATTGTTAGAAATACCCCACAGGAGCCTCTCCCCCACTTTTTTTTTTTCAGGAGAGATTCTGAGGGAGGAGACAAACTACAAACAGACCAATGGTTTTGGGGCAAGATTGGAAGGGATGAGTAGACTTTCTGCATCCTCAGCAATCAGTAATGTCTGTTGTGCCAAAGGCACATTAAAGCTCTGAATGATATAACCTACAAAACTCATGAGGAAAGATCCTGGAGCCATTCTTGAAAATGTAGTGTTATAACCTCTGATCATATGAGGGTAGGGAAGAGACCTGAAAATTGATTTTTTTTTAGAGTTATCATGATTGATGCTTATTGTATGGATCCAAGAAGAAGAAAGTTGTCTGTATGGGAGCCCCCAATTTTTTTTCCCTAAGGGTATCAAAATGAATCTTAGGGACTTAATTTATTTCTGTGGAAAATTTGGTGATATGAAAATGTCAAGGGGATAGGCTCAGATGTAAATCTTACCCCATTTCCTTCCTAAAAGAAATATAAGTCAGGGAGAGGGTGTGGGGCTAGTGTAAGTATAACAAACTGTTTCCATCATGGAGGAAAGTACAATTCATAAGAGAGGGAAGAGAATTATACTGATTGTTTATGAACTATCTTGAGCATTAATTTATTTCCTTAATTGTCTATGGTACTTGTGAGTTCTCCTACTCCTGTGTGTACTCCTGTGTGTGCCTGTTTTTACATTTTCTATGGGGCAAAATAAATATTATCCTGTAAAATAAATAAACAAATGATCAAGGAAACAAATGAACAAATAAGTGTGTGCGTGTGTGTGTGTGTGTGTGTGTGTGTGTGTGTGTGTGTGTGTGTGTGTGTAACTTCTAGTTGTTACATAGGATATTGGGTTCCTTTTTACTTATATAGGTAGATAATTTGACAGCTATGGTAGTTGGGGGTTGTTTCAGATAAAACTTATTGTTGAGACATAACAAACCAAAAAGTTAAGAGATTTGGTTCTCCAAATGATAAATGGTTAAATGATATGAACAGGCAGTTTTCAGATGAAGAAATTAAAGCTATTGCTAATCATATAAAAAATGTTCTAAATCACTATTGATTAGAGAAATGTGAATTCAACAGCTCTGAGGTACCACCTCACACCTATCAGGTTGTCTAATGCAACAGAAAAGGAAAATAATAAATGTTGGAGAAGATGAGGGAATATTGGAACACTAATGCATTATTGGTGGAGTTGTAAACTGATCCAACCATTCTGAAGAGAGATTTGGAACTATGCCCAAAGGCCAACCAAACTGTGCCTACCCTTTGATTCAGCAATACCAGTACTAGGTCTGTATTCCAAGGAGATCATAAAAAAGAAAGGGAAAAGGACCCACATGTACAAAACTATTTATAGCAGCTCATTTTGTGGTGACAAAGAATTGGAAATTGAGGGGATGCCCATCAATTGGGGAATAGTTGAACAAACTATGGTATGTGAGCGTAATGGAATACTATTGTGCTATAAGAAATGATAAGCAGGCAGATTTCAGAAAAAAACCTGAAAAGACTCTTGTGAACTGATACTGAATGAAGTGGGCAGAACAAGGAGAACGTTGTACACAGTAACAGGAACATTGCGTGTTGATTAACTATGATAGACTTAGCTCTTCTTAGCAATACAGTGAACCACAATAATTTCAAAAGATTCATGATGGAAAATGCTATCCACATCCAGAGAAAGAACTTTGGAGTCTGAATGAAGATGTAAAGCATACTATTTTTACTTCTTTGTTTTTCTGTCTTGTGTTTTTTCCCTTTTGTTCTAATTCTACTTTTACAACATGACTAAAGTGGAAATGTGTTTAATATGATTGCACATATAGACCTGTATCAGATTCCTTGCTGTCTTGAATAGGGGGTGAGGTGAGGGAGGGAGGGAAAAAAAAAATTAGAACTCAAAATTTTACAAAAAGTGAACATTGAAAATTATCTTTACATATAATTGGAAGAAATAAAATACTATTAAGAAAAAAAGAAAAAAAGAGGTTTGGGGTAGTTCTCAATATCAGACATGGCTCACATAAATTTGCAGCTTGAGGCACTAGACTATGGGTTACACACTTGTTACTCCATCTTTACAATGGACATTAAATACAAAACACTGAAGTGCTGTGAACATCTGGCAGGAATGTCATTCTTTTTGGCATAAAGGCCAAGGAATGCATGAAGGACTAATCCCAATAAACATTTTCTTTCCAAATTCCATTTTTAGTAGCAATATTATAGTCTATCTCAGGGAATTGAGCATGATGGAAATTGGTTTACCTCCAGTCCTGTAAATTAATGCCATCTGAAATGCAGTATAGATAATCTCTCAGAATGATAATACTTGAAATATGATTGTTTTCACTTGTTTGTACTGAATGTATGAAAAAAATAAAGCTATGTAGTGTAGAAAATAATATAAAATGGAGTCAGATAAAAAAAGTCAGTATATCTGGAAATTAGAGTTTTGTTTGTCAGGACACTGTTATTATAACAATGTACTTATTTCATATTTGTGTACCCATATTCCTTCTAAAATGATTATTGATAGATGTGATTTTTAGTTTTCTATTGCCTCAGAAAAATCAAGAAACAGCTAAATACAGTTATCCTCTTCTTACGGAGTTGGAAAATGATAAATGGATAGGTTAAATGATTTGCTCAAGGTTACACACTAGGCCATTGGTGTAACTTGGAAAAAGAAATGAGAATCCTGTTTTCAACTGCAGGAAAAAATACACTGAAACATGGATTATTCAAATTTCAACTAGTCAGAGCTCTCAATTAACCAGAATCCATGGAGAAATTGTTGTTACTGATTCTGTTATTGTTTTGAAATTGACAAATAGGAAATAAATTGACTTCCAAAATTTATTTTAAAAAGGAAATATCTGTGACATTTCCTAGGTTTATTATGTGTATATTTCAAACTCCTACACTTCTTATTGTTATACTTAAAGTCCCTGAAAATCAAGAAATTAGAAAATGTACTTATTTAATTGCATATTCAATTTTTTTTGAGGGGGAGATCATGGATATATATACGGAATATGCTGGTTGTGAGCAGACAAGCCATAACATCTCAAAAAAAGTGACTTTGGATTTTAATTTAATTGCATGACACTCTTTTAAAGTATGAATTATTTTATTATGTATAAGTATATACCTTGTTATATTTTTGTTTCTTTCTTTTGATGAATATAAATTATACCTCTTAAAATACCTAATAAGAATAGCTCTATTATCAATAAATCACTTCAAGATTCACAAAACACTTTACATAGGTTATTTCATTCAATTTATATGAAAGAATGAAATAAATGGTCATCTTTTTTTTTTTAAAGCCCTTGGGTATATAATCTAATCAAATGTGCTGTATATACCTACGTTTTGGAGGTGAATAATTATAATACTGTGTGTACTTTGCTAGATACACATAAAGGATACACAGAAGCCTAAAATATTTCATTTGTGCAAAGACTTTATGGAGCAGTTGAGAACAAAGAAATGTACAAAATAACAGATTCCACACCAGTATATTAAATATTCTAAATGAATGGTACAATTAGTAAGCACTTATGATTGCAGAGGCAGAAGAAATCATTGTGGGTAGTCAGGGAAAGCCATGGAAGAATTAGGACCAAAACTGGGTTTTAAATGATGGGTAGGATTTAAATGGAATATTCTGCTAATTGTCACATTGGGTAAAACACTGGACCTGGAGTCAGGAAGTTCAAATCCAATCCCAGACACTTAACTAGCTGTGTAACCCTATTAATTCACTATGAGGTGACCATAGGTGAGACACTAAGATGGAACACAATTTTTCAAGAATTACAAGTCATGCAGAATATTATTCAAGGACATGCAAATTTACTTCTACCGAGCCATTCAGTCTCAAGGGCAGTGGGGAGGATATGTGGTAGAATTTGTACCCATTCAGTTCTGAATTTCTGCCCTTATATGTGATTTCTGATGCAGGTTAGATTCACAATAACCAAATGGGAGGGTGGCCTTAGGGTAAGCAATCACTAAATGGGCCAGATTGTGACTCTAGCCCCTTATCAACCACAAAAACATTGTGATTAGGAAACCTGGCTAGCATTGGATGCCTTAATTATTTGAAGTTTGACAGATTGATTATGATCATAAGAGCCTTGCCATCTCTTCCCCAAATGAAGCTGACTAAATCAGTTATTGAGTACATAGGAAATTCCCAGTACATAGGTGGATTAATCAGTGATCAAACACCAAGTCACTTCTGTCAGCTACAGTCTAGCAATAGGCCCATGCTCAAAATCACTTAACTTCTCTCTGCCTCAGTTTTGGAATCTATAAAATAAGGATAATAAGGGCATCTACCTCCAGGTTTATTGTGATAATAAAATGACAGAACATTTGCAAAGTGGGTTACAAATCTTAAAGTATTTAAAATAAATACTGATGATGATGATGATGATAATGATGATGATGATGATGATGATGATGATGCAGGAAAGGGCATTTCATTATGGGGAATGACCTGCAAAGGCATGGAGGAAATCTACGTTGATTGTAGCAGGAGAGGAAAGCTCAGTGATCAAACTAGCTTGACTATAATAGACTATTGGAGAAGAGTCAGAGAGAAGATTCCAAAGGTACATAAGGTCCAAATTATTGTGAGCAGATTTTTTTTTTCACTTTTTATACTTGTACACCCAGATGCTAGCCTTGGATTTGATATATAATTTTTGATTGATTGATTGACCTTTGACACTGGTCTAAAGATTTTGCATGTAGCATGAAAGAATGGAAAGTTAAATAGACCTTGGAGTCAAAAGCCAAGAGTTTGAGTTCCAGCTCTTCCATTTGCTACTTGCACAACCTTGGACAATTCCTTAATTGATTCGGGCCTCAGTTCTATTTATAAAAATGTAAACTGGATGAGGCAATTTGACTAGGTGACCTCTAAGGTTCTCTTCCATCTCTATATCATAATTGCCCTATGGAGGCATTATGAAGACATCGAAGATTTTTGAAGATGGATGTAACATAATCAAAGTGGTATTTTTAAAGGTGTGCTACACATATTGAGCAAGATGGAAAGAGAAAATTTGCCAGAGTCAATTTGACCTGCCTATTGTAATAGTTCTGCCTTGGAAGGCCTAAAATAGGCAGAAATGGAAGGAAAGCGGCAGATGCAAGAGACATAAGAAAGGAAAAATGGGCAGGATTTCATGACTATTTGAATAGGAATTATGGAGGAGGGTTAAGAGGCAAAAATGGCTTTGAGGTGTCTAATCTTCAACACAATAATAATTCATATCCTGAATGAGTCCACAGAAGACCATGAATCAACAAGCAAACCAAAAAAATATTTTTTAAAAGATGAAATTATAATTTTCTCTGACTGCAGAGCAAGTGTTTTGTTTGTTTGTTTGTTTCATGAACTATCATGCTTCTCCAAATTACTCCCCGTACAACAGCAGAGCAAGATAGGTAGGATAACTACAATTTTAATATTTCAATAATTAAAGGGCTTTTGTTTTCATCTATACAGATAGTCCTCCATCAATACAGATCCAAAACACTGAAGACTTTTTTTTTTTTAAGATAGTCTTCAAGAATTGCTTCAGTAAAAAAAATCCATGCCCTTGTGGCCAACCTGGACATATCTCAATTTGTCAGTTCTGGCCCATGGTAGTTATAGAATATATATCATCAGGCTCTTATTCAAAGCCTTTCCATCTGGGCAGAACTGGCTAGATCCTGTGATAAGCAGGCATAGCCTTTTTAGAGACCAAGTCACCTCCATGTCAAGATATGGCATCACAATAGGACTTTAGTAAATTAACACCAACATTATTAATTTTATAGATTGAAGAAAGAGAAGTTCAGTGAATACCTTTTTTTTTTACACATACATTTCTGGTCAGTATTAAATGTTGATCTAAACTTCTATGTCTGCCAAGTCAAAGTTTGGCTCTCTTTCCGATAAAAGTTGCTAGTACACCTCTCAAAAAAAGGGAACAAGCCACTTTCTTCACTACAACTTCGTGTAAAAGTTAATGAAAGCATTGTCTACCCAATTTTATAGATGAATAAATTCAGGCTTAGAGAGATCACAAAGTTATTATGTATTGCAGTCATGATTAGAATTCATTTCAGTCTAGCATTTCCTCTACTACACAATGGGAGCTGTCAAAGAAATTTCTAAAATTTATAAGATCCTTCCAATCTTCCTGAGGAGACATCAACATAGATTACCAAAATCCAAAACCGGTAAAAAGGTTTGCAAATCAAAGGAGCTTTAAGATTAAATATTCTATACATTAAGTCAGTTAAGTGAGGATGGGAAGAGGTCTAGTTATCCTTTCCTGAAAATACCTGAACATCACTCAGTCAATCAGTCAACACGTATTTATTACTATGTGCCAAGCACCATGTCAGTGCTGGGGATACAAATACAGAAATGAGACAGTCCCTAACCTCAAGGAGTTTATTCGTTTTTAAGGAAGGTCGTATGCACAGTGTTAATACAAAATATGGACAAGATAGATACCAGGTAATTTTTTTTTTTGTGACAGAAGAGGCACAAGATGGTAAGAGAATGAGGAAAGGCCCCATATAGAAGTTTAGGAGGGAACCAAAGATGAAACAAGCATGTGCATGAAAGAAATGCAAGGGAGTATACTGAGGTTTAGTAGGCAATGAGGTATTTTTAGGCCTTTTCATGAACTTGTATTTTAAACAATTGAATTATATTTAAACCAAGTTTCAGAAAGCACCTTAATTATTACATTGCTGCCTCAACAGTGGAGTACAACACTCACTCAGCTTCATTCGCAATTTAATTCTTTTGTTGCCTTACTATTACACTGTTTATTATTCTCTACTGAGATGCACTGGGGGATAAAGGGAATGGGGAAAAAAAGAACAGAGAGAAAGAAGGACAGAAAATGGCAAAGAAATGTGAGAAATCTTTCTAAAGCAAAACATATTCAAAAATGACTTCAATATTTGAGAATAAGGAATCTGAGCCTTAAGTTGTGTTCCTGAGGTAGATTTTCCTTTTGTGATCTTTTTTTCCCCTTTCTATAATTCTCACCTCACCATCCTTTAGGCAAGGTATGAGAAAGATTCCCAAAGTGCAGTAGCAGAGCTATTCATAACACACACGTTTTCTAATGCCCACCACCATGTTTCATTCCCAGAGCCTGAGGAGACCATCATAGAAAGCCCAGGGTCCTTGTGATTGACATGTATGCATTCAGCAGGGCTTAGAGAAGTTGCTTTCCAATTCTGCCTTCCTAGGTAGTTAAGCTGACAAACAGTAGCACACAGAAAACCAAGGTTGACTGCTGCTGTTTAAAGTCCTAACAAACTCTGAATCATGCTGAAGTTCTAATTGTACCTAGATTGTCAGAGCTGTGGGACACAGATTTCGCCTTTCAACCTTACAACGAACCCCCCAGTTTATTTTAAATGCAGGGCCCCGTGATCTGAGGCCCAGGGTTGTAACCTGGCCATTAATTCTGATATTGTATTAGTAATTGCTACAATACCTTACCGCTGCTGCGTCCATAAAAATATCTACGAATATTTGAGGTTTTTTTCCCCCTTTCTCTTCCTTGATCTCTGTTCTGCTACCTCCTTCACATTCTCACACTGTGGGAATTACTTCTTGAAATGTTTGAAAGAAACCTTGGCTCAATTGACTATAATTTGTGTTAAAAATAATGGAAATGTGGGGGGAAAAATGGGAAAAAAATGGAGATGTATCAAAGTGAACTTCAAATACAGTGATCTTAGCTCAGTGACAAGAACTTTGGAAGTCTACTGTCAGGAAGAAAGAAATACTGTACAGTGGCTTACCTGGGCACACAAAGATAGACATCTTTCTTGTTTCCATATAAAAGAAAACTAGGCATTATAATGAAGCCAATCAGGCCTCCACTTTCTGAATTTCAGGTACCTCCCTTCTCTCCCAGATGCCAGTGCAATTCATTCAAAACACTTTCTTTCACTATGAATAATAAGAAGTTGATATTTCAGCAGCATTTTCATCAAAGCATCTCAGCTAGCTTTGTAAAAGTTAATTGGCTCAGCATTCATTGCTGCTGAATGGTTGGTATTATTCTTTGTCTTTGAAACTGCTGAATTTTATTGACTATGTTTTCAAGAATTGGAACATTCATATTTTTGTCACTTCTACTAGTAATTCCCTTAATAATGTACATAGGTTTTAAGATGAATAATTTGATTATAATGTAGACTTTTTCAGGATAAATAATTTCTTCCTCACAAGTACACATTAATCCTTCCTTTTCATTTCCCAATCTTGGATTTTTTCTTACTCCCATAACTTAGACCCTTGCTCATCTACTACACTATAGCCTTTATGAAAGCAAACATATGCCAGTTTTTATATAAATGTAGTATCTCCCTTAGAAGTTGTCACTAAGCCCTTTAGCACAAAGTAGGTGTTTGAAAAATGATTCTTGAATTGTGTTGACTGTGTACTTTAAGACTAAAGTAAACAAATGCATAAATTGTCATATGCCGAATTCTACATTGTTTTAGGCATCAACTTGCCCCAGATTTTACCTAGTCTTCATTGTGAACTCAAGTTCTTCTTTCAGGAAGCTTCCTTTCATTAGTATTGTTCTCATCAAGTTCACTTTCTTCTGATCTCTAATAGTATTTATAATCTGTGTCACATAATTTAGCTCCAACAGAACCACAGAGTTGGAGGTGACCTCAGAGTTCACCTTGTCCAACCCATACCTGAAGCAGGAATTTCCCTTACAATATGTACAGCAGGCCTTCCAGCCTCCTTTCCAATGGTGGAAGATTCACTATCTCTCAAAGCAAGCATTCCATTTTACATAATTCTAGTTGTTAGAAAAGGTTTTTGTTTGTTTGTTATTGGATGTTGAGATACTATCTGCCTCTCTGCAACTTCTACCTAAATACTCAAAATCCTCAATTAGTTGTGATCATACCAAAGTGCCCATTCCCTTCAAAAATGAAGATAATAACTCTTTCTTGTCTGCCCATAATAAATGGCTTCTTTAGGACATGAAGAAGTTTGTAATAGGATGCTATTAAACCTGATGGAAGCCTGCCTCACTTTCTCTTATTATCTCAACCTCTCCAATAAAACATGCGAAGTATCCACTGATTATCTCTTACTCATAAGTTTTGAACAGCCCATCTTCGTCATTGCACACATGCACAGAAACACATACGTATATATATATATTTCAAGTTCTAGGCCTTGAGGCCATCAGTGCCATGGCATGGAAGAGGAAAATTTGAGGGATCCTCAGCATCTATAGGGACTGCTTCTTAAAATTAAGTTGCATCTTGTGTCTTCTGAATGATAATGGTAACAGTTTATGGTGCCTAATCTTCCCTCTTTTATGTTTCCTAAGATATTAATGACCAGGAAGGTCACAAAACTAAGTTTTTCCTATTGTGGTTTATGATGTAAACTTGTGTTGCCCATATAGGCTGTTTGTCCAAATGATTCTGTCTATATGTGGCTTTCAGCAAGGCACAACTGGGTATCTGTAGAGTTTCCTCTGCCCACCCTTCTTCAAGAAGGACTAATTACTTCCAGGTAGGGGCCATAATGGTGGCATTTGGTACTAATTCAGAGAAAAATTACTCTACTAGAATTTAATCTATGTACTGCCCATTATATTTTTAATTTAGGGGAAATAATACTTAGGTTCAAACTTGCTAATGGACATTATCCCTTTAAGGGGGAAGGTATGATCAAAATTATATGTTAAAGACTTGACTTTCTCTCTCTCTCTCTCTCTCTCTCTCTCTCTCTCTCCCCATTATAGAAGAGATGGAGAGAGAGAGAGAGAGAGAGAGAGAGAGAGAGAGAGAGAGAGAGAGAGAGAAAGAGAGATAGAGTAGTAAGAGCAGAAAAATGACATGTTCAAGGTGTCAGATGTGCCTCTTCATGCCAATTTCTTCCTGGAATGTGTAGATTATTTTCAGAAAAAATGCATACATACATACATACATACATACATACACATATACATATACATATGTGGGAAATCAAGTGTATTATTGATATTTTCTTGATCATGATTTTGAGATTGGGGGTTAGTAATGATATGCAAGATATTTTCCATGCCTTTGGTAGCTTTCCAACCTGAAGTACTTTGGATATTGATCCCACAATGCCCTCCCAGTTGTATGACCTCCAGCACAGATTTCTTCTGTGAGTGACTGGACTACTTCTACTCTATTTCCCAACTTTATTCTCTTGAGTTTTATTTTTATTTCTTCTAAAAGCATATCTGGGGTTTTGACAGAGTTGTTGTGAGGTAATTTTACTGTTGTTGATGGTGAAGAATTTCTCATTTATCTTAATTGTTTCGGGCTTTATCTTTTTTTTTTTCTTATGTAAAATGAGGGAATGGGATTCAATGACACCTAAGAGCCTTTCTAGCTTTAATACTCTATGATTATTTTATGAATACTTACTATGTTTATAACATAGTTTAGTGTTGTGGGGAAACAAAAAAGAAGCATAATATGGAAAGAACATAAGATTTAGAGCTGAAAGAAGGGATCTTACAGATATTTTATTTGAATCTCCTCATCTTACATATGAGGAAGCTGAAACACAGACATGTAAAAAGATTTTCTCAAACTTTTAGGTAGTTTAGCATCTAATTTTGGATTTGAACCCAGACCTTTTGACAGAAAATATAGTACTAATCCTACAGTGTATATAACAAATGATCTCTACCTTCAAGGAATTGATAAGACAATCACATTGGGAAAAAAATTACATGAAAGGTCGATAAATAAGGGTTCTGAAATAAATGATAAAGAAAAGTGCTTAAAGGATTCAGAAAGAGTAGAAATATGATCAAATGAACCTTCATGTGAGACTTCAGGTAACGGTTGTGATCAGTACTGGAGTTAGTGAACATAATCCTATTGGGACAGAAAAACAATGGTTTGGTATCTTTTTATGTATATATATATATATATATATATATATATATTATATATATATATATATATATATATATATATGTGGCTTGCTCTATAGATTATCCTCAAAACAGAAGACAGAGACTGAGCATAACAGTCAGAAGAGTTTTCTAAGGCTAAGATACTGTTAGAACATAGCTTAGTCACAAAGCTAAGATGAGTTTTCTGGAAGAATGGCTGGTCATACAGTAAAGTATTTCCCCTCTCAGGTAGTCCATGTACTAAGGCTCAGAGAAATGACTTGAACATGGGCTTTAACTCTGTGAGTTAGGAGGAAAAGAGGGGGATACTTTTGGAAGGATACCTGTCCTTACACACACTTGGAGAAGCTGAGAGAAGTGATAGCAAAAGCATTAGACCAGGGAGAAACCTAAACTGGAGGCCTGGGTTCTAGCCTTAGCTCTGAAACTACATTGTCATATGACTTTGGGGAATTCATTTCACCTTTAGAATTAAGTTTTGTCATCTACCAAATGAGGAAATTAGAGAAAATTATAGTTAGTATGTCTTTTCCTCAAATTTTTCAGATTTAAGAAGGGATGGGTAGAGAGGAGATAAGAGGAAACTTTGGGAAATAAAATTGAATAAGGATTGTGAAAGATGAAATGAATATTTGGATACTAGACAACTGTATAAAGTTCACACGTCCATCAAATCCAATATTTTGTCTCTTTGGGGGAAATTAAACATCATAAGATTTAGACTCAGAAAGGATCTTAAAGATCAATCAGTCCGAACACATTTTTTTAAATGAAGAAACTGAGGCCAATATGTTAAGTGAGTAGGCCACATTTAGTTTGCAGCAAGAACCTAGACATGTTGCACTCTAAATCTTACTACATAGATATTGAGCCAGAGGTGCTGGGTTAAAATATTGTCCCTTTGACCTTGGAAATGTGACCTCAGCAATCTGGGTCTAAATTTTTTCATCTGAAAAATAAAAGCATTAAACTAGAAGCTGAATTCTAAGGGAATTTTGAGCTCATCTATGTTTCTGTCATTTGAAGAAGCAGAATCTGCACTCTATCAAACATCTCCTTGGTGCCAAATCAAGTTTTCTTTCTACTACCTAATGAAACACCATGGCCCTGTTGTTTTCTTTAATGTCATATTTAATATTCTAGGTATGACTCCAAAAATTTTACATTGATAACCAGGTATGGTTCTTGCTGTCCAAAAATTTATCAATATCTTTGTTAATTCAGATAGATATAGATAAATAGATTCTATAAGATGCTTGACCTCTCTGAGCCTCAGTTTTCTCAGTTGAGAAAAACAAATATTTGGACTGATAGATCTTTAATATCCCTTTTGAGTGTTGCTCACAGATACACACAGATACACACACATATATACACACACACACATATATATACATATATATGCATATATATCCCCATACTCCCCATAAAGATATGTGTACACTTATGTATGTGCATATATATCATTTATTAATTTTATTACGTATTTGTTTGTGCATTTATTTGTTTATTCATTTATTTATTTATTTTCCCAACTCCACCCCAGTTTATGCAACTTCTGGGGGGTAATGAATTTCTAAACTTTAAAATGTTCTGTGCAAAGTAAATCTGCCTCATTTGAAAAATACTTTTAAAAAAAAATACAAAATATATGTGATCTATGCACAGGAATGCCTAGAGGATGTACAAGGTTTGCTGGCAGATCCTGATGATATTATCATGGGGATCCTGTATTCCCTCAGAGGAAGTTAAAAAATACAGTAGAATGTGCCTGATGAAAGGGTCCACCCCTTAGCATGCTTCTTAGGATCATAGGGTCATAAATCTAGGATCAGAAGGGACTTCAGGGACCAGCTAATTTAACCCCTGAATTTTATATATGTGGAAACTGAGCCTGAGTATATTTTAATGACTTCTCCAAGGTCCAACAAGTAGTATCAGGGAGGATTTGAACTAAGGTCCTTTGTTTACAGAGTCAGTGCTCTTTCTGCTGTAGTATGACAAGAATCCTAAGATCATTCAAATGGAATAGATTTACTAATTTGACTCTGAAGGAATAGCAGTTGGAAGGATATCAGAGGCTCCTCAGTCCAAATCTCTACTTTACTATAAATGTTCTCTGTGTGGTCTGCGTAGTTTACAAGTGGTCAGCCAGTCTAACTGAAGGTTTCTGGTGAAGTGGAATGACTACTACACTACAGTAGGTACTCAAGATACCCTACTGGACTTTGGGCCAGTTGTGATTGTTAGTAATTATTTTCTTGTGTCAAACATAAATTTTCCCTTGGAGATTCCATTGCTTATCTGCTACACAATATAATTTCTATATACCATGAATCTTTAATATCAATGAAATGGTGTTTTGAAATTAAGGGATTCAATTCCATTTCAGTAAGCATTTTTAAATAATGTGCAAAAACAGTAGATGCTTAAGTTTGCCAAGGGGCAAGGAAGGGGTTAAAGAAAGCCAGGCTCTTTGGAAATCTTTTAGCTGACAAATCACCTTGCAGACACTTCACATTGTATCGTCTTGATTATGTCTACTTTTCTCACACTGTGTGGCATGCTTGACAGTACACAATATGACATGTCAAAAGCAATATTGCAAATGAAAAACAAGAAGAATGAAGATTGGGGGCTGGAGAATGGCAGTTCTGTTTCACATTGATTTAAAACTTTAGTGTTCTTCAAATGTTGCTGACAAGAATCCACTAACTTAGCAGGGCTTTTTGTTGATTTTTTGTTGTTAACTCCTATATAACTTGGATAATTCAGAAGTGAATAATCTAAAAGCAATAAACCTAGCATCTTGCCTACTAATTATAGACAAAAACCATTAAAATGGTGCTTTAGAGTCATTGCTGTGGCCAATCAGGTGTATAATAATATATTAAACATGCACATACATGTATGCATTTATGTACAGATGTGCATAAATATAGTCTTGCATGTATATATATATATATATATATATATATATATATATATATATAGAGAGAGAGAGAGAGAGAGAGAGAGAGAGAGAGAGAGAGACAGAAAATGAAAGAAAGAGAGAAAGCTTAAAGTAGCTTCCTTATTTATTTTGCAGATGAACACTGAGAAGGGAAGTAACTTGTGCAGGTAGCAAAGCTAGTTACTAGAAGTTACTAGAAAACTTAGTCTTCCAATTTCTAATACAGTATAATTTCAGCTATGTTCATTGCCATCTGTATAATCAGTTTTAAAATGAATCTTTAAACAAGCTCCACAAAATGTATATCTTTCCCCCCCAGTGGATCATTTGCTAAAAATTCTATTCATAGGACATAGCTATCATTGACTTTAATTATGAACGTGACTCTAGCCAACTATAACTCAATTCACTGATTCTTTTTCCCCCTTTACCTCTAATTCACATTACTTTTAAGTGAAATTAAAGAAAAATAATTTGAGTGGAAGTCATCCCTTTGCACAAACACATATACATGCAACATGTTCAGTACAAACTATGGCCATTACATATCTAGCTGTAGCTCCTGGACTTCCTTCTATTTTGCAAAGGCTCTGTTTCTTGGTTAAGAATCACTACCAATCTGGAACAAGTGGGACCTCAGAACAACCTTTTCAGACCCAATTTTGTCCAGATCTCTCTGTTACCAGTTCTAATTTAAGACATTATCACCTAGAAAATTGACTAAGTCACTTCCTGAGCCTAGATGTGGCTGCTCTGCCTTAAGCCCATTCTGAATTTTCTCTAGAACCCCTCATCTCTAGAAACTTCTAACTTCCTAAGCAATTTGCACACTGTTTCTGGTAATATCTGAGGTAATAAAACAGAGGTTTCTGAGCTCCAATTCTTCCTCTGGAAGACCTGGCTCTCTCCATTGCCAAATATCCTTCTCTGTTGGTGAAACAAAGGTTTGCAGTTACTGAAATTGGAAGCAGAAAAAAAAAAGAAAACAATAACCTGGTATAAATAGACTTTGACACATACCCAGATCATCTAAGATGGTACAACCAAGTGGGAAACACCAGGGACCCTCTTCTGGCAGAAGATATTCTTCATTCTCCTGCCTTGTGGATGGAAGCTGACTATCATTGGTTATATAGCCAGAATAGTCTGTGTTTTTAAAACTACCAGCATGAGAAATAGACTTGAGGTTTTGTTCTGTTCCGTTTACCCTTTTTTAGTTCTTGGTGTAGGTGGTGGAGTCCAGGAGCCCAAAACTCCAGAAACTGGTGACCTTGGAGGCAGGATTTCATACTGGATGTTGATACCAGCCCAGTAGGGAAGTTCTGAGAAGCCAAGATGCCCAGGATTTGAGCCCAGAGGGCCTTTGAACTTGGAACTTGGTAGGACTAGGCTATACAGGAATTGAGTGAAGCTTCCATATATTGAGGATTATACCCCCAAACACCTCTCATACACATTATGAGGAGGGTTCCTTGCTTAATATTTGAAATAAAAATTTCTTTGTAAAAACCAATGTATTAAGTAGATAAAGGGAACTGGGGTAAATGGGATATCATAAAACTGAAGGAACACAATCAGTGGAAGCTAGAGCAAATTAGTGAGACACCTGAAATCCCTAAAACCTCAACTGTACTGGAGAATACTGGGGGAAAGGTGAAATGAAAAACATCTGACCATCTGGTAGTGGGTGCCAAAGTAGGCACTGTTACACTAGTATTACCTGACTCTACTACTGCAAGCCTCTTCTCTCATTGGTCAATTATTCCCAGAACCTTTATTTTTGAGAAAGGTGCAGACCCACCATCCCTCACTCTCTAGACTTAAACATCATGCCCTGTTCCTTGCCCCTACCATATAAGTACCCCCACCCCACTCTCTTCAGTTCACCTTACATGCTGTCTTCTCCCATTAGAATGTAAACTCTTTCAGATGGGTTTTTATTTTATAAATTTACATTTTATAAATATGCAGAGTCCAAAGTAGGAGAGAGACACCCTGCTCAGAAGTATTATGTGTTATTGGAGAAAAATTCTCCCAGGAAATGATCATTGCAGTGCAGACCTTTCAAAAGTGGGAAAACATATAGTATTATGAGAAGATATTGTTGTCTTGGATTTGTCTCATAATAGGAAACATAAAAAGAATACCTTTTATATTTCACAAATGAGGTGACTTGTCTTTTCTTTTGGCTTATTTGTCTGCCCAGAATATAACATTGTGCCAGTGTACAAAATGCATTTAAGAAATGCTTGTTAACTTATTGATAAAAAAACAACTGTGTCATCCACACAACATTACCAAGAAGAATTCACTGAGTGATAGGTTTTAGAAGTAGAAAGGACCTGTGGGATCATTGATTCCAAATTACCTCTTTTTACAAATAAGGAAACTGAGGCTCAGGTAGTTTAAGTGACTTCATCAAGATCATGTGGGAAGTAAGCAGCAGAACTGGAACTAAAATTCAGGTCTTCCAAATCCTAAATCTTCTTCCTAATAAAACACTCTCAACTCAAGGTACCAGTTCTTATAAGATACTTTTTACTACATTCTTGCACAAAGATATATCTCTCTACTACTTTTCCAGCAAAATTGGGGAAGGTGCCATTTGAATCATTAGTATGTCATAATGCTAGGTTACCTGACTTTAGTCTTGTACCTTTAAATAAGGGCAGCAGCTATTATTCAATTACGGCTATAACTGTAAACATATAGATATAGATATGGATACTGATATAGATATAGATATATCTATCTATATCTATATCTATATCTATATCTATATCTATATCTATATCTATATCTATATCTATATCTATATCTATCTGTCTATAACCTCCTTTGGCTGCATACTAGGCCTCCAGAGGGCCTGACAGATAAGCTCTAGACAAGGATCACTGATGTTCTGAATAACAATCTAGAGGCTCTGCAAAATGTTCAGTGTCTAAAGAAAATTTCATTTATGTTCACTGGACTAGTTTCTAAGGAAGAAAGATGGATTTATACATTTTAAAAAGATTTTCAGCCAGGAAGGTCTGAACTGAAAAAGGATTTTGTAGCACCTGACCATACTACCCTGATAAGGAAAAAAATCAGATCCTCAAAATGTGTTTTACTTGTCCGAATTACTGAGTTTAATTCAGGTTATATTGTAATATATTTTATATTTATTAAATAGATGTACAGAAGGTAACTTTTTTTTTGCCCTGATCAGGAGCCCCTGAAATCCAGGTACCCCTTCTTCTCATTCTGTTTCTTTAACAATCTTATTGTCTTGACATGCTTCTGACTGAGAATTTCCTGTGTGAGAAGGGATTCATGCAGAAGTAATATCTTTGAAATCATTCATGAGATTGTAGTAAATGGAAGATATGGGAATCTCTTGGGAGGATGCTCATTCTCTAATCAGAAGTGTCCTAGATAGATCATTATTTTTTTTCCCTTCTCTACACATGAATTCTAAATACATTTCACTAACTTTTTCATGTCTGCAGGGTTTTATTGCAATAGATATTTTATATTTAACTTTAAGGTAAAGGTTAAATACACTAATAAATCTAACACCATATAGAAAAAGGCCTATATTGTATTAAGCAGCTAGATGGTGTAGTGGATAGAGCAATGAATCATGGTTCCTAAAGACTTAAGTTCAAATTCAAGCCACAGATACTTACTAGTTGAGTGACCTCGGGCAAGTCATTCAACTTCTTACTGTCTCAGTTTCCTCATCTGGTAATAATAATAGCACTTATATCCCAAGATTATTTTGAAGATAAATTAGGATAACACCCATAAAGCAATTTGTCAAATGTTATTTCATATGCAAGTAATTTCTACTGATGTCCCCTTGTGATGCTTTATCTTTGTGTGGAGGTGATAACAGAGTTCTTGAAGGCTATGCCACTATGGCACAGGTGGAGCCCTAGAAAGCTACACATGCAACAAGAGGAGACCCTGTTACAAACATGATGTGCATTGTCTAAGGACTAGACTAGTTAAGTTCAGTGATGTTCATCACCAGAAGACTGATTCCCAAATGGATTCCTCCTCCCCACATTCATTTTGACCAACTCAAAAAGTTCACATATTAAGATGTGGACAAGTTGGGATCACCATGAATAAATGGAGTAATGACATTAAAATGAAAGCATAGGACTTTCAAAATATCTAAGAGTACAAATAACAACATGCCATAGAAATTTTATTTAAAATCTCCGCACTGGGAAATCTCACCTATAGGCAAAGTCAAAGGAGGCAGTTGGAAGAGCTACCTTCCTAGCTTTCCTCCTTTTCTATTTTCTACAGAGAGGTTATAATGACCATCAATTAATTGACTAACTTTTCTTTTGCACATAGGTATATATACATGTTGGATATATAAGTTGACTTGAGATGAGTATTTATTGAAATTAAGCCCCCAAAGTCATCCAGAATCATAAAATGTGATGTTAAATCATAAGAAGTGATCTTTAAGAATAGCTACCCTAAACCTGTTTTTTTTTTCATTTTACATAAAAGGATAACTCAGACTCAGAGAGAAAAATTGACTTGACCAAGATCCCACAGTTCATTAGTGATAGAGCTAGGAGTAAAACCTAGGTCTTTTGACTCTTAGACCAATGCTCTTTCTATAACATGTAATATCCATTCTTTTATATAAATATACAAGCATTTATAAATATATACATGTATAATGCTAAATATGTGAAAGTTTCTATTCTTAGGGGCTTGAGGTTCATTTGACTAGAGATTTGAAGAATGAGTAGGGTTTCAGCAATGACTGGTACTGGATTAGGAATGAGGTCATTCTAGGCAGAGAAAGTCAATGGTATATCCAAAGTCTTCAAGACAATTAAAAGCAGGGTACTTTACTTTGTCAAACACAGTATATTATAAGTCACCAATCCTGGACAATCTATAACACAGAGTACAAAAGAAGAAATTTTTAAAAAGCACATTAGATTACTGACCTCTGATTTATGAAATGTGGAAAACCATGGAAAATGGACAATATTGCAGAACTAGTAAAAATATAAATACTCTTATTTTCTTAAAAGCAGGTGGATTTTTCAAACATTAACTTATAAGCTTGAGTTCATATATTATCAGAAGAACAGAAAATTTTGAAAACCAAGGAGGGGAATAAGTACAGATACCTACAAATGACCTAAATATTACTGGCCCATTTGTAGTAACAGCCCTTCAAATACTTGAAAAATGATATTATACTCTACCCCCAAGTCTTCTTTCTTACCCTTATTTCACATCTCTCTCATATATATCTATATCTATATCTGTATATCTATCTCTCTATATATACATATCCCTATTTAGATATTTATATGTATGATTTATAAAATATTAAGATTATATGAAATTCTATATATGTATGTATACCTATGTGTACCTATATGTACATGTAACATATATGCATGCCAGACACATGCATACATGCATTAAATCACTAAACTTCCATCTCAATTATTTAACTTGAAATGTAATATAGAAGTGATTTTTCCATATGACATAAATCTTTCCAAAATTAATTATGTAATAGTAAACACAGCCATAGTGCCACATATGAATAAAATTTACCTCTTTGCAATTAAAAAAAAATGAATTACATAATTCCAAGCCTCCATAATCAGAACAAATGGATGAAAATATTATCTTCTTCTGAAAACTCAAGATCAGCATTACAATTATCTATTTCTTCATTATATTCTAATGTAGTTATGCCATCAGAAGCTATTAAGGTTATGTAGGATTCTTTAGCCCTGCTAAACCCAGTCAGCAGTGCTTTTGAGTTTATACATGTTATAATCACCTTTATATCTATTCTTGTCATTCTAAGCTCTTTTATTACTATCATTCATCTTCCTTTCTAAATTTTAAGTTTCTGGAGGGCAGGGATTGGGAGGCATTGAGGTACAATGGAAAGAGTCCTAGATATGTATTCAGAGGACCAGAGTCCAAATCCAGGCACAGCCTTTTACTATGTTAATGACTTGGGGAAAATTACTTCCTTTTTCTGGTCTTCAGTTTCATCATCTATAAAATGGGACATCTGAGGTAATTTCCAACACCATATATAGGATCCTGTGATTATGTCTACTGTCTCCTTTTATCCTATTCAGTGTCTTATGTAAACAAAACATTTAATAAATATCTGCTGAACTATATTTAACTTCTATTTCCTTTTATTTTAAATAGTAAGTTGTCCCTGGGTCCAAGATTTGCCTAGCTAAATCTTTCCCTAACACTTTCCCTCAGAAACAAATGAGCAATTTCCTCCCCCGCTTCCCTAGATAAGGATATATGGGTCAATTCACCTCTAATGAAATTTCTAGACTAGAAGGAGAGATGGCACCCATGTGACTAAATATAATAGACAATAAAATTAGAAGTGTAGAAGTACTGTGGGACCTTAGAACGGGGAGTAGAGTGATCACTTCTGGCTAATGTGAGCTAACTCTTGAAAGGTAAGTGTGATTTCCATTGGTTAGATGTAAAACAACATTCTAGACAAATGGGATAATATGAGCAAAGAGTTAATAAAAGATTTATAACACAAATGTTTTCCTACCTACTTTTCACAGCCTTCTCTTTATTCTCTGCAAACCACCCCCACTCTATACTGTATTTAGAAATTCCTTCAAGGGAAATGTGATGGTCATAAAGAGGTTCTTAGCCTAGTAATCCACTCACATAATCATGAAGGCATTTATCATTTTTCCATATCTGACTAGAGGTTAGTTGCCCAGCAACCCTGCAGTAGTTCAGGTGGCTGATGGACCCCAAAGTTCATTCTATTTTATCTATAGCACTTCGTTGTAAAAGGACAGTGTTAATGCACACTGGAGACACTCCATCTGTCATTCTTTCCACAAGCCAGTTTTCTTTGCTACCATTCTAAACTTGGTCAAAACTTCACTTACATTTGACTAATTGTGAGGAAAGGCCAGCCTGGGGAAGTGACAGGCCTGTATACTAGAATAACTTCATAAAAATGTAATAGCATAGGCCCAGGGTAGTTATGTTAGCTAGGAGAAGTTTTATTTTCAATAAGTTTTTATTGATGTCTTCTGTTTTTTACACCATCATAATTTTTCCCAGTATCCCTTTGCCTCTCCTTTTCTCTTCTTCTCCCACAGAATCATTCAATATAATCAATAGTATTTTTAAGACAAAAACAAACAACAAAAAAGAAAATACAAGAGAAAAATCAGGACAATGGATTAATACACTGAAATGTATTTTAAAAAAAAACCCTGCAATGTGCAAAACGTGTAAACCTCCCTCCTGCACCAAGGGGGAAGGAGTTGCGAGAAATTCTCTTTTAATGAATTAATCTTATGGATCATTGAAGCATCAGTCTAAGTAGGGCTGGTCCTTGCTGATAATATCTTTGAAAATAGTTTATTCTTTAAATTGGTCAAGCAGTATTCTTTCAATTTAATTAACAATGTCAATTTGCTTGGGAAATCTTCACAGACATGTGTATAAGTACACACAAATGTAAACATAAACAGCGCTAGATAAAAAGTAAATATGGATCCTACATAAATAACAAATGAATGAAATTTTACTATAGGCCAGAAACATGATCTCTCTGTCTCTGTCTGTCTCTGTGTCTCTCTCTCTCTGTCTGTCTGTCTGTCTCTGTCTGTCTGTCTGTCTGTCTGTCTGTCTGTCTGTCTGTCTCTCGGCAAGGAAATCAGGGTTAAATGACCTGCCCAAGGTCATACAGCTAGTAAGTGTCATGTGTCTGAGGCTAGATTTGAACTAAGGCCCTCCTAACTCCATGGCTGGTGGCACCACTTAGTTGGACCAATCACTCTCCTTTAAAATATTAGTGTTGAATTTAATTTGAAGTGATGATGCCTAGGGCCTTGAAAATCCAAGCCAATTTTTAGCAGGTGCTTGACAGAGTGTTAGTCAATTTAAAGTAATAAAACATTTATATGGATTAATGTCTATACCCCCCCTCCCTCAAATTTTATGGATATCTCATTAAGAACTCCAAATGTCAAAGACAAGCTACATGATTTAAATTAATAAAGTAAAATTGTAAATCTGTTATTTATTGAGGCTTAGTGTTTGAAATCACCCTTTACTGCCAGCCTCAGACTTACCCAATTTATATAAAAATGGAAATTGAAATGATAGGATCCTAGATATTACAACTAAAAGACATATAGACATGAAACAGATTATCTGTTATAAGTGCCTGTGTGTGTGTGTGTGTATATATATGTATATATATATATATATATGTATATATATATATATATGTATATATATATATGTATATATATACATATATACACACACACACACACACACACATACATAAGCAAACCTATTTTACAAGGGACACAATTGAAACCTAGAGAGATCTTGCCACTTAACACCTCAAATAATTTAGGGACAGGAAATATGGGTGGGTGAAGGGAGAACTGGGTGGAAAGGAATCTAGTGGACAGCAATCACAACCAATATTGTGATAGATAGATAGATGAATGGATGGATAGATACAGACTGATAAGAGGTTCAAGAAGGCACCATTCTAACAAAGGCCACTTTTTCTGTAACTGGAACTGGTTACATCACCACATTCTTAATCTTTTTATTTGTCCACTGAACCTATGTCCTGATGACCTGAAAATCCATCATATTCAGTAAACCAATATTGTCTGATAATGCACAGTACAATACAAAAATTATTCTTGCAATTCAAAATACTTGGAAGATGGTACACTAGATGAAATGCTAGACCTGGAGTCAGGAAGATCCGGGTTTGATTCCTGCCTAAATAAATTAGATAGATATAGATATAGACAGATAGATGTATACATGCATGTGATTAATGAAATGTTAGTATTACTTGAAATTATATTTATATATACACACACATATAAATATATACATATCTTAACATATATATACACACACACATATACTGTACACATATATTTGATTTATGAAATGTGAGTATTCATGAATTGATCTATGCTATATATGCATACACAGGCATTTAAATACGTACATACATTATATATTATGTGTGTACGTTTGTGTGTATATACACATATATATGTACATACACACATCTCTCTCTCTTTCTGTATAGTACCTTAACAAACCTATAAGGTAATTGTTAACAGATATTAGTCCCATTTTGCATATGAGGGAACTGCTGCTGAGAAAGATTGAACAACTTGCCTGAGTTCACAGCTAATGAGTGTCTGAGGCAATATTGACACCCAAGCCTTCTTGACTCCAAGTCTAGTGTTTCATCTGGTGTACTTACTGTTCTATCTTTCAAGTCTTCTAAATTGAAAGAATCATTTCTGTAGTGTACTGTATAAAGCAATAAATATTGATTTATTGAATATAAAGAATTTTGAAGTCATCAAGATACAGGTTCAGTAGACAAATTTAAAGATTAAGCATGTGGTTATGCAAACAGTCCCAGTTATGGAAAAGAAAGCATATTAGGATGAGGCTTTCTTACATCCCTTATCCATCCTCATTTTCTTTTTCTTCCCATAAAATTTTTCCTATTCCCTAATCATGCTTTCAGATAGCTTTCATCTATCAAAGTTTTTCTTTGTTTGTTGGTTTGTTTGTTTTTATCATTGATGAGAAAAGTTAGCTAGTTATTGAATACTCCTTCCTGGGATATTACATTTTAAAAATTGCTTAAAGACAGAAAAACCATTCAAGACCCAAAACAAAAGGCTAAAATGGGTAAATGAAAGTCAACGAGGTCAATGTTTTTGGGGCAGTGGACCCTGACCCCGAGATCAAATCACTCTCTCTTGACATTCCCTTAATTTGTCACCTTTGGTGTCCAGCCATTTTCCTGTTTTCTAAAAGTCATTATGAATCATTATTTGAAAGATGGTAGAATTCTTCATGTATATGGAGATGTTGATGCTTTAGAATTTTTATTTTGAATGTTTTTCTTTGAGAATGACATCATTTACACCCTCCACCCCCTTAGTAAATTTTTTAAACATTTACTAGCATACCATTGGTTAATGAGGAGATTCATTTTTAGGTGTAGCCTAGATTACATGGCTTCTGAAGCCTCTTCCAAATCTGAATGTCTTTGAATATGTACATTACATTTGATAATGAGGTGTTTTGATAATGAATTTTTCGGGATAAAAGCTAATTCTTCCTTTACAGTACAACTGTAATAGGACCAACATCTGCTATAGGGTCACTCTGCCACCTAAACATGGGTTAAGTATTCTTGAGGTTTCATTGATTGGGTGAGGGGTTGTGGGAAGGCTCGCTCTGTGTGCCCACTGATATAATCTCCTGATAACTTCTGGCTATATTGTCATGGCTTTTTGTCACCTAAAGACATAAAAAAAAATGATCAGAGTTTAAGAACCTTTCAGATTTATTGTATGTTCAAAGACCTCCAGTTACCACAACTTGCCCTATAAAAGAGGGAGATCATCTTTACTTAGGTTAAGAGCTAAAGTGTTTATATATATATATATGTGTGTGTGTGTGTGTATGCATACACACATACACATATGTACATACATACATTTATACACACACACATATATATATATGCATGTATGTACTTTTTTCTGTGTTATGTGTATGTAAACCTCCTTTTGTTAATTGTTTAATGACTGATGAGTCCCTTATTTCAGTTCAACATCACATCTGAATTAATTCAGATTCAGACTCACACCTAATAACATATCTTTGAATATATGAAGAAAGCTCTCATTCCTCACCCACAAACATTCTCTTCTCTGGACCAAATATCCCAATTTAGTTCCTCTAATTCTCATGTGGCATGGGGTCTACAGTTCTATCACTAGAAACATTAAATCCGCTAAATGTCATTCCTAAAATGTGGTATCCAACTTCTTTTCTCTACAAACACAGCCACCACCTTTATTTATACCCTCATCGCCTGTCACCTGGACAATTGAAATAGCCTCCTAATTTGTCTCTTTGCCTCAAGTTTCTCCTCATTCCATTCCATCCTCCTTACAGCTGCCAAAATAATGTTTTCTTAAGTGCAGGTCTAACTGGGCCAATTCCAGACACAATAAGGCCCAATGACCCTTTTGGCTTTTACTATGAAATCACCTCTGTTTTTCTTTTAAAGCCCTTCACAATTTGGTCTCTATGTATATTAACAGCCTCATTAAACTTTACCTCCTCCTCTTTTCCAATCTGAAATATAACTAAACTGGAGTTTTCTCTATTTCTCACATCTGCCACTCCATCTCTCATTTTTGTGTCTTTGCATTAGTCATCCTCTGTACCTAGCATTTTCTACTTTCTTACAAATCCCTAACTTCTCTCAAAATGTAGCTCAAGCTCCACATTCTTCAAAGTGAATTTCGTGATATCTTCTACTGCTAATCCTCCCAATATATCAAGTTAAAAGGAAATTTAACTCCCTTTTATGTGTTTCATATTTATTTTGCATGTATTTGTACATGTTCATACTGTCTCTCCTAAAAAAGGGCAAGCTTCCTGAAAATAGGCAGGGGTGATATAATTTTTGGCGTTGTACTTTGTATCCCCACTGCTTTACAAGGTTCCTGGCACAAAGTAGGCACTTAATAAATGGGTATTAATTGTTCATTGGTTTATCTAGAATTGAAGAAAACATTCCAAATGTAATATCTGACCAAAGCCCAGTATAGTGGTACTATCATATGCTTTCTGATAGATAATCAGCTGACCACTTTTAAAGCATCCAAAGACTACATTTTATTATAAGCTGATGTCTTTATTTTAAGCACACTTTCAACTAATACTGAATTTCTGATCCATTGGAACTCATACATCCTTTTTCTCATAGGAACTGATATCTAGTCATTCTCCAGACAATGTTTGAATTGTCGATTTTTTGAGCCCCAGCTTAGCTATACCAATTAAATTTCATTTTATTTAATTCAGTCTGTTGTTCTAATTTATCTAGACATTTTGAATACAAGTTGTATTGTCCATTATGATAATAACATCTGTAGCTTATGTGAGCATGTCATATATCTCTTCATGCTAATAATTGATAAAAAAATTTATGCTAGGTCCCTGATATGTTGAACCTTTTGTTCTTAAAGAATCAGATAAAAAAATAGTTGAAAGAATTAACACCTTTAGCAAAGTTGCAGAATATAAGATAAATCCACATAGAACATCATCATCATTTCTAGATATTGCCCACAAAGTCCAGTTGCAAGAGAAAGAAAGAGAAATTCCTTTAAAAATGGTAGACAATATGATACTTGGAAGGCTACTGGCCAAGATAAATGAAAAAAAATTGTGAAACTGTTCACAGAAATAAAGTCAGATCTAAACAACTGGAAAAAAAATTGTTTGTCATTTGGCTGAGTCAATATAATAAAAATGATAATTCTGTCAAAATTAATTTACTTATTCAGTGTCATACCAATAAAATAGACAAAAATTATTTTACATAGCTAAAAATAATCATGACAAAATTCATCTGGAAGAAAAAAAGGTCAAGAGTATCAAGGTAATTAATAAAAAAAATGTGAAGAAAGTTGGCCTGGTCATATTAGATCTCAGACTACATTATAAAGGAGTAATTATCAAAGCAATCTAGTACTGGCTTAGAAATAAGATCCAAGCTTTTGGGACAAGAACTCACTATTTAACAAAAACTGATGGGAAAAATAGAAAATAGTTTGTGAGAAATAAGGTATAGACCCTCATACCATATACCAGATATGATCAAAATGGGTACATGATTTAGACATAAAGGATGATATCATGAGTATTTTTAGGGAACAGGGATAGATTATCTATCAGATCTATGGAGAAGGTCAGAATCTATGACCAAACAAGAGATAGAGAATATTATGAGATGTAAAATGGACAATTTTGATTATATTAAATTAAAAAAGTTTTTGCAAAAACACAAAAATCAATGCAGATAAAATTAGAAGGAAAACAGAAGACCAGGGGAAAAATATAGCAAGTATCTCTGATAAAGGCCTCATTTCTCAAATATATAGAGAACTTAGTCAAGTTTATAAGAATACAAGTCATTCCTCATTTGATAAATGGTCAAAATATTTTAATAGGCAATTTTCAGACAAGGAAGTTAAAGTTGTCTATTGCTATATGAAAAAAAAAGTGTTCCAAATCACTATTACAGAACCCTGTGAAGTAAATGTTATTTTTCCATTTTACATTTGAATAAACTGTGGCAGACAGAAGTTAGTTGATTTCTCCAGAATCACATAGATAACATGTCTGAGGCCAGATTTGAAGTTAGATCTTCCAGAATCCAGCTTCAATGATGTACCTATTATGCCATCTAATGTTAATAGCCAAATAGGTGAAATATAATAGGGATAATGTAAAATCTAACTCAGGATTAATAAATAAATTTTATAAAACAGGATGGGGCGTGTGTGGCTAGAAAATTTAAATGATAAAGATATGGAGATTTTAGTGGATTACAAGCTCAATACAAGTCAATACTCTTATACAACTTGGGCCAGCAACTTCAAGCAAAAATTGTCCCTTTGATCTCATAGTCTCTACCATGCTATGGTACTCATAAAATCATCACTGCCTTCAAGGAGCTTAGCTTATATGCTTTTAGAAATAACACAGAATATCAATGTGATCTTAAAGAGCAAGTCTGGTCATATTACTGGCCTGCTAAATAAACTCTACTGTCTCCCAATAACCTTCAGTGTCAAATATGCATGCAATCAATCCTCTGCTCAGTGTTCAAATCCCTTTCCAGGCTTTTTATGTCTTAAGTCTCCCATGTACTATGTGATCTAGGGACAATGTTCTTGCTGTTCTTTGCATAAGACACTCTATTTCCAAACTACAGGCACTTTCAGTAGTTGTCCCTATGTCTGGAACTTTTTCTCCCCTCATTCCACCTAGCTTCCTTCAATGTCCCTACTTAACTACCTTCTCCAAGAAGCCCGTTCTGATCCACCTTAATAATAGTGCCAATCCTACTTAAAATTTCAAGTAAGTGGCACTGGTATAGGAATCATCTTAAGTGAAAATGGAGAGGGACAGATGGAAATATGGCATTAGGTAAAACTGCTACATGGTTCAGAGTTAATAGAGAAGACAAGTGTTAACAAGCTTTGTCATTTTTACTTCATGAAGCTGTTTATATTTTTTACACATTGCTGCTTGAGACATAAACTCAGAATCAAGCAGCAACATTGGAATTCAGCTAACATCAAAAGCTTGATTATTCATTCTGTGTTTCGGGTGTGTTTTCACCCTGTGTTCTTGGGAAAGTCATGTAACCTTCCCAGGCCTCAAGGTGCTTGTGAAAGGCACTGGATAATTCTCAAATGGACAATTTCTCCCTGGAAAATTCCCAAGTGTTGCCTCTGACTCCTTGGCCATCACCTTCTTGTCTTATTCCTCTAGACTGCTGACATAGTTGAAGAAGACAAGTGGAAATGTGGTAGATTAGACACATTAGAATCAGACATAAGCAACCTTGCATTTGCCAGGACTGGAAATGGTATGACATGCATCTCCAGCACCTTCACATTCAGTCCCCATGACTGGAATGAAAAGCACAGATACCTGATGGTGTGAAAGTAAATATAGAGAATGAAAATAAATATTTCAAGCTGAGTAGAGGGGGAAAGATGCTATATTTACTCCCCTGGAATCCATCATCATAATTCTCACTCATTTCAGACATACCTCACTGATTAAAAGAAGAGCAGATTAGTTGAAGGCTTCCCAGCTGCTAAGCCTTACCAACAAGTCACTGATGACTTCAACAGATGGTCCTGTTATTAGACCATTGAGAACTATATGAGCCATTTATCCTCCTCCAGGCAAGACATCACTTGGATTGAAGAACAGAATGATAAACAAATGTAGCGTCTGAGAGAATGCCATAGGACATATCTTTCCTGAGCAGCATCCAAACAGCATCTTCAACTTGAGCACAACTGTTATGATGCTGAAAATTAATGGTCTAAGAAAGAACTCAAATAACAATGAGCTTCTCCATGATGGCTCTGTAGTACTCAATGCTTTGTATGGTTGTGCATTAATTTGTATTTGTGCATGTATGTATATGCACATGTCTATTCATGTTACACACAAGTACCTGCATGCCTGTATGCCTTGGGTACTTTACAGGCAGAAATGAGACAAATCAAGTCATGGAAAGCAAATTGCTATATTCTAGTAAGGAAAGATTGCTACATTAGGTAATTTTCCAAGAAAATATACATCCCTAAGATAACATGGCTCTGTTGCCTCATAAAATGCACTTAAAAAGGCAAAAGGAAGGGAAGATTTGAGCCTGTAAAGTGGAATCTTTTTTTTTTTATGATGATGTTTAACTTTCTTTGAAATGAGGTTCCCATAAAAGCTGTACAAAATGAATATAGCATTTCATGAATAGTTCTTGGCAGTTATTTAAGCTCTAAACTGTCTGCATTTTAGAGATGATTCCCTTTTTAAACAATTGGTAGTATTTTAGGCAAACGATTATCACTAGAAACCTCACAAATGCATATAAACAGGGTATTGTCCCTAAAGACTGCTTTTCAGAGCCTGTCAAATGCTCTTTTCCCTTTCTCTTCAGCACTAAGCAATTTATGCAATGTGGGAAATTTACCCCTTTAGTCTCCAAAAAAAAGACAGTAATTTTCTTATTCAGTCTGTTAAAGAGTTGCACTTAACATGTCAGGTACTAGGTACATCAATGAGCATTTCAGGAAGCTCTTTTTAATTAATAGGAAATAATCTTAAAATTGGAAGGGAACAGTAACTATCAAAGCAAACTTCCTACCAATATGGGAATGTTATCTTAAATATTCCAAACAGGTTCTCTTCTTGCATCAGAATTAGCATGCCACCTACAGGGACCTCACTACTTTACAAAATAGGCCCAATTTCTACTCTATAAATAACTTGTTTTGTTACCTTGGCGATGAAATAAAACCATCAGGTTTTTCTCATGAATAAAATGGTGATGATGAGGAAGATGATGATGATGATAGCGATGATGATAATTTCTCTTTGTTACATTGAGAATTCTAGTTTCCTGTCTATAATGGTTATTGGAGATTTTGACTTGGAGAATTATGCTATCACCTCTATCCTCTCCAATTTATTATATTTAGGACAGAAATTATTTTTTTCTTCTTGAACCTGACTCCTCCTTCAGACATCTCTCTCCATATTCCTATTTAATAAGGCTTTAAACCTCAGAATAACTTTTCATTCTCCTCTGTTCCTCTCTTCCAACAGTTATCCAATCATGATTTGTCTTTTATCATGTTTCTTCCAAATATCTCTTCCTTTCTATTCCCAGCACCACCATCATTTTCCAGGTCTTCATCACCTCAATTTTTGCATAGATATCAGATTACTTTGATATTTTGATAAGATAACCAAATTGATTGGTAACATTTTGATGGATCATTGATCTTGTCAATGCAGATGTTCTCCTCATAGGTATAGATTGTCATCCCTTCATGCTTTTTCATGTAATGAATGAAATGCATGACCCAGAAGCTTGGAATGTCTTTTTAATTTTGAAGTAGAGTTTGATTGTATTTAAAAATGTAAAAACTAAAAGAAAAAAAAATTCAAATCAGGAGTCAGAGAAAAACAGGCAACAACACCTACCATGTATAAATTGATACAAAAAGAAATTTCTAGATATAGAAATGGAACTGACCCTTTGCATCAAATGTTTGTATCTTGCATAACTCCTAGCTGGGTGTTAGATGCATAGTAAATGCCCAGTAAATACTTATTGATTAATTGATTCTGACCTTCTTTTAGTTTGAGAAATAAAGGTGAAAATAGAGGTAGAACAAAATCCCTACTACCTGTTACCATCCATATTAGTATTTTCCTTTTGCAAGGTAGTGCAAAGAGCCCTGGATGGGGAATCAGAAGACTCAGAATCCATTGTGTCTCTGCCAATAACTACCTTACTGACCTTGTGAAAATAATTTAATTTCATGGGGTTTAGTTTCCTGATCTGAAAAAAAAAGACTGAATAAATAATGATTATCTAATCTTTAAAGTTCTTTCTAGCACAAACATCCTCAGAAAATATTGGTCATTTCCTGGGTAATGTTTTAGAGTTAACAATTGAGGTTTCCAAAAGACTAAAGAGTTTCCATATAAACAATAGCAATAAATTATAAAACAACATAAATAATATAGGCTTACTTGCGAATTAACAAAAATATCCTATTTGGCAATAATTTCCAAATGATCCTTGATAACTAAAACAAACTTTGAGATACTTAACAACTTTCTCTCTGTGTATAAATATATACATACACACTCACAAGATACTTTTCTTCAGCCATGCCTTCATCCACTAGATTCAACATCACCAGGGACTCCTCAGGACAGAACCACAGAACCAAACCAGGGAGGCAGCGTAGTATGTTGGCTAGCAACTTCTCTGAGTCTCAGTTTACTCAACTCCATACAATGAATGAGGGAAGTTGGACAAGGTGGCCTCTAAGTTCCCCTGTAGCTCTAAATCTATGGTCTTATGATCATATGAAACTTTCAGGTCACAAAGGTCTACCCTCTTTCCTTTCATATAGAATCTTTTTACCCGGTTATACCCTGGGGGTAGGTAAAAAATGAAGACAACAAACTTACCCAGATCTGTTTAAGAACAAATCAATCAACTATATTGAAAGGAAAGTTACATATTCATCACCCTTGTGTCACATTTCTCTCCCTGAAATTTAATTATTTCTCTCAATATTAACATTTCTCAATTTTGACAATGATTTCATTCAGTTCAGTTCAATCCACTGAGTAACTTTTTTTTTTAAACAGTTGACTTTCTTGTTTGTATAGTATAGCTCTATATAAAGCTTAAGAGAGAAAGGAAGTGATGAGATGGACTCAGATTATGGAGTTCCATGGAAAGGGGCTGGGGGCTGGTGACCTAAGGTAACCTGATTAGTGATTTGTGACAAGTTGCTTAGCAAAGTGAAGGATGCACACATACACACACACATATATTATAATTATGATAGAATAAAGAAACTGGGTTTCATTCAGAAAATGACTTATTTAGCAGGCTATACAGCTGCAGAAACAAATTGGGTCCAAGACACTTGGTAGCCAAGGACAATGACCATTGGCTTTTACATAGTCAATATACAATTTGGAGAGAGTGAAAAAATAAGAACAGCATTATAGGGATTGAGACACCTGGTTTCTTATTGGTAGAAAGGATTGGAAGACACTAAGGGGAGATCAGGTAGCAGTTGGGAGGGCAAATCTTATGACCTCCAAAATAACATGACTTCCAAGAAGTTGAAATTTAACTATATAAAATGGATAGGAGCAAAATAAAGTCACTAATATTTTTATTATAAATATCTTGTATGTGTGTGTGTGTGTGTGTGTGTATGTCTGTGTGTGTGCACACACACACACACAGAGTATGAGAGCCTCAGTAAAATGTTTAAGGACTGGTTATATACACAGGATTAAGATTTGAATAGTATGGCCCCTATCAGACAAAAAGCCCTTTAAGCTCCTTCAAGACAGAGCCTGCTTCAGGGCAGCCCCCAGCTCTGGAAAGACATATTGATAGCTGGTGGTCAGAGTCCTTCAAGGTATCACCTTCTGGCCTTCCAACAGCATGATAGCATGTTTTCACCCAAAGACTGCTTTGACAGCAGGGCTGGGCAGATGGAGGAAGACAGGGTGGCCCAGGGCAACACACAAGGCCTTGGCATACTCTGCATTGGTGGTAGAAGTTGGAGAAACACCATTCTGGATCCCATTAACATGGTTATTCTCCATAGCATGGACTAGGATCCCTGACATGTCTTCAGTAAGGAGCCAGGGAAAGAACTGAACCAATAGGCCCAACAAGGCCTAAGCAGAAGGGCAGTAGCATGTGGCCAATGGCACAACCCTCATGGCCCAGCATAGCACTTGGAATGTGGCATTCCCAGGGAGCTTGCCTGCTGGTTCCCACTTGGACACCAGGTTTGAGAAGCTCATCATATTCTGCAGTCAGGCTGGGCTGTAATAAGCTGTTCCTGTGACCAAGACCCAGGCCTGACGAGGCTGTGTGGCTTTGGCAATAGCTGTAACCTACGTGTGGGTAATGCCTAAACAGCTGCTAAGTAGGTCCTTTCAGTAGGCTCAGTCCACCTTGAGAAGGGGCTGACGATGTTCACCCCAGCCAGGTTGACTACAGCTTTTCAAGGGGACAACTCAGAGTGGGTAAGCTCATTCCAAGTATGTGACTGGCACCAGGCTGGTGGGAGACTATGGTTACCTCTTATCTGTGCAGCCACTGAGTCAGGGCCCTCCAGATGAAGCCTGTCCCCCATCTATAAGCACTTTCATTTTGGCCCCATTGAGTAACTCTTAAGTACCTGCTCTCTGTCTTAATGCTGTGCCATGTATCTTAAGGGATAGAAATGATGTATCAGAAAGGGACTCTGCTTAATCTAATCAATTACACGTAGAGTCATATACTGAAAGAATCAGAAAAAAAATGCAAGATAATCTATAATTAGTTACCCATGTACATGGCATAAATTGTAATAATAATTTATAATTCTATAATGCTTTTAGTGTCATAAAATGCTTTTCTCACAACAGCCCAGTTAGGGAGGTAGTACATTTTGTCCATTTTACAAGTAAGGATTTGAGGTTCAGAGAATAAAGGGATATTTTTTCAGGTACTGAAAGTGAGGCCAAAGACAGGAAGTAATAGATTTTTGTTTTTTTAAATTTCAAATGTATTTTAACTGTATACAAGGAAAGACTTGAGGCCTAAGAAGTTACTCAGTAAAGGTTTAAAAAAAAGTAGAAGACAGGAGAATCTAGAGTATATAGCTAGAGTAGTCTTCTGTCTCCTGGCCAGCTCAAAGCAGCTGAGCAGTAGAGTTGATAAAGCCCTGGGCCTGGAATCAATCAATCAATATTTGTGTGTCAGGCACTGTGGGAAGAGCTAGGAATACAAAAATAGGCAAAAGATAGTCCCTGCCCTCAAAGAGCTTTCAACTTAATGGGGGAGAAGATATGTACACACACATGTATAAAAGCAAGCTATTTATAAGATAAACAGGAAATATTAACAGATGAAAGGAACCAATGCAGTTTGGGTTGCTGGGAACCCCTAAATGTCAGGGTACTGAGCAGTATCTGTCTGGAATGAATTCAGGCACTTCTTCTGGTCAAATGACAGGATTTATTTGTAATGCCAATCGAAGAGAGCAGAGTTCCTGCTGAACCCACAATTTAAGGGAATGAGACTGATGCTTATATACAAAAAGAACTGAAAGAATCTGGATGGGATTAAGAAGTGGTAAATAGTCTGGGGTGGGCCAGGTACACAGTGAAAGGAATATCAAGTAAGCTAATTAGGTGAGCTAGATGGGATTAAGGAGTGATCAGTATGTGAAAGTAGTCTGGGGATGGGCCAGATCCCTTGGACTGAGGTGCAGTGATCTGGGCTACTGAAATGTCTGGGAAAATTCAGGGACTGCATTGTTTTCTTTCCTTCTTCCTTCCTTCCTTCCTTCCTTCCTTCCTTCCTTCCTTCCCTCCCTCCTTCTCCTCCTCCTCCCTCCTCCTCCTTCCTTCTTCTTCTTCCTTCTTCTTCTTCCTTCCTTCCTTTCTTTCTTTCTTTCTTTCTTTCTTTCTTTCTTTCTTTCTTTCTTTTTTTCAGAGAGGCAATTGGGGTTAAATGACTTGCCCAGAGTCACGCAGCTAGTAAGCATTATGTGTCTGAGGCCAGGTTTGAACTTGAGTCCTCCTGACTCCAGGGCCATCTTCTATCCACTGTGCCACTAGACTGTATTGCTTTCAAAGACATATTCTTTTCCTTTTAGGGCTCCAGGTCCCATAACCTCCTCAGAACTGGAATTAATAGGGGTTGGGAAGACTTCTTGTAGAAGGTGGGATTTTGGTTAATACTTAGAAGCCAGGGAATCCAGAAGTCACAGCTGAGGAGGAAGAGCATTCCAGACATGGGGGACAGCCAGAGAAAATTCCCAGAACTGAATGTTTGAGGGACAGCAAGGAGGACAATTTCAGTGGATCAAAGAGTGTATGTTGAGAAGTAAGTTCTAAGAGGATTGAAAAGGGAGAAGATGGCTGTGAAAGGCTTTGAATGCCAAACAGAATATTCCATATTTGTTCCTGGAGGCAATGGGAAGACACTGGAATTTATTGGGTAGGGGGCAGGTGACATGATCAGACTTGCATTTTAGGAAAATCCCTTTGGAAGCTGAATAGAGGATAGATTAGAGTGAGTAGAGGTTTGAGGCAAACAGACTCAGTCTACTGCAATAATCTGGGTGTAAGGTGATGAAGGCCTGCACTACACTGGTGGCACTGTTAGAAGAGGGCTTATTTGAGATATGTTACAAAGGTAAAATCAACAGACCTTGGAAAAAAACTTGAATATGGGTTATGGGGGGGGTGAGTGAGAGATGGGAAGCCAAGAAGACTTCTAGGTTATCCACCTGAGATATATATCCTTATGGTGTTGCCTTCTACAGTAATAAAGAAGATGTGTAGAGCAGAGGGGGTTAAGGGGAAGGATAATTTCTGTTTTGGATATATAGTTTAAGATATCTAGTGGACAACCAATTCAAGATATCAGACAGCTGGAAATATAAGATTGGAGGTCTGTAGAGAGATGGGGGCAGAATAGGTAGATTTAAGAGTCATCAGCATAGGGATATTAATTAAATTCATGGGAGTTGATGAGATTACCAAGTGCAGTACTATAGAAAGAGAAGAAATAAGGATCCAGGACAGAGCCTACAGTTAGAGGTCATGATCTGTATCAAGCCAAGGAGACAGAATTCAGGAGGAAAACCACAAGACAGCAGTGTCTGAAAACCTAGTGAAGAAGAGAGAGCAATTAACAGTGTTAAAGACTGCAGTGAGGTCAAAGAGAACCAGGATTGAGAAAAGCTACCAGATTTAGCAACTGAGAGATTATTAGTAACATTGGAGAGAACAGTTTCAGTTGAATGTTAATGTTGGGAAGCCTGATTATAAGGGATAAGAGGAAAGAAAGTGGAGACACTTATTGTAAATCATATGTAATATGGTATTTAGTAAGGATGGAAGATCAAATGAGGTGTTTATTTGTTTTGTTTTGTTTTCAGTATAAGAGAGATGTAGGTATGTTTATAGAACATAGAAAATGAGCCAGTTGAGTGATACAGATCTAAAATAAGTGAAGGACTGGGGATGTCAGAGAAGACAACCTGTTGGAGGAGATGGGATGGAATAGGATCAGTCAAATACACAGAAGTATTTTCTTGGGAAAAAGTAAGGCCACTTCATTGTGTGAGACAGGGGTGAAGGAGGGAAAAGAGGCAAAATCTCTGAATGATGGAAGACAAGTAAGAGGGGAGAAGAGGGAGTCCATGATGAATGGTCTTATTTTCTTTTCTTTTTTGTAACGTATGAGGCAGGGTTCTTAGATCAAAGATTGGGGGAAGCAAGAGCCATGGGAAATTTAAGGAGGGATGAAAGTGATTGGAAGTGCTATTATGGAGAGTGGTATAATGACTTTGCAAGGGAGGTGTTGAAGGATTGCCTAACAGCAGTGAGGGCCCATTGAGGTTGCTTAAACATACACTTGAAGTTAATCCAGTCAGAATGGCTGTGTTATTTTCTCAAACTTTTTTGTTGTTGTTGTTGCTTTTTGATGAGGCAGTCTGGGTTCAGTGACTTGCCTAGGGACACAGAGCTATAAAGTGTCATGTGTCTGAGGCCCAATTTGAACTCAGGTCCTCCTGACTCCAGGGCCAGCACTCTATCCACTGTACTGCCTACCTGCCCCTCAAAATTTGTTAAGCAGTATGTGTATCGAAGGGAAGGAGGTAGATGGTAGGAGTGATCAAAGGTTAAGACTTGGCTGGACGTAATCCCCAATATGATAAAGGGCAAGGAATTCAAGAGAGGAGGCAGGATAAAATTGAATTTGTTTACCATGGAGTCAGGATAGGGAGAAAAGGAGAGAGTGGCTACTGCAGGGGAGATGGCCTGAGACAAAATTGAGGGGCTAAAGGATTGAAGGTCATGGTGTGGGTAGAGTATACTCATATAAGGGAAGGCAGAAAATAGGTAAAAAGACAATAGATTATGGTCATAATAGAATATAATTAGTAGAATTTAGAATTGTTGAACACAGATGTGGCAAGATCAAGAACATGATCGTCTTTGTATATAACTCAAGTTGGGTGGAGGATTAGTTCTTAGAAGTTTAGTAGGTTGAGGAACTGAATGGTTCGGATATTTGAGAAAGCATCAATATGTATGTTGAATTCCCTAATATCAGGTCAGGAGTTGGAGAGGAAAGAAAGATTGTAAGGCAGATACTGAACTAACAATTGAGGAAGGACAGAGAGTGACCTGGGTGGGGTCTATGGAAAATAGCTATGGGATTTTGATTGAATGGAAAATATGAATAGCATGAACTTGAAAGGAAGAGAGGTAACAGTGATAGAGGAAGGAGGAGAACCTGGAAGTGGCACTGGAGAGCAAGGAGTATTCCATATCCCCAGCCTCAACCAGGAAACTGAGAACGAGTTTAGATGTGGTCAGTACTGGAGAGTGGCCATGGATCCTGTGTCATCAGGGGAATTCATCAGGAAGAAGTTGAAGAGGAAAAGATTTAATAGGAAGGGTAAGTTTGTTGCCTATAGGATAGGCATTCCAGAGGGCACAGAGGGCTTAGGGGAATTATAATAAAATTTTTGGACGGGAGGATTGAGGGGAATGGAGATAAGGATTTGAGTAGTAGTGTATATGGAATGGGGATTGTATTATCTGCAGAAGTTCTGCATGACTGTTATGTGAAGGGTATGACCATTATCGTGTGGAAGATGCCACTCTTCTGCCTTTAATGGGCAGACACAAGAGATAGGCACAAATTCAAATCTGAGGTCAGATATTTACTAACTGTGTGACCCTGGCAAATCACTTAACTTTGTCTGCCTCAGTTTCCTCAATTGTAAAATGAGGATTGCACCTACCTTACAGGGGTTTTATGTGGATCAAAAGATTTTTTTTTGTGAAGTGTTTGGCACAGTTCCTGACACATAATAGCTATTTAATACATACTTATTTTTCACCTTCCTCCTGGCCATGGCTTTTTTCCCATCATTCATAATTGGGATGCAGGAAAGCTCATCTTCTTTACCAGACCAACACCATCGATTATATCAATATAGACTGTTAAGTCAACTTTCCATGTTAGGGCAGACCCTATCACCCCATTCTTGAGCTGTTCCACATACTAGAACATTATAATATGAAATTTTATTTTTCTTTCTCAGTGACCTCATCAGCTTAAGTGGATTTAATTATCATCTCTATGCTGATGACTCCCAAATCCATATTTCTAGTCTCAATGTCTCTCTTGAGCTACAGGTCTGCATCATTTTTGACCCACTGGATATATTCTGAGCACCTCAAACTCAGCATTTCCAAAAGAGAACTCATTCTCTTTCTTCTCAAACCTATTATTTTCTGAACTTTTCTCATTCTCTAAAACATAGTACAATATTTTCAGTTACCCAGATTTTCAACCCCATAGCCATTTGGGATATTTTAGTTAGTAATAAACATTTATTAAGCACTGACTGCATGCTAGGCACTGTGGTAAACACTAGGGATACAAATATAAATAAAATGAAAGACTGTTCCTGCTCTGAAGGAGCTTACAATCTAATAAAGGTACAACACCCAAAAAGAAGTTGAAAGATGTGTGTGTGGGGGTAAGGAGTGGGGGTAACACAGAGTATATGGGGATGATGGAGAAAGCTAAATAATCCAAAAGTAGTATAACTTTTGAAAAATGGGGAGAAGATTGTGCTGGCCAACTTTCTTAAAGTAAAGTTTGGAAGTCATCTCTCAATTCTTCTGTCAGATAGTCTAATCATAGGGGCAGAAGGTACTGATAAGATGCAAATACCAAGTCTGATTCAGTCTTGCAGGGTGATGAGATTTCCTAATGATGTGTTTCCTGGGGCATGAAGTCATGGTGGAGATCTCACCCACTTCACATATCCATTGTCACTTCTATCTCCACAACATGTCTGTCATGTGTCCCTTCCTCCATTCACCAAGCTACCATCCTCATTTGTGATCTCACCACCTCTCACCAGGACTCTTAAAATATCCTCTTAATAGGTCTCCTTGCCTTAAACCTTTCCTAATTTTAATCTCTTCTTCATGAAGAACCAAATTGATTTTCCTAAAGCACAGGTCAGACTGCTTCTAAATCCAGACCACTAGAGGCTCCTTATTACCTGTAGTATCAGATATAAATACATTTAATCACCCTGTGAAGTCCTTTATTACTTGTCCTTAGACTCTTTTATCAGCATTATTATGAATTATTCCCATTCACAAACATGCTAGAGTTAAGCCAAATTGGCCTTTTCTCCTGGTCTTCGTTCACGATTCCATCTCTTTAGCTCTTTGATTTTGTTCTGGCTTTATGTTATTCATGAACTTCAATCCTTCCTCACTTTTGCATCTTAGAATCCTTAGTTGTCCTTCCAGACCAAATGCCACCTTGGAAGCAATACAGCACCTTCCCCTGAACTCAGAAAGGCCCATCTTCCTGAGGTGAAATTATGGCCTCAAACACTAGCTGTGTGACCCTGAGGAAGTCACTTGACCCTGTTTGTCTCAGTTCTTCATCTGTAAAATGATCTGGGGAAGGAAATGGCAAACCACTCCAGTCAATACCTTTGCCAAGAAAACCCCAAATAGGGTAGCGAAGAATCAGACATGAATGAAATGACTGAATAACAATCAGAAGCATTTCCTGATATAATCATCCCCCAAAATGCTATTATCTCCCGCCACATCAACCCAAATTGACTTATATATATTGTGAATATATTTTATCTATACTTATATATATTAGATATATTTACCTACATATGTATTATACATTGTCTCTCTCAGCTATATTGTAAGACTCTCAAGAGAAGGTAGTATTTCACTTTTATCTTTTGATCTCCTACCTTAGAAAACTGTCTGGCCTTATGGTAGGCACTTAATAGATTTTTGTTGATTGATGAATTGTTTGAGATCCCACTCTGGCTCTTCACATGGCCCATATCCTAGCAAGTACACTTCTATGCTTTATCAGTTAAAGCTAAAATTCATGAAGATAGCTCACTTTTCTCTCAATTGTATAAAGTAGAGAAATAGGCAGATACTGATAATAATCTGTAAATCCTTGTTTTTCAATATAAAATGACATGGTATGAAGCTCAATTCTGCCTTTGAATTAATTTTGAGATTCGTTTTGGATCTTGAGCCACAAGGTATCTAAGCCATTAAAAATGGTTTAATTCAGTATTTTCATGCCAGCTAACTGGTCAGACTAGAGTAGCTCATCTCTTAGAAAAAATCAAGGCCCAGAGGTTTTGAAAGATAGGCCTTTCTCATATCTTCCTTTGATTGGTGTCCCTTGTCTGACAAGCAGGGGGATGTCAATTAGCCATTTTACATTATAAATGAACATATGGTTATGTTCAATAATATGGAACATCTGGGGAGAGTCCAGAAGTGGTAAAAAAAAAAAGGCCAAGCAAAAAATAATAATAACAATAATAACAACAGCAATCAAGTATATCTAGGTAAGAGGCACCCTGAGAAAGCCTTAAACACAAACTGTGGTGATATAAAGTTTTAAAATCTAGATGTAAACTGAGGTATTTTGACTCTAAAACTTTTGAATACACTATGCTGAAGTGGTCCGCAAGTGTTTAATGGAAAAGATGGAACTGGAGAAAAGCCTTAAAGAATAATAAAGTTTTGGACAGGCAAAGAGAAATGGGATAACATTTGAAGTAGGAAAAAAATATAAACAAATAGGAAGATTAATGCATTTTATACAGAGTAGATAATGAGAAGATGGGCCTATCATGAGAAGATAGGCATAACTATTGAGGAATAGTGGAAATGTGGTTGGCTAGAGAAAGTCAGGCAATATTACAAAAGATAGTAGATGATATTTTTAGAAAGATTTGCAATAAAAAAACTTGGAACAAACTTAAAAGTTTAAAACTTCAGTTAAATAGGAAATACAAGTAAAAAGAATATTACTTTCCCTGAGCATTGTAGTTAATTGAGATTTTATTATAAGTATGAAAGCTCTTTGGAATTGAATAACTCTTCAAGTACAGAAGAATTCCAATAAATTGTTTTCACACAGTGGAAACCAATTGTATTTTAAAAATCAAACCAAGACCTTTACAAATTGAACCTTTGGGGAATGAAAAAAGAGCTGAAATGCATTGATATCACCCACTGACCTTGAAACTACTAATTTCTGTGTAGGGCTAAACTTTTTTTTAGAGCATTGATTAAATTTATCATCTGTAGGAAATCATTGAATTTTCTCCATGGTAAAAACAAAAATAGAAAATTAATGGAATACTAATTTGTCTCAATCAGGGAAGGACCTATTGTAATTCTGAGAATGTTTTCTCACTAACATTGGGCCTTAACTTGTCATCAATCAGTTTACAAAGAACTCCCATGTGGCCATTCATCAAAGATTTGTTATTAAAAAAATATATATTTATGATGATGCCTAAATAATCCTGCATTAAAATTTAAATATTTCAATGCATTTTCATACCCATCGTCTATTTTTTTCCCCTTTATAATGAATCTGCAAAGTAGGCAGGGCAAGTATTATTATCTTCTCATGTAACAATTATAGAAACTGAGGCTTATAAAAGGGAAATGAATCTCTTTAATTCACACAGAAGATCAAAATCAGAAACTCAGATTCTTGCCTCTTAATCTTATAGGCTCTCTACCAAAGAACATTCAATCAATGTTCTATCAGTTTATTAAGATTCTTTTAAATAGGTGGTCAAAAATGCTGGCAGGAATACGGAAGAATTGAGGCACTAATGCAATGTTGGCAGAGTTCTAAACTGATCCAACCGCTCTAGAAAACAATTTGGAGCTATGCCCAAAGGGCTATGAAACTGTGCATACCCTTTCATCCAACAATACCACTACTAGGTCTGTATCCCAAAGAGATTAAAGAAAAAGGAAAATAACCTATGTGTGTAAAAATATTTATAGTAGCTGTTTTTGTGGTGGAAAAAGAATTGGAAAATGAGGGAATGTCTATCAATTAGGGAATGGCTAACCACGTTATGGTATATAATTGTGATGAAATACTATTGTGCTACAAGAAATAAAGAACAAGATGATTTCAGAAAAACCTTAGAAGACTTATATGAATAAAAAAAGTGAAGTGAGTGGAATCAGGAGAACAGTGTACACAGCAATAGCAATATTATGTGATGCTCAGTTGTGAATGCCTTAGCTGTTCTGATCAATACAATGATCTGAGATAATTCCAAAGGACTTATGATGAAAAATGCAAACTTCAAAGAAAGAACTGATGGAGACTGACTGCAGTCACTATTTTTCACTTTATTTTTCTTGCTTTTTCTATTTTTTTGGTTAATGTCAAAATATGTTTTGCATGATTTCACATGTGTAATTGATAACACATTTTCTTGCCTTTTCAATGGGTGAGGGGAGGGAATGAGAGAATTTGAAACTCAAAATTAAAAAAAAGAATGTTAAAAAAAGAATCTTAAATGTGTAGTCAGTAATTTCTGTTGAGTGAATGAATGAATAAGTAAATGAATGGATATATGGTATGTGATATAATATATTATTATGCATTATATATTTTATAACATATATATGTATACACATATTACATAAGAAATTCTGAAAGGGGATCATAGGGCATACTATAAAGAAAACTTTTTTTTTCTGCAACAAGTTTGAGCAGATGGATATTGTTTTGGTAAGAAAGTGAGGAACCAGGATTGCAGACCTATCATCTCAACATCTTTGACCCTATTTTCTACGAATACACAGTTTACATGGCGTGTTCATTAATAAATAGAATAAGAAAAAATAAATCTTAAAAGAACCAAATTAAGCTAGTTTTAGAGATTGAAAATTATTCAAGATCTCAACAGAGCTCAAATTTAATCACTAAAGGATACAGTGGTTTTAGCTATGCAAAATAAATTAGTGAAACTTGTATTCCAGACAATTCAATTTTATAGTAAAACACAAAAGAGACACAGGCCACAATAAGATTCTTCCTCCCTCAAACACTAGTAAATATAATGTGTATGCTATTGCAGCATGAATTCTTGCTAGACATGATAAGGGAAAGAACTGCTATACATACTAGCAAACAGGCCTTGCTAAGAGAGAGGTTGCCTGGGTATAGAAAAATTACAGTTAAGGGGAGGAGTTTCTCCTTCATCTGATTAATTTTCTTCCAAGAGTGGGACAGAAAAGGTAGAAGGGGTGAATTAAGGGACAGAGGGTCCAAGGTCATCTCAATGATCAACTAATAATCCCATAAATATTTTGCTGATCACATCTATGTGACTAAAGCTTCCCCCAAGGATGAGATTATGGTAACCATGTATGAGAAAAAGTCTTGTTATTAACAAGAGGAAAATGCAAAGGAAATTCAGGCTATCACAGGAAATAATGAATTCAATCTTAGACACACTGAATTTGAGGTGCTAGTGGAATATTTAAAGGGAAATACCCAATATGCCATTGAAAATGAAAGTTTGATATTAGTGAGGGAGCTCAAGGATGTTGATATAGAGACAAAGGGGAACAAATAAATGATAGCTGACATGGGTATGATAACCAAAAGTGGGGATGTAGAAAGAGATATTTGGCTCAATTCCTTGAACTTAGAGTCAAAGAAATGTATATGTGGTTCCAAGGAAAATATATGTATATCCTTGTATCTAAGAAGAAGTAGAAAATGTTTCTATGTTCCTTGCAATCACATTAGAAAGTCATCCAGTGACTTGCATAACAAGCAGGGTTGAGCAATGAAAAAGAAATAATTTAGCCTATGTTGACTAGTAGGATTTGTGGAATGATACCTGCTACTATGAAGAAGGCAGGTTTTGATTCAGACCTTACAAGTGCAGCATGTTGAAAATTTCTATTACCTAGTAGATTAGCAAAGGTAATGAGATGAAAATGGGGAACACTATTTGACAGCAGTGTTCCCAGAACGGCATGTTTTCTTTTCTTGCAGGCCCCAGTGAATAGGCATAAAAAACAGCTTTCCAGAGTAGGATCCAACAGCAGTTTATAAATTGCAAAAGTCCTGCTGAGAGACAATCAGGAAAAGAGTGGTAACAGTGTGAGAAATAAAGAGGACATGGTGTGTGAGGTATGTGGAGGTAGAATAGATTGGACTTGGTGACTTACACATAAAGAGTGAAGGATGGATCAAATCAAAGTCTATTCCTGGGTTTTGAGACTGGGTATTTAAAAGAATGGTAGTGCCATAACAGAAATGGGGAAGCTAGGAAGAAAAGGTTTTGTGTTGAAGATAATCAGCCTGATTTGTGATATGATGAGTCTGAGGTGGTTGCAGGAAATTGAGGTATTGTTATTTAGTAATTAAATGTAAATACGATGTAGAAACTCATGAAAAAGTCCTGGTGGAGATAATAAGGTTAAAGTGAGCCATGGAATGGGTTGAGGTATACAAATTCATTGTTATAAGAAATTCCCAATGAGGGAATCTTGTCTTCCAGAACAGATCAACACATCATCTGCCTTAAATATATTTTCTATATTTATATTGGCAAGTTGCCTAGGACATTTAGAAATTAAGTTATTTGCCCAACATTACACAGCCAATACGTGTTATAGGCATGTCTTGAACCCAGGTCCTCTTGACTTCCAGACCATCTCTCTACTTAGTTAACATTGCTTCTTAAAAAATGTTGCTTGTCCTTTTTGTTTTTTTTTTAAAGGGAACCAATGATATCGTAGGGTGATGTCTTGATTCACATTTAAATTGCATTTAAGTGAGACAGAATTACACAAAAACATAAACTTCACGCTCTCTTCCAGAATCACTGAATTCCAGTGGCAATACAAAGGCCAAAATAACTGGTGATGGTCCCAGGATGCAGTGGATGATTTTGGCTTTTTTCAATGCCTCTCCAAACTCTAATTGTTCCATAGCTCTTGCTTCAGCCACATTCATGTCCATTGGAACAATTTTTTTTCTCATTCATCCATTGTGCTGGAAGAAATCTTCACATGCTCAGTGTAGACATTTCCCTAACTCACCAATGGCTTTAAGTTCCCTTGGTTACCCTCCTCCTGGGTTGGCCCATTTGCAGAGACAATTTTATCAGGGTGTGACCACTGCACATGCTACAGCTTGTTGGAGCCACAGGTGAGAGTTGAGTGCCAGGTAGACACCAAAGGTGGATGAGCAAGGTTCAACAAGCCCTCACACCCGAGCCAGTAGTCCTCCTTAACCACCCCATACACCCTCTACATAGAACGAATGGAAAACATATAGAATTAATAATTGAATCCATGAGAATGAAAGAAATTACAGGGAGAAAGAACGCAGAAAAATAAGAAAAGAGGACTCAATGTGGAATTTACAGGGGTACCTACATTTAGGCAGCCAAAGAAAGAGGACAGAGTAAAAGAAGCCAGAAAGGTAAGCAAACCACCAAAAAAAAGTGTAAAGGAAAGTAGGGAAGGAATTATTTTTTACCAATAGGCAATGTTCTGATTGTTTTCCTGCCTAGGAAGCACAACATTATAAATACAAGATGATTTTTCTGAAGAATAAAAAGCAGAAGAGATTATAGTATGAAATAAATAGTCTGGGGGTGAAGGTGGGGATCAGGTGGGGGAGGAATGAAGGCAGAGGGGGGAGGAGAGAGGGAGAAAGGAATCATAAATTGTTAGAAGAAAATAAAAAAAAATTAAAAAAAATAAGTTGGTGAATGGAATATATTGTTAGTGAATGGAAGAGTATGCTACAGGAAGAAAAGAGGAGAAACACTGCACAATTAGAACTATAAAATAGATTAGAAGATTTATCTAGATCTTCTGCAGAGCTAGTATTCCATGGTCAACAGTCTGATAGATAAACTAGAATATTTGAGAAAGATCTAACTATACAACCTATATTGATATATAATATATGTGTGTGTATATATCTATATTTATGTTGAGGTATATACATGCATGCATATTTTTATATGTATACTAGTCCTATGAAAAGGAAAGCTAAATGGTGACTCACTGCTAAAGGCAGTTAAGGTGGTCTGTAACAAGTAATCTGTAACTATATTCTCTTCCCAAAGAGAATATTTGTGACAACATGAAGAACTTACTAAATTTGTCATCTCCAGAGCAAAGATTCGGACCAAGCATTTTGACTCCAAGTCCAATTCTCTCTTCTCTTTACTACATAGAAATGAGAATGGCAGCCCATTAGAGAGACAACAGTGCTGAAACTTAATTCCTCTCAGCTTCAGTTTCTGAATCTATAAAAATTAAGATCATTCTGTGTCCCTGTCATATATATATATATATATATTTTTTTTTTTTTCTTTTTCCTGTCTCACATAATTGTTGTGAAGCTCAAATGAGGTAATGAACATAAAGAACACTGGAAACCTTAAAGCATCATATAAAGCTTAGTTATTATTATAATCAATGAGTAATTCTATTAGAAGAAACATGGAATACATCTCCTGTGACCTTGAAATAAGGTTTATTTCAGAAACTGGAAGTCTTTGGAGTACAAGTAGCATATTTGTGTGTTCTTACAAGTTACCAATATAACTTTGGAAGAAAATTAGAGGATTTGGGAAGGAAGAGCTGGATATAATGTTGCCCAAATAGCAAAGCTAGGTGAAAAAAAGAAAATCACCTAGTTCAGTGATTCCTTCCCCCCCCATTTTTTTATCAAATTCCCTGATTTAATTAATTTATTAATTTATGTTTTGTTCGGCTTTGTTTTGGTTTTCAAAGACAGATCAACTGAAGGTAGCTTGAGGGCACAGTGGAGAAAGAATGAGGCTTGGAGTCAGAAAAACCTGCGTTCAAATGCAACCTCAGAAACTTACTAGCTGTGTGACCCTAGGTAAATTGCTGAATCCCAGTTTCCTCAATTGTAAAATGAGAATAAAATGAGAAATAACTCAATTGTAAAAATGAGCACCTATCTGTCTGGGTTATTGTGAGGATTAAATTAGATGATTATTGTAAAAGACTTAGTACAGTCCTTGGAATTTAGCAGATGCTATATAAATGCTTGTTCAATTCCCCTCCTCTTCCTCACTAAATATGATACACTTTGTTTAAGGTAAAGAAAAGTATATGGCATGGTTATGTCTTTTACATATGTATATATATTTATATGTATATATGTGTATATAGCTATAGCTATAGATATTCCCCTATGGTTACTAGAAAGTCCTCACACTTAGTAGACATTTTAAAAAGGTTTTTAAATGAAAAAAAGATATAAAATCTCATACTGAAACATAGAGCAAATTTTCAAATGTCCTTTGAAAATATGTCACTGTCTGTCTGTCTTCTCTGTCTCACTCAATGTTTTCTTTAGGCAATGTGCAAAGAAAGTTGAATTTTGTTGCTATGAATGTATTCTTTTCAGGATTTTTTTTAATTATGTGGAATCTCAGGAGATTTTGAAAATAATAATATATTGGCTTTCAGTAAAATCATATGCCTTTCAAATACTTTTTGTGAATATCATGGTAATACTTATAATCAGTATAGTGCTTTAAAATAAGAATTATTAAATATAGATGTGGAAGGAATAATTGAGATTATCTTGTCCTTTCCTTTTGTTTTACAAAGGAGGAAACAGAAGTCCAAAGACAGGGAAGTGATTTTCTCAAGGCTAAATATCTATTTATACAGTATACTCATATTAAATCTCATTGCATATACATTTATTCATGTTTACGTATACATGTATGTATGTATGTAGGTATATGTGTGCACATGATATGTTTTATTTAACCCACTTTTCATATGAAGAAATTGAATTTAAGAGAGAAAAATTACCTTCCCAAAGTTATATACTTTGTAAGTGGCAAAATCAAAACAGGACCACAGATTTCCTGTCTTCTAGTCTAGTGATTTTTCCACTCTACCATGTGGCCACTCATTTAAAATTCAAGTACCTGGTTAGGGAGGTTATAAATATTAATAAATGAATCAGAAAACATTTTTCAGGACCTATTATGGTAAGATTTCTTGTTTAATCCTCACAACAAACCTGTGAGGTAACTATTATTATTATCCCCATTTTTACATAAGAGGAAACTGAAGCTGAAAGAGGTTATTTACCCATGGTCACACAACTAGGATTGTGTCCGAGGAAGGATTTGAACTCAGGTCTTCAAACACTAAGTCTAGTGTTCTTACTGACTTTAGTACCAAACTCCTTAGTACCCTGGTAGGCTCTGAGGAATCTAAGACAAAACCGCCTTTTAGAAGTTTATGAAGGATAATAATATGTACATAAGTAAATAAAGTATCCATGAAAACATATGTGTGTACATACATAAGTTAAAAGAAAACAAAACACCATACACTTGGAGAGGAACAGGGAATCAACACTAGTTAGCAAGTAAAGAGATGAAGAAGGGCTTCATGGAGGAAGGGCCTTGAGTTGAATTTTGAAGGAAACTAGGGATTCTAAAAAGCAAAAGAGAGCAATTTTTTTCAGTTGAGATGGGAGAAGGGATGTGTGTGTGTGTGTGTGAGAGAGAGAGAGAGAGAGAGAGAGAGAAGAGAGAGAGAGAGAGAGAGAGAGAGAGAGAGAGAGAGAGAGAGAGGAGAGAGAGAGAGAGAGAGAGAGAGAGAGAGAGAGAGAGGGAGAGGGAGAGGGAGGCAGAGAGAGGCAGAGAGAGAGAGAGAGAGAGAGAGAGAGAGAGAGAGAGAGAGAGAGAGAGAGAGAGAGAGAGAGAGAGAGAGGAACAGCAAGAAGGCCAATTTGACTGGAATGTAGAGAAGGAAAGAAAGAAGGAAGGAAGGAAGGTTTTATTAAGTGCTTATACTGTAGGCAGACACTGGGCTAGACATTTTACAAATATCTTATTTGATGTTCAGAACAACTTTGCTAAGTAGGTATTATTATTATTGTCTCTATTTTACAGTTAAGGAAACTTAGGTAGAAAGTGGATGGAAAGGCAGGTTGGGGCCAGATTATAAAGGATATTCAATGCTAAACACAGGAATTTTCATTTCATTCTAAAGGCATTATGGAACACTCGAAATGTTTGGATCAAGGTGGTAAAAGTGCCAGATGAGAGGTGTATATAAGAGCTATTACTAATGTAGGATAGATGAGATCAGGCAACGAATGGATATGGGAGGGGGCTGGGAGGTGGGGTGGTATGAGAACAGGGGAAAAATCAAGGATGACATGAAGTTTGTGAGCTTGGGTGACTGGAATCTGGTCATCCCCTTGACAATAATATGGAAGTTAGGAAGAAGGCAGGATGGGGGGGTAGATTAATGAACTCTGTTTGGATATGTGAGTTTCAGATGTCTGCAGGACATCCAATTCAGGATGTCTAATGTAAGAGTGGAGGTCAGGGCTAGATGAATAGATATAAGCATTAACTACATAGCGATGATAATTAAATCATAGAGAATTGATGAGTTCACCAAAAGAAATAATATAGAAGAAAATGAGAGGGCCAAGGACAAAGCCTTTGAGGATACCTATTTTTGATTAGCACAACCTGGATATAGACAAGTCTGTGGCTGTCCTTCATTATAATAGGTGTTGCTAGTCTATCTTACTGCTGTTTATGTTGAATTATTGAAGGCAAGTGTAATATCCACAGTGCCCTGTTGTGTTAGAGGTAACTAGTTCTAGTTATTGTGAGGTTGATGAGTTTGTGGGGGGAGGGAAAGTTTCCCAGTTCTGAAATCTCTTTCAATATTAAATTTATAATAACCATGATCTTGTGATCCTAAATGAAATTATCTATTGTCATTACTTCATCTCATTCCCATCCTCTCCCTTTTATTACATAATTGGACATAACCTCAAGTGTTCATTATTGTATTATAGACGATCAATTAAAAGCCCAGTATTTTGCTTTGGAGTGGCCCACCTTAATTGACATTCTTAGCCAGAATTCCATTCTTCAGAGCTGTCTTATCACCCCTCTTCCTCTGTGCTTTCCTCTTCCCATTCCTTCTTCCCTCTCTCTTCTCGTATCGAAGCTTTTCTATCTTATGTCTTTGGTCACCTCCTAGAACCAATATGATAAGATCTGGCCAGGTAAAGGATTAGCTTTTTAACAGTGACTTTGAATGTCTTGAAGCAAATGTCAAAGCAATGGTGCAGGGACCAAAACATTTTTGTTGGTGGCAGTGGTGGCTCAAGACAGAGCAGAAAAAGAGGACACTCAAAGCATACTCTGTGAATGACCACTTTCTGTTATAAGCAGAGGGCCTATCCTAACTAAGTTTTCATAGCTCAGACCTTCAGATCTCTCCAGAGGTAGCTATGCTTCTAATTAATATTGCACTCAGTGAGATTGCTTCAATAGATCACTCAAAGATTGTGACAGAGGGAATTCAACTGGGATATTCTGAGTTTTTGGCTGACTCTCTGTCCTTGATTCCTTCTGTTCCTCTTTTTGCCAAGTGCTGTGAGACATATGGTGTGCCCTAGCATGTGAGAGTCCCTTATGGCCACAGGGACTCAGCACCATGGCTTTGGATCCTTTTCCTTCTAACAGGCTGGATTTATTTATTTACTTAATTCTTCCACAGTCCTGTGGGATTATCCATAGCTTACCCATCACCTATGAATTCCTAAATTAACTGGGGGTAGGACTGACACTATTTTCAGAGTCTCATATCTTCATTTCTCTCTCTGTCTTTGTCTCTCTCTAACTTCCCTCCATCCTTCTCACTTTTTTCCCATCCCAGAAATCAGTGTACTGTGACCATCTAATAGCTCCATCAAGATTCACAGAGACCAGTCATATCAGCTTTCCTTGGGTAGGGTGGAAGCTCTATGGCTCTGGTGTCACCACAGAACATGTACTTTCTGTAGATGAATTGCCTATACCTTCTATTCTTTTGCATTATTTCATTTACTTCTTTTACCTTACTTCCATCCAAAGTCTGAATCAATAAGTCATGGTATTCTTTAGAACCCCTTCCATTTTCCTTTTATTCCCCCCCATATCCTTTACCCAAGTGACTCAGGTCCTCATGGATTTCCCCTACTCCTGTTCTTCATTTGGTGTGCTTATTCCAGAGGAGGGAAGTTGTGATTTGGTACTTTTCTTCCCTTCTGTCTGGATCAACAAATTCGTCAACGAATATGCATTTATGAAGTGCCCATTTGTCCACTTTATGTCATTCATTGTGCCAGGCTGTGGGGATAAAAGACAAAACTTGAAACTATCTTTGCCCTTGAAAAACTTACATTCTATCAGGATAGACAACATATAAAAACATTAAAAACAAAAAACATAAAAAATGAATATAAGGTAACCATAGGAAGGGAAGGCACTAGAAAGGAAGGGTAGGGTTGTTATAAGAAAAGCTTCAGGCAGAACTTGGTACATAGGCTGAGTCTTGACGAAATACATGGTTACAAGAGACAGAGAAGGGGAGCATTGTAGGAATGCTGAAACATGTGAAAAACAGTATGAAGGCCTGTGTTTTTGACCTTAGAATTTTTTGAGAGAAATATTGTGTACCAAGACGAGAAACGTAAGTTAGGGTCAGGTTGTGAAGAGCTTTAAATGCCTAATGGAGGGTTTTTTATTTGATCTGAAAGAATAAAGTGAAACATTGAAATTTATGAAATAGAGGTGTTACATATTCCTACCTTTAGAAGAATCATTTTGGTACCCTATGTGACAGCTGGTGATGCAGTGGATAGAGCCCTGGGCCTGGAGTCAGAAAGACCTGATTTCAAATCTGGCCCAAGACACTTGCTAGTTGTATGACCTGGGCTAGTCACTTAACCTCTGTTTACTTTGAATTTACTCAATTGTAAAAATGGAATAATAGCTACTACCTCAGGGGTTTTGTGTGGATCAAATAAGATAATATTCATAAAAATCACACAGCATAATGTCTGGAACATAGTTGGTACAATATAAATGCATATCCCTTCCTTTCCCCCATGTGGAAAAGAGAATGGAAGGGGGAGAGTCCTAAGGCAGGGGCATCAAAAAGAAGGCTATTTAAGTATATCAGGAAAGAGATGATGTGGTCTTAAACCAGGGTGGGGGCTCTGTTAGTGAAGGAAAGGGAACATAAATAGCAGATGTTGTGGAGAAAGAAATAATAAGATTTGTCAAGGAACTCGTTATATGTAGTGAGTGAGAATGAGAACTAAGGTTGTAAATATGGGTGATCGGAAGGATAGCGTTTCCCTTGAAAATTATAGAGAAGTTCAGCATAGAAGTAAGTTTTAGGGGAAAGATGTCTTCTATTTTAGACAGATTGAGTTTGTCATGCCTATGGTTTATCCAGTCTTAAATGTTCCTCAGGCAGCTGGCAATACAGCTCAAAATAAAGACTAGCAGAAAGAGGAAAGGAACTGTCATTTATTAGATCTCTACTGTGTACCTTGCACTTTGCTAAATGCTTTAAGAATATTGCATCATTTGACCCTCACAACAACCCTGGAAGGTAAGTGCTATTATCATATACGTTTTGCAGTTGAGTAGCTGAGGCAGAGATTAAGTGATTTGCTCAAGGTCGCATAGTTGGTGATTGTCTAAGGCTAGAAAGAATTCAGGTCTTCCTGATTCCAAGCCCAGTCTGCTAGCCATGGAACTGCCTCATAGCTGTCTCACAGCTAAAGTTTATACGGTTTTTAAAAGTTTACAAAGTTATATACAAATATTGTCTCATTTTATCCTGAAAACAACCCTAGGAAGTGGTTACTCTTATTATCCTCATTTTATAGGGGAGAAAATTGAGGCAGACAGTGGTTAAATGATTTGCCCTAAATGACAGAACTAGTAATTGTTGACATAAATGACAAAATCTGAGGCCATTCTTGAACTCATGCCCTTCTGATTCCAAGTCTAGTGCTATATACACTGAGCCACTTATCTGACTACACTTGGGTGTGTGTGTGTATATATATATATATGTATATATATATATATATATATATATATATATATATATATATATGTATATTTCTGGGCCGTATGCAATTATAAATTTTTTTCCCCTATGATTAATCTCCTCCGAAATATGAATTCCAAACATAGGGCTAATGCCTGATTGTACTGAGGTGTCAGTGTTTGATAATAGCATAAATTTTGGCATAAGAGACACTAGCTGAAATGTGTGTATTGGCATGAGTGTGAGGGGAGCGGTGTATTGTAAAAATGAGAGAGCTTTCTTTCACAAGGATGAAGCATTAGACATGATATGCTTGATACCAAAGGGAAGGATGAGGGAGCATAGATGGATGTTATAAAAGGGCAGACTTAGTCTGGATGCAAAGCACTAAATAAACAAACAAAATGAATAATGAACAAACAAAATGAATGAATGAATGAATGAATGAATGAATAAAGGAGACTAATAGAACTGTATCACCTTCCCTTAAGGTCTTCAATTAAAAGCTGGTTGACTAACTTTTGCACAGATTATAGAGATGGCTCTTTTTCACTTGCTGGCCATCCTGCATGGTCTGAGTTTCCTTTCTTAACCTAAGATTCTCTAAGTATATATCTCTGGAATCACAGCATATGCCATAGCCTTTTCGGATTCTAGTTATCGTAGGAGCATAGGATTTGGAGTGGAAAGAGACTTTAGAGATAAGCAGCTACATAACTGGCCTAAGGTCACGTGGCTCATAAGTGTCAGAGCTAGGAATTGAACCCAGGTCTTCTGAATCCAAATGTAGTACGCTTTTCACTGTATTGTGTTCAGGCTTGAATACCTTAATTTGTACTTATGTGTATTCCTCTGTGAAACTGTTTTATATTAGTTACTTCCATTTATATCCATTCTTCCCCAAATGGACAAGCTATCTCTCAGGGTGTCTTCCCCTTAAGGACTGATATTCTTCAAATGGCAGGTTCAGAATCATGGCTGGTGACTGAATGACGATCTCCTTCCATTAGTAATGTGAGTTCCTGCTTCTTTAAGTCTTAGTCTAAGGAAGATTGTTTTAGTGAAAACAAAGGGAAAGAACCAGAAGGGTATGTAAACAGACAGATTGCTGTAGGTGTGTGCGTGTAGGGGGGTAATTTTATTTTTCATTAGCCTCAGTCATATGAATCAGAGATAATTGTGTTTCTTGACGAGAAGTGTTCATTATATCTTATAATCACTTGTTAAATTACATTTTCATGAATTTTGGCTTATTCAACAGATATGCAACCATATTCTATATTCAGTTAACATACACATACAAATTTATGTTGGAAGCAGTGTGGTGAATAAACTTCCTCAGTAATCTGATTAAGTAGATTGCAGAGTCAGGAGATCATCTGGCCTAGTCTGACCCTCTCATTTTATAAATGAGAAAACTGAAGCCAAGAGAAGTAAAGTCACACAACTGATTGTTGATCAGAGTTCAGTCTCAAACCAACAGTACCTAATGCCTACTGCTTACTACTTACTCACTTACTTTTCTGTGCTTGGTACAGTCTGATTCTCCTTTCTTTGGTTGGGAGAATATTCATGAAGATAAGCAGTGGTAGAGGTAGAAATCCCTTTTGCCTGCCTTAAAACCTAGGAATTCTAGGAATTCAGGTAGAATCTCCAGAACATACTGCTAAGGGTGATGAACTACCAAACCTTTTCGAACAAAGCTCGGGGCAGACATTGCCTATTATATTCTCTGATTTCTTCCTGAGACTGAAATTCTACCATTAGAGATTCATTACTTTGGATTCATGGTATAGTGGTAAGAACACTCTATTTGAAGTCAGCAAATTATGGGTTCAAATCCTGCCTCTGACAATTCCTAGCTATGTAACAATGAGCAAATGTCTAAATTTCAGTTTCTTTTCTTTAAAATGGGCAAATAAAAACCTATAATACCTACTTCAAGGTGGTGTTCTGAGCTAGTATATGTGCATTACTTTGCAATCTTTAAAACACTTAACAAATGTAAGTTATTATTGTAATTGTTATTCATGTTTCATAAAGGTTATTTGGATATTCAGAAGTCTGGTTGATGAAAAAGCATTAGATTTAAGGTTAAAAGGGTTGGGTCTTTGTCCTAGTTCTTCTGCTTAATGGTAACTATTGGCCCTTCAGCAAGGTATTTTTCCTGACTGTACTTAAGTTTTCTCATCTATAAAATAGAGTAAATTAGAATATAAAATTGAATAAAATTATGTTACCTACCTCAAATGGTTATTGGGGGGTTCAAACAAAATAGTATGTGAGATTTTTTTGTAAAAATAAAAATCTACAGTGATTGTTTGTGTGAGCTTACTGTGGGCAAGGTCTGATTTTACCTTTCTTTGTATTTCCCAACACTTAGTACAATGTTCCATGTAATAGTAACTTAAGGAATGCTTGTTGACTTTGCTTCATGTGATTCATTTTTGTTAATAGAATGCAAGTTGATTTCTTTTTATCGCTATTCAGAATACCCTATTAAAAGACAATTTTCCTCAGAAGAGAAAAAGAAGTCATTTTTTTTATCTATCATCTTACCACTAAATATCTTCTAGCTATGATATTATTTGATGCCCTAATTATTGAATTAATTTTACTGATCATTGAGACATGGTCCCACAGGAATGGCAGTAGTTGGGAAGATGAAGACACACAGGAGGCCAAATACTAGTGCTACAACAGTTGGTGAGAGATTACCAAAGTTGTCTTTTAGCTCCACTAAGAAGCTGTAGAATAAATGCATTCATAGCAAATCTGGTCACCATATATTAGGAAGGAAATTGATATCACAGAGGATCCCTAAGAAGGGAGGTGGATGGCTTTAATATCTTGCCAGTTGTAGATCAGTTAAAAAAAAAACCTGGGATACTCCACAGTTGAAGATAAAATGTGAAGGTTGGAAAGAGGTAGAATAGCTGTCTTTATTCAAGTTTTGGAAGTGCTCATCAGGTGTGCCCTAGACAGGATTGTTTTTCATATATGGTTTAGAGTTAATGTCTCCTAAGTTCACTTCTACACTTCAACAACTGCTCTGAGATTATGTGATTATAATTTTACCAGAGGTGGCCTTGTTCAGATTATTCAAATGAATCAGATTTCTGGAATAGCTGTAGCCATGGTTTCCCAAAAAGATATGACTACACCTTTCTGGTTCCTTCATATTTGAGATCCACTGGCTTGATTGGACAGATTCTTCCACATCATAAATGTAAAACATAGTTGTTGTTGTTTTCTAATTAATTAATTTTGTTTTTTGGCTAGGCAATGGGGTTAAGTCACTTGCCCAGGGTCACACAACTAGTAAGTATTATGTGTCCAAGGCCGGATTTGAACTCAGTTCTTCCTGAATCCAGGGCTAGTACTCTATCCACTGCGCCACCTGGCTGCCCTTTAAAACATAGTTTTAAAACATGTAAGTGGTCGTGTGTGTTAGGGTACAAGTGCAGAAGGCTCATTGGGAGGACATCTTTTAAAGTATTTATTAAAAAATATTGTTGTTCAGTCATATCTAAATCTTTGTGATCTGATTTGGGGTTTTCTTGGCAAAGAATTTGCCATTTCCTTCTCCAGCTCATTTTATAGATGAGGAAACTCAGGCAAACAGAATTAAGTGACTTGAGCAGGGTCACACAGCTAGTAAGAGTCTGAGGCCAGATTTGAATTCAGGAAGATGAGTCTTCCTGACTATAGGCCCAGCACTCTATGCACTGTACCACCTAGTTCCCCACTCCCTTAAAAAAAATAAATAAATAAAGGCATAACAATCTAACATAGTATAGTATATAGAGAGCCAGATTCAATTAGACATTTTGAGTAGTGCCTAAGTATTCATTCAATGATAAATCAAGAGAAAGTTATGTTAGAGAAAAGTCTCAAGGCATCTGATGAATGGAGGAGATGGGGGGGAGAATAATGTTCTGACAGTTCTTTGTGAAAGTATCTTTTTTCCTGATTCTGCTAGTAATCAAATCCCTCCCTATTCACTCAAGTGTGGTTTTTAATATTAGTAATAGAACCATTTCCAGGGCTTTTGTTGTTGTTTTCAGAAACTGACAACAATCTCAACCACTGGACAACCAAGTGTATCTGGTGGAGTCTAAACTAATTGAGAGAAACTACTTTATTTAAATAAGGGGGGATTGAAACAGTTTGTCAGCTTTCTCACCCATAAATTATTTATCCTCCAATATTGTGTCCATAAAAATAAAAGGAGTCAATCAGGAGCAGCTATTTTTTTTACAAGTCTTAAATGGAAAATTCCACAAGATTATTCATGTCTGCGTCATAGCCTTCTCATAATGCAATACTAATTAGACAAGCTACAGTGCTCCTGACAGCCTATTTATTGCCTATTTTTTTTCTTCTGCCTCAATAAAACTTTTATTCCAAACAGTCACTATTGAATAATATATCCCTGGAGTGAAATCATTCTCCCTGATTGAAGGATGATTATTTTAATATTGTGGCTGCCAGCAGGCTGGCTCCATAAACCTTGATTTGGCTTTCCAGTAGCCAGCATCATGGATGCATTTTTGATCTACAATCATACCACTTTTTAAATCTATGCATCTCAAGTTTGCTAGTTGGCACTGACCTTGAATTTTAGATGAGAGTTCACTTAAATTTAGCAAATGAAGTATGTCCACATTGTAACCTCAAGTACCTGTGAAGATATTGTGAGGCTGGAATTTTCTAGAACTTAAAATAACAATAAATAATATGTTTCTCTTACTCATCCAAACTGAATTTCCCAATCTGGGAGAAGATCTCCTAATCCTCCTATCTTCAGACCACTTTTATACCAATTAGAAATCAAATGGATAGAATATGCAAATCACATTAAAGGGATTTTCCTTAAAGTACTGCAGTGGAAAGAACATTGGATTTGGAAGAAGAGAACCTGAGTTTAAGTCCAAGTTTTGTTAATTATTTGCTTCGTTATTTAGAGCAAGACATGGAACATATTTGATCTTTATTTCCTCATCTGTAAAAGAAGGTTGGATTGTATCATTGCTAAGATCCCCACAAATTCCAAATCCTATCATCCTATAAGAAGAATGAAAGATCTGTGGCAAATGATGTTTGGGATTATATATGGATTTATTTTTCATTTGTAGTATATTTAACTCCCTTTAGATTGTTAAATTAAAGATTCACTTTAGCAAAAGTTAAATGAATGAGACTAAAACTGGGAGTCAAAAGACATAGTTCTGTCAACAAAGCTATTTCACACAGGAAATATCATCACTTTTGTTATGCCTCAGTTTCCTCAACCAGGAAAAGAAAATAAGGGTTCTAGGTGACCTCTAAGGCCTCTTCTGAGTCTAGAGCAAATAGATTATGATTCTGTTAGATATTAATGATGATGGTGACTCCTCCACCAAATAGATGGTGATTTTCCATTCTATTTATTGGCCTTTCCCCACATCTTTTACTTTTTCAGGGTTAGGGAAGGGGTTAATGGAAATGAAAGATACGGCTCAGGTCTTCAACTAAAGAACTACAGTACAAAGCTTCTCTTTCAGTAGTTTTTTTTGGTAGCGTGGCAGAGGATAGAACATGAATGTAGGAAGAAATGAGCTCAAATCCTGTCTCATGTGAGCTCATAGTTGAGCAAGTTACTATATCTTTCTCAGCCTTTGTTTACTGATCTATAAAATGAGGAATAATAATAGTATCTATCTTAAAGGATTATTGTGAAGATTAAATGATTATATACCTATATCTATATCTCACTTCAAAAAGTTTAAAGTAATATACAGTTATATATAGACATACATATATAAAGTAATATACTATATATAGTAGTATATAAAGTAACATACATTATATATATATAAAGATATATATACACACACACACACACACACATACATATACATATATGCTACCAGCATCATCATTTCCCCATGATAGTATATTCGAACACGTTCCAAGCAAAAGGAAAGAAGCTAAAAAGATGGACAGATTGAAAATTAGGGAAAGGTGATAATAGACGGAAAAACAGTTCTAAAGGATTGGGAGGAAATATGATTAGAGCTTCAATACAAGGGCCTATCCTTGTCAAATAATTTGCGGTATAAAAAGGGAAACTGAGTTAATTTATACTAGGTTTGATTTTCTCAGTACAGTAGAAGAGAAGGTTTTCTGCTGAGAGATAAATATGAAGTTGGGAGCTTGAGGATAGGAAAAAATAAAGAGATAGCATATAAAATATTAAAAGGAACAACAAGGGGATGTTGAGCAAATGGATATGATGTGTAAGGAGTGGTCTCTTCCCTCTCAATCATGCCTTGTTCATGTCTCTAAACATTCTCTTTTCAAGACAGTTAAATTCCGCTTTGTAGCGATCCTCGAATGCCCTCCCTTAAGCCCTCATTCTTAATGAGTTCTTCTTTTGTCAATTTCCTAAATCACTCAGAGGAGCAGTGAAAAGGAATAAGATTGTTGAGCAAGGAATCAGAAAACTTAGATTCTAGTCTTAGCTCTGCATGCAGCTTTTATCATCTCTCATCCCATTTGCTTCATTTGTAAGTGAGTTCAGGGTTACTGAACTCAAATACAGACAAATCCCTGTGGGTGGTATATTGACTTAGAAAACAAAAATTAATACTATGTTGCATTGTATGTGGGTTTTGCAGGCCTCTTGCTTCAGATTCTGAGTTTGATACCTCTGATTCTATGATTATTATGTGTGCTACTCATTTCATACTTAGTATATACTATCATCAATGGGCAGGAATCTCTTAATATAACTTTCCTGTCTCCCAAGTTGAATTGTAAACTCTTAGAGGGATGAGACCATGTCTAATGCCTTAGATATGGTAAACACTAAATAAATTTTGATAAATTGATAAATATCTACTAAGTAACTAAATATGATAGCTTAAAATAATGTTTATCACGTGGAGGGTATTGAATTAATCTTTTTTTTTGGGGGGGGGAGATAGGCAATGGGGTTAAGTGACTTGCCCCAGGGTCACACAGCTAGTGTTATGTGTTTGAGGCTGAATTTGAACTCAGGTCCTCCCGAATCCAGAGCCAGTGCTCTATCCACTGTGCCACCTAGCTGCCGCCAGTTAATCAGTTTTGAACCCACTTTAATGTACCATTATCTAGTCTACATCTTTCTACTTTACTCACAAAATTATACATACACATATAACATTTACATTTGTTGATGAAAGCAAGCTCTATATTCTCACATACATTTTATATATGAGGAAACTGAGACATATAGAGGCAATGTGAGCCAGGCTTATGTTCAGAGATTTTCCACATTATGTCGTAGCTAGGGTTTTGTAACAGTATCAAAGGATCACAGATTTAAATTTAGCAGGGGACCTTAAAGTTCATGGGTGCCTAATGTCTTCATTTTACATTTAAGAAAACTGAGTCCCAAAGGGGTAAACTGACTTGTCTAAATTCGCACAGGCAGTGTCAGAGCTGGGATGGGAACCAAGGTTCTTTGATTCCAAACCCCATATCCTTTTCCCCAGAATACTCTGCCTTAAGCAAACTGCCATTTTTTTTTCTTTCTTCTTTGTAACTACTATACTTTGCATATAGGAAGCACTTAATGCTCACTGAATTGAATTTATAATGCTTCTTCTGATGCATTCCCCCTTCAATGAGTTTTCTAAGTGCATCTGTTAAAGGGGATTCAGATCCTATGTCAGAAAGGGACAGCTCAGCCAGGTATCTATCATTTTATAGATGAGGAAGATAAACCAGCAAGATCTTTAATAGCTTGCCCCAGGTCAACCAGTAAGTAAATGAACAGATCTCCTGACTTTAGTGCTGTGTTCTTTCATCTATATTACACTGACTTCCAAACTTAGAACATACTGCAAAATTCAATGACCTAAAATTTCCAAGTAAAGTCTCCCATTGAAGGGATGATAAAAATGGGAAATAATTTCATAACAAGGTAAAACCCCTAATATTGGCTAAGGCTCAATGCTGAAGAATCATGAGGAAACAGGAACAACTAGTATATGAAGTAACATAAACAATTTTGCTTTATTTCTTACCAATGCTCATGTTCAAGAGACACTGGGATGTTTAGCTCTGTTTCAATTTTCATTACTGGGATGTTTATTTCATCATGTAGGTTAATATCCCAAGGAAATTTCTGAGAATTATATTAACTCGTAGTATGCTAACCTTTATATAGTGATTATTTGCAAAGCACTGTGCTAAGAACTTTATAATTATTATTTCATTTGATCTTCACAACAACCATAGGATGTAGGTGCTATTATTATAATACCCATTTTTCAGATGATGAAACTGATGCAAATATAGGTCAAGTGACTTGCCCAGAGTTACCAGTTAGTAAATATCTGAAGAGAGAATTGAACTCAGATCTTTCTGACTCCAGGAACAGAACTCTATCACTATGCCATTTAGCTGCTTGGACAAGATGTTAGAAAATATTCTTTAACTGAGTATAGCAGAAATCTGTGTGACTACGTCAATTTGACTAAGGAGAAAGAGGTAAATTAGATAATTTAACAAGTGTTTTCCATCTAGAATCCAATGATGATAGTGAACTCTCCAATAATACACAAACGGCTTCTTGTAGGAAAGTCAATGGTTTATAATATTTCAGTGAAGAGTAGAATTCCCATTTGTTCTTCCATAAATATATTCATCTATATTTCAGTCTCTATAGCTATAAATATCAAATCATACTATTGATGGGGCTCCAAAGTTAACATTTACCTAATTAGTCCTGATTGACTTATTCAATTTTCAAAGCATGTTTTCTCAGAGGATCTCATAGAATCACTAAAGTTTAGACTAATCCTGCATCTCTTTTTAAGGAGGGGAGAGTGGGTAAGAGAAAACAAAGAAAGTGCATTTAGAATCTGAAGGGCACGTGAAATATCCTAAAATGAAAAATTCTCAATAGTTTTCCAAGTCTCCTTTTCTAATGCTTTACTGTGAATGGAGATTATATTCCATGTATCTCAGATGAGAAGACTGCATTCTGTACGTGTTAATGAGACCAAGAATACAAACAGGAACTTTTTTTTTAAAAGGTAAAACAAGAATTCATAATGCATAAAAACAAAGTGGATTTGTAGTCAGAGGACCTTGGTTCACTTAACAAATTTACTTCTTACTACCTCTGGGATGTGTCCTTGAGCACGTAAGCCTTTTCTGACTTTGCTTCTTTATTTTAATAATTTAGGCTAGATCATGGGTTTTTAACCTTTCTTTGTTCTATGCCTCTTCAAGTCATCCAATGATAGCTCCTCAGAATAAGGTTTTTCAAAGCATAGATAAAAAATCTACACATGTGAATGTCTGTATGAGAATACATATATTACAAAAGAAATTAATTTTATTAAAATGATTATCAATTTTTTTAAAATGGAAATTAATGGAACCCAGATTAATAACTCTTAGACTAAATTATCTCTCATAATCTAATTCTACATCTTATGATCATACGACTTTCAGCTCTGTTCTAATGTTACTTTATTACAATCATGTTAGAGTGGCTATTTTCAGATTTTCAGTTCAGAGAATAGGCAGTTGTCAAAGCACTGCAGTTTCTTTTCTTATTGTATTTAAAAATATATTAGTATTTTATTTTTCCCCAGTTACATGTAAAAATGAATTTTAAAATGTTTTTAAACTTTAAGTTTCATATTCTCTCCCTTCTTCCCTACCCAACCCACTCCCATTGAGAAAGCAAGCAATTCAATATATATTATACATGTGTAGTCATACAAAACATTTCTATATCAGTCATGTGGTGAAAAAAAACATGTACCCCCTCCAAAAAAAAAAACTTCTAAAAAAGATAAAGTTAAAAAAAGTGTGCTTCAGTCTGTATTCAGACACCATCAGTCCTTTCTCTGGGAATAGATAGCATTTTTCATAACAAGTCCTTTTGTGTTGTCTTGGATCATTGTATTACTGAGTATAGCAAAGTCACTCATAGCTAATCATCTTATTATATGGCTGTTACTTTGTACATGGTATATTTCATTTTGTATCAACTTCTTTAATTCTTTCCAGGTCTTTCTGAGAGTATCCTACTCATCACTTCTTATAGCACAGTAGTAGTCCATCATAACCACATACCACAATTTGTTCAGCCATTCCTTAATTGATGGGCATCCCCACAATTTCCAATTCCTTGCCATCAGAAAAGAGCTGCTATAAATGTTTTTGTACATATGGGTCTTTTTTTCCCCCTTTTTCCTTTTTATCTCTTGGAATGCAGACCTAGTAGTGGTATAACTAAGTCAAAGAGTATACATGGTGTTTTAGCCCTTTGGACAAGTTTCCAAATTATTCTACAGAATGGTTGAATCACTTACAACTCCACCAACAGTGCATTAATGTCTCATTTTTCCCACATCTCTTCCTTTTCTGTCTGATTAGCCAATCTAATAGCTATGAGGTAATACTTTTGTGCATCATTTTCCATTTGGCCAATTCTACTTAACAAGGAGTTTTTTTTTTCTTCAGTGAATTTTTTCTGCCTCATTTTCCACCTGTCTAGTTCTGCTTTTTAAGACGTTCTTCTCCTCATTGCCTTTTTGTGCCTCTTTTACCATTTGGCCTAGTCTGTTTTTTAAGATGCTATTTTCTACAGTACTTTGTGTGTGTGTGTGTGTGTCTCCTTTATCAAGTTGCTGACTTGTTTTTCCATGATTTTCTTATATCACTCTCATTTCTTTCTCCAATTTTCCTCTACCTGTCTTACTTGATTTTCAAAATCCTTTTTGAGCTCTTCCATGGCCTGAGGCTAATTCATTTTTTTGGGGGGGAGGCTTTGGATGTAGCAGTTTGACTTCGTTTCTTCTTCTGAGTGTATGTTTTGATCTTCCTTGTCACCATATGAACTTTGTATGGTCAAATTTTTTTCTGTTGTTTGTTCTTTTTCTTAGACTGTTTCTTGGCTTTTAACTCTTTTTTAAAGTAGAGTTCTACTTCCAGGGTAAAGGGCACACTGTCAAGCTTCTGGGGTTTTGTGTAACTGCTTTCAGAGATACTTCTAGAGCCCTGTAAGTTTTCAGTCCTTCCAAGGTGGTGTTACCTAAGGAAAGGAGTGTTTACTTCTCTGCTGGCCTGTGCTCTGGTCTGTGAGGAACCACAAGCACTCTTTTCTGCTGTGGAACTGTGATGAGGTTCCCCATTTCACTGCTGCCATAAGCTCTGCTAATGCTTCTCCTTGCCCTTGGACTGCTACCCAAGACTGTGACCCAGGTGTGAGTATGGGCAAAGCAATTGAGTTCTGCTCCCAGTGCTAGCAAAGAGACCCCTGTAATCTCCTTCTGACCAATTGTTCAACCCCCTTTATATCTGTAGACTGAGAGCTTCAGAAGCAGTAACTGCCACTGTTGATTCAATGGCTCCCAAGGCCTGCTCCTGGTTTGTTGAGGTTGGCTTTGTGCTAGAAGGTCTGTGCTAGACTATGCTCCACTCTCACCTTGGTGCAACAGACATTTCCTGCTTACCTTTTAAGTTGTCTTAGGCTAGAAAATTACTTCACCCTGTCCTTTTATGCAATCTGCTGCTCTAGCAACTGTTTTATGGCATTATTTAAAAATATTTGAGGTGTTTGGTTGAGGGATCAGGCAAGTTGTTGAATAAATAGGTATTTAAATACCAGTTGAAATGGGACTGACTTAGCTTTCGCATATTATAACAAGCCTTACCTTCTTGTACTCAGTGTGGTTTTTGTTGCCACTCATTTTATTAGAGAATGCCTGTTGGAAGTAGCACTTAGACAATAGATGACAGTCATTACAGTGTACTTCTCAGTGACATCAATAGCTAAGAAGTTAATAGGTACAAGGTAATGATGGCTTCTGTTTAGCTAGCAGAATGTCTTGGAAGATCAAAGCAATTTGCAAGGAGGAAATTAAATGATAGAGTTGAGAATAAAATTGAATTCTAAATAATTGTTAGAGATTTAGAATGCAGTGGGGCCAGAAATTCTAATCAGTTGTATGAGTCAAAATATACTCAGACTAAACTATAAGGAAATCAAATGATATAATAACAACAAGCTGGGGGTGGGAGGGCGTCAATATTGAGTTATATAGGGAGTTATGAGATGAAAACTCGATCAGAAGTCACGAATTTTGGATTCTAGTACTGACTCTGCTTTAAAGGGGCTATGTAACTATGAGCAGTTCACTAAAACTTTCTGGATGTTTCCTCATTTTTTAAATGGGAGGGTTCACTTAGATTAATATGTTTCCATAACAGCTTTGATTTTCCATAACTTGACTGCTCTCTATCCAGGTAAAAAGACTGATCAGAGGAAGTGGGTGAGGGCATCATGATTAAATCTGACAATTCCACGTCCTCTGACAGATAGCATGGAAATCAAAAGAATGTATGTGTGTGTGCATGTGTGTGTGTGTGTGTGTGTGTGTGTGTAGATTCCTAACATTAGCAGTGGTAGAGGTTTTTTTTTAATTATTTATATTATTTTAGTTTTATGGGGGCATTGGGGTGTGAAGGGAAGAAGGGGAAAAGACAAAGAGAGAGAATAAGAGAAACAAAGAGAGAGACAGAGAGACAGAGAAAGAGAGAGAAAGAGAGAGAATTTCATCCTTTCCTCTTTTCCTGCACCTACCAGAGGAGAAAACAAGTCTCTCTCCCATCTATTAAAATACTAGATATGAGGTCTCAGAAATTATCTAGTTTAAAACTTCCCTGAATTATGAATCTCATTTATATTATCTCTGATATGTGATCAACCTGTGCTTATTTGAAGTCCTCCTGAAGGTAACAATTCATATTTTTATAGTTCTAGTTCTTCTCTACATTAAGTTAAAATCTACCTTCTTGAATCTTTCCATCATCAATCCTAATTCTAGGCTATGGAAATAAGTAAAATAAAACTTTAATATCATTTCTTTATAACAAATTCTTCAAATTATTAAAGAAAGACCATATCCTAATTTTTTTTTTTCTAGCTAGATATACCTATGGTTTTTTTTTATTCCAGTCTTATATATCATGACTGAATAACCACACTATAATCATGGCTTTTTTTGGAATACACTATGTTTCATTCTCTTTCTAAAATGTGTTATTTCTTAGAACTGAAAATACTACTTCAGATATGTTCTAAACATTATGCATTGGCCCTTCTATGTCCTCTACATGAATATGCTACTATTGTAGGTTAACATCACATTAGGTTTACTTATCTAATATGACACTCTGTGGACTCATATTGAGTTTGAAGTTTACCAAGTCTCATAATTCATATATATATATATATATATATATACACTCCCATACAGGCCATCTCAGCTTGTTTTTGTATTGTTTATTTTGTGAACTTAAATTACAAGACGATATTTATTCCTATTCAATTTCACTTTAATTGGCTTATTTTCTTGACTTGTGAAAAAACTTTTAGAATGTTGATTTGTTATCTGGTATATAAATTGTTCTCTTGGTTCCATGTCATTAATTAATTTGTTATGCAAGACATCTATGGTACAATTGATTTATTTAAAAAACATGTTTCACAAACCAGGGTCAAAGCTAGAGTCCTTGGGTTTTCCAATGGAGCCTTCCATTCAAGTCCATATGATTACTGATTTAGAGTAGGAAGGAATATTAGATGTCATCTAGTCTTAATTTTTTTTTTTGTTAAGTATATGAGAAAATGGTGATGTGGAGAAGCTAACCACCTCTGAATTTGTTACAGAAATAGGTTAAAGCAAGTATGGTAAAGGACAGGCAAAGTACTTAGAGAAGTCGATCCTCCATCAATCAACCAATAAACATGTATTTATATAAAAAAAACAACTATGTGCCAGATATTTTGCTAGGGATATAAAGATCAATGAAACAGTCTCTTCTTTTAAAGGGCTCATATTTTATCAGGAAAATAATAGGCATATAAATAAGCATACTTCTGGTGAAAAAAAGATAACTTTGAAAAGTTGGTATGGATTGATTAATCATCAAATATGGTAGGGGGTCATTTGATTAGTTCTGACTTTACATAAATGTTCGAGTTTATCCAGTTCAAATCTCTCCATCTTGTACATAAGACATGTCAAGTCCTTTTTGAAAGACAGGTATACTTTATGAATGTCATTTCCTGAAACTACCATTTCAGTATCCTAGTCAAAAAAGGGGAAATGAAGTTAGTCTGGCATCACCTCTTCTCGATGAATATATGCAGTTATGAACTTATGCAGCTACATTGCAATGTGTCTGGCACTGTGGTCCCAGTGAGACAAGTGTTCAGCTAACTGCTCCATGTCTAAGGGATGCATATCACTGCCAAGCAAGGACATACCATGCCTTATTTTTTTTTTCCATCTAGCTCAAGACTGACACACACCAGAGCCTTTTTAAAATAGAACCATCAGCAGCACAAAGGCCAACTTTCATTCTTTGCAGGGGTTACCATAGATACCAAGAGTGTATCAGACAAACTGCGGGTAAATTCACCTAATTGGATTTTGATAAGGATGAAGGAAATGCAATACTGACCTTTCTTGCATTTCTCTGTTTACATAGATTATAGCTAATTGTCCTTGATTACTAGTAGACTTTTACATAGTGGCTCACATGCAGCTTTTTTGATGTCATTGCTGTTAATTTCCTGGCATTTTGCTTCATAATAACTATATGAGGTGGGTGGCTATTTAGCCTCTGTTAGTCTCATGAAAATCTCAGAGAGGTTAACATGATCTAAATAAACCAGCAGAGCACTCTTTTAGCTGCAGTTTAGATTGGCACTCTCAGTCCCAGAGAACATATCAAAGGCAATAATATTTTCTAATTTTCTTAGTCACACAGTGCTAGAAGAGAATATAAGGGTCATGACTAAATCTCAGATCAATACTGAGGGGATTTGGCTCTAGGAGAGAATTTGTAAATAGCCAAACTAGGCTAAATAAAAAGGGAATTTTTATTTAAAACCTCACAGATTCATTTAAAAAAAAATTCATTTTTTTATCCACTCAGTGAAGCACAGCTTCTAATCTGTTTGTTTCAATTAAATTCGACAAGCATTTAGTAAGTGCTATTTGCAATAAACTATTTTATGTACTAGGAATATAATAATTACAAAAACAATGAAATATTTCTTGCCCTCAGAGAACACATATTACACTGGGTAGTCTATGGCATATATGCAAATAGATAAAAGACATTTAGAGATGATGAGAAAGAAGGACAAAAATTTTAAGAGTTCTTTAAGGTGGGAGAAAGCAGGTTCAACTGGGAGATGAGAGAAGACTTTATGTAAACAGCAATAATAATTGAGCCCAGACTTTGAGGAAGATGAGGATTCTGTAAGACAGATTTGAGGAGAAATTTCATTTTAGATATGAGGGAATAACTTGTGAGAACACACTGAAGAAAGAAATGGATTGCTGAGGTTGAGAAATAGTTTTCCTGTTTTTTTTTTCTTGTAGGTAAAGTATACAAAGTGAGATAATGCTAAATATGATTAGAAAGATAGTTGGAGGGCCTCACACACCACATTTAGTTTGTGTTTTATCCTAGGGGCTATTGGGAGTAAGGGAGTTGTATAACCTGTCCTGTTCTTTAGGAAAATTATTTTGGCAGTTATATGAAGGACAGATTTAGAGAGTGTAGGCAAAGGAACCAGGAAGGATATTACAATAATTCAAGTGAGAAGAAATGGGCAATGTGAAGAGAATGAACATGATGTCTATGACTTTCACAGAGCTCAAATTGAATGGATTTGAAATTTGCAACTAGATGTAGGTGAGTAAGAGGAAAGAGTCAAACATTACTTTGAGGTGACAGTCTTTAAGATTAGGCAAATGAAGTTTACTCTCAACAGAATTAGGGCATTTTAGACATGATATGAGTCTAGAGGGGAAGATTATGAGTAAAGTTTAGAAGTATTGAATGTGAGATGCTAAAGGGACATCCAAGTGGAGGGATCCAGGAATTGACAATGCTAGCCTGAAGCTCAAAAGAGATATTAGGGATAATTTTGCATATTTGAGAAAAAATTCCCCACCAGTGATATTTGAGCTCATGGAAACTAATGAGAGAAGCAAAATATAGAGTGTAAATAGAGGAAAGAGGACCTAGACAGAGCACTGGGGGACACATACCCCATCTGTCCTCTTCTTTCCATTCTTAGAGCCATAGCCCAAGTCCACCAACTCATTACCTCTGACACTGACTACTTTAATAAACTCTAAATTTGACTCCTTACCTCCAGTCTGTTCCCTCTCCAATGTATCCCTCTCCAGCTGCCAAATATTTTTTTTACCCTAAAACCCAAGTCTTACTACCTCTCTCTACTCAATAAATTCTATTGTCCCTCTATTACCTAGAGGTTCAAAAAGAAAAAAAAATTAGTCTGCTTGGTTTTTACAGCCTTTCACAATTTGCCTCCAACCTATGTTTTGAGTCTTATTATACCTTACTCATCTTCACAAACTCTGTAATCCAGCAAAAGTAACTTTCTTTTTGCTGCCTTTTGACACTCTATCTTCTTTCACTATAACTTTTTCTGCTGGCTATCTTCCTTGCCTCCCAGCATCTCAGCTTCAAAAGAATGCTGGCTTCCTTCAAAACTCATCTCAAGTATTTGAGAATCACAGAATTTGATAACTGAAGGGGACTTTCATTGGCCATCTAGTCTAATCCATACCCAGAAAGAATTCCCAGAATAATAATACCTTTTTCAGTGAAACAAAAAGAAAAGAAAAATTATCTTATATTTCTCATCTGTGTGTGTGTGTGTGTGTGTGTGTGTGTGTGTGTGTGTGTGTGCAGGTATGCTATTCTGTTCATATGATTGCCCAGACAAAATCTAATTTCCTTGAGGTCAGGGTCTATTTCCTTTGAGCATTGTATGTCCAGGACCTAGAACAGTGCATGACTTTAAAAAAAATGCCTCTAGATTGATTCATTGATCTGTCAACTGATTGATAGATACAGATAGATAATTAACTCTGGAAGACTCTGATCAAGGTTAGCAAGACTGAAGAATGAGGTATTCATTTGGGCAATGATGAAGTATCCTGAGTGGAACTTTAGTCACAGTGGAAACTCTACTTTTCCTGGGTAATCATTTGCCCATTGAAACCATATTGAATGATACAAAAATTTCAGAAAATCTTGGCTCTATCTTTAGTCATAGCTTTTACAAAAGGAAGCTAGACATATGGGAAGAACCAAAGTTAAAAGGTTCAGATAGAAGAGCTCTGCCCAGAGAAAGATTTTCACTTCCCAGAGGGAAATAAAGGAGTGGGGATAGCTGCAAGGTTCATTCATGAAATTATATGGCTTCAGGAGTTGAATGAAACACATGATAAAGAGAATAGAGGCATATAGGGGTCAAAGTGACAAAAAAAAAGTATCTGGGATTAAATCTTCTAGATACACAGGAAGAGTTCCTGGATGATACATCGTTCCTAGACCATTGCCAGTGACCCAGACCCAAACAAAAGTCAGAGCTGAAGAGTAACAAGAAACAGCACCATGATGTGGAAAATTAAATTTGACCTTGCTCTCTAGCAATACTTGATGAAGGCTTAGTCTCTTTTATCCTTTCCCCTCTTTGAAGTCATCAAATAGAGAATAAAATTATGAATCTAGAGGACTATTTGTATCCATGGAGGAAGTAGAGCTCATAAGAGCAATGGGTTGGTTGACTCTTGATTTCCCACACATACACGCCATACAGGTTTGATAATGTGAGTGACTTCAATTGCTTTAAAGCTAAGGATTATTGTAGAGATCCTGATAAATAAAGAAAGAGTCCAACTATCAACTGTAATTGCTTTCTGCTGGATTACAGTGTAGTTCTGAAAAGTTTGGAAGTCCACTGGAGAAGAACGAATAATTATTTTGGGTATTTTTTATACTCTATTTTTTGTTGCATATTTGTTCAATTAAATAAAACCTGTTCTTTTTTCATTGTATTGTTAGCCTGAGTGCTTGCATAGGAGCTGAAGCCCCTTTTAACTTTTCCATATAGATCAAGATACAAACGAAATAGTAATGACATTCCCAAGAAGTGTTGTTGTTCAATTGTTTCAGTTGTCTCTGATTCTTTGTATCTACATTTGAGGTTTTCTTGGCAAAGGTACTGGAATGGTTTGTCATTTCCTTTTCTAGCTTATTTTATAGGTGAGGAAACTAAGGCAAACAGCATTAAGCAATTTGTCCAGAGTCACAAAGCTTGTAAGTATCTAATGTCGCATTTGAACTCAGGTCTTCCTGACTTCAGGTCCAGCACTTTATCCACTGTACCATCCTTCTACCCCCTCCCCAAAAGTACTGATATAAAGGGGCAGCTGGGTGGTGCAATGGATAGAGCTCAAGCCTTGGAGTCAGGAGGAACTGAGTTCAAATCTGGCCTCAGGTGCATTATACTTACTAGCTGTGTGGCCTTGGGCAAGTCACTTAACCCCATTGCCTAGCAAAATAAAAAAAAATGTACTGATATAAATGATTTTTACATATGCTTTTTCTCTCCTTTGCTTCTTCAAAGTATCTATCTAATAAGGGCATTTCTGAGCTAACAGATAATGCGCAGTGATTTGAGGACAGGAGATTAATTCTAAATTAGTTTACAGAATGTTTGGATACTTGGTAGGGTGAGCACCTATGCATGTGAGCACATACACACATACACACATGGGAACAATAGGACATTACTATATCTAACCTCTTATTTCTAATCTCTGGCCATCACCTTCATTATATTTTTTGTCTTCTTTGCCTCTATGGTGGATATAATGTAGGACCTCACTTCTTTGAATTGACTTTTCTCTGATTATAAGAGATTTGAAGGAAAAAAATCTTGCCCTATTCCTAACTTCCTAATCCCATTTTACCATTGAAGAAACTGAGGCCAATTGTGACTTGCTTAGGGTCACACAGCTAATAAGTTATCTGAGACCATATGTGAACTTAAGTCTTTGTGATTCCAGGCCTGGAACTCTATTTTTGCACCAGTTTGCAGGAGTTTTCTAGGAATGCTTTTGAAAGCCAAACACAGTATTTTCTATTTAATCCTAGAAGAAGTAAGGAACAACTGGAATTTAGTGAATAAAGGTTTCTATGGGCAGACTACTTTTTTAGGATGATCACTTTGGTATCTGCGTGGAGCAGGGATTAGAATAGTGAGAGACTTTATGCAGGGAGACCAATTTGAAGGGTATTGGAAGAGTCTAGGGGTAAGAAGATGACTACATAAAGGTTGTGGTAGTGTCAGAGCATAGGGGGCTTATACTCAGGATGTGCACCACCATCTACCTAGTAATCCAGGATTGCAACCCAGGCATCATCTTCAAATCCTTATTGTCTGTTATCCCCCATATTCAGCCTTTTGTGAAGGCTTATCAATTCTATTTCCCAAACATTTTGGGAGACTACTATTTTGTTCATTTGCAATAACTCTGGCTTTGCTCATGAACAGCTTTTCTACTTGCTCATAGGCTTCTTTAAGACTACTTGTGTTGTACTTTTGAAAGATGAATGTCTGGTGCTTATTTCATCCTCTATATTATAGTAATTTGTCCTTTACCTATTTACAGTCTTGGTATGTTTTCTTACTATTTCTAATACCTCAGGGCATCCAGTTCTGCATACAAAATATTACATTAGTGACCACAGATGATATCTTGGAAGACTACCAGTAGTATCATTCTATAGGCCCTACCCTGGTTCAGAGTAAGATTGCATTAGATACTGCACCTTAGTCATTCTCTCTTATAGATAAACCAAAAGATTTAAAGCTGCAACAACCTCCCTACTACTTCAATATGGTAGGGGTAGCATTGAAGAGTTGTCATCTGTACAAACTCTGTAGGATCATCAGTAACATCTCAGTATCTTTAGATTTCTACTGTGCCTTGAGTAATAACTTTGCTGATCTCTGTAACTGCCTAGACTACTTACTCCACATTTCCTTTATTCTCTTTACAATTAGTAACTTTACTTGAGGAAATATTGTGTATCGAGAAGAGCACTGGAATGGAGTCAGGACATTTGGGCAATGACAGTAGCAGTTAGATTTCTGGAATTAGAATTAATAATCCCTGGGTGTCAATCCTGCCCCTCACACTAGCTGTGTGACCCCAGGAAAGTCAATTAACCTCTTTGAGCCTTAGCCTTTTTTCTATGAGGGAAATAATATCTATCATGACTTTTCACAAAGTTTTTGTGGGAAAATATTTTATTCAAATTAAGTGAATTACATAAATGTGAATTATTACTCTTAATTTAAGTCACATGGAACTCATTATCTTGCAAGGTAGCCCACTTCTCTTTTTCAGAGCTCTAATAATTTGAAAGTTCTTCAATGAAGCCAAATTCTGTATTGCTGTAGCTTCGACTTGTTGGTCACATTTTTTCCTTGTTAGTTACACAGAGTATGTTCTATTTTGGCATTACATTGCTTCAAATGTGTAATGCCAGAGATGATAATCTATCTTTAATGCTTCTTTTCTCCAGGAAAAATGTCTCAATTATCTTCAATGTCTCTTCACATTATATGTTTTTCAGATCTTTCATCATTTTGATTCTCCTCTGGATGCGTTAACAATCTGTCAGTGTTACCAAATACCTGCATCCAGAATGGTCCAAACATTTCAAGTAGTTACCTTTCTTTCTCTGGATGCTATATTTCCCTTAAATAAAGTCAATGAGGGTGTATTAGTTTTGCTTATATTTTGTTTGCTTCTTTTTAAATAGCTGTGTCATGCCATTAGCTCTGATTGTACTTGAGATCGCCTAGGACTTTGAAGTGTTTTTCATGTGAATTTCAGTTAAGAACATTCTGTTCTATCTTTGCCAGAAAACATTTTGTCTTTCACTCACATTTTTATTTCAGCACTTCAATAACCAATTAAATGAAATTGGAGTTTTTATTAGCTTCACTTTTGTGTTTTACACTTAAGTGGATAAGGAAAAAATTCTCATTAAAAAGTATTTGAGGACCATTACCAGGTGAGAGTCAATAAAAAGAATATACCTGAGTTATCCTTCTTATGAATACCTCCACATTTGGTAAGGTGTGCACCTATGTATATGAGCACATACACACATGGGAATATCTGGGCATAAAGGTTATTTTTTTAAAAGGTAGCAATAAAGCAAGATTAAATTTAAAACAACACTAATAACAACAAATCCAAGTTCTTGAATATGAGTGTCTCCTAAGCACCTGCCTTCAAATAAGTTTCAAAGTTTTGCTTTTTGTTGTCATTACAAAGGCAGGGATTTTCACATGTTTCAGTAAGTTTGAAATGGCCTTACATTTGTTTCACTATTTGAGCAAATTGGATCTGTTCATTCTTATATGAACACAGACTTTTAATTCCAAAATTCAAAAATATAACATACTATACAGACATAATGCATATATGTGTGTATATATGTATGTATGTTTATTTCATATATAGTATAACAGGTGTATATGGGTAGTGGGTATGCCTAGCCATATACCTAGAGAAGCCTTTTCTCTCTTTTTACTCCCTTCTTGACATGGAAGTCCTTAGAAAAAGTTAAAAATCATCATTACCTCAGTTCTCATATGGAAAGACTTAAATTTTCCCGAGCTATGCTTTTCAATTTGGCCTTTGGGAGAATGGAGGAAGATCAGACAGAGTGGAGAAAGGTATATGCAAAGACAGAGGCTCCATTCAGTCCTTGGTAGAAGGGCTTTGCAAACACGTTGCCCTTCCAGATAATCATAAAGTCAATCCAGGAGCTGAAAAAAAATGCAACTAAATGCAGTGGAGCAATGGGAAATTCATTTTAATAAGGGAAGAATTCCTGGACCAAATGAAGAGTGGAGAAAGCATTGAATTAGGAATCAGAGGGCTCGAGACAAAATCACACTTCTGTCCCTTAACTCTCTGTGTGACCTCAGACAAGTCACATAATCTCTCTAAGACTCAGTTTGCTCATCTATAAAATGAGAGTTGAACTAGATTGTCCCTTTGAGCTTTAGACTCATAATCCAAAACAAGTGAAGTCAACAAACATTTATAAAGCACTTACTCTGTGATAGAAATGGTGTTAACAGCTAGGGATACAAAGAAACTCACATTCTAAGGAGAGATACAACATGCAAAGCATTGTGTTAACTTAATCTCTCTCTCTGTCTCTCTCTCTCTAACGAATTGGAAATAATCATAGAAGGAGGGCATTAGGGAAAAGCTTTTTTGCAGAGGGTGAGATTTTATCTGGGCCTTGGAGGAAGACAGAAGGTAGAAAGAATAGAGGGAATTCCGTGTTTGGGGGATGGCTAATGAAATTCAGAGTCAGGAATGGAGCATTTGTGAGATGAATAGCCACTGCCACTGGATCAGAGTACACTGAGGATAAAAATATTAGAAAAGTAGGAAGAAGATAAGGTATGAAGGGTTGTGGAAAGCCAAATGGACAATTTTCTATTTGATTGTATGATCTTTCTTCCATAGATCATGTATAAAGGGTAGCACTTCTCCCAAAATTTTTTCTTCACTGATTTGAAAGTAAAAGTTTCATTAAAGTTTCATTCCTTTGGGAAATTGAAGACTTTAGATACTAGAGGTACCTATTAAAATACAAATATCTCATCTAACAGTGTCAGCCCTCATAACTTAAATTTAAGAACACCTTATCAAGGATCAACAGAAATGATCCACAGAAAAGGCCTTGAGGTCCAGAAGTGAGAGGAGAAAAATAAAACCTCAAACTTACTGATAGAACTTTTCAAGATAGAGCAAAGGATGCCAAAAAGAAACCCATTTACATGAGAGTTTTGTTTAGTGCCATTTCTTCTCACAATTGTATCAATATATGTCTATATCTGCTACCACATCCCTCCTTTAAGCAGATTAATTTATTTATTATATCCATAATCTGACACATCTGTCATCTTGAACTGGTCCCACCCTCTGTTTGGCACCTACTTCAGCATGAACTATATGAGATATCTTGGATGAAATAGTACCTATTTCTAGTATGGCTCTGATGTTGGGCATACAACTCTTTTTTCCCTAATGCCCTCCCTCTATGATTATTTCCAATTCATTAGAGAGAGAGAAGAGAGAGAGACAGAGAGAGAGATTAAGTTAATACAATGCTTTGCATGTTGTATCCCTCCTTAGAATGTGAGTTTCTTTGTATCCCTAGCTGTTAACACCATTTCTATCACAGAGTAAGTGCTTTATAAATGTTTGTTGACTTCACTTGTTTTGGATTATGAGTCTAAAGCTCAAATCGACAATCTAGTTCAACTCTCATTTTATAGATGAGCAAACTGAGTCTTAGAGAGATTATGTGACTTGTCTGAGGTCACACAGAGAGTTAAGGGACAGAAGTGTGATTTTGTCTTGAGCCCTCTGATTCCTAATCCAAAGCTTTCTCCACTCCACATATGGCTCTGAGTTATGGTCTCTATACTCATTTTTGGTAATAAATGTCTATGACTCTGTATGGCTGTCCAGCTTTTGACACCACTCTGTCATTGTAACTTCCAGTACCTCTAAGCTCACTAAACCAGAGCACCCCATCTCAATCGTATCCAACAAATTATACATACTCCAACCTCATGTCTATATCTACCTTATCTTGTGTTTCATAACTTATCTTGGCTCTACTGCTCCTGCCTTTCTACCATTTCTCTATTCTCCATGAACATATTCTAGTGAAAAGAACACTGAATTCGGAATCATAAGACCTGGGTTCAAATTCATATTAACTATGTGACTTGGGAAGATCACTTTATTTCAAAAGGACTCAATTTCTTCTCTAATACAAGATGGTTAGACTGCATGAACTCTAAGATCTTTTTTAACTCTATTCTATTCTATGGCATAAACTAATTATTTATGTCTTTGTAGAGTCACTTTAAAAAAAAAATAGAAACTCTGGTTAAGCAACATTTTCAGAATGATTTTACCCTGTGCCCTGTTCAGAAAATGATGAATTTTCTAGGACATTCTTAATGAAATGAGAAGTTAAAATGTGGCTGTGATGTAAAAACTGGCCATTAGAGGCAGTGGTGAGCAGCATCTCCCTCTTGAGTCTAGACGGATGACTGCTGTTTTGATAGTTTCCTTTCTTTTTTTGACTGATGAAAATGAAGGACAAACCACAAGCCACATATAAATAGGACTGCTTTCAGCACTTATTTCTTTCAACATGTCACTTGTCACCTCCTTCTTACTTGGTCCTCAGCTACTTGGAGTCTAAAGACTAGAGATAAATACAACTGTGTGAACACTTATTCTGTCTCTTTTTTAGATTATTTTTAAAGAATGTGTCAGAATACTATGTCTACTTCAATTGTAAAAGACTCCAGTGCTGGGAATTCCATTATTTCCATTAAAAAGGGCTATTTACTACCATACCTAGTCTTGATGTATCTTTCAATTTTTTTTTTTGAGTATTTCATCAAGGTCCTGAACCTGGCAACTCTGTATATTATTATTTTTGTGTAGTATCGTATCAAAAGCCTTCATAAACTCTGACTAAATTAAATCTCTTTTCCACCTCTTCCCTTTTCATTGTTCCTTTTACCAAGCAATGAACTTACTTCTTTATTATGCCTTTTCTTTTAATAAAAAAAAAAAATCTCAGTCATCTACTTATGGAAAGAAGCAGTCAGAAATGGGATATGGGAGTGAAATCATTCATTCCAGATATTAAATTTGACATCCATCAATTTTGCCATTACTCCATTTCTCTCAACATTTAATATAATGTATCCATGAAAACAAAATTATAAGAATAATAGCAATGGTAATGATAATGACTATAATAGCACCACCACCAACACCACAAATAATATATCACTTTATACTTATAAAATGTTCTATAATTTTTCAAAATATATTATTTCATTTGATTTCATAGGTATCATTTCATTTTATCTTCATAACAGCTTTATGGAAATGGCATGGGAGGCATTATTATTTATATTTTGAAGCTTGAGAAATTGGGTTTGGTGAGGCTAAGTGAATTGCTGAAGGTTACATAACTATAGTATGATAGAAAGAAGCCTAGGACCAAGATGTTCTGTCTCCTATCCTAATACTCCACAAAAACAGAAAGTATTTATCCAGTGCTTGCTAGGTACAGAGTATGATACTTTTGGAAATAATAACATTTATTATTTAAGACTCCTATGGAAAAAAACTTCCACTTCCAATGAACCATTTTAAAGCAATCTGTAAAATCTATTACACACACACACACATACACACACTTATTTTTGTAAAATGTTTGATTGCAATGAAGTAATATCATTACTAAATATATATGCACCAAATGGTATAGCATCCAAATTCTTCCAGGAGAAGCTCAGGGAGTTACAGGAAGGAATAGACAGAAAAACTATACTAGTGGGAGACCTGAACCTCCCTGTCTCAGCACTAGATAAATCTAACCACAAAATAAATAAGAAAGAAGTTAAGGAGGTGAATAGAACATTAGAAAAGTTAGGTATGATAGACCTCTGGAGAAAACTGAATGGGGATAGAAAGGAATATACTTTTTTCTTGCCAGTACATGGCACATACACAAAAATTGACCATGTACTAGGGCATAAAAACCTCACAATCCAATGCAGAAAGGCAGAAATATTAAATGCATCCTTTTCAGATCATGATGCAATAAAAATTATATGTAATAAAGGGCCATGGAAAGATAGACTAAAAAATAATTGGAAACTAAATAATCTAATCCTAAAAAATGATTGGGTCAAACAACAAATCATAGAAACAATCAATAATTTCATTCAAGAGAATGACAATAATGAGACAACATACCAAAACCTATGGGATGCAGTGAAAGCAGTTCTTAGGGGAAGTTTTATATCTCTAAATGCTTACATAAATAAAATAGAAAAAGAGGAGATTAATGAATTGGGCATACAACAAAAAAAACTAGAAAAAGAACAAATTAAAAATCCTCAACTAAACACCAAATTAGAAATATTGAAAACCAAAGGAAAAATTAATAAAATTGAAATTAAAAAAACTGTTGAACTAATAAATAAAACTAAGAGCTGGTTTTATAAAAAACCAATAAAATAGAAGCCTTTGGTTAATTTAATTAAAAAAAAGAAAGAAGAAAACCAAATTACTAGTATCAAGAATGAAAAGGGCAAGCTACCACCAAGGAAGAGGAAATTAAAACAATAATTAGGAATTATTTTGCCCAACTATATGCCAACAAATTTGACAATCTTAGTGAAATGGATACATATTTACAAAAATATAAATTGCCCAGATTAACCAAAGAGGAAGTAAAATACTTAAATAACCCCATCTCAGAAAAAGAAATTGAACAAGCCATTGATGAACTCCCTAGGAAAAAATCTCCAGGGCCAGATGGATTTACATGCGAATTCTATCAAACATTTAAAGAACAATTAATTCCAATACTATATAGACTATTTGGGAAAATAGGTGAAGAAGGAGTCTTACCAAATTCTTTTTATGATACAAATATGGTGTTGATACCTAAACCAGGAAGAGTCAAAATAGAGAAAGAAAATTATAGACCAATTTCTCTAATGAATATAGATGCAAAAATTTTAAACAAAATACTAGCAAGTAGATTGCAGCAACTTATCACAAGAATAATACACTATGACCAGGTAGGATTTATACCAGGAATGCAGGGTTGGTTCAATATTAGGAAAACTATCAGCATCATTGAGCATATCAACAACAAAACCAACAGAAACCACATGATCATCTCAATAGATGCAGAAAAAGCTTTTGATAAAATACAACACCCATTCCTATTAAAAACACTAGAAAGCATAGGTATAAATGGAGTCTTCCTTAAAATAATAAATAGCATATATCTAAAACCTTCAGCAAGCATTATATGTAATGGGGACAGGCTAGAAGCATTTCCAATAAGATTGGGGTGAAACAAGGATGTCCATTATCACCACTGTTATTCAATATTGTACTGGAAACTTAGCTTTAGCAATAAGAGAAGAAAAAGAAATTGAAGGCATTAGAATAGGCAAAGAAGAAACAAAGCTATCACTCTTTGCAGATGACATGATGATATACTTAGAGAATCCTAGAGAATCAAGTAAAAAACTACTTGAAATAATAAACAACTTTAGCAAAGTTGCAGGCTATAAAATAAACCCACATAAATCATCAGCATTTCTATATATTACCAACAAAGCCCAACAGCAAGAGAGAAAGAGAAATCCCATTTAAACTTACTGTAGACATTATAAAATATTTAGGAGTCTACCTCCCAAAACAAACCCAGGAACTCTATGAACACAATTACAAAACACTTTTCACACAAATAAAATCAGATCTAAATAATTGGAAAAACATCAGTTGCTCATGGGTAGGCGAGCTAATATAATAAAAATGACAATCCTACCTAAGCTAATTTACTTATTCAGTGCCATACCAATCAAACTACCAAAAAATTATTTTATAGAGTTAGAAAAAATAATAACAAGATTCATTTGGAAAAACAAAAGGTCCAGAATATCAAAGGAACTAATGAAAAGAAATGCAGGGGAAGGTGGCCTAGCAATTCCAGATCTTAAATTGTATTATAAAGCAGCAATCATCAAAACTGCTTGGTACTGGCTAAGAAATGAGGAGGTGGATCAGTGGAATGGGTTAAATATGCAAGACACAGTAGTCAATGACTATAGTAATCTATTATTTGATAAACCCAAAGACCCCAGCTTCTGGGATAAGAACCCACTCTTTGAAAAAAACTGCTGGGAAAACTGGAAAAGAGTATGGCAGAAACTAGGCATAGACCCAAATCTCACACCATATACCAAAATAAAGTCAAAATGGGTTCAGGACTTAGATATAAAGGCTGATACCATAAGTAAACTGGGAGAACAAGGAATAGTTTACCTATCAGATCTATGGAGAACAGAAGAATTCATGACCAAACAGGAGATAGAGAACATTATGAAAAGCAAAATGGATAATTTTGATTACATTAAATTGAAAAGTTTTTGCACAAACAAAGCCAATGCAACTAAGATTAGAAGGAAGGTAGAAAATTGGGAAAGAATTTTTACAACCAGTCTCTCTGATAAAGGCCTCATTTCTAAAATATATAGAGAATTAAGACAAATTTATAAGAACACAAGCCATTCCCCAATTGATAAATGGTCAAAGGATATGAACAGACAGTTCTCAGATGAAGAAATTAAAGCCATCTATAGTCATATGAAAAAATGCTCTAAATCGTTATTGATTAGAGAAATGCAAATCAAAACAACTCTGAGGTACCACATCACACCTATCAGATTGGCCAACATGACAAAACAGGAAAATGATAAATGTTGGAGAGATGTGGGAAAATTGGAACGCTAATACATTGTTGGTGGAGTTGTGAAATGATCCAACCATTTTGGAGAACAATTTGGAACTATGCCCAAAGGGCTACAAAAATGTGCATACCCTTTGATCCAGCAATAGCACTTCTAGGGCTATATCCCAAAGAGATCAAACAAATGGGAAAAGGACCCACATGTACAAAAATATTCATAGCAGCTCTTTTTGTGGTGGCAAAGAATTGGAAATTGAGAGGATGCCTATCAATTGGGGAATGGGTGAGCAAGTTGTGGGATATGAATGTAATGGAATACTATTGTGCTATAAGAAATGATGAACGGGCTGACTTCAGAAAAACCTGGAAAGACTTATATGGTCTGATGCTGAGTGAAGTGAGCAGAACCAAGAGGACTTTGTACACAATAACAACCATGTTATGCAATGACTAAGAATGTTAAACTGAACCCTTCTCAGCATTAGGAGGATCTAAGACATCTCCAGAGGCCTCGGGATGGAAAATGCTGTCCACATCCAAAGAAAGAACTATGGACATCGAATCGCTATCACTTATTTTTACCTTCTGTTGAGTTTTGTTTCATCTTTCTGATGGTTCCTCCTATTGGTTTTAATTTTTACTTACAACTTCACTAATGTGAAAATATGTTTAATAGGTACGTAAATGTAAAGGCTATGTCAGATTGTGCGCTGTCTTGAGGAGGGTGGGGGGGAGGAAAAGGGAGAAAAATTTTCAACTCAAAAGCATATGGGAAAAAAAAAATGTTTGATTCCAACTGGTAAATTCTCTTTAGAACTACAAGCAAAACTATGAATTTCACCTTCCTGCTACTTTTTCCCATGTTGTCATTACATTTTGCTTTTTGTTTAATTTTCATGATAAGATGATCAACATATCAATCAATTAAAAAAATATATTATGCACTTACAATGTGCCAGGTGAAGGGGAAGATCTTATATTCTAACAAAGGAAGATAGATAGATAGGTAACAGATAGATGGTAGAGAATATATACAAAATAAATGGAAAGAGGTCATTCAACTCCTGCTGGAAGACCTTCACAGAGAAGAAACCCAGTAATTCTCTAGGCAGCCCATTTCACTTTTACATAGCTCTAATTGTTAGGACATTTCACCTTATATCTCTTTTTCTTAGTTTTGCTCTCTGGGCCCAAACAAAAGAGTTTAGTTCCATCTCCATGTGACAGTCCTTCAGATATTTTAAGGTAGCTATTATATACCTCCGAAACCTTAGTCTTAATTTCTCCAGGATAAATATATCTAATTCTTTCAACTGATTCTCTTATGACATGGATTCTAAACCCTTCACCTTCTTGGTTGCCCTCAAATTTATTAAATTGTGGTAGCAATAATTGAATGCAATACTTCAGATTGTCTGATAAAGGCAGTGTATAGTGGAGTTATCTTCTATCTTCTATCTATTCCTAGAAGGTCTGGCCCTTTTAATAAAGTCCAAGATTATATTATTCTCTTTTTCTGCACATAACACCGTTGCATCTTATTGAGCTGGTAGTCTGCTAAAATCACCACTAAAATAAACAAACAAACAGACTAGTGCCTATCCATGCCTTCCAACTGTTATGTTTTTTGAGGGTGTTTTTTTTTCTATCTAAGTGCAAAACTTTACATTTATTCCTGCTGAATTTCATCTTAGTAAGGTTAGTCATGAACACTAGCCTATCATGATTCTTTTAGGTCTTGACTGCCATCCAGAATGCTAACTTTTTTTTTTCCTGAACTTGTGTCATTTGCAAATCTGACACAACCTATGTCTTTATTCAATCTGTTAATAAAAATCATCACAGACCTATACACTTACAATTTAAGCATGCCGTACTTCCTACAATGTTGACACTGCATTGTTAACTTTTCTTGTAGTCTGAGTATCCATCCAGCTTAGAATTCTTCTGATTTTATTATAATTGACTATTTTTCAACATCTTTTCAAAAGATTTGTTAAAAATCTAAATTTATCTACAGCATTTCCCTCATCTAGTATTTCAGTAATCCCAGCAAAAAAAAAAAATAAAGGATGATACAAATTATCTTGGTATTATAAAGGGAGGTAACAATGTTTTATTTCATTTTGTTTTTCTTTAGTAGAAATTTTGAATATTTTCTAGAGAAATATAAGTATAGTTTTGGAAATAGTGAGCAGCAATAGTGGACAGAGCATACTTTCCTGGAGATGGTGTCTAACCTTTTTATTTCCAGATCCTTTCATTTTGCTGGTTCATCTCTAAGCCTATTAAGAGAATCCAGCAGGGTATTCCTGAATTATGCTAACTCAGAGAAATGACTAAAACAGTGGTGGATTTTTCCAACTCTTTGGATCTCCATTTTATTTCTCCATGCAACAGAGTGTGGTTCATTACTAAAATTTCTCTGTTGTTTCCAGTCTTGTTCACTAATTACTTGTATTTTAATAACTTAATATGCAAAAGGAGGGGAATGGTGTTCTTTATCCATATTGTCCTCCATTGTAACAACTGCTGTATATCATATATATTTAAAGGGCTGAGGTTTTTTTTGTCTTTATCATTGGTCTTGAATTGCTAATCAGTCTGGACTTAAACAATTCATTGATTGCCAAGCATTTAACAGGCAATTTCTGCCTGTCAAGAACTATGCTAATCACTGGAGATACAAAGAATAAGTCATACCAATCCCTAACCTCAAGATTCTACTTTCTAATTGGAAAGATAATGCATTCATATAGAGGTTTAGGCTAGATTCATACATATAAAATAAACAAAAGGTAACTATAAAGGCAAAGACATTAATAGCTGGGGCAACCAGAAAGTTTCCTCTGAAGTTTCAACAGAAACTTAAATGGAACAGGAACTCTAAAACACTGAAGTTTGAAAATAAAGGTCAAACATGGGTCATAGCCAGTAGAAAGGATCAGAGATGGGAGACTGAGTGCCATGCCTGAGGAACCTGAGGATAAGTCACTATGGTTAATTGGTATTGTGAGTAGAGAGGAGAAATGTACATGAAGACTGAAAATAAAAGAGGGTCACTATTTGTAAAGATCAGTTTACTGAATGAGAGATAATTAGAGGAAAAAAACCCAGCACAAAAACAAACAAAAAATTGAACACTGGTGTGAAGAAGGGATTAGTGAGGGGAAAAGATAGTAATAATACAGGAGATGAGGCCTGATATCTGATAATGGTTATATTAATAAAGAGAAATGGAAGAGAATGTGTGAGAAATGCCAAGGAGACAATTGTTGTATGTGCAAGAGTGAGGAGCACAGGATGACATGAAACTTACCCCTTGGTGACTGGAAGATGGTAGTGCATTTGATGGTCACTGGGAAGTTCAGAAGAGTAGTGGGATCTAGAATAAGAAATCGGTTTTGTTTTGGACATATATTTGGGATGACTATGGGATGCCTAGTTAGACATCTTTAATAATTAGCTCATAATAAAAAAAAAAAACCATTGTCAGAAGACAAGCTGAAAGTCTTTTTCATAGAGAGAATTGGAAGTTAAGAAGCACACCAAGTGAGAAAGTATAGAGAGAAAAGAGAAGAGGGTCCAGAAGAGAACTTTGATATACACAGTAAGCTGGCATGACATGTATGAAGATCCAGAAAAGGAGACTAAAGAATGCTAAAACTCAAAGGAACAGGAGAGAGACAGAAAGAGAAAGAGGCAGACACAGAGATGGAGACAGAGAAAGACAGCAGTATCACACACAAAAATTTAGAGAGGAGAGAGTATTCAGAAGAAGGTGGTCAACAGTAATAAATGCTGCAGAGAGATCAACTTGAACATTGAGAAAGGAAGGGGCAGCTAAGTGGCACAGTGGATAGGGCACTGGCCCTGAAGTCAGGAGGACCTGAGTTCACATCTGGCCTCAGACCAAACACTTGACACTTATTAGCTGTGTGACCCTGGGCAAGTCCCTTAACCCCAAATGCCAAAAAAAAATTGAGAAAGGGCAATTAGATTCATCAAATAAGAAATTTTGGATATTGCAATTCCATTTAAATGATTAAGACTGAAATCAGACTACTGGGGTCTTGGGGGTTTCTTTTTAGCTATTGTCCTTTGCTCAAATCCTTTTAAAGAAGGCAAGTTTTTCATTGTTCAGAATACAACATCAATGCAGCTAGGCTTTGCTTCTAATTGATATACCTAACAAAGTCAGGAATGTGGCCTGACAGAACAAGAGCTTGCATGCTAACCTTACTTTTTCTTAGGGCTCAAATTTATCTGATTTGGAGCAAATACTTGGAATATCTATATTCCAAGTATATTTGCAAATAATTATTATTTAACTTGGAGAATTATAATCTTCTTTATTAGGTAGAGGTTGGAATTTACAAGATGAATCAAAGGTGAAATAATATGAACAAGATGCGGATTAAAAAAAAATCCCTATCCTAATCAATTTTGGAATAAAAAAAAATCACAGCAAAGAGAGGAAGGGGATTATTCAAATGTATCATATCAAACCACCAGTAGTAAACATTCTGAATAATTTTTAAGTTCACTATGTATTTTGTCTATTCTAGTAGAACCTATTTGTGCTAGATTCCCACTAGGTGGGAGGCAATTGCTTAAGCTATTTGAATATTAGTTTCACACAAATTACCAAGGGGCTTGGAATATTTTGCTTTTTCTCTCTTCTGATACTTAAGATAACAAGGAACATCAGGCCATGATGTGAATGTTGGGTCTTCACAAGGCCTAATATTTGAGGGAAAGTAAAACCTGTCTGTCATCCAGATAATCCACCAAATCCAGATTTTTGAATTTAATATTTCATCCAGATGTTTGACATCCCATGAAATCAGCCTGTGCTTATATGAGAAATTGGTTATGGCAGTTCAGCTGAATGGATGAGATCAATTAAAGCAGAAGTAACCTACAAACAGAGTTTTTGCAAAGCCAGATGCCTTTCATATCTAGGGTCTCCATACTATTAAAGGCCACTTATTATGCAGGGGAATTGTAATACAGGAGACTTTCTTTTATTATGGTTATGGATGAGCCTTCAAAGATCAAGAACTCAACCTTGGAAGAAACTGCTTATTCTAGTGACTTGAAAATCTTGACGTGGCAAGATGAGTGCAGCCTTTCCATGGCTATTCGCTGCTCTTCTAAGTCTGTTCCCAGATGGAAAACCTGGCAGAAGTACTCAGCTTGCAGCACTCTACATCCCTCCTGGCTCATTTCCCAGATGGAACAGGACCTAAAATATGTGAAGCAATCTTAACATTTCCTAACACATACAATTGGAGTTTGATCTATAAATGGGTGAAAGTTGAAAGAATTTGTATTTAAACATTTTTGACCACAATTGTTTTTAGATTGTCCTCAATTTTTTTCTCTCCTTCTATGGAGGGAACTGAGATGAGGGTGAGTTTTCAGATATCTTGCTCCTGCTTTTGTTTACCATATTTCCTTTTTCTGGAATGTCTCCATCCTACTTTCTCCATGTTCATACTCTGCCTTCTTTCTAGACACTGAACAAATTTCTCCTCCTTCAGAATTCATAGCTCACCCATTCACACTTGTCTCTTCCCTCTTTAGATCTCATGCTAAATATTGGCTACTAGCTATACAATCCATTTATCCACTGATCATGCACTGACTTGAATCCTTACTATAATTTAAATTTTGAACTATTAAATAGTGTAAAAAAATATTTTCATGTTTATTCTTTGCTTCCCTAATGAGATTTTAAGTGCCTTGAAGGTTTGTTTATGTATGTGTGTGTGTGTGTGTGTGTGTGTGTGTGTGTGTGTGTGAGAGAGAGAGAGAGAGAGAGAGAGAGAGAGAGAGACAGAGACAGAGACAAACACACAGGGACAGACACACAGAAAGGCAGAGAGAGACAGAAACACAGAGAGACAGACTATACTGAGATACTAAAGAAAGTTACTAAAAAGTCTGGTGTAATCTAATATAGAGCTTCAGGAAAATGTGTTGATTTTGATTATGAAAGTTTACCTTAAAATTATCACATCAAAAAAACAGTGATTTAAATGAATTTATCATTGGGTCATTAAAATGTTAACTTGTTTTACTTATTTCCAATATTATAGCTAAGTGGTCATGGGGAAAACCAGAAGGACAGAGATTGAGGGTGCACCATAGGCCACCCAGCATTCAAACAATCATCATAGAATGAGGAGGCATATGGGTGATAATAGGAATAATAAAACTTCAGAATTCCAGGGTAAATTAAAATGAATAAGGAAGTGGAGAACCTGAGCAAGATGAACTGGCATCAGTGAACTTAAAGAAAGGAAATCAATAAGTGTTTACTCTGTATAGGCAAGCCAGATTAAGCATACAGAGATCCACACCTGATAGTAGGGAATAAAATGATTGTACTCAGATGATATAGATAGAGGTCATTGTCCAGTGTTCTAAACAAGTGAACCCAAGAGTGTAAAGAGCAAAATACAGTAAAGAAACACAAGAAGGAGGATCTTGACAGCTGGAATACATTAAGAGGGTCTGTACAATGGCAGAACTAGTTGTGAGAATTGAATAATTCCAGGGCAAGACCTCTTCCTTAGATTTAAATACCTTCTTCACTGAGGTTAAGAAAAGACTTGTAAATGTGTATTGCTCTCCAGAGTAAATCAGGGCTCATCTTCAGGTAGTTGTTTCTAATACATATAGCAAAAGTAAGACCTAAAACTTCTCAGATTTTCTAAAAGGCCTAGTTGCCAAACTGTAATATAAGATAAGAGACCAGGGAGTGAAAATCATTGGAAAGAAAACTTAACTTTTTTTTAAGGCAATTGGGGTTAAGTGACTTGTGCAGGGTCACACAGCTAGTAAGTGTAAAGTGTTTGGTCTGAGGCTGGATTTGAACTCAGGTCCTTCTGATTTCAGGCCCAGTGCTCTATCCACTGTGAAACCTAGCTGCCTCACTTTTTTTTTTTTAAGGCAGATATTTTTTCACTATTTACTTCATATCTCTGGTTTGTGGCACAGATTAGGTTCTCCAGAAATTCTTGCAATTGAATTAAATTTGGTGCTTAGAAACATAGACAATTGGAGCTGGAAGGCACCCTAAAGATCATCCAATCCCTTCATTTTCAAATGAGGAAAAAGGTGCAGAAAGAAGCTTGTTCAAGGTGACAATGCTTGTCAGTGATAATGCTAGGACTGGAAAACCAATCAGCTGATTCCTGATAACTATGCTGGTTTTTCTAGGGGACATCATTTGAAGCCTTGGACAGTATTCAGTGTGCATTAAGGACTGGAAGCAGGACAGAACAACACATCTTTCAGGGGAAGGGCTAAAGGAGGATTTTAAGTTTATGAGTGAAAATGGGCTGGGGTGGGGGAGAGATTTGAGGGAAGTTGCTGGAGATTTCAAAGAAGGATTGCTGGAAATATGAAGGTGAATAAGAACAATGTGGGTTTGAAATACTAAGAAATAAAATCTTAACATACATAATCAGGACTAGATTCAATAATTCTTTAAAGGCAATAATATCAATTTGTTTTTTTACCACCCCTCCCCCAATAAGTTAATGTTCAGCTCATTCATTATTGTCAGGAATCTCTGGCATTGCTAAGAGAATTATGCTAAGCATTATAGTATTCATATCATTTTTATTCATTGGAATAAATTTCAATGAAATATGCATAATCTGAATTGTAGCTGCTATCTGATCTGAACATAAACATGTTTTCCAATATATTATTTGAACTATCTTGCCAAGCTGCACTTTTAGCTCATAATTCTAGCTATTTTATGTAGTTCTTTCATATCCATCCAGTCTAGAAGAAAAATTCTGCTACTCTAGTTTTGATAAGCAGTGCCTCCAATACACACACACACACACACACACACACACACACACACACACACACACACACAAGCACATATGTATGTATTTCTCACACTTTATAAATATTAGGGTTCCCTCGCCCTTGTGGAGGCTACAGAGAGGATTATTTGGGACATGAAAAGATCTTATTTTAAATGGTGTTAGGAAATGCGTTTGGACTCCATATTTTATATTAGATAACTTCCTTAGCTATTCTTGACTTTTTAATAAAGTTGGTCTAAGATTAGACTTTTCCCAGGCAAAATCTACAGGCCAGAATTTAGCACTAATGAGTGACATTTTGGTATGCAAATGAACTCCTTCTCATTCTCTGGGTTTCTTCTTGATGTTCTCTTATATCATATGTTTGAGTATGATGATGATGATGATGATGATATATATATATATATACATATATATATATATGTAAAGGAAATAGATTGTACAGAATGTATATATATATATATATATATATACATATACATACCAATTGTATTGATATTTCAATGAAAGTATGTGTCATTTATAAGAAAATTATATATACAATATGTATACATTACATAGATATATATATACATACATACATATATATGATTGATATCTGTTCTAATTGTATATTTTACATTTTATGCACTTAGAAACATTATTCTGAAAAGTGATTCCCTAGGTTTCACATGCCTAGCAAAGGATTCCATAGTACATTAAAAGATTGAGTACTTGATTTAGGGGACAAATTTTTAACTATACATCTCTTATTTTTCCCTTATCCCATATAACATGCACACTTCCATTTTAAATTTCAGATGATATTCCTTAGACTACTGACAAATAGATCATCATTAGAAATATAGGCCACTTTAAAAAGTTGACATTCAAAAAGTGGAGCCAATATGGTGGAATAAGGCAGGAACTCATCTGAACTCTCATAAATTCACTTCCAAACATCTATAAAATAACACTTTAAAACAAAATTGGGAATAGTAAAACCATCAAAAGAATAAAGTGAAACACTTTTCCAACCTAAGACAACTTTAAAGGTTGGTAAGAAAAATTCTGTCTCACTAGAATAAAAAGGGAACCCAGCAGCAAGCCAGCAGTAAGAGCCTGGCCCCCAGCATAGGACTTCAGTGAATAGCCATGTACCCAGCACAGGAAGCTTCAGACATGAAGTTAAAAGTCATGAAAAGAATGGAAAATGAGCAAAACAAAAAAAAACACAACACAAACAAATAAGCAAAACCAACCAGACTATAGAAAGCTACTATGGTGACATGGAAGATCAAAATACAAATTAAGAGTAGGGCAAAAATGTCAAGACACCTATGCATGGAAAAAAAAAATTTAAAAATGTTAATTGGTCTCAGGCTCAAAAAGAACTTTTGGGATAGTTTAAAAATTAAATAAGACAGGTAAAAGGAAAAAATGGGGAAAGAATGAGAGTGATGAAAGAGAATCATGAAAAACAATCATCAGCTTGGTAAAGGAAGCAAAAAAATATATAAAATGCTTTATAAAAATTAACTGAAGAAAACAAATCCTTAATGAAATTGGCTACATGAAAAAGAAGAAATAAAACATCACTGAAGAAAAGAATTCCTTAAAAATTAGAATTGGGCAAGTGGAACCTAATGACTCAATGAGACATCAAAAAAAACCAATTAAAATATCAAAAACTGAAAAGAAGAGAAAAATATGGAAAAACTTTGGAAAAACCACTGACCTGGAAAATAGATCAAGGAGAGATAATTTAAGAATTACTGGATTACCTGAAAGCCAGGATTAAAAAAAAAAAAGAACCTGTTCATCATATTTCAAGAAATTATCAAAGAAACCTGCCCTGGTATCTTAGAACCAAAGTGTAAAATAAAAATTGAAAGAATCTACCAATAAATTCCTGAAAGAGATCCTTAAATCAAAACTCCCAAGAATATAACTACATTCCAGAGCTCCCAGGTCAAGGAGAAAATACAGCAAGCAGTCAGAAAGAAACAATTCAAATTTCATGGAACCACAGTCAGGATTATACAGGTTTCAATAGCTTCTAAATTAAAGGATCAGAGAGCGTGGAATGTGATATTATGGAAAGCAAAGGAACTAAGATTATATAATTACAAACAAGAATCACCTACTCAGCAAAACTGAATATAATCCTACAGGGAATAAAATGGGTATTCAATGACAAGGAGGACTTTTAAGCATTCTTGTTGAAAAGACCAGAGCTGAACAGAAAATTTGATTTTAAATACAAGATTCACAAGAACCATAGAAAGGTAAACAGGAAAGATGAAAGAAAAGGGATTCAACAAAATTAAACTATTTACATTTCTATGTGGGAAGATGATACTTGTAATGCTTAAGAACTTTATCACTATTAGGGCACCTGGAGTATACTACATAGAAAGAGGGCACAGGGGTAAATTGACTTTAATGGAATAATATAAAAAACTTGGTGAGAAAGAGGATTGCATTCAGAAAAGAAGAAAGGGAGAGGTAAAATGGGATAAATTTTCTCACGTGAAGAGTTGCAAAAGACCTATAAAGGGTAGAAAATTGGGGGTGGGGGGTGGTGTTCAATGCTTGAACCTTAATCTCATCATAATTGGCTCAAAGAGGGAATAACATATACATCAGTTGGTTATAGAAATCTATCTTCCCGGGGCAGCTAGGTGGCGCAATGGATAGAGCACTGGCCCTGAAGTCAGGAGTACCTGAGTTCAAATCCAGCCTCAGACTAAAACACTTGACACTTACTGGCTGTGTGACCCTGGGCAAGTCACTTAACCCCAATTGCCTAAAAAAAAAGAAAAGAAAAGAAATCTATCTTCCCCAATAAGGAAGAAGGAAGGGAAAGGGAAGAAAAGAAGGGAGGGCAGATTGGGAGAAGCAAAAGCACTTGTGAGGAGGGATAGAGTGAAATGGGAATGGATAGAAACAGAGAGGCAGGGAAGAAAAAGAGGGGATCGGATGGAGGAAAATATATAGTTAGCAATTGTAACAGTGAATTTGAATGTGATGGACTTACCCATAAAATGGAAGCAGATAAGAGAGTGGATTAAAAAACAGAATCCTACTATATGTTGTTTATAAGAAACACATTTGTAGTAGAGAGATACACACAGAGTAAAGGTAAGGTATTGCATCAGAATGTATTATGCTTCATGTGAAGTGTAAAAAAAAAATAAAGCAGAGCTAGTGATTGTGGTATTAGAAAAAGCAAAAGCAAAAAATAGGTCTAATTAAAAGAGACGGGAGAGTGGAGGTGTAGTACAGCCAAGATGGTGGAGATAAGCCAGGAAGTTGCCCATTAAATTAAGCCTCTAAAAATATTCTGGAGTGGCAGAATCCACAAAGACTGAGTGAGACAATTTTCTAGTTCACTGTAACTTAGAAGGACTTCAGGAAAGGTCTGTCTCACTTGTGTAAAAGGGAAGCACAGCCCAGCACAGGCAGTGTCTCGGCAAGCCAGCTGGAGACAGACACAGCACAATTCAGCTACCAAGACCCTGCAGTTCTAGCTCAGCAGGCCAGGCACAGCAGGCCAGCTATGGGGCCTCTAGTCCCAGCATAGCAGGGAAACTGCCAGCACCACAACACAGAGCATAAATAGGCACAAGTAGGCCAGGCCACCCTAATACAGTGGGCAAACTGGCAGCACCTGAAGCCCTGGAACAGAAAGCCAGTGACCAGGCCCTGGCTCCCAATGCAAGAAGCTTGGAACAGTACCCTCTGTGCCCTAGAAGCAAAACTCAACTTTAAAAAGTGAGCAAAACACAAAAAAGAGCCCTGCCCATTAAAAGCTCCTATGGCAACTGGGAAGATGAAAAAACAAACCTAGAAGACAACAATGTTAAAATGCCTACATGCAAAGTCTCAAAGGGGAGTATTAATTGCTCTCAAGCCCAAAAAAGTCCTTTTAGAAGGGCCCAAAAAGGATTTTAAAAATCAAGTAATAGAGGTAGAAGAAAAATTGGGAAAATAAATGATAGTTATACAAAAGAATTATGAATAAAAGAGTCAACAGCTTGGAAAAGGAAGCACAAAAATTGACTAATGAAAACAACTTCTTAAAAAATAGAATTGGTTGAATGGAAAAAAAAATTCATTAAAGAAAACAATTCCTTTAAAAGTAGAATTAGCCAAATGGAAAAGGAGGTACCATAGTTAATTAAAGAAAATGGTTCCTCAAATATTAGAATTAGGCAAGTGGAAGTTAATGACTCTATGACACAACAAGAATCAGTCAAACAAAATCAAAAGAATGAAAAAATAGAAGAAAATGTAAAATACCTCATGGGAAAAACAACTTACCTGGAAAACAGATTAGGGAAAGAAAACTTAAGAATTGTTGGACTACCTGAAAGCCATGACCAAAACAAGAGTGTGCACTGCATCTTTCAAGAAATTATCAAGGAAAACTGCCCTAATATCCTAGAACCCAGGAGTAAAATAGTCATTAACAGAATCCACAGATCACCTCCTAAGAGACATCCCCAAATGAAAATTCCAAGGAATATTACAGCCAAATTCCAGAATTATCAGATCAAGGAGAACATGTTGCAAGCAGCTAGAAGAAAAAAATTCAAATATCAAGAAGCCACAGTCAGGATTACACAGGACTTAGCAGTTTTTACATTAAAGAACTGGAGGGCTTGGAATATGATATTCCAGTAAGCAAAGGAGCTTGGATTACAACCAAGAATCAACTACCTAGAAAAATTGAGCATAATATTTCAGGTGAAAAGATGAACATTCAATGAAATATTGGACTTTCAAACTTTCCTGATGAAAAGACCAGAGCTGAACAGAAAATCCAATCTTCAAATACAAGACCCAAGGGAAGCATAAAAAGGTAAAAGGGAAAGAAAAAAATGTTATTCAATAAGGTTAAATTGTTTACATCCCTACAGGAGAAGATGATACTTGTAACTCTTCAGAACTATATCTTTATTAGGGCAGTTAGAAGAGGTATACATAGTCAGAGGATGTAGGCATAAAGATTTTGAAAAAGCAAATTTGATAAGGAGAAGAAAAATTGGGAAAAGTATTGAGAGTAATACAAGAGAATCATGAAAAAAGGGAATGGCAAAAGTTATACAAAAATTTAGTGAGGAAAATAACTTCCTAAAAATAAAATTTGTCAAATAAAAAAGGAAGTATAGCAGCTCAATGAAGAAAAAATTCCTTAAAAATTAGAATTGAACAAGTGGAAACTAATGACTCTATGACACATCAAGATACAATAAAACAAAATCAAGAAAGTAAAAAATAATAGAAGAAAATATGAAATTTCTCATTGGAAAAACAACTCACCTAGAAAATAGATCCAGGAGAGATAAAATAAGAATTATTGGAATACCTTGAAAGTCATGATAGAAAGAAAGAAAGAAAGAAAGAAAGAAAGAAAGAAAGAAAGAAAGAAAGAAAGAAAGAAAGAAAGAAAGAAAGAAAGAAAAAGAAAAATAAAAGGCCAGGACAACAATCTTTCAAGAAATTTTCAAGGAAAATTACCCTGGCATATTAGAACCAGAGGGCAAAATAGTAATTCAAAGAATCCACTGATCCCTACTTAAAAAACAAAAAAAGATCCCAAAATGAAATTTCCCAGGAACATCATAGCAAATTCTGGAGCTCACAGATCAAGGAGAAAGTATTGCAAGCAGCCAAAAATAAACAATTCAAATATTATGAAGCTACAGTAAGGATTACACAGGATTTGGCAGTTACCACATTAAAGAAGCAGAAGTCTTGGGATATGATATACAAGAAGACAAAGGAGTTAGGATTACAACCAAGAATCACCTACCCAGAAAAATTGAATCTAATCTTTCAAGGGAAAAATGGATATTTAAGAAAATAAAAGACTTTCAAACATTTCAATTAAAATGACAGAACTGAAGAAAAAAAGGGAAAAAAATGATTTCCATGTACAAGACTCAAGGGAAACATAAAAAGGTAAAGAAGAAACAAGAGAAAACAGAAGAAATTCAATAAACTGTTTATATTTCTATATGGCTTGATAATATTTGTAACTCTTAACAACTTTCTTACCATAAAGCAATTAGAAGGAGTATGTGTAGACAGATGGTGTGGATATAAGATGACTTTGATGGGATGATACCCCCCCCCAAATAACAGGGAGAGAAAGAAAATTGCACTGGAAGAAAAAGGAGGGATAAATATTGAATGGAGTAAATGATCCTACCTAGAAGAGGCATGAAACATTTATGATGGAGGAGAAGATGGGGGATAAGGGTGTTAGGCAAAGCTTAAACTTCACTCTCATCCAAATTGTCTCAAAGAGGGAATAACTTAAACACTCGGATATAGAAATTTTTCTTACCCTATGAGGAAGTAGATGGTGATGGGGTTAATACAATGGGAAAGAGGGAGTGATAAAAGGGAGGGTAAATTGAGGAAGGCAGTGATCATAAGGAAAACACTTGCAAAGAGGGAATGGGTGAGGAGCAACAGAGAAAGGAGGATAAAAAAGTGAAAATAGTATGGAGGGAGATACACAGTTATCCTAACACTAAATATGAATGGAAATAACTCACCCATGAAACAGAAGCAGATAGCAGAATGAATTAAAAACCTAAAATCCTACAATATGTTGTATACAAGAAACACATATGAAGCAGAGAGATACACACAGGGTGAAGGTAACCACATGGAGCAGAATTTACTATGCTCCAGCTGAAACAAAGAAAGCAGGGGTAGTCATCATGATTTCAGACAAAGCAAAATTTAAAAAAATAGAGATAGAAAAGGAAATGATATCTTGCTGAAAGGTACCGTGGACAACAAAGTCATACCATTACTAAACATATATGCACCAAATGATGTTGCATCTAAATTTTTGAAGAAATTGAATGACTTATAAGAGGAAATAGACAATAAAACTATATTGATTCGGGACCTCAATCTTCTCCTCTCAGAACTAGATAAATCTAACCAAATAACAAACAAGAAAAAAGTTAAGGAGGTGAATAAAATTCTGGAGAAGTTAGATATGCTAGACATCTAGAAAAAGAATTGAATGGAAATAGAAATAAAGATACCTTTTTTCTCAGCAGTACATGGCACCTGCACAAAAATTGATAATAAATTTAGGACATAAAAAGCTCACAATCAAATGCAGAAAAGCAAAAATCGTAAATGCATCCTTTTCACACCATAATGCAATTCAAATTACATTTAACAATGGACAATGGAAAGAGAAATTAAAAATTAATTGGAATTAAATATTGTAATCCTAAAAAAAAAACAAGTGGGTCAAAAAACAAATATTAGAAGCTATCAATAACTTCCTTAAAGAAAATTACAACAATGAGATAACATACCAAAATACCAAAATTTATGAGGTGTATCCAAAGTGGTACTTAGGGGAAAATTTATTTCTTTAATTGCTTAGATTAATAAAACAGACAAAAATCAGATCAATGAATCGGGTATGTAACTAAAAAAAACTAGAAAAATAAGAAATTAAAAATCCCCAATTAAACACCAAATTCAAAATCCTGAAAATCAAAGGAAATATTAATAAAATTGAAATTAAGAAAACTATTGAGTTAAAAAATAAAACTAGAAGCTGGCTCTAGGAACAAAAAAATAAGATGGTTAATTTGATGAAAAAAAGAAAGAAGAAAATCAAATTAGTATTATCAAAAATGAAAGGGTTGAACTCAACACCAAGGAAGAAGAAATTAAGACAATTGTTAGGAGCTATTTTATTCAACTATATTCCAATAAACTGGACAATCTAAATAAAATGGATGAATATCTACAAAAATAAATTTATTTAGATTAATAGAAGATAAAAAATACTTAAATAGCCAAATCTTAGAAAGAGAAATTAAATAAGCCAGTAGTGAACTTCCTAAGAAAAAATCCCAGGACAAGATGGATTCACAAATTCTACAGCATCCATTCCTGTTTTTTTGTGTGTATTTTACCAAAAATCTTTATTTGTTAACACATTTCTATTATGAAGACATTAATCAGAAATGAAGATGGACCTAAGAAAATGAAAAAAGAAAGATACAAAATAATTACTTTGTTCTCAAAATCTGAGGCATAAATGCCTGTATCTTAATGCAAAATTCAGCACAAATTCCATTTGTGATACCCATGACATTATGATTTATGTCATATACATTTTAATGAAAGATTTTGCATGTTACATTCTAGAGAAGAATACTAGGTCTTTTTGTTTTATCATTATCAGTCTTGGGAAAGATTGGTTGCTTAACTGATTCTGATAGAATCTACATGTCATGCAAGTATCATTGGAAAAAAAATAAAAACAACTGAAAATTATCTGGCAGTCCATTGTTTTATGTATATGAAATGTCAATTTACAGAGATAGTCTAAGAAAGACAAACAGAATTAGATTGTATCCATGTTTATTTCTTTCAAAGCAAGCTAAATGCATGTATGGGAGCCAATCTGGAACTGAATTCACTTTGTGGTTAGGGTACACAGTTTTTATATCATTTCAACAGAAGCTGATGTCACCCTGCTGCGATTTAGGGGTTCAGGGGTGCTGGGACCCCAAAATCACAACATGCATGTCCTGTCCAAAAGAATTCAACCCAAGCCTTCTTTCAGCCAAAGACAGGGTTTTTTAGAACATCCGTCATATTGGGCAGACTCTTAAGTCTGAACATTGGTAAAGCATTGGCTAGATTATAAGAATCCCAGCATGTTAATGGAGACAAGATGGACCTTATATACAGAAAGCCTGTGGGAGGGATCTAGGATAGGTCAAGTTTGGAGTGACAGGAGGAGGGGCTTAAGGAGATCTGGATGGGAGGGGAAATGGCTAGGGGCCATAGGAGGTAAGACAATGGAGGGGAGATTGGGTGTAGCCACAATGAAAGGCCAGTTGATGGGATTATAGCCTCATGCTAACGCCAGAGATTTGGCCATGTGGGAAAGTCAAATGTTTCTACAAGCATTTACCCAGAATATCCCTTTACATTTTCTTCAGCCATTTTCATTTTACTTATGCATTAGACTTGTTCTTGTACATTACATGAAAGGAAAAAAAGAAAGAAGGAAGGAAGGAAGGAAAGAAGGAAGGAAGGAAGAAAGGAAGGAAGGAAGGGAGGGAGGGAGGGAGGGAAGAAGGAAGGAAGGAAAGAAGGAAGGAAAAATAAGAATGATGAAGCCCTACAATTATATAGCATCTTACACCTAACTAATATGGCTATTACAACAACTTTTAGCTTCCTATTCTCTACGATAGTTGTACCATTTAACTCATCATAACTCTTCGACTGGTAATACACCTAATGTGGTACAGATATGCACAGCAAGAGTCAGTATACAGAATGACCTGCCCAATGATACACAGTTACATTGTTATTAAGCCCAGAGGAGAATCCATTTCTTCTGACTAGTCCTGTACTCTTTCTACCACATAAAATTCAGATTGAGGTTGAGGGGAAGGGAAAGAGGTGGAGATATTCATTCAATTTGATTTAATAGCTACCATTCATCAAGAATAGCAGTTTCTTTATGGTCAAAGATATACTGCCACTGATCTAGTTCAAAATTATAACCAAGCCTTGAAAAACTAAATGATAGGAAATTTAATTTTCCAGTTTCAACTTTTTTGTCATTTGCTTAGAATTAGAGATACATATTTAAAGAGAAATATCATCTTTTGGCAGTTTCCCCTAGATTTATGCCTCATGGATAAAGTACTCACAATGTTTTAAATTCGCTTCACAACTTTCTTCATTTCTGTATCATAAAATTGAAGAAGTTCAACTGACTATTACACTACTAGTGATGGTGATGGTGACAACTGGTTAAGAGGAGCTTGGTTCAAATCTCCACTCTGCCACTTTTCCTTGTAGAACTTTTGGCAAAGCATTTCATCCCTCTGGATTTCTTCACTTATAAAATGTAGGGGTTAAATTAAATTGCCTCTTAGGCAACTAGGTTATGCAGGGATGGAGCTCTGAGACCAGAATATGAAAGACTAGAGTTTGAATCTGGTCTCATACTAACTGTATAATCCTGCACATGTTCTTTAACCTCTGTCTGTCTCAGTTTCATTGTAAAATGGGTAGCAACAGGACCTACTTCCTGGGGATGTTGTTAGGATAAAATGAGACAATATTTGAAAAAAAGGTTTTTTTCTCCAAAAACTTTAAGCTTTATATAAGGGCTAGAAATTATTACCAAGGTCTCTTTTAACTCTAAATCTATTGTCCTGGAGGTTCCTCATGTTTCCATGTGATGACACAAAGTCAGTGTAGAGATATAACACAGTAGTCAGTTGATTTAATTCTTCTCATGAAAGTGGAGAATATTTACCTATTTGAAAAATGTGAGGCATCAAACCTTGGAATGATGATTCAGATGTATTTTTTTTTAAGTCTTGATAATCAGGGTACTATATTAGGGCAAAATTGTGAAGTCAATGAAATTAGTCTTCAGCACCTTCAGACTTCCTTTCATCCAACTAATTGGTAATACAGCTTTCTCTCATACAGAATATGCATATCAGATCATATCAGAAAGGAAAATAGCTTGATTTACTCACCTGGATAAATGTAGAATAAACACAATATGTCATGCTCCCTTCTTAGGAGTATTCAAATTATAAATGCTTAACACAGAAGAAAATCATTGGTTTGATTCCTCTTTAAAAAAAAAAAAAAGAGGCCCAGAGATGAAAACTTAGACCAGATTGACCCCTTTTAAATCTACATGTCTCATCAGATAATCAAATTTATTAGTGGGGTAGGTACAGTAGTGAAGACCAGAGTGGGCATGGATTTGAAGGCATAACTGATAATGGCTTGGCTGAAAGAACTAGGAATAATTTTCATCTACAGCATTTTATATTTAATTGGGAAAATGAATACTTCCTTCTAGTAATAAAAGTTCAAATTTTTAAGAGTGATTATATTTATTTCTCTATAATCCTACATTTTTGGAGAAAAAAAAATCCTCTACTCTTACCAACTCCCCCTTCTTATCATTCACTCACTACTTAGCACCTTTGTAATCAGGTTTCTGTACTAATAACTCTATTTTAAAATGCCCAAGTCACCAATGGATTTTGAATCCATAAGTCCAATGTGATTTTCTCAGGCCTCATTCTTTTTTTAACTTCTAAAATACTGGAGCCCATTGACTACTACTTTTCTTTTTTATACTCCCCTTCACTCGGCTCCATTCTGAGTCAATTTTGAGAATCTATACTTGTGAATAGCATTAGAGAACCTCTCATTTAATTTCTTTAAATCCCTTTTAGGAACAGAGTAAAAAAATGAATCACCCAAAGTCAAAGAAAAGAAAAGTAGCAGGGACTGCAACCCTACTCAAATAATTTGAATGCAAATTCAGTCATCTTTCCATTATACCATTCTATCTTTTGTTTTTTCCTCCTACCTGTAAGACCACAGCTTCTAATTTCCTTCACTGATTCTTGCTTGCATAGAAGATATAACAATGTTCTTTTAAGTCAGAAGACCAGCATTTGAATACTGCCTCACTTTTTAAAGCTTTTTGATCACAGGTTTCTTGTTATTATTATTCAGTTGTTTCAGCTGAGTCCAACATTTTGTGACCCTATTTGAGATTTTCTTGGCAAAGAAACTTGGAGGGGTTTACTATTTCTTTCTCCAGCTCAGTTTACATATTTCTCCAGCTCATTTTACATATTTCTCCAGCTCATTTTACATATGAAGAAACTGAGGTAAACAGGGTGAAGTGAGTTGCCGAGACTCACAAAGTCAATAAGTGACTGAGGCTGAATTTGAAACACCTTTGTGTGTTTGCCCAGGCCATCCTACATATTTGGAATGCATCAATCTTATATTTCTAACACCTGAAATCTTTTAAGGCCTTGCTCTCGTGTCAGTTCCTTGCTTCCTAAAGCTTGCAATCATCTTTCCCTTCTCAGTTAATCATATAACTTTACACATTCTTATTCTTAGCACTTTCTACCTTGATTTCTACCTATTTGTATAGGTTTTATCTATTTCTTCCTTGTATTCTACATGCTTGTGTGAATATATTTTCTTTTCTCCATCTTTCAACTCCTTCCAATTACATGGCAAAAATCTTGAATACAAAGACTATATAGTTTTTTAATTTTTATTTCCCAAATACCAAGGCTTTTCTATGCCCAAGGTGCTTACTGAATACACACACACACACATATGTAAATGTATATATTGATTTAATTGAATCTAACTCCTCAGCTTTAGAGGACAGAGCTAGAACCCTTAATAGGTTACAGAAAAGCAGTCTTCAACTTAACATGAGGAAAAAAAAAACTTCCAAGCACTTATAGTTGTGAAAAAATGAAATATTTTACTTACTGCAAGGAAAAGGAGAAGAATAGAATCCATTCTCCAATAGTACATTATCAAGTGGGGGCTAGATGCCTTTGAGCAGTGATTGGCCTGGATAATTATTTTGTCTCTAAGATTACATGATGCTCAAGGCAAGAACATTTGGAACTGTAACATCAATATCAGGGAGATAATTTAGAGGTCACAGAAGCTTTTTGGCAGCTCTCAGCTGCAGCCGGACCTGTAAATGTCTACCTTCCCTTGCCAATCTCCAAGTCACAACTACATTTCTATATGAAATCACTCCTTATGTGAAATGCTTTGCTAGAGTTAAAGTGCTATGTAAATCTCAGTTATTATTGTTTTTATGATTATCCTGATACTTTTAAAAAAGGACACAGAACAGCCAATAAACTCCCAGATGGACCCACAGCTTCCTTCTACCTTCACTAAGTTAGATGTAGCTGAACTGAGAAAAGAAAAATAAAAACCATTTGTATTCAGATATTAAAATGGAGAGTTTCCTTTTCTCCAACAGAAATTGAATTATTTTTGAAGTTTTCTTCCAATTATTTGATAGAACACTTAACCTTTCACCTTCATTTTAAGGGGGAATGTGACCAATTTAAAGTATAAATACAAGTCATGTTTCAAAGGTCAGCTACAATTGCTGAAGGCATTTGTATTTATAATTCAGGAGGCACCATGATTTTTTTTCCTTTGACTGTTTATTTCTTTGGTTGTGTCATCTCAAGCTGAAAAAAAGTGATTACTAATAACTTGTAATGCAAATCCTGACTTTCACCTTTTAGCTATTTGCCAGAGTTTCCTTCTATCCACTAGGGCCTGCTTACATTTTTAGGGGTAGAAGTTGCTAGGAATTAAAATAATTGAATTATCTTAGAAGCTGAAAGGAATGTCTATAACATCTTGGATGCATAAAAGAAGTGCTGGATTTAGAATGAGAGAACCTAGCTCTGTTACCTATGTGGTCTTGGGAAATCCACTTTTCCTCTGTGGGCCTCATTTTCTTTCTTTGTAAAAATGGGAGGTTAAGACTATCTCAGGATAATGGATTTAGAACTGAAAAGGGTTTTAAAAGAGTATCTAGTTTAAATCATTCATTTTAAAGATGAAGAAACTGAGACTCAGAGATGTCAAATAACTACTCATGGTCACATTGGTAGTAGCAGTGTCAGGGCAGGATTTGTATGCAAGTATCCCTTAATCAAACTTCAGTACTCTATTCACTATGTCATACTTTTTTTTTTATTAAGTACAAAAGGTGTTTATTGAATTGCTTTCTATTTAGCCCTAGAGAACCAAAATAGGAACATGAATGTAGGTTATATTTATAATTTTTAAGGTTCTTTTCAAACTTAAGTTTTTGGTACTACTTAAAAAGATACATTTAGTTACCATCCACAAAGCTATGTGCAAGGGGCTTGTTCTGCTTTATTTTATCTAGGGGCTGATTACCTTAAGAATAATATGGTATCTTAGATGTCCTCAAAGAACTCAGAGGCTGATTTGGGAAATGTAGAATGTGCATAATTAGCCACATAAGGCAGTATTGGAAAAGTACCAAATAATTACATATGTGTATATAAATATGTATATGCATGTGTGTGTGTATATATGTATCTGTGTGTATGTATGTATCCATATCTATATATACACACACATACACACATGCACATATACATATATTTCAGAAAAGAGAAAAGAATAATGGTAGATTACAATGCTTAGGAAAGGCTTTTAAAAGTTAGGACTTATACTAGGCTTTGAAAAACAAATCAGATTTAATTAACTGAAGTTGAATGGGAAGACATTGTAGACAAGAAGAATGAGATTTGGATAACGTGAAATTTAAGGAATGGTCCATCAATAAACAATAGGTGTCTACTATGTCCTAGGCACTGTGCTAAGGATTGGGGATACAAAAAGAGCCAAAACATAGTCCCTGCCATCAAGGAGCTCACAATCTAGTGGGCGATACAACAATCAAATACATAACAAAAAAACCCCACCTTTTTACAGCATAAATGGCAAATAAATGAAAGGGAAGTCACTAGAATTAAGAGTTAAGATTTAAGAATTAAGAATTAAGAAAGGCTTCCTGTAGAAGATCAGATTTTAGGAAGGACTTAAAGGAAACCAGGGAAGCCAGTAGCCATAGATGAAGAATGTTCCAGGCATCGAGGACATCAAGAAACAATGGCTGGAACTGAGAGGCAGACCCAAGGTGTCAGAGTAGAGACAAGCTCTCCCCCAAATCCCTCAGAATGACTTAGAACAGCAAAACCCATAAAAATACAGAGTGAAACAATTTTCAGTCCAAGACAAGTTAGAAGGTTGGTGGGAAAGGTCTGTTGCATGAAGAGCCCTGGCACATGAGGGGCAGGGTAAGCAGTAATTTGTTGCAGTTCTCCTATATTCACCTCAGAATAACCAGAATAAATCCTGGAACATTGGAACTAGCAGAAAGATGAGGTGGAGTTGTCTTTTAGCCAAGAGACTTAGAGGGTCATGAGAAAAGTACATCTCTCAGGTTAAAAGGGAAGCACATTCCAGGAGAGAAAGAATCCCAGCAAGCCAGCAGCATGTCTCACCTCAGTAAACCAGTGGGAGATCCTAAGCCTCAGTGTGGAGATCTTAAATCTATCTTACCTGATAGGGAAGTAGGAAGGGAGGAGATCAAGTAATGAGACAGTACTGACAGAAGGGAGGACAAATCAGGGGAGGTGGTAGACAGAAGGAAAACACTGGTGAGGAGGGAAAGGGAGAAATGAAAGAGAGGACAAATAGGAAGATGAATAGGATGGAGGGAAATACTCAGTAATCATAACTGTGAATGTGATGGCATAAACTCTTCCATAAAATGGAAGCAGATAGAAGAGTAGATCAGAAACCAGAATCCTACAGTATGTTGTTTGTGAGAGATAGACTGGAAACAGAGAGACACACTCAGAGTAAAGGTAAGGAGCTGGAGAAGAATCTACTATGCTTCAGCTGAAATAAAAAAAAAGCAAGGATAGCAACCCTGATCTCAGACAAAATAAAAGCAAAAAGAGATCTCATTTTAAAGAGATATGAATAAAAACTATGTCTTGCTAAAGGTACCATAGACAATGAAGCAATATCAGTACTAAACATATATACACCAAATGGTATAGCATCCAAATTCTGAAAGAAGTAAAGGGAGTTACAAGAGAAATAGTCAGCAAAACTGTACTAGTGGGAGACCTCAACTGTCACCTTTCAGAACTCAAAAAATCCAACCAAAAATGAAGAAGAAAGAACCTAAGGAGGCAAATAGAATGTTAGAAAAGTTAGATATGACATACCTTTGGAATAGGAACATAAGTAATATACCTTTTTCTCAGCATCACGTGGCACCTACACAAAAAACTGATCATGTAATAGGGGATAAAAATCTCAGAATAACTGTAGAATGGCCAAAATGGTAAATGTATTCTATTCAGATCACAATGCAATAAAATTACATTCAACTAATGGCAGTGGTAATCTAGATAAACAAATTAATTGGAAACTAAATAATCTAATCCTAAAGAATAAGTGAGCCAAAGAACAAATCATAGAACCAATCAGCAGTTTAATTACAGAGAATGACAACAATGAAACAATATATCAAAAATTATGAGAAGTAGCCAAAGTAGTTTTTAAGGGATAATTTATTTCTCTAAATTCTTACATTAGCAAAATGGACAAAGAACAGATCAATGAATTTGACATGCAACTGAAAAAAAAAAGTAGAAGAAGATCAAATTAAAAATCTGCAACTGAGCACCTGAAAATCAAAGTCAGATTAGTAAGATTCACATTCACAACAACAAGAAAAAACTACTGACCTAATAAATAAATCTAGGAGCTGTTTTTATGAAGAAAAATAAAATGATTAGAAAAGGCTTTGATTAATTTGGTTTAGAAAAATAAAGAAGAAAGCCAAATATCCAGCATCAAAAAATATAAAAGGTGAAATCACCACCAATGAAGAAGAAATTAAGGAAATCATTAGGAAAATTTTACCCAATTATATGCCAATAAATCTGACAACCTGAGTAAAAATGAATGAATATTTACAAAATATAAATTATGTGGATTAACAGATCAAAGCATAGAATGCCTAAATAACCCCATCTTAGAAAAAGAAATTGAACAAGTCATTGATAAAGTCCCTAGGGAAAAATCCTCAGGGCCAGATGGTTTCACCTGTGAATTCTACCAAACATTTAAAGAACAAATAATTCCAATACTACGTAAACTATTTGGAAAAATAGGCAAAGGAGTCCTACCAAACTCCTTTTATAACACAAATATGGTGCTGATACCTAAATCATGAAGAGCTAAAACAGAGAAAGAAAATGATAGACCAATTTTCCTAATGAATATTGATGTTAAAATTTTGAACTACTAACAAGATGATTATTGCAGTATTTCACAAGGATTATACACTATAACCAGATGGGATTTGTACCAGGGATGCAGTATTGATTCAATATTAGTAAAACTATCAATATATTGAGCATATTAATAACAAAATCAATAGAAATTATATGATTATCTCAATAGATGCTGAAAAACTTTTGACAAAATACAGTACCCATTTGTATTAGAAACCACTAGAGAGCATAGGAATAAAGAAACTGTTCCTTAAAATGAAAGCATTATCTATCTAAAACCACCAGCAAGCATTGTTTGTAATGGGGATAAGCTAGAAGCCTTCCCAGTAAAATCCCTTATCACAACTATTATTCAATATAGTACTAGAAATGTTAGGTATAGCAGTAAGAATAGAAAAAGAAATTGAAGAAATTAGAATAAGCAAAGAGAAAACAAAACTATCACTCTTTGAAGATAAAACAATGTTATATTTAGAGAATCCCAGAGTATCAACTAAAAATTACTTGAAATAATTCACAACTTTATCAAAGAAAGTTTCAGGATATAAAATAAACCCACATAACCCATCGACATTTCTTTTTTTAATTTAATTTTATTTTTTTAAGCAATTGGGGTTAAGTGAGGTTAAAATCTTAGAGTCACACAGCTAGTAAGTGTCAAGTGTTTGGTCTGAAGCAGGATCTGAACTCAGGTCCTCCTGACTTCAGGGCCAGTGCTCTATCTAGTGTACCACCTGGCTGCCCCAACATTTCTTTATATGACCAATAAAGTTCACCAGCAAGAGATAGAAAGAGATATTCCATTTAAAATAACTGTAAATAACATGAAATACTTAGCAGTCTACCTGCCAATACAAACCCAGGAACTATATGAACACAAATGCAAAACACTTTTCACAGAAATAAGTTCAGGTCTAAACAATGGGAAAAATATCAATTGCTCATGGGTAGGCTGACTTAATATTATAAAAGTGGCAATTCTGCTTAACTAATTTAACTATTCAGTGCCACACCAATCAAACTACCAAAAATATTTTATAGAGCTAGAAAAAATAACAAGATTCATCTAGAAGAACAAGAGGTCAAGAATATCAATGGAATTAATTAAAAAAAATAATAATGTGAAGGAAGGTGGCCTAGCAAGACCAGATCTCAAACTATGTTATAAAGTAATAATCATCAAAATTGTGTGGTACTGGCTCAGAAATAGAGTGGATCAGTGGAATACATTAGGTACACAAGACACAGTACTCAATGATCATAGTAACCCAGTGTTTGATAAACTCAAAGACCCCAGCTTTTGGATAAGAACTCACTATTTGACAAAACTTCTTGGGAAAAAACTGGAAAACAGTAGGACAGAAACTAGGTATAGACCAACAGATCACACTGTATATACCAAGATAAGGTCAAAATGGGTACATTATTAAACATAAACTGTGTCACCATATGCAAATTAGAAGAGCAAGGAATAGTCTACCTGTTGGATCTATGGGAGGGAGAGAATTAATGACCAAACAAACCTAATAAATTCTACTCTTGATCTTTATTTTATATTTATATGTATATCTTATATGTATATCTTATTTCCTATCCCTCATGACTCCCCTATTTTACTTCTACTCACTATCTTGTCCTTCAATACTTAACATACCTGTCTCCAAAGACCTTTATCTTATCCTTTCCCCTCACTCTTTCCCCTTACCTTCTTGCTTCTATCTGAATTTAGAAGATTTTTATAGTCATCCAAGTATATAACTTATTCCCTTTTTATCCCATTCCTGTTAATCTAGACACCATTTTATCTGCCCCCTTACACTATTATCTTGCCTTCCTTCCCTCGCTTTTCTTCATTTCCCTCCCTATCCCCTTAACCTTTTATTTCTTTCTAAATTTAAATGATTTTTATACATGCATACATACATATATATGCACACATACATATGTGTGTGTATTTCTCTCTTTAATCCATTCCCAAAGAGAGTAGGTTTCCAGAACTACCAGCCCTCCTCCCCCATCTAATTCCTCTATGTCAGTTCTTCCTCTTGTACCTCATTTGTATAAGAAAATTATTCTTTTTTTATTTTTTCTTAAGTGGTATTATTTTTTTTAGAATCACATGATACTCAGCTGTACCCCAATCTTTCTTTGGAACTATCCAATTATTAATTATATTCTTAGACATACAGTTTACATTTCCTTGTATTGAAAAGTAAACAGTCTGCCCTTATTGAGTTCCTTGTAATTAGTCTTTGATGTTTACCTTAAATTTCTCTTGAAACTTATATGTGAACTTTTCTATTGAGTTCAGGTCTTTTTGCAATAATATTCTGAATGTCTGACAATTCATTGAATGTGTGTGTGTGTGTGTGTGTGTGTGTGTGTGTGTGTGTGTGTCTGTGTATGTAGGATTATGCTTAACTTTCCTGGGTATGATATTTTGAGTGCCAACCACATTTCCCTTGCTTTTAGATATTTAAGTTTCCAAGATGAGTGGTCTTTTTGGTATCACTGCTGGTAGGTCTAGTGTGATTCTAACTGTGGCTCCATCATATTTGACTTTTTTTTTCTTGTTGCTCATAATATTTTCTGCTTGAGCTTGGGATTTTGGAATTTGACTATGGAATTTCTGTAAGTTTTCCTTGTAGAGTCTCTTTCAGGTGGTGATTGATGGTTTTTATTTATTTCTATTTTCCCCTCTTCAAGAGGGGAACACTAACACTTCAAGACAATTTTCTTTAATGATTTCTGATATTATTGCATCAAGGTTTTTTTTTTTTCCTACTGCGGCATTCAGGTAGTCTGGTTATTCTTATGTTTTCTTTCCTTTATCTATTATCCAGATCAATTGTTTTCCTCATGATATCTTTCACAATCTCTTTTATTTTTTCATTCTTCATATTTATTATTGTTATTATTATTTCTTGGTCTCTCATAACTTTTCTGGCTTCCCCTTTCCCAATTCTAATTTTCAAGAGTTTTTTTCTTACTTATGATTCTGGATCTCCTTTTCCAATTAGTTAACTTTCTTTTCATAATCTTCTTGTTTTTCTTGGATTGCTCTTATTTTTTTAAATATTTTTTCCCTCAATATCTCTCATTTGATTTTTAAAGTATTTTTTTAAAGTTCTTCTTTGAATTCTTTTTGGACAGGTGACAATTTGATGTTACTCTTTGAGGAAGAGGAGTGTTTCTTTGCTTCAATATCCTCCTTTGAAGATGAACTTTGGTCTTCTCCATCCACATAGTAACTTTGTGTTGTTGAGTTCTTTCTCCTTTGCCTGCTGTTTTAAAAAAAAATATTATTGTAATCAACTCTAGTCCTAGGGTATAAGGAATGGTGCCTCTGGTCTCAGATTCTCCAACCAGGAACTCAGCCCTCCTAAGTGCCCTAAACCAGTTGAGTTCCTGCCCACTGCTTCTGTACTCACCAGGGGCATGTGCTGGTTCCTTCTCACCCAGGGCCTCCTCTAAGCAATGTAGCTGGACCTGGTATCCCTTATCAGCAGAAATGACCCAATCTTTCCCTGCTCAGATGCCCAACACACCACATTGTCCAGAAGGTGAAAATTCCTGTGGCTGAGGCACAGGCTACCTCCAACCCAGCTAGCCCCAAAGCTCACTCCTTCCTTTTTAGCAGAACTAGCCTGGGGGCGTTTATATTTCACAGGGACCAAACCTTATTCCTTCTCTGGTTCTCCCAGCAAACCTACTGTTCTTCCCCAACTCTCTCTCTCTCTTTTTTAAACCATTCTGCATATTCCCTGAAGTGCTATTTTCTCTTGTTTATGGGGCAAAATCTAGAGAAGTTAGAATTTTCTGACCTACTCTGCCATCTTCCCAGAGTCCTCTCTCTGAATACAGGTTTCTACTTTCCACTTGTAATAAGAGCTAAGCAAAAAGGAGGTATTTTTTTTAAACTCTATGTTGAATGAAAGAATAAAGAATATATATGATACCCGATTAGGATTTATAGAATGATGATAAAGGATAGCAAAGTGAAGGCAAAATTAATCAATTCCATTTTTCCTTCTGGCTTCTATACCTGCAAATGGCCTCTACATTGCTAATCCACAATTTTAAAGCATGGTGATCCTGATGAAAAAAGAACATAGACTTAGTGTGCCATGACTTACTCTGGATGCATATCTTCCTGGTCATTGCTTGAATTTCTAGATGCTCACAAATTAAATCAAGTTTAGCAAATTCAATACAACAAACATTTATTAACAACACTGAGCTCTACAATCCTATATGAAAAGGGAAAAAAAAGAAATTAACAATTGTCAACAATGGGCAAAATTGAATAAAATTTACTTTAGGGGTGTAACTGTAAAGTCTTGCAATTAGCTTCAACATACCAACTATACAAACCTTGTTTAGGAAATATGTTCTTCAACATACACAGTAATAGTAATATTATAATAATAAACTGTGAACAAATAGCAATCATGATCAGTGCAATTATCCATCAGAATTCCAATGTAGTCAGGGTGAAAAATGCTTTCTACTTCTAGATAGAGAATTGATGGACTCTGAGTGCTAATTGAAGTGTGTTTTTTGTCTTTATTTTTCTTTTTATTTCTTCAACATGATTAATGTAGAAATATGCTTTGTATTACTTCATATGTATAATGTTCATCATATTTCTTGCCCTTTCAATGGGTGGGCAAGGGGTGGTGAAAGGAAGAGAATTTGGAAGTGAAAACTAAAAAAAAAGTTTAAAAAAAGAAATACATTCTTTGTTTTTTTTAAAAAAATCAGCATTTATTGAATTGCATATACAATAAAATTGAAGTCTTTAACATGCCAATAAAAAAAATAAAACAACATTAATAAAAACTAATACCCTTAGACACATTGATAGGGGTGCAGTGTCTAGAATAAAGGAGATGGTATTTCAGTAGGCTAAAATGGTGATAAAATAGTGATAAACCAAGGTAATGGCAATGTGAATAGAAAGATTTGAAAGAGATTGAAAAGATTATCCAAGCAAAATCAATAATTCAATAATACCTTTTAACGAGTTGAAAGATTTTGACCAAATTTAGTGCATTGTTACAATGTATGTTGATACAAATGAAATGCAGTTGGAATATCTGTTTGCTGTCTTGGACCAATAAGATTGTGATTGTTGTTGTTGTTCACTTATTCAATCACATCTGACTCTGTGATTTTCTTGGATTTTCTTGGCAAAGATACTGGAGTGGTTTGCCATTTCCTTCCTCAATGGATTAAGGTAAACAGAGGTTAAGTGATCTGCCCAGGGTCACACAGTGCCTAAGACTGGATTTGAAATCAGGTATTCATGACTCCAGGCCCAGTACTCTATGCAATGAGCCTTCTAGCTGCTGTGGATGGTAAATAACAATGCCTCCCACATATACATATATACACATACATGCAGATGCATACATATACATATTCACATATATATTCATACATGTATATGCTGTGGATGGTGAACAACAATGCCCCCATATCCATATATACGGATACATACATATTCACATGTGTATACAATGTGTATATGTATACATATGAATGTGCACATACATATATAATTACATAGATATATAGTTATATGGTAATATATAGTTATATGTAGTGTTTTATATGTATGTAGTTTATATGTATTTATAGTTATATATAGTCTATAATTTAAATGGAGTCTTCTTGAAATTTGATGTATTAGTAGATGTTCTAGAATAAGTGTATTGTGAAGATGAAATTATGACCTTGCCAATTGTTTGATAATTAATGAAAATTTGTGTTATATTGTATTAAAACTAATTTTCAAATATAACTTCAATTTGTACCTTTTAATGAGCTAGGGATAACTCCAAGGTATGTCTAAAGATACAGCCATGTTTCATAAAATTGTTACTTTTTATGAAAATTAGTATTATAGCTAATAATGTGTCCACATCCTGTTTGATGTTTTCATTTTCAGTTGGAAATCAATCTCATTGAATTACTGATATATGATCAATATATTCATCAGTAGTAGTGAAATCTGTGTCATTAGTGTCATTACAACAGATTGAATTTTGGGGGCACTCCTGCCATTGAAAATGCATTGGTGATCCCTTTGAATATCTTTGCAATACTACAAATTCCCAGTTCCCTATCATATATATACTTCAAAGAAGGAGAATGTAGAGAATTACAAAAATCCTAATATTAATGTCACTTTGAAGGGCTCTTCCCTCTACAATGAATATTTAATAGTCATTTCATTAGGAAATTAGTGAAATAAATTATTCTAACTCCTTCTCTACTTCCTTAGAATGTGCTTGTCTACATTTGCCTTTAGTATTGCCACAGCATAATTCTTTACCTTGTGTATGGAGTGCCTTGTTTTTTTTTTTTTAAATAAAATTATTATTGTAACCTATAATGAATCTTGGTGACTTTCATTTTTACAAATATTATATGATTCATCTTGGTAGCATACTTCCTCTGTCCAATTCCATTTTTTTTTCTCTCAGTTTTCTGAAACTGAAAAAACAAATAAAACACAGTTGGGAGTTTTTGCTACAAATATCAACTTTGAAAATTCAGAGTACAGATAGTGACTAGAATCCTCCTGTTTGTTTATTAATATATGACTGAATAGGGGAAGAATGATTTGAGCTGACAGAGAGGCAAATCAGGTAGTGGCATAGACCACTTGATTTAAGGGTGTGCCTGCCACAAACCCCAACCAGCTTCCTAATTCTTCTCATATGGATGCTACCTTTCATTCCTGATCTAAAATCTCCAACATTTTAGTCACTCCCTTGAGTCAAATAACAATGGAAGAAATAGTATTGGCATAGGAGATAGTGTATTGTACTTGGAGACCAAGGACCAGGTTCTAATTATGCCTCTTAAAACTCAGTCAGTCAGTCAGTCAATAGATATTTATTAAGCTTTTAAGACCAGCATTGTACTAAGTAAAGAAGAATACAAATAGAATGAGAAAGAAAGACATTCTTTAAACTCAAGGAATTTATATTCTAATGCAGAATGTGACAAATAAAAGGGTGGTGAATAAGGATGAAGAAAGAAAGTAAAATAAGTCTTGGGTTAAATCAGTAGTAGGTTCTTTGTCCTGAGGCTTCTTAAATTGTGGGTTCTGGGTGGAGCCAGAGATCATAAGATAAGGCTACAAGTGCAGAAGGTACTCTAATGAAAGAAGCAGTCCAAAGGTGGAGTGAGCTTCCAGGATAAAGAAGATTCTCTGGCACGGTAGAGAAAGCGCAGTGGACATGAGTACAGTATTACAGCATAGAGAGAGATGAAGACATCTTTGGCCTGAGCCTTTTTAGGTTAGAGGTTCTGAGTGGGGGAAACCAGCTAATCAGAAGTCAGTATGACAAAGTAAGTCACTTAAGTTCTTTGTGCCTCAGTTTCCTTACTTGCAAAATGGGAGGGGTTCAGGCTTGAACTGAATGGCCTGTAAAGTTCCTTCCAGTGATAAATCACGTATCCCAAAATACTCTTCTGTTACCTGAGAGGTCTTTAAGAGAAGCCAAGATGCTCATTTCTTGGAGTTGTTATAGAAAGGAGTCATGATTTGGGTGCAGGTTGGCCTATGTGACTTCTGAGTTCATTCTAACTCTAAGATTCTTTGAATTTAATTGCCAAAGGCAAAAATGTAGTGGTGTTTGGTCATTTAGAATTACTTCTAGACCGCACGTTATCTATGTTATAAACCTATGACAGGGAAATGGATGTATCTAGCAAATTATAATTTTTAAAGATCTCTAGCTGTTTCTTCTCCCTCTATTGACTCCTAAACAAGCCACCCACATTTGAATTTATCCTTAACAGCAACCAGATAGCCAGTGCTTATTCATGATTGTTCCTGAGGCTGAAACCACAAGCAACTTCAATATCAAAATATTTCCTTCACTGTTGGATTGGTGAAAATATTGTACTTCCTACATAGTTTTCTTTTCCCCAAATCATGTTTGCCTCCAGATTGCTGAGTATTTAAGAGTCCATTAGACCAGTGCAACTAGTTCTGCTTCTTCAGTATTAAAATTTGGATGGTCAACATCAAGTATATGCTTGTACTTTCAGCATTCTATCTCACTTAGATTTTCAGTGCCCCGTTTCTCTCATTTATTTGCCCTCTAACCTACAGCCATTTATCGATACCCTTGATTTTCTTGTGTACACTGCTTTCTTCATCCTAAGAGCTCACTTAATCCCCAAGACCCACCATTATTTCCTGCTGGGGAAACAGTGCCCTGTCTTTACTGTCTAGTCCCAACCTATAATTATAAATTGATAGTATGAAAGTGAGTCTTTTAAAAATCAAACATGCCCCACCCACAAGTCTCACCCTTTTCTCCCACTCTTACTCTCATGCAGTCATAATAACAAGGCACCTTCATGAGATCAAACTTAATGGAGGAAAAAGTACGTTCACTTTTTTGTTCAATCTCTTCTTTCCTCCTTTCAGCCTCAAGGCATACTCTCTAAGTCACTGCTCTTTCTTTACCCTCACACTTGACAGAATTCCAGGGTTGACACTTTGTGATTATGGCAGCCACATTCTTGTCCCTCTCACTTGATTTCCTAATGGAGGAGGGGCAAGAATTTAGATAGGTGTAGTCAAATAGCTATAATTCACTGAAGTGTCCTAAGATTAACACCCTCTCTGACCATTCAGAATCTTACTATCTGATATCTCCTAGAACTAGAATCATTTTTATTTGGCTCAAGACAAAGCAATGTGTACATGGGGTTGGGAGTGGGGGAAAGGAGGTGAATTTATAATGAGACTTGTTTCATACTACCCTCTGGCCACATCTCATCATCAGTTGTTGTATGATAAAAGAATGAAAACTCATTTAATATTAGCCTAAGCAAGACAGAATCAGGAAAGTAAATCTTCTGCCCATTCTTTCATATTACATATCCAAAAGCCAAATAAAAAATGTTTTAAGTCATTATTCTCTGATTTGAATTATCCATGTCATTACACTCTCTATTGGATAATAGAGTGGGGAGTATAAATACATACGTGGGCCTATCTGTGATACATATAATTTTAGACAAGACTATTTTCTCTGGTGCCTGCTCAATGGCAGAGCTTATCAGAGCTAATGTATTACAGCAGAATGACAGATGATCCTGTTTTAGTTTTCTGGAAAACTATTTCTTTGGCTGTTACTATTCCTATCCACCAAATGGCATCATGAAGTTCCTCCATCTGACCATTAATTCAATTCAATTCATATTCAATGATTACATATTTAGCACTTGTTATATGCCCATCCTTGTGCTGAGTGCTTTGTAAGGATACAGAATGAGAAGAATGTCCCTGCTCTCAAGGATCTTGAAAAGTTTTAGGGGGAGGGGTGCACATGTGGAATGATTAAGTTATGAAACAAAGTATAACATAAATAAATGCCAAAATGGGTTATAGGTAGTCAGAGAAGGCAGAAATCACTGTGGGCTAAACAAGCCTGAAAAAGCTAATAAAAGACAGTATTTGATAATCAAGAAAATAATGATTATTTTAAGGCAGAAAAGTTTGGCATCATAACAAAGGATAATATTAACTCTCATTAAAAGAAAAATGAATATAATGGATTAGTATTTTTTTTCTTCATATTCATCGACAATAATGAATCAAATTATTTTGTCCTTTGTAGGGTTAGGGAACAGACTGGTGTAAGTGTTTTCAAGCTTGCTCTCAGCATGCCAGCTCAGATATTATGGGGATGAAGAAGTCTTGTCAGACCAGGTATCATCCCTTAGAGGGATGTAGAAAAATACACAAAAATACACAGAAATAGAAGTTGTTAGATAGACTAATGAATTTCTAAGTGTAACCATTGAACGCCAAAGAATTTTACTAACCCCTGAGAAAATCCTTGCCTAATTTAGTCATAATTGGTATAGGTAAAGATTCTTGGTATCCTCTGTTTCCAGAATCTAAGTTCCTTGAGAGTAAGCTCTGTTTCACCGGCTTCACTCCAGGCTTAGCATTGTGCTTGCTACATGGAAGGTACCCAATAAATGCTTGTTGATTGATCGAGTGTTCAAGAACATTACCTCATCAAAAGCTCCCTCCACCACTGCAATTGCAGCTACAGATGATCAGTAACTATATTATAAAGTGATACAGTTAAGTCTAATGGAAAATATCCAAAATGGGGAAAAGGTCATTTTAACAGCTCTTCTGCCTTAACCCTTCAGGTTTCTATCTGTCTTTGTGTACCTAACTCAGCAAGAGCAAATCTGCAAAGCCTAATTCTTAATGTATTTATTCTTAACATAAGTAACATAATTTTTTTAATGCTAAAAGACCTCTACTGAAGTGAATTGACATTTCCAATGCTCTAGAATAGGCCACTATCTTTTAAAGTTAGTTTTGTTTCTTGTAGCAAGGAAGAGTTAATTAAGTTCCTCTACAAACAGACCAGTTTCTGCATATGAACCTTCTCTCTCTCTCTCTCTCTCTCTCTCTCTCTCTCTCTCTCTCTCTCTCTCTCTTCTCTCTCTTTCTTGCACTCTTACTCTCTTCCTAAAGAAGATCTCTACTTGACTTACATTCTTCTTCTAGATTATAAACTCTTTCTATATAATTAAAGACTTCAATAAATAGGCTGATGTCCCTTCAAAGATGCTAGATTCCATTTTATTAACCTCCCTACCTCCCAACAAATATATTCATTATATTTCAGTTACCAAAACAGATGGTCACATCTTACATTTTGCCATTCCTCATAACTAACTTCATATTTTTAAACTTTGAAATGTATCTCTTTGGTCAGAATTTCCTGTCCTACCATTTCACCCATTTCACCTATCCTTTAGCCTTACCATGAGAACCATGTACCGTAAAGAACAAAGACTGAAGAATAAGTGGGCCATGTTCCTATTGGAAAATAGGAAAGCCACTAAACTCCTCTGGTCTCAGTCTCTTTATCAGTGAAATAATTAGATGAACCCTGAAATATCCTCTGTATCTCTATATGTTGCTATTACTTTGGATGTCTACAGTCTAGTCCTCCAATGATGAACTGAGGTCCGTAGTGGTTGAATCTGATCACCTTGGTTTTAAGTGAAAGAGTTGGTATATCGATTGAGTTGTTCTGATCAAAAATCTAATGTACTATACTGCTTCTGCCTTCTACTCATTCTGTTATTCCACATTTTCTTGATTCATGACCTGTGTTCTGGCCTCCCCTTCCTCTTTTCACATTCTCTTTATATCCTCCTCTGTTCTTGAATCCCTTGCTCTTTTGTGCTACCACCAACAGTCCTCATCTATGGGTCCACCCAACCATTTTTCTATGATACTTAACAGTACAGGAGACCACACAACCAAAAGGATTGAATACACTACCAATTCACCTAACATAATCTAATCTAAATTTCCATTTCTTTAAAGAAATCTGTTTGTTCTTCTCTAAAGTATTCTCTGTCTTGATCTAAGAACATGCATTCTAAAGCTTCTTTTCCCCCTAAACCTGTGAAACTGCTCACATTTACTCCCTGTGCCATATATTTTACTGGCATAATGGAGTCTATCCTTCATGAGCTTTCTTAGCTTCCTTGGTTCACTCATAAAATTCTTTTCCAATTTCTCCTGCCCTCACGTTCTTTTTTTTTCTTCTCATCCAGATAAAGACATGACTGTCCTTTGACAAGATCAAACACACTATTTGTACCTATTATTCCACCTTCTTTATATCCCCTACATTTCTCATCTTCAGTCCTTTCCTTTCCTCCAAGATCTTTCTCTGATGCCTACAAATGTTCAGGTCATCCAACCTTTAAAAAAATAAGGATAGAAGAGGGGTATGGAGAGGAGGATAATTGAAGTGAGGGGAAAAGGGAGGAAAGGGCAAGGAAGGGAAGGGAGTTCGAAAAAGTGAACCTGCTACTATCCCAAAATATCTGTTTTCTCTTTCACTGCTTGACCAATAATAATATAAGAATGAGACACGAATCACAAATCATCTGTGTTTTTATGCTTGCTATGAAAATTGTGATACTTTCAGGAAGCCTATAGAAGATGAAATGATATCCCAAAACTTTTATCCAATTATTTTCTTTATCCACCTTTGCTATCATCTGCAGAACATTTCATATAAAACAATGAAAAATGAGAGCAACTTCTTTCAGATTCCCTTCTGCATCTACTCCATTGGTAAGAAAAATGAGAAAGAATTAAATAATAAGAATACCAATACTCATACTACCAATAATAGTAATAATGACCAAAGTGATTATAATATCATAATTTCAAGTTTCTCCTTGAGTAACAACAATCCTAGCACCACCAATTATTCCTACTCCTGGCATATGTGTAGCAATTTGATATCTGCCTCCCATACGTTATTTTAAATGAGGCTTACATCAAACAGTGAGTTAAGTACAACAGACACTGTTATCTCCATTTCACAGACAAGAAAACCAAAGCTCTGAAAGGTCATATTCCTTGCACATGAACATACAGGAAGGCCTCCACTTTCTTACCACTTTATCATTAGATAATAGGGTGGGAGATTTACATTGGAAGGAGCTTAATAGACAATTTAATCCAATTCTTAATTTTAGAAATGAGGAAATTGAAGAATGGATCCCAACCCCAAATTAAAAAGAACTAATTTTCACCCATTACACACACTGGAAACATTTTTTTGGTCAAATGTATCATATTCAAATGTATTTAATATGAAAAAAAGTTTTTTGACTTAACTTCCCATTGACATAAAGATATTTTATTCAGTTTTGTCAATGGTGTTATTTGCCTGAATTAACATTCTCTTCTTCCTCATTTTCCCCCAAATATTTCGTATTTAATACCATCTGTTATGAAAAGAACCATTCCTTTGAAGTAATGAGCTATAGATTCATGAGATTATCTTCCTCAGAAATGTAATAAGTGGTGAAAGTATGCCAAATTTCAATGTGATTTACAAGGTATTATTTTAATCATAGCTCCTGTTGATAAAAATAAGAGTAAAAATACCAATTGCATTCGGATTCTGTCAAGTCAGATTAAAAACAATCTGACAAATTCAAACCGTATAGTAACTGTTTCTAAAATGTTTATATTTGTAAGACTTTTTTTAATAGATAATTTATAATTCTTTAGATACTTCAATACTGTTTGGCCTTTAGTAGCCTTGAATAGCTGCTTCATAATCGATCCAATATCTATGTATATTGAATTGATTTGTTGCTTAACATATTATGGGAAAAGAATATGTATAGGAAGCATTAGATGTATGTGACTATAAAAGGAAGATAAATGATTTAATTGTAACTAGTCATTCTATACTCTAAAGTCACATGGAGAAGATCTTATCCTAGGGACTACCTCAAGATAACTCTGTCTTTATCATGTTACTCTCACATAGATAATACTCCAGGCAATTTTATGGAAAAATGTGAAAGATGATGAATTTGAAGAAAGGCAATTAAGTCCATTTTTAAAGAATATTTTGATTTTGAAATACCTGAGAGATATTCACTGGGGATGTCTGATAGGCAACTGATAAAGGAACAGCAGAAATTAAGAGAGAGATTAAAGTAGGATATATGCATATGGATCTGAGAGTTTTCTTCTTGGGGATGATAGTTGGAAACCTTGGGAATGACAGAAAGAGTGAGAGAGAGAGAGATTGAACAAGAAAAGAGGGTTAAAGAGAGAGCCCTTGAAGTATACTCACCATATGGGGCATAAGTCATGAATGATGTCAAAAATATTGAAGGAAGTAAAAGATAGGTATAGGGAGAAGGGGAGAACTAAGAGAGAGAAGAATCATCAGAGCCAAAAGCTTCAAAGAAGACAAAAATGAGGAATGAATATTAAGTCATTGAATTTAGCCATTTATAAATTAAACATAATTTTGTTGACAGTGGTTTCAGTGGATTTCTTATGTCAGAAGTCATATTGCAAGGAGTTGGAACTAAAGGGAGAAGAAATGTAGACATTATGTGTGTGTAGATTTTTCCAGGGATTTAGATGTAAAGTTATGGATAAATGACCCTAATTTGAAAAAGTAGGATGAGATAAAGGTCTTTTTAGTTGTGGCTATCGATATTATATTTTTTTCATAATAATCTCTACCCAAAGAAGGGGGGATTGGAGTAGGTGGAGGACATCACCTTTTTTATTACTTCATGACTAACCCAGGGTTTGAAAGTTTAGGGATACAGCCTATAGGAAACAGGCAAGCAGAACTGGAAAGGCAAAGATTATGAAAGAACAATGAGCCTGTGGGAGTGGAAGTGCTATAAGGCAGTGAATTTTAGATCGGAGTTTCTCAAAAACATTTAGCTATGAAAGATATGTATATGTATATTGGGACCTTGTGTACAGAACAAAATATATTTCCTGATTAATCATCAGATATTGAAGTTGGCATTGGGAATCATAAGTTGGGTAAAAGTTGTCCTAGGTGCTTCTTGAAGGAGTTTTACTGATGGGGGCTGCCCCCAAGAAGAATTGGTTTGTTCAGATCCTTTGTTTTTTTTTTTCCTATGAAAGAGTCTTCATTGAAGAATTATGCCTTTTGGCCTTTTGGCCTTCTGACTTTCTTCTGTAGAGATCTTGACATCCTAATGAGGAGTGGGGCCAGGTTTCCTCCCCTTCCCACCCTCCCAAAAAATTAATAATTTTCTTTTGTCTGAGACTCATCTGTATCATTCAAAAGGTGAGTTCTCAAATACTGTAATTCTTGAAACTTGCCTACTATTTAGAGGAAGCAGATGGAGGATGGGCAGAGTCTAGGAAAGTATAAACCCCAGAAACTGGCCTTCCAGACAGATATTAGATTCAGTAGGCAATGACATTCTTGAAGGTTACTTTGTGGGTCATACACAGATTAACAATCTTGAAATCTAGTTTTCTCAACAAAGCAAAATTTCCTAAGTAACATGATAACAAAATCTAATCTCCCATACAGAAAAGTGGGTTTGTGGATATAGCACCAGTGTTTTGGATTACCTCATGCATAAACCAACGTTTTAGAGTTTGGGGATCTATACTTCTCTTTAGAAAAGCATAATTTTCTGAGGAATATTCTCCTTGGAGAGAAATTTAGGTTGCACAAATGACTTCTAGTTCTGGGAAAAAAACAGTGGCAAAGTAATAAAGTGCAGACTTAGATTTTGAACTGAACTATTTTAGTGAAGGATTTGGATGGTACAGGCTTGATGAAAAAGATTCTAGAAGAGTGAAATGTGCCTGAAAGAGAAGAATTGTATTGATTGTTTATAAGCTATCACAAGAGTTTTTCTTTCTTTCTTTTTTCACATTTATCTAATGTCTCTTTTGAGTCATATATATATATATATATATATATATATATATATATATATGCATTTCTATGTAATACATTTCTTATTTTAATTGCTCATTTTGGGGAAATTTTACTTGAATCTTTGATACCTAGATGATAGGAGTATTCTGAAATATTCCAGAATAAACTCGAATTGAGAGCACAATAATTCAAGGAGATAATAATATTTTGGTTGTAGCTTTTAGGATTAAACCCAATCCAGAGCTCTGGGTCCTGCTTCATGGTTTACATTAAAAAAAAATGTATGTGGAATATATGACATGTATCACTCCTTTTCTTGTCAACACCAGATAAGATGTGGTCCCTGAAAACTATTTGGGGCTACCAGATTTCCACATCATCTTGTTATGAAGAATTTAAAGGAATAAGGTATAATTTATTCAGTCATATAAAAATTTACATTAATGGATCCCATGACCAGTTAAAAAGGTTTTTTAGAAGTAAAAACAGTTACAAAGTTGCTAGTTTAGAGTTGGCATGAGAGGAATAAAGTACTTTACAATGATTATAAACAATGTTGCTTGAACAACATGTGGGGAAGGCCCTAAGAGTCATTGGGCACGACTTTAGCAGCTACCAAGCTATAATAACTTGGGAGGAAAAAAAATGTTGCCAGACACATATAACAGGCAATGTTTCTGGCTTCTTGTACACAATCAGAGAGTGAATTATTCCTACTGTTGGGCTACCAATAAAAAGTGGGAAATCATCTGCTGTATGAGTTTAAAAAAACTGGCTCAGACTTACTCTAGCTCATGAGCTTGCCTCTTTTTTTTCCATCATAGCTGATTTCATAGTCCAGCTCTGATCTCCTCCCAATGCTCTGTCTATGAACATTTTCCAAAACAAAGGCTGAGAATTATAGAATGTATGAAGGCATCATGCCCTCTTTTCCTCTTGCTTCACTACACTGTGATCTGCATTGGAAGTTGGAAGTTTGGGAAAGAGAAGAGATATGAAGAATGATAGCATAGACTTATAAAAGACTATGCTAAAATGCATTATTGCTTGGTTTATCACATTGAGTCCATGAAATTTGGGATGTTATTTTTTATTCTAATACTCAAGGATCTATTATTTTGTTATTGTGATTCACATACATTCACTAACACAGCCTGAAACTCCACTATGACTTAGCAAATGATTTTATTGAATGTCTGTGAATGAAAAAAATTCTCAAACAGTGGTCAGCTTGATGATGATGAACTCCAAATTTATTTTGCAACATCACACAGTATAGTCTGTCACTAGTTCCAAACTCTTTTGGCTTAATGGTTGTTTGGCCTAGGGACAAAAAAGAATGAAACATTAGTTGGTAAAAGAATCCTAAAAAATTCAGGACTATGAATCCAGATATTCAAGTTTTGGTAGATCTACTACTTCTTACATATATGGTATTTAGCAATTTGCAGATTTTTTTTCTGAGCTTCATTTTTCCCTCTCTTCCTTAAACTTATGTGTGTCACAGACACCTTTGGCAGTTAACTTTTCTTATCAAAAATATGTATTTAAAAGTTCATGGACCCAAGGTTAAGAATCACTGGTCTAGATGATCTTCAAGGTCCCTTCTATCTTTAACATTCCATGATTCTGTGATCATTTAAATATAAAAATCTGATAATTCTAAGAACATAGATAAAAGAAAAAAGTCAATAAGTAGATTAATGAAGTAACAGAAATAACACAAACATTTTAATATTGAAGGCAATGAATTATTAAAATGGTTCAGTTTGGCCAGGATGACTTTGTTGTGCTTAGTGCAAAAAACAGTCTAATTTTTTTGTTTGTTTTTAATAAATTTAATTGAAATTAGACTTCAAAAATAGTAAGGATGGTAGATATTTATGGAGGAAATCTCATAAAATTTCAGACAGGTTGATTATTCATGTAATTGGTGAGGGGTACAAGGACTGGCCAATAAACCCAGTACTCATATGCATATGCAGCATGTGTTATGGTTACCATCCTCAAATCATTATTATTAGAGTATGCACAAGCATTATTTTTTATTTATTGCCTGCAAAGACCCAACCAAAAATGTTTATAAAAAGCACTAGCCAGATGATTTGGATTCTTTGTTTTCCATGATTACAATCTAGAGTAGATATTTGGCAAGAGAAGCACGTGGCTTTTGAATAAGGGCCTTTGTTCTTTGCCTTTCTGTATTTGTCTTTTCATGCTCTTAGATGAAGTGTTATCAAACTAGCTTGTGACCTCGTGAGCTTTTTGAGGTTGGAAGAATGAGCCATCAGGGATCTGGGAGCTGGAGACCATTGTAGATTTGGCAGTCAAGCATGGTGAAGAGCAAAGATTCTAGAAGCCTGTTTAATCCACCACAAAAGTATGTAGATAACAACTGAGAGAGAGAGTGACAGAAACTCATCTGTTGGCCATGCTATATTTTAAAGTAAATTTGATGGGGCAAATGTGTTGTAGGAACTTTTTTTTTAAAGGTTGAGCACAATCTCCCTCTAAACCGAGGAGAACATATATTGGAGAGCATACTCTTCCATGTCTTGGAGGGAAATATTTATTATTGTTGTTGAGCTATTTTTTCCATTGTGTCCGACTTTTTGTGACCCCATTCCAGGTTTTCTTGGCAAAGATACTGGAGTGGTTTAACATTTCTTTCTACAGCTCATTTTACAGATAAGGAAAGTGAAGCAAGCAAAGTTAAGAGACTTGCCAAGGGTCACACCCCTAGTAAGTGTCTGTGGCCAAATTTGAACTGAGGAAGATGATCTTCCTGAGATAAACCCAGGACTCTATCCACTGTGCAACCCAGCTGCCCCCTACAAATGTTTGAACTTATTATATTTTCTCTAAATATCTCTTTGCAAAAGCTAATTTATTTTAAATGGTTAAATAATTCAGAGACATAACTATTGAATGATATTGATGATATGGAAATATTAGCTTTAAATGGTGATTGATATTGAGAAGACCCTGGACAGGAGATCAAGCTAATGGTAAGAGAAAGATATAAACCTTCAGGGTCATTTCTAGCACACTGAGGGAGATATGTAATGAACTATGCTCTGGAGTCCTGACCTCTCAGTGGTATTGGGAACTGGGATTAGAATCCTCAGTGTTATGAGAACTACCATCAAATTACATATGCATTCCTGGATTAAATAACTATCTGACTTATTCAATATATATATAGTATGTAAGAACATATGGCTAATGGAATCAATATTAGTCTATTAATCAAAAGACACAGTAGTCTAGCCTCAAGGATTTAATAATCATATGACCTTGGATAAGTCACCTCACCCTTCAGAGCTTTAGTTTCTCATTTACAAAATGGGAGAGTTGAGCTAGATGATCTTAAAAGTATCTTCCAGTTTTAATGCTTTCTGATTCTATGAAAAAATACACAAACATATATGTACTTTAATACATAAGGAGACGCCATCCTGTAGACAATCTTCAAACAACATTGTAGCTGGTGGCACAGTAGACTGCTGGACCAGGAAGCAGGAAGATCTGGCTTCAAAACTGTCCTTAGACACTTAATAGCTGTGTGACCCAGGGCAAGTTACTTAAAGTCTGTTTGCTTCTATTTTCGCAACTGTAAAATGAATGTAATAATGACACCTACATGACAGGGTTGTCGTAAACATAAAATGAGGCAATATTTATAAATGACTTAGCACTGTGTCTAGGTACTCCATAAATGTTATTCCATTTTCCCTTCCTTTCCCTTCCCTTTCCTTCCCTTCCCTTCCTTTCTTTTCCATTCCATTCCTTTCTTTTTCCTTCTATTTTTTTCCCTTTCCATTCCCTTCCTTCCTTTCCTTTCCTTTCTCATTTTTTTTCATGTTCCATCCACCTTGAATCTGTATTACACAACCCTTTATAATTAAGAAAAAAAAACCTGGCCCTTCAAAGTGGTGATCAGGTCCCTAGCCTACTTTTTTCTTCAACTTGGGAATGGCTAAGGGAATTGCAGTGTGGTAACAAATAGTAAAAAGAAATAAATACAAAAGTCAAAACTGGGGTAAATTAGGTTTAAAAAAGGGGAAAAAAAGAAAATTATGAAATAGGCAAAGAATTGTGAAATAATATAAAGAAAATTATGAAAAGAGCCACAGAAAATGATGGATTAGAGAAAATAAAAAGAAAAGGGGAAATACAGAGGTCAACCCCCACCTATCCCCTCTCCCATAGGACACCACCATTCATAGTTCTGAATTCTGCCTTCTACGGTTTGGAGGCAGATGTCAAGAATATTATGTCAGAGAAGATAAGTGTAGAACCCAGATGGAGTTATAAATGCTATCTAAATATGCACATTGGTAGGAAGTTTGGGATGGTATGTTATGAATGAAAGCAGCAGTTTATTCTTGTCTTCCAAACATGGCACATCATACAGAGCTGGCACAAAAAAAAATCATGACAAAATTTCATACACCATGCTTCCTTCCAATTCACTTCTATTGAATTACAACATCAGAACAAACCAGTTATTGAGTTACAACAGTTCTTCAAACATGGATTCTCCCAATAAGGGGAACTGGGTAGGCTACTCAGACAAACAATTATTTTACAAGTTTGATACAGTGCAGGATCCTTAACAGAATTCAAGATATGCACATGGATATTTAACACAGTATAAAACAGAAAAAAAAATCAGATGACAGGATGACACATGTCCCTGCCTGTTTCAGTTTCTTTATATATTTTTTTCATTGCCTTTTTCTTTCCTCAAAATGAATTGCAGGTCAATTACTCAACTTTTCACACTCAAGAAAGCTTCAAATTAAAAAAAATAAAAAAGAATTCTATTTACAAATCTTCATTGTAATAAAAAGTTTTTTTTTTATTTTTAACATTTTCTCCCTACCTCCCTCCATTATCAATAGTCATTCTTTAGCTGATAATAATATTAATGTTTAGGCTGCCAGAAGGGGTACTTCAGACCAACTTCTCATTTATACCTTAATGGAAATTTAAATAAAAGAGACACACAGCCTAAGAAGCTAAAGAAATCAAAATACAATGTAATTTACCTTTCTCTAAATTAGAAACTATAACTGCATAGAGACATTAGATGTGGTAGAGAAGAAAGAGCACTACACTTGAGAATCAGGAGAACTGAATTCAAGCCTCAGCTCTGTCACTAAATAGCCATGTGACCTTAGGCAAATTATTTAACCTCTTGGCACCTTAGTTTCTTCCTCTGTAAAATGAGGCAGTTGAACTAGATGAGTTCTAAGATCTCTTCTAGCCTGAGAATTCTATGGTTCCATGAGTCTGTCTCCATTGATGATGTTTTCACAAAGATGTTATATGGAACTTGATGCTCTATTGTGGTGGGATGAAGATAAGAGTAGGGACATAAGAAGAAATACAATTGTTTTCAAACAAAAGACAGTTGATTCCAGTCCTTTATACACACAGAATGTAATACATTTACTTTATATTGAGCATTGTCATAAAAAGCATGTATAAGTTGTTTCAAAAATGTAATTTCATAGAATTTTATAAACACCATGATAGCAAACACAGTCTCAAAACTGATAAAGTACTGACACAAAACCTGAAAGACTCAAAATGTAATTCTTTCAGTGGTATTTATTTCTTACTTGCATATTTTGTATTCCAACTGCATTGGAATTTCCAACTTCATTTCTCCCCCTCATTGAAATCCACATGCAGTGACCAAAGATAATTGTTTCCAAGTGATCATTTAAGTTTTGCATTGTTTTCTAGTAGTACTAAAGTGGCCTTCAGAGCCCAAACCCTGAAAAGTGATATAGGGCACAATTATATGGTTTGTCTGTAGGCAACATTGCCAGAGCAACTTAACCAAGAAGGAATAGTAAACTTTACACTTAAGTCTGTACTAGTGGGATGGGCTAACTGTATCTGGAATTAATGCAAATATATTTCCATGGGGATTAAAGGAATTTTGCTTTATTTCAATTTTTTAAAATATTGTTTTTGTCATTTTGGTTTTTGGCTTCAGGGAACAATTCCTTTTTCCATCTGGCAATCAACAGATTATTACAGTCTCAATTTGATTTTATACTGAAATAGTTGGCCCATTGGCATTGATTAAAAATAAAAAAAGAACTAAATGAAGAATTAGTTATTATTCTCATTTCTTAATGCACAAAAACTGACTGTATATCTCTTCAATACCTATATTTTCCAACAAGATTTAAGGTAACATTTTCCCAGCCAGTTTTTTGGCTAGGAATCATGTCTTTATCCCTTGTTTTAACTGATAACATAACAAAGTGAAACAAGGTGTTTTTTTTTCTTCTTCTTTAGGCCATACTGATATTTGGGAATGGTACAAAATGGTAGAAAATTTAGCAGGAGTTTTTTTTTTTAATGTGACATTTTATACTCTTTTATCTCGGGAAAGCGATTGACCACCTCTGGACTTTGGTTTCTTTATTTGTAAAATGAAGGGTTTGAACAAGATGTCCTTTAAAGTCCCTTTCATTCTTAAGATCTTTCGAGCCCAAGATACTTTCATATGACTTTTTGGTAAAGGGCAATGATTTTAGCATTCAGTCACAGAATTCTCCTGTAATATAACTGTACAACTTGATCCCACTTAAACCCTTTTCTAAAACTAAGTATTTAAGTGTGTTAACTGGCTTTTAGAAGGTATTGAAGTTATTCTCCTTATTAGAAAATGATACCTAGTAGTTACAAGCCACAAATGAATGAGTATACACCATTTCATACAAAACAACTATTTATACATGACATGATTAATAAATCAAACTTGTGAACATTTCTTAAAAGTCTTTGGATTGATCAAAATAATGGATTTCTCCAACTTTTAGAAAAAAAAACTGAATGAATTTTCACAAGAGTTCTGATATACTTGAACTCAGAGAGACATGTATCCCATGTTAATATCTCAAGAGACACAATGAGTTCCAGTGACATATGCAGAGGAGGTCATCACCTTCAAAACCACAGCTACCAACTAGGGATACAATGATGTATTTATGAAAGACCTGACTGATCCCACTGAAATTCAAATTAGACAATTGCTAACATCAGGGAAGTTGAATCTCTTATGAAATTGTATCAAATTTCTCTAATGAGGGAGAATAAAATGGATGATAAAATTTTACAGTTACCTCCTGATCTGCTACTTCAACCCAGCCTTAAGAAAAAGAATGTCTTTCTGTCAAAAGCTTGTAATCACATTTAACAAAGAAAGAAAATTACTCCTTGCCTATGGAAAATCATTAAGTTCCACTTCACTACTAGGATGCTAACCATCACAAAGCATATGCCACTTGGCAATTTGTCTCCTAGGATATTCACAGATCTCCTTCCAGTGTTCTCCACCTGTTCCTTCTGCTGATGCTCCAAGGATCAACCTCCCAATGACTTCATTCCTTGATCCCCTGTCAGAATCCAAAACCAGGAACTCTACACTGATCTCCTCAAGACCTTCACAAGGAATGTCAAAGACAAACAATTCATTGAATACTGCATTAGGGGTGCATTTCTTTACATGGGTTTTCTTCTTGGAGATTCTCTTTTTTGCATGATACAGGTTCACTTTGACATAAGGATCTGAAATGACAAAAGAAAAAAATGTAGGTGGTAATAAAATTTTAGTTGCAGTGAAGGAGAAAATATAAGGGCAAGTGAAAGTAGTCTAAAACAGAAAAGAGGGTCTAGATAAAACTTTTTAGGGATAAAAAGGAAAAGAATTGATAAATCATCTGATTTATCACCCTAATCCTGAGTTTCCATTGTGGTATAGTCTGAATAACACTAGGCTGGGAATCTAAAGTAAATTTTTAAAGTTTTTGATTGACTCTATGACCTTGGATAAGCAAGATTCTGACCCTTTCTAAGTCTCAGCTTCATGTGTAAAATAAAAATCATGGAGTAGATTATTTACCATATATATTGTAAAATCTCTAATAGTAATAACATTAACATATACAACAAACACAAATAAAAACATGTAATTTTCTAAGTAAAACCTGTAGAGTAGTATTAAATATTTTTCATAAAAGAAAAATAGTTATATATTCTATATTATTATGAAATGTAATTGTTTTTGTGTTTTGTTAAGTATATTTGTTGACTAGGTGTATGTTGTTCTTATTCTGACCAGATAATACATCATTCTTTATACAGCTTTGATATGTCTTAGTATATAATTCATATCTATCATGACATTTTTGCTATATTGACATGCCATAATTTAATAAACCATTTTCTAACCATTGGGTCTTGATTATGTTTTGGTTTTTTTTTTTCATTTACCAATAAAGTAGTTGTGCATATTTTTACATAGATATTGTTTAATTTCATGTGTAACCATAAAAGTATATCCCTTTCTGAGATAAATTTTGCCTTAGTTTGCTTGTTTTCTGTTCATCAAACTTATACTCTACTGGATATTGCTGTTTGAGTATCCTGATTTTTATGTAATCAAATAAGTGATTACTATACAACTTGGAACTTAGTAATATACATTTTTAACTTCTCTAATTATTCCAGGGTAACTAGTCTTTTTTTTTCTCTCTCCAAACAATCTGTCAGATACTTAATTTTAAAGTTCATTTCTCCCTCGTGCCTCTCATAGTGACCAGAAAATGGCTGGACACACCTCAAATGAAAAAAAAATATGTATTTACCTTCTAGTTGAAAGGAATTTTTCCAGGCACTAAGGAATCAATGATAAATCAGATATGGCCCTTACACTCAAGGAGCTTACAATCTAACTGGAGAAAAATACCTTAAGTACACAGAAAATAGTGATGCATATAATAGCATAATAAATATACAAGTGAGAAGCAAGTTTTATGTTACATGAAATCAAAGGAGGAAAAGATTACTTTTATTTGGGTGATTAATGAGGAAATCATGAAAGAGGCAGATATCAAGCTCTGCTAGGAGGAAGGGTAGTCATTTATTTGGTAGTGATAAAACTGGTGAGGGTAGAGGTGGCAGAAAATGTGTATTCCTAATTGTAATTGTTTGTAAACAAAGGCAAGAAGTCAGAAAACAATAAGAAAAGTTTGGGGAATGGTGAATTGATCCATTGTTTTTTAGGTACATAAAGAATATGAGGTCAAATATTGTGAGAGAAGACTGGAAGGATTATAATCAATTTATGGAGGTCTTTTAATGATAGGCTGAGTTTAGATTGTGTTATATGGATGTTGGGGGAGCACTAGAAGTTTTTTACAGTGGGATAACATGATAAGAATTTCACAAGGTTCCTGCCATAACAATGTGTATGATAGAATGAAATAGGGAGATGCTGCAGGCTAGCATATTGCTAGATGCAAGAAGGCAGTTCAGAAAACTACTGTAACAGATTATGTGAGAAATTATAAAGATGTAGTTTAGAATTGTATAATAAAAATGGACAAAAATGTGATACCAGAGACACTAAGAAGGAAGAATGAATATAGCTTGGTAACTATTGGGCTGAAGAATAGGAAAGAATTGGAAATTGTTTCAAGGTATAAAGCAGATAATTATAGGCAGAAATAAGACTCAGGAGGTAGGTCAGAATTGAAGATATAGCTCAAAGCTCATAATTGGGGCATAACAGAAAGATGATATCATTAGGTCAACAAGGGACATGAGCTTTGTGGTAATAAAGTTAGCTTTTCCTCTCTTAAAACAAGATGGCTTCCATTTGCAAGAACATCCCTGCTTGGGCCTCATACAAATTATTTTTTTCTATTCATATATTACCATATATTATAATTATCTGCATGCTATCCCCCATTTGACAGGGCAACTTGGTGGTGCAGTGGATACAGCACAGGGCTTGGAATCAAGAAGACACATTCATGTGTTCAAATCCAGTCACAGACAGTTACTAGTTGTGTGACCCTGGGAAAGTCACTCAACCATTTGCCTCAGTTCCTCATCTGTAAAATGAACTGGAGAAGGAAATGGCAAACCACTCCAGTGTCTTTGCCAAGAAATCCCTGAATAGAATCAGAGAGTCAGAGGTGAATGAAAAGTGACTCAACAACACCTCCTGCTTGATTATAAGATTCACAAAGTCAGGGCTAGATCTTGTCTAATCTTTGTAACTTCTTTAGTGCCTATCACAATGATTAGTGTTTAAAAATACTTTTTGAAATTAAATTAACAAAATAATATATATTTGGTAGTCATACATGATAGGTACCTAATAAATTATTGTTGATTAATGTTTCCTTCCTATGGTCTTTCACAGAACTAAGAATCTGTGCTGCCTTTTACTGTCTTTAGTAAGTAAAAATGATAAATACACATAATGGGAGAGTAGAAGCAGAGATGTGAAAGAAAATGGAATAGCAAATTTGACTTAGGCATGAAATTATACTGCTTTACCAGTTTTATAAAATTTTTAAATCAGATCAAGAAACAAACAAAAATCCTGCTTCTTTTGTCTGGGCTTCCTCTAAGCCTTTCCCATGCTAAGGCTGACTACATGTCTTTTTATAAAATTTTTCCATCTCTCTTGAACCCTAACTTTACTTGTTTTCTTTATGTTCCTGAACTCTTAAGATAAACTTGAGAACAATGGTGATAGTGTTGGCTGAGTTATGGAACCAAAGAAAGGCATGTGGTATGCCTTATAAGCAGAAAAAAATAGAAATCAGGAGTTTAATCATAACTACACAATAAAACATAGTCTTTCTAATCTTGTATCAATTCTTTGCCAATAAAAATGGATTTATTTCAGATGCAAAGTTACCTGATAATCCAGAAACATCTGCTTTAGGTAGGTGCCGAGCTTTTAGAACCACCACAGTGAGAGTGTTGGTGGTGGACTGGTAGCAAAGAGAGATCAGAAGTTCACCTCGTCCTGAAGACTTCTAGAGAAATAAAAGCACTTTTCATAAATACTTTCAGACAATTATGTATTTTCTGTTGCTTGTAAATTATTTTCTAACGGACTATACTTAGCACTATTACATTCTTCTATTTTATTTAACTGAATTTTTACTATCCTGACTTTAATACAATAGAGCAAAATGTAATTCTAATAGAAAGCTTCATGAGTCACCATCACAATCTTGTTTCAAAGCACTTATGTCTGCCATCTAGTGGTCTTCATGTTTATTGCTTCATGTTTTCATTTTCCAAGGGTTAGCCACACCCTTTTTTGAATTTTTCAAGATTCAATGTGTAGTTTATATACGGCCAGCTATAGCTTTTATTTTGGGGATCACTTTATATTTGTTAAAGTAATCTTGAGTAATTAAGATACTATTCAATCCTCCTAAATGCTGAGTGAAGAACAAAATGACCATTTCTTTTTAGTTGTGGGAGCTCTGTCTAATCAGAGATATAAAGTTTGTTCAAAAATCCCTCAGAGACTTCAATAGCATTCCGTTCTATTGTATTCTCTTTTCCCTTTTGAATAGTATAACAAGTTTGTTTTGCTCTTAAGGAATGTATTAAAATCTGGGGAGAATTTGATTTGGAGTTTCTGTCCCTCAGTTTGGGTTTATTTGATTGTAATATTCTCTGGGTAATATTTGAACTCTGCTTTTGGGATGATGCTAACCTGAAACAAAATGTTTTAATAAAAAAAAAGTTGAGAAAAAAGCTTGAAGGCTTGGAACCAGGAGAAGTAGGGACTTTTAACCTTTTCTGTTGCATGTAACTCTATTGTCAGGCTGGTGAATTCTATTGACTTCTTCAGGAAAAAAAATATACATATACGCACATATATATATACATATATATATCTTTTAAAATTCATAAAATAAAACACATAGGATTACAAAGAAAACTATTGAAATATAGTTGTCATTTTTTAAATCATAGGCTCTAGTATAAGAATCTCTGAACTAGAGGATGGTATTTATGTCATTGTCCCCAACCTAAGAAACAGATGAAAAAAGAGATGGCATATTCAGCTTTGGGGTACCTTTGGGCTATTAATAAAGTGAATTGATTACATATTATGAAAAAAATATATAGAAATTAATACTTATTTGATATTTAAGATATTAACAAAATCCCCTTCACAAAGTAGGAAAGAAAAATTCCTAACTTTGCTAATTTTGATGTAGTTTACCAGTGTAGACTATGTCAAAACATTCCAAATGCCTATTAAGATAAAGAGGTATGGTCTTTTACTTTTTGGTTAGTGCATGTGCTCTCCCTGTATGTTTGTTCCTGTGAGGTCAAGTTTTACACTAACACTAAAAAATCTTGCTGGGAATAAATAGTTTGAATAAAGTAAATATATAAAGCAAACATGGGGAGTATTATATTTTGATACAAAATCACCAGATTAGGAGTCAAGAGACTGGGTTCTAGATCTGAGATTCTTTCCCCAATTACATGCAACATTAAAAGATCATGGGTAATCTTTAGATAGGGAGTGATCCATGTGAGGGGAACATATCAGGCAGAGAAAATGTATGAACAAATGTAAGTAGGTAGAGAAAAGTGAGATAAATTTGGGGAATAACAAGTTAGAGCCAAGAAGAGAAATAAGAGTTATAATTTACCATTCATAATTTTACAGGTAAGGGTTGGAGGGTTTAAAGGACTGGTTAAAAGCTACATAATGATTTTAGATTACAAATTTTACCTCCCTGGGCCTAAGTTTCCACATCTAAAATGGGCACAAGACAGGCAAGGGCTTGGTTATGGGCAATGTCATTTTCAGTTTTAATGATTCTGTATTAAAACATAATTCTCACATGCCTAAATCTCCAATGACACTTCTATCACTGAACACCTGATGTATTATGGAACTGCTGCAAGAAGAAATTTGAATATTATACTTGAAGTTGACATAGAATTTGTTTTGAGTAGTTTCATGTCTTATTTTTTTCCAACAATATCAGGAAAATTAAAAGATAATGATACCAAAAGCAGAGTAAATAACATCCTATCGATAAATTATAAATTATGGACAAGATTTGTGATAGTATCTAGACTAAAATAAAACTATGACCACTAACTAATGATGTTGCTCATATATAATATGTACAAAATAAACATTAAGTATGATGCAGTTTCTGCTTTTATGGAAATAAACTTCATTAAAAGCCAACACAAATACTTAAGAGAGGACAGGAAAAAAAATCCTTAGAATGATATTGTAAAAGATTCATGTAATTTGAATATTCTTTGTAGCCCTTAATACATGTCTCTATAAATATTCATGGAAATATAAACTTAAATAAATGAAATTATTTTGATCATGTTATTATTTTTGATGTTAGCATTAAACATGGTAAGAATAATGTCTCAGAACTTGAAAGAAATTGCAAGTAAGACCTCTAGCTATTGTAAAATGGTTACTAATAATGTAGTAATAACTCAATCTTGATTGCAAGTACTTTAAAAAACTTAAAATCAATTACCCTAACATTTCTTTTGATGATCTCTCTGTTCATTAACATTCTTCCATCAGCCAATTCAATGCCTGAGAGGGGAATAAGGACTTCTCCAATGATATCATCTCTTGAAAACCTGTCAAAACTCAAGATGATGAAGTGAAGGACCAAATCTTGAATTTGGCTATATGGGATCCCATAGAAGGTGAAGGTTTCATCAAAAGCTGGATCTAAGGTCTTTCTCAGGACTCTGGTTTTCACTTTGTGCTTCTTCTCAGGAAGGATGGTCATTTTGATATAGGGGTCAGAAGTCATTGACTGTTCATCCATAGCTGGCAGGCCACGAGCTTCTTTGATGTTCACCACAAATGCCTTTTTTTCAAAGTTGTACTCTAAGGAAAAGAAGAGGGTGCCAAGTTTTTCCTGTTTCTCTACAGAACATAAGGATGAGCTAGACTTCAAGCTGTCTGGGGAGGTGGACTCTTTCTGCTCCCTTTCTGAGAAGGGTTTAGGAGTCAAGTTCTCAATATCAGAAGGGCTGCCAACTTTGAGGTTTGATTTGGGGAAATTGCCATTAAGGTCTCTCTTCTCAAGGTCAAGATGTAGTGAGGTCTTTGGCACAACTGGTTTATTTTTTGCTTCATTTTTCTCATCTGCTCCAAATTTCTTCTTACTGCTCAGGTTTTCTGGATAAATGTCAACTCCCTTGAGCACATGCACAAATTTATAGGGAGGAGTCTTGTTAGTCTTGGATGATTTTCTCTGACAGCAGATCCAAGCAAACAAAGATACTGTGAACACCAGACCAAATGCACTGAAGATCCCCACCACTGTAGGAATTTCATCTGGAAAATGAAATGGCCAATAATTTATATTAAAGGAGTAAAGCTTGAGATGCAAGGCAATTTGAAAAACATAATAGATATGGCAATTACAGTAGGTTGGACAGATTGAATTACTTTCCAACTGCTCAGGACAAGAGTTATGTACATATTTCACACCACCTTCAGGTATAAACACATCCCCTGGGTGACACCAAGAAAGAAATACAATATGATGGAAACTCCCTCATTTCAGTTGTGTGCCATAAACAAAATGACAGGGAGGAACTAGAGAGGAGAAAAATCCCTTAACCTATGTATATATCTCAGTTATTAGGCAGGACAACCACAGCTTGGCAGGTCAGTGCTAATTTCAATATTTTTTTCATTAACATTGTACGCCCTATTATATTTTTCCTGAATCATCATTACCATGTATTCCAAAGCGTTCACTATTCAAACACTGCTTTAGGAATTCCTTGAATTAGTTTACTTAGAATCCCAGATACAGTGATAGAGCCAAAGCAATTATGAAGTAACTGTACATTTACCATACTCTTCCATATATATTAAAAGTTTCTCTGTCAGATACCAGACCAGAACCAAGGGAAATAAACTGATTAAAAACAAAGGAAAACAAAGTAAAAACAGAAAACAATGTTTAATTAACTTATAAGAATAAAAAAATTGGCTTCCTATTCTTAAAATCTTCCCTTATTAGAATGACTGCCAAAGTACAAAGAAACAGTACAATTTGTACAAATGCAAACAGCAAGAACATAGAATAGTGTCTTCCAGCAAATAGCTTCCTTTTAACATGTAATAAAAAGAATGAACATAATTGCAAATTTACTCCTATTCACAACTGACTTTTTGTCTTAGTATATTTCAATGTGGCAATACAGTAATCAGAACTAAATTCACATTCCTCTTAAGAAAAGAGTATTAAATTGTTGATGTTTAGTGACATTGCTTATGCATTAACATAATCATGTTCCATATGTAAGTGTATTTTTCCCACAAATTATTAGCAACTATGTATAAAAAGTCAATATTATCCTGTGAAGACATATTATCCATTTCAAATAGATGTTCAGTAGAAGTAAGACACACATAAGTAAATATAATGTTTTCTACAATGGCTACCTAAGCTTTGTTATTTTATTATATTTTTAAGATTTCCTTCCCACTTTGAGGTGGAAAGTTTAGGAACACAAAGGTTTAGGATTTGTTTAAAAATCTTTGAGAAGAATAGTTTTTTTGTCACTACATTTCTCAATAGCTTCTTTTTAGGATTGGGTATATGTCTACCAATACTTACAAACCAGAACTTAATGAAGAAGAATTAATTAAGAAACGTTTGATCAAAAGTTTCCAACAGGAAAAAAAACAAGTAATTTAAGGAAATAAAAAGCTGAATCATTTAGAAATGAGAAATAAATCTTTGAATTCCTAAAATCTGAAATATTCTTGCATGGCATAGAAAAAAGTAAAAGACTAAACATGACTAGCCAAACTTAGCATAAGCTTTGAAGTTGTCCTTACGATTAAGGCATTTAAGAGTTACACACAATTTGGTTGACCGTGAAGTCTACTGTAGCAAAATGGGGGTGTGAGACAATTCTTTTCATCATTTAAGGAAAATAGAAAGTAATTTAGACCATTTCAGTTAAATGAACCAGATCAAAGAACTTAGAATTGGAAGAGACTTTATATTTCAGGATAGAGATTTTTTTTTTGAGGCGAAGCAATGCAGATAATAGCTAATTAATAGAAGCAGTTCATTTTTTTCCCCCATGAAGCATGGGTGATAGACATAGTATCAGTGTAATTACAAACAGCAAATGGGAAGTGCTAAACAGAAGTGATCACTGTCAATTAGAGTGGAATCTTAGCTTCTTTGAATCCTCTTATCAAATAACTAAACAATGCAATGCAATATAGAAAAGAATATTTACTCTCAAAGTCCTGCCTACCGGTAGAATGCAAAGATTTGGGGAACGCAGAACAAAACTAGTCCACTCAGTGATGATAACAGTTCTCTCACCCCTCCTAACCCTCACTCTCATTAGCACACTTTTATGAGAATGTTTGGCTTTCAGTGCTGAATTATTTTAAAAGTAAGTAAGGTTCTGTCCTGTCACATAAAGACTGAATATAATAAAACCACAAACTTAAAAGGGGAAGGGGGGGGACTGCATTTGAATAGAAAACAGAACACATTTCATGTGATGTAATAGGGATAGATAGAAATGTTACCCTAGAATCCTACCTAGCAACATCTTCTGAAAAAAAAAAAAAAAGAAGAGGAAAATGCAGCCTAGCGATTTGGCCACAAAATAATTTTATGGTACTTTCTGATATAAAATGAGGGTGTCAAAGCCCACTATTTAAAATTATTTTGAACTGACTCCATATTTTAGGATATCTTAAACATATATTTGCTTTTAAGGTCTATACCGAACCCCCCCCCCCACCCACCCTATGACTCAAGATATTTACCTAAAAGAAATCCTCAGCAGACAGACCAAATAAAATAAAATAAAACCAACAATCAAATATCAGAATACACTGCTGCTACTACCATTTACAGAGCTCTCTGAATCTTTGAGAACTTCTTGAAGGTAAAATAACCTTAGCAGAACGCAGTTTACCAGGAGGATACCTGATAAGGGAAAGAGACAGACGGGGTTTACTGAGATTATCCGAGTACCAATTCACGGTCTCTGGAATTCAGCTGCTAGCTAACCCATACCCAGGCTTTAGAGGCAACATACACTCCAAGTTGTAGTTTCCAACGAAAAACAAACAAACAAGCAAACCCTTTTTTAAGTTTGGTTAAGAACTTGCTTACCAAATTCCTCTCTGCTTGAGGTAATCGGAGCCATGTTTGCTGCGTGCTCTGTCCGAGGTTCTGAACAGCAACCCCTGGCTTGCCTCACTATGAAAACGGCTGTTTTCCTCTTCCCCAGAACCAGAGAATGGATTTTCCTCTTGATGCAAACACCAATGTGCAGACCAGGGGACCTTCAAGCAGGAGCAAGGTGGGGTTGAGGGGCGAGGAAGCAGAGAGGGAGCTCAGCTCTCCCTCACGCAGGGATTTGCCACCCCCGTTCCTGTTTTGGCTCTCTTGAGTAGCTCCGCTCTTAGATTGTAGACGTGGTTGAAACCCAAATTGACGCAATCCTGACGCTACAGGGCTGAAATCAGCACCTGCCCTCCTCCCCTTCCTTTTTCCCTTCTATTTTTCCTACACCCCCTCCCTCTTCTTGCTCCAGCCTCTCCAGGGGATTCAATATACACACTCATCAATTATTTTAACTGCTCTGCTACAGGAGATTAGCTGTCTTATTCAGTGGGACGCAGAAGCAGACTGAGATAGAAGTCCCTAAACTCAATCCTGTCACTCGGTAACATAAAATCATGGGTGGGTGGGAACGTATCTCGGTGTGTCAGTGTTGTGATGCAAGGAGATTAAAGGGGCAAGGGGAAAGAAAGAAAACTTCAGTTTCATGTGATCCATTTCAATTACACACACACACACACACACACACACACACACACAATTTTTCTCACTTTTCCTATCTTCTTCAAAGCAATAAATATGTCACATAAAAAAAAGCCACAACTGACTGACACATTTAAAATAAAACTACCATGGTTTTTCCCTTGCATCATTCTTTCTTTCTCTTCTCTCCCTTTCAGTCCTGTTATTAATGTAATATTTTTTGCTAATATTATTAACAACTATTCCATTCTAACACCTCAAGTTTATTTTACCTAATATCTGAAATTTCATCTGGTAAAATACTTAGGAACAGATGGGAATAATCATTTTTGTTTTCAGAGCCCTTCCAGATATGCTTTCATTTTTGGTGAAATTCAGTGAATATTTAAAGAAACGCTTGGTTATGAACCCTGACTACTAATGTATAAAAAAGAAAAATACCTTAAAAGTTTGAAAATGCCCAACTTAGTATTGGTAGTTATTAATTTCTGCAGATGAAAAGAAAAATCATGTTTGCCATGAATGTATATGCACATGTATATATATTATATACACATATGTACACATATGCATACATACACATACATATATACATGCATACAATGTGGGTATGTGTTTTATATATAAAGTGTGTATATTTGTATGTGTGTGTATGTATGTATATGTATATGTGTGTGTGTGTATATATATATATATATATATATATATTATATGCACATATATACACACACATACATTTATTTCACAGGAGAGACTCTCAAGGAGTAGCTCAAATCATCAATTATTGTTTGTCGAAGAAATCCTTTGATTCTGAGCTCCTGAACAGAGATTCTGTATGTCGATCTGAAGGATGAGGTGGAATGTACTCCGGGAGGCAGACAGTTTCAGAAATCTACTGTATAATCAACAAGGTACTAAATGTTGGAAGTAGAGGCTAGGATTGGTAAAGCTGTTTCTGGGGGGAAAATGACTCTAATATTCTGTTTCACGGACAATTTTACATGTCAACATTGCTTTCATTTTTGTCAAAGGCCTACATTTTCAGTCATCTATTTTTTGAAACTACTTTCATATTATGAAAGGACACAAAGCAATTGTTTCCACCACCACCTTTTATTAGCAGGCTTTAAGGTCTGTACCCACATCTTACTATCTGATACAGATGATTGATTTTGAGCAATTGATTTACTTGGAAAAATTTTCTCTAGGAAAAAAAAAGAAAGAAAACATTTCTTTAAAAGAAATAAAGAAGTGGGCATTTGTTTGCAACACTTACTACAGTTACATAAATATAAGGATTCCATTTATTGAAATATGTGCATCCAATGTAGCTACCATATGCAGTGTATGACTAAACTCATGTGTTACATAAATAAATAGTGTATGTTTATGGGTATTATTGCTTTATATTATTTAGTGCCTCATCAAATCTTCCTTTATGTGGCATACATTTATAAACAGCTTAGCTTTCTTTAACTCCGCTTTCATCTGAGCCCCACCCACGCAATGAGTCGTCTTACTCCTTGTGGATACAGTGTGATATGATTACCGCGCTGTCCCAAGCTCATGCAGCTTTGGAGGCAGCGACAGCTCACTGCTCTAAAATCAAAGGGAGAAGAAATAATATTGATTGAAATATCTAAAATTCTTTTCGCTCAACATCCTCCATCTTCTCACCGGCTGAGTAATATGTTGTTTATCTTCCCGTTTTTCTAGAGCAATTAATAACTCTGTGGGATGCGTGGGCGTAAGTCCCCACGCAGAGGAAAGCTGGTAAGTTTCCTTGCAACATGAGTATTCCAGCCTACCGGATCTTAGAGGAATGCTCTCCTCTGGCCTAGTAAAGGAGTGATCAATGGACTGACATGCGCAATCCTCCCTTTTACAACCGGGAACTGTAGGAGGGGGGGTTGCTAGGCAACCACCTCCACACCACCCAAAACACACAGGCCTCAAATTACGCACATGCCTGGGGGGAAAAAAGACTCTTTTTATATAGTTTTCTACTCTTTGACTTCACAATGTTTCTTTTGCTATTGCTTTTTATTTAATTAATTAAAAGTAATATGAAAACAGCGTATTTATTATGCACCTACTATGTGCAGCAATGCGCAGTGCTAAGCACCGAAGTATGGATGGCCTCAGGGAACTTACACGGGGAAGGGTGAATGAGAGGTTACAATTTAGTCACAGATATGTATAATATAAGGTAAAGAGTGAAGGGGACTAAGAAAAGAGATGAAACAGCTTGCTCTAGGATAATTTGAAAAGGGAGAGATCACTAACAGCTGGGGTGTATGAAAGGAATAACAGAGGGGTTTGCACCTGAGCAGAGTCCTGAGGGAAAGTAAAGCTTTCAATAAACAGAAATTAGCTTTTTCTGAAAACAGGCGGGGAAGCTGGAGAATGCAGGATGCAAGTTGACAATTTAAGATCTAGTCACTAATTTGCCAACTTTAACCCTAACCTTATAACTACACATACACACACACACACACACACACACACACACACACACACACACACACCCATACACTTTAAAGGGGACAAATTCATCATAGTAAGCTATTTTAAGATCCCCTGATAAATGCTATTATTTAGTTAGAGACACAGTATAGGAGTTTTTTATCCGATAACTTACACTATACCCTCACCCTCCCCCAAAAAGTGTTGTTATACCCCTACACTTATTTACATAAAATTAAATGTTGTGTTCAAGCTGAAACAATAACATGGACATGAAGTACTCATTTAATTTATTTGGTTCTTTTGGGAGGATAGGTGAAGGGATGACTTGATTTCCATGAATAATTGTTTTAGTCTCTCATTTAACTTTTTAAATTTCATTGGCTTTATGCTAGTAGTATAAATTCACCCTCTCAATTCAAATAAAAATCTTGAGGCACATTATTTCTCCAAAGCAGTGACATTAAGAGCTTTCCGCTACCAGCTTTAAGAAATTATTCTGTTGCTTTGCTACTAGAGTCCTGGGGGGGAAAAAAAGACAAAAATGGAAAAAAAATTTACTTATACTCTCATTTTTTATTGCCTCTTAATTTAAACTACAGCTAAGGTTATTTTCAAATCCTTAATTATATACATATACATATATATATATATATATATATATATATATATTTCATTATATTACGTAGCTTTATTTAGATACTGATTAAGGATCCAACAGGAATGTTTTCTTTTTTTCTTTTTTTCTTTTTATTTGAGGCTTTTAAAAACAAATTTTTATTTGAAACTTAACAAACATCAAATAAAATGAGCATTTCCATATACAAGGTAGAAAGGGGGGAGGTAGGGATAGACTATATGTGAAGCTTCAATCTCTTCCCTTCTGCTTGTTTTCCCTTTTAATTACATAACAAATTAAGCGTGTCACTTTCAAAGCTGTCCTGCATCTCCTGTTCTGCACATTAAAAAAAATGTTTTGACGACCCTGATTTTTTTTTCAATTCTATCACTATTCCTTCCTCCCTCCCATCTCTCACCTTTGAAAAAGTGAAAGAAAAACAAAAGCCTTTGTAACAGATCTATGCAGCCAAGGGAAATAAATCCCCACATCGGCTATGTCTGGAAACATATGTCTCATTCTGCACCTTGAGCCCATCCAATGGGTGAGTTTTTCTTTCTTTCTTTTTTAATATACATTTACTTATTTTTAGTTTTCAACATTCACTTCCACAAGTTTTTGAGCTCCAAATTTTCACCCCATCTTCCCCCTCCCCCACCCCAAGATGGCATGCATTCTGAACATCCCTTCCCCTAGTCTATCCTCTATTCTATCTCTCTTCCCTTCTCTTATCCCCTTCCCCTTCTATTTTCCTGTAGGGCAGGACAGACTTCTGTACCCCATTTCCTATATTTCTTATTTCCCAGTAGCATCTGAAAACATTTTTTAAACATATGTTTTTAAAACTTTAGGTTTCAAATTTTCTCTCTCCAGTCCTCCCCACCCACCCTCATTGAAAAGGCAAGCAACTCAATATAGGTTGTACATGTGCAGTTATGCAAAACATGTCCACAGTAGACATGTTGTGAAAAACAAACTCTAGTTTCCTTAATCCTATCCTGCCCTCCCATTTATTCTATTCTTTCTTTTGACCCTGTCCTCCTCAGAAGTATTTACTTCTGATTACCCCTTTCCCAATCTGCCCTCCTCTCTATCACCCCCTGCTCTTGTCCCCTTTCCCCCTATTTTCCTGTAGGGTAAGACAGATTTCCATACCCAATTGAATGTGTATGTTATTCCCTCCTTAAGGCAAATCCTATGAGAATAAGATTCACTCATTCCCTCTCACCTTCCCCCGTTTCCCCTCCACTGTAAGAGACTTTTCTTTTCTTTTTTTGTGAGATAATTTACCCCATTCTACCTCTCCCTTTCTTCTTCTCTGAGTATAATCCTCTCTCATCCCTTAATTTTATTCTCCAGATATGACCCCTTAATCTTCAACTCACCCTGTGCCCTCTATCTATCTATCTACATATACATACATATATTTTTTTCCTCCAACTACCCTAATACTGACAAAGGTCTCATGAGTTATAAATATCATCTTTCCATGCAGGAATGTAAACAGTTCAATCTTAATAAGTCTCTTATGATTTCTCTTTCCTGTTTACCTCTTCATGTTCCACTTGAGTCTTGTATTTGAAAGTCAAATTTTCTTTCAGCTCTGGTCTTTTCATCAAGAATGCTTGAAAATCCTCTATTTCACTGAATGACCATTTTTTCCCCTGAAGGATTATACTCAGTTTTGCTGGGTAGGTGATTCTTGGTCGTAATCCTATCTCCTTTGCCCTCTGGAATATTATATTCCATGCCCTTTGGTCCTTTAATGTAGAAGCTGCTGAATCTTGTGTTATCCTGATTGTGTTTCCACAGTACTTGAATTGTTTCCTTCTGGCAGCTTGTAATATTTTCTCCTCGACCTGGGAACTCTGGAATTTGGCTATAATATTCCTAGGAGTTTTCCTTTGGGGATCTCTTTCAGGAGGAGATCTGTGGATTCTTTCAATTTCTATTTTGCCCTCTGGTTCTACTATATCAGGGCAGTTTTCCTTGATAATTTCTTGAAAGATGATGTCTAGGCTCTTTTTTTGATCGTGGCTTTCAGATAGTCCAATAATTTTTAAATTCTCTCTCCTGCATCTATTTTCCAGGTCAAAAAAAAAAAAAGGAATGCTTTCCAGAAAAGCGTTTTTGTTTATTTTTGAAGAAAGGAATTCTTTGTTGTGTTGTTTGTCTGTCTTGGAAGGTATATAAGTACATGCAATCATCGTAAAGAAGTCCTCTACTGAATAACTTATAAAGTTTGGAAGGAAAAAAAATTTACATTCAAAATCCCTTGTGTTCCTTGTATTATCCTGAACATCTTGTTCCATCTTTGGGGCAGGGTACCAGCCTAGAAATCAGCAAAAATAATTTTTGCTGTATCTCTAGGTTGCTCCATCTTTAAAAGCCACAGTATTTATACCTCACATCTCTGCTCCCTATTTAACAGCTACACTTAGCTTGATAACAGTGAATATTATACACGGCTGATATTCCCCCTTTTTCACCCTTGGTCTCCAATTTCACACAAAGGAATGGACATTATGGTATTTAGGAAACATCCTTTTGCTCCTCTTGCAAAGCTTCAGAAGGCTGGGACTCTTTTCCTTCTAACATTGTATGCTCTGCATCTTTCTCTTTCACTGCTACAATGATTACTGTTTCTTCTTCCTCTGATGGTTTATCCTGCAATTCTCTTTCTGGTTGTTGCAACAAGACTTTTTTATGTTTGTTTTTGTTTCCTCCCTTGGTTTAGACTCTCTGTCCTCCTTTCTTTCCATAATATTTTTTTGTTTTGTTTTGTTTTCTTTCCTCTTGGTTTTTCTTTTTTTTCCTCCATCAGTTTAGATTCTGTGTCCTTCATCAGTTTATGCTGTGTCCTCCATTGTTTTAAACTCTTTGTCCTCTATTGGTTTAGACTTTATGTCCTCCCTAGATTTAGACTCTCACCCCGCCTTTTCTTGCAAGAATAGTCTTTCTTACTTTTGATTCTTCAGCAGCTGACCAGCTTCTTCTTTGATTTTGATCATTGTTTTTACTTCCTGTAGCATTTTACTTTCTGTTTCTAACTCTACTTCTAACTTTGTCACTCTTGATTTTACATCCTTCAATAGCCTAGGCCCAATCTCTTTCATTTCTTCTTGCTCTAATTCACATTTTCTCTTTTCTTCCCCTGTTACTAGCTTACTTATCATATCTTCCTCTTTTTTTGGTGTGGATATTTTTGTTTTATCTTACACCTTATTCTCATTCATCTCATCTTGTTTCTTCTTGATATCTTCAGGCATTAGTTCATCTTCCACATCACCGTCCCAGTCTTCTACCCTTCTTTTCCTTAGCTTTAGTAGTCTTTTCCTTGGTGCCATCCTTCTTGGTCTTATTTCATGCATTAAATTAGAGCAAAAGTATGTTTCTGGAATTTCAGGTATAGTATCACTGAAGTTTTCTTCCATTTCCCAGTCTTTACACCATCTTTGAAGTTGATACCAGGGCAGACAGCTTGCAACTCTTTCTTGAAAGGATCTGTGTATTCTCTGAAATTCTGTTTCTCTTCTATCCCTTCTAAGTAGTCCTTGGCATTTGTGGGTTGAGAAGTCTGGAAACCACCACAGCTGCCTGTGACTCAGTCCCCAGAGGCCTGCTCCAGGTTTGGTGGGGTGCATCTTTGCCAGCAAGGCCCATGCTGGACTGCATTCCTCTCTCAGCCTGGTGCAACAGCCCTTTCCCATCAACTATCCAGGTTATCTTGGGCTGGGAATTTGTTTCACTCTGCCTTTTTGTTGGTTCTGCTCCTCTAGAATTTATTTAGAGTCATTTTTAAAGGCATTTGAAGGGATTTGGAGAAGAGCTCAAGCAAGTCACTGCTTTTACTCTGCCATCTTGGTTCCACTCCCCCCCTTAATGTGAAGCAAAATTAAACAACAGTCTTGAAGTCTTTTTCATCTACACAAGGATACATTAAGCTCTTTCATTTCTCAATTGCTTTTGTCCTTATAATCAAAAATATCATTCTCAACAAATCAATCTAAAAGTATTTTTAACTAACACTTAACTAACTGAATAATACTAACACTTAACAACTGAAAATTCAAATACAAGCAGAAAAACAATCCCTGGCCTCAACATTCTAATGTGGGAAAACAATGTTTAAAAGGAAACTGAAGAGAGCTAGGAGGTTACCTGTAACAGAAGCAAGCTAGAGAAAGAACAGAGTAGATCTTGGGGAGGAATAAGAAAATACTGGCCTTGGAGTACTCCCTGAGTGAAAGTTCTTGGAGGGGCTAAAGGTCTCAGGGGTGGAGGGTATTTTCAGTGTGGTTGAAATGAGTTTCCAGGTTGAAGAAGTTTCTGGAGTGTGGAGTCCATAGTGCAGCCTGGAGAATGATGAAATATGGGACTTAAATTTTTTTCAAATATTTTTGATATGTTAATTTTGAGTGTCCAACTAGATTGGAATCTCTATAATTTCAGGTACTACATATGTGTATTTATATACATACATACATGCATACACACATATACGGCAATGAACATGGATTAATTAATCTATTACCTTTCTAAGCAATATGGTGACAGATGCAGATATATGTGTATTTGTACTTTGGCAGTCTGGTAAAGTCTATGTAACCCTTCTTGAAATATTTTTAAATATAGAAAATAAAACATAGCAAGCAACAAAGCAAACTAAAAATTGAAATACAATTATCAAAATATCTTTCTTCACCACTGGTAATGTTGATAGGCAGTAGTACCCAATAAGGTTATCAGTAGAAGTGAAAAAAATTAAGGAAACTGATTCAGAAATGAAATGTGTTATGAAAAATATTCAATGCCTGAGAAAGTTTCCATGGTCTAGATAAGTATCCAATAATGTTTGTCTAATCAGAATAAAGACAATTAGATCTTGATTAGAATTCAGAATTATCTTACATGGGCCTTACTTGAATATGTACATATCTTAATATTAAGTGATTGAAATGATTTTAGGACAGGATACTCAATCTTTTTTTTTTTTCTCTCTTCGCTCATGCTTACATTTCATTGTATTATAAACTGTTAATTACATTCTGGTATGCTGATCATATATACACTGCTCAACATGCAAATAGTATTGTGCAGAACTGCTGGATTGTGCTTACCCAATTTGGTGGAAATTTCCAAATTGTTATTTGAATACATAAGGAAATAGGACAAGTAATCAGGGAAATTTATCTGAAAATAGAGAAGTTTAAAGGAACGGATGAAGGTAGGCAGGAAAGGAAGAAAGCAGAAAAGGAAAAGGGAAAGGGAGGAAGGGAGAGGAGAGTGGGAGGAAATAAAGCTTAGTTTTTTTTTTTTAGAAAACATTCAAATGGTGTGGTTTAGGTACTTGTTTTAGAAGCAGAGGTATGGGGAAAATATGGTAGCCCATTTTAGAGTGTATCAGGTTAGTTCATGGCAATGGAAAAGTAAGAGACTTCCAGGTATCTTAGAAAACAGAGAAAAGGTCTCAGGATGGATGAGTGATTCCGGGGCCTTCCCCTGAGCCAATTTTATTGGGAAGGGGGAATAGGAGAGAAACATTAAATTCAACAAGGAAGTATGGGAGAAGTTATTGTGATCCTCATCATAAATCTGATTATTTGCTAATATTTCCCTCTCAATACAGATGATCTGTCCCTCTCCTTAACTTGCATATCTCCATTCCTCACTGTTCATGAAAAACACCAGAAATGACATGGAATTTAGAGTTTCTGATTGTGCTGTAAAAGTAGGATAGTAGTTTGAAGTGTCCCATTTCTCAGTATAGAGGCTTCAAGGATGAAATATGCATCTCAAGCACTCCCAAATTAGAATTCTGAATAGATTTTCCGGAGAAACATCAGTATATATAGTATTTCAGTTCTTTATTTCAGATATATTATAGATTGTATCTCGTTGGGCACTGTTTTCATCAAGATCTAACCAAATCATCATCTTTCTAGTTACCAGCTTATTTTTTTTCATCTGTCCCAGACAGCATTTACCTTTTAGCAGTTAACTCTAATTTCATAATCTTATGAATTTACTAATGAGGGATTTTCTTTAAAATCTGTAACAGGAAAGTTATAGGACTTCTGAAAATTAAGATGGCAGAGTAAGCAGTAAATCAGTAATCACTGTAACTCTCCTATATTCACCTCCAAACAACCATAAAATAACACCTCAAACAAATCCTGGAACAGTAGAAGCAACAGAAAGATGGGGTGAAACAATCTTGGAGCCCAAGAAGCTTGGAAGATCTGTAGGAAAAGTCTGTCTCATTCAGGTAAAAGGGGAGCATAGTACAAGACAGGAAGTGTCTTAGTAAGCCAGCAACAAGCACAACCTCAGCAAACTAGTGGGAGATGTGGAACCCCATTGGTGTACAGCAGGTAAATGCCAACAGCAGGACCCCCCACATGCCTCAGTATAACCAGGGGAGAACTACCACATGATTAGGGTAGCCTTGGGCAAAAAGATAATCTCCAGTGGCCAGACCTCATGCTTTAGTGTAGTCCCTGGGAAATCCAGAAACACCCTACTGGCCTCAGCATGTGCCAGACACCACCACTAGGACCTGGCTCAGCACCATATAAGCTGCCAGGCCTGTTGTAGCCTCCATAACACTAGCCACTCCCCTCTGCATAGCACTAGATACAAGTTCTGATGTTGCCCCCTCAGGGCCTCAAGGCAATATCCGTGCATCACCAAGTAAACAGCCAGGGTCTGCAGCTGCTGGCACTAGAAGTCTGAGACAGTGCTCCCTCCACCCCATGAGTAGAGCTCAACTTTAAAAGAAAGGAAAAAGGCCAAAAAAAACTCAGCAAAAATGGCACAAATAGAATCTGACCATAGAAAGTTATTACAGTGACAGGGAAGAACAAGACACAAACTCAGAAGTAAAGAACAATGGCAAAACATCTATGGGCAAAGCCCCAAATAAAAATGGGAAGTGGTCTCAAGCCCAGAAAGAACTCATGGTAGAGCTCCAAAAAAAAATTTAAAAATCATATAAGAGAAGTAGAAGAAAAATTTGAAAAACTAAATGAGAGTAATGCAAGAGACTTATATAAAAAAAAAAACCACCATCTTGAAAAAAGAAAAGGACTGCTTGAAAAGTAGAATTGGGCAAATGGAAAAGGAGATACAAAAATCCACCAAAGAAAGCAACTCCTTACAAAGAACAATTAGCCAAATAGATAAAGAAGTACAAAAACTGAGAAAAACAACTCCTTAAAAGTTAGAATTAGGCAAATGGAAGCTAATGATTCTATGAGGCATCAAGAGTTAAACAAATTTAAAGTAATGGAAAAAAAATAGGAGAAATATAATATACCTCTTAGGAAAAACAATTGACCCAGAAAATAGATGCAAGACAGTCAATTTCAAAATCAATGGACTGCCTGTAAACCATAAGAAAAAGTAGGTCATGAATAGCATCATTCTAGAAATAATAAGGCAAGGTAAGGCAAGGCAAGGAAAGGCCTAATATCCTGGAACCAGGGGGCAAAATAGTCATTGAAAGAATCCACTGATCACCTGAGGAAACAGATCACAAAATAAAAACTCCAAGGAACATTACAGATGAATTTTAGAACTATCAGGCCTAGGAAAAAATACTGCAAGTGGCCAGAAAGAAACAATTTAAATATTTGGGACCCACAATCAGGATTAAACAAGACTTAGCAGCCAAAACTTTAAAGTGTGGGAGGACATGAAACATGATATTCCTGAAGGCAAAAATGTTAGAACTAAAACCATGAAACACCTACCCAGTGAAATTATGTATAATAGTTCAAGGGGGAAAAACAGCCATCCAATGAAATAGAGGAATTTCAAGCTTTCATAAGGAGAAGACCAGAATTTAAAAAAAAAATGATCTCCAATATTATCAAGACCCAAGAGAAACCTAAAAAGGTAAAAAAAAAAGAGAGAGAAAAAAATAAGGAATTCAGTGGAGCTGAACAGTTTATATTTCTACATGGGACTATGATAATTGCAATTCTTTTTTTTTTGTTTTGTTTTGTTTTTGACAATTGAGGTTAAGTGACTTGCCCAGGGTCACACAGCCAGTAAGTGTCAAGTATTTGGTCTGAGGCCAGATTTGAACTCAGGTGCTCTTTAGGGCTGGTACTCTATCCACCACACCACCTAGCTGCCCCCAATATTTGCAATTCTTAAAAAAAATAAAAACTATACTACTAACAGTACAACTAGAAGGAATATACATAGACAGAGGGTATGGGTGTAAGACAAATTTGAAGAAATGATATAAAATTAATAGGGAGATGAGAAAGAGGAGCACACTGGGTGCAGGAGAAAGGGAGAGGTGAAATGGGACAGATTATTTCATATGAAGAGGGAAGAAAAAACCTATTACAGTTAGGAAAAGATGGGAGGGTGGGCAATGGGCATCTCTTGAACCTTAACTTTCACCAATATTGTCTCAAATAGGGAATAATATACATCATCAGTTGAATATAGAAATCTGTCTTACTCAACAGGAAAGTAGGAGGGAAGGAGATTGAGTAAAGTGGGGAGGGAGGTCTGAGAGAAGAGAGGGAAGGCAGTAAACAGAAGGAAAACACTGGTGAGGGAGGAAAGGGTGAAAAGAGAGAGAGGAAATGGCAGGAAAACTAGAATGAAGGGAAGTACACAGTTAGTATTCATAACTGTGAATGTAATTGAGATGAACTCTCCCATAAAACAAAAATGGATAGTAGACTAGATAAAAGACTAGAATCTGACAATATGTTATCTACAAGAAATATCCTCGAAGCAGAGGGACACACACAGAATAAAGGTAAGGGGCTAGAGCAGAATCTATTATGCTTCAATTGAAGTAAGAAAAAAAAAAAGCAGTGGTAGCAATCTTGATCTCAGAAAAACCAAAATAAAAACAGTCCTAATTAAAAGAAATAAGGAAAGATGCACATCTTGTTAAAGGTACCTTACACATTGAATTAATATCAATACTAAACATATGTGAACCAAGTGGTATAACATTCAAATACTTAAAGCAGAAGTTAAATGAGTTATAGGAAGAAACATGTAGCAAAACTATACTAGTAGGGGACCTCAACTGCCCCCTTTCAGAACTGGATAAATCCAACCAAAACATAAAGAAGAAAGAAATTAAGGAAAAGCAAAATTGTACATGATTTAGATATGAAGGGTGACACCATAAGCAAATTAGAAGAGGAATGAATAGTGTACCTATCAGATCTGTGGAGAAGGGAAGAATTCATGACCACATAAAAGACAGAGAGAAATATGAAACGCAAAATTGATAATTTTGATTATTATTAAATTTTAAAAAATAAACTTTTGCACAAACAAAAGCAAAGCAAATCAAGATTAGAAGGAAAAGAGAAAACTAGGAAATGATCTTTACAATAAGTGTCTCTGATAAAGACCTCATTTCTCTAATCTATAGAGAACAGTCAAATTTGTAAGAATACAAGCTATTATTAAAATAATAAATGGTCAAAGGACATGAATAGGCAATTTTCAGAAAAAGACATTAAAACTATGTATAAACACATGAATAAGTGCTCCAAATCACTTTTGATTAGAGAAATGCAAATTAAAACGTCTATGAGGTACCACCTCACACCTATCAGTTTGACTAATACGACAAAAAAAAGTAAAATGACAAATGTTGGAAGTAATGTGAAAAATTTGGGACACTAATGCAATGTTGGCAGAGTTAGGAACTGATCCAAACATTCTGGAAAACAATTTGGAACTCTGCCCAAAGAGTAATCAAACTGTGCATACCCTTTGATCCAGCAATACCATTAGTAGGTCTGTATCCCAAAGAGATCATTAAAAAAAAGGGAAAGGATCTACCTCTACAAGAATATTTATAGTAGCCCTTTGGTGGCAAAATATTGGAAATTGAGGGGAAAACCATTAATTGGGGAATGGATTAACAAGCTATGGTATATGAATGCTATGGTGTGCTACTGTGCAATAAGCAATGATGAACAGGCAGATTTCAGAAAAAAACCTGGAAAGACTTGTATGAGCTGCAAGATGAAATGACCAGAACCAGGAGAACATTGGACATGGTATCAGCAAAATTGTGTGATAATCAACTATGAATAATTCAGCTATTCTTAGCAACACAATGATCCAAGAGAAGTACAAAGAACTCATGAAGTAAAATGCTATTATATCCAGATAAAGAACTAATGCACTCTGAATGCAGATCAAAGCATAGTTTTTTCACTTACTTTATTCTTCTTTGTGTTTTTCTTCTATTTGTTCTGTTTCTTCTTTTGCAACTGTGACTAATAAGAAAATACGTTTTACATGATAGCACTTGTATAACCTAGATCAAATTGCTTACCACTTTAGGAGCAAGGGAGGGGTGTGAGGGAGGGAGAAAAAATTGTACTTCAAAATCTTGTAAAATGAATGCCAAAAATTATCTTGGCATGTAATTGGGGAAAAAATAAAATACTATCTAAAAAAATCTGTAAGAGGATTAGTACTGTGAATATAAAAGCCAAATCTTATTTTATTTACAGAAATTTGGAGCTGAAGGAATCCTTTATATAATGATCATCCTAATGTTAAAATTAAATAAAAAATAAATCAGTTAACTTCGTCATCCTCTCAAGCTAAAAGCCATTTCTTTTCTCCCTTTCATGGACAAACTTCTAGAAAAGTGTCTTCTCTTATCACTATGTCCTTTCTTCTTATTCACTTTTCAAACCTCTACAATCTTTTTTTTCCCCAAACGCAGTCCTGTTATGTATAGTTCAACATGTTTGCTGATAATCATTGAAACTCCATTTTCCAATGTTACCAATTACCTCTTAGTTGTCACACCCCTTACCTTTTCTGGGCTTAACCAACTGGTTTCTATATTACCAAGCATAAAATTTTAATGTATAAATCAATATACCTTTATTAAGTACATATTGTGTGTCAGATACTGTGCTAAGTGCTGTGGATACAAAAGAAGGCAAGGCCAATCTCTTCCTTCAAGGAGCTTACCATCTAATGAGGGAGACAATGAATTAATATAAACAAACTAAACTAATACAAACAAAAGAAGCTACATACAAGAAAAATAAGTAATTTTTTTTTTTAAAAGAGTAGGCACTATAATCAAGAGGGATTGAGGAAGGATTCCAGTAAAAGATGGGATTGTAGTTGAATATTTACCTCAAGTTAAAAAAAAACTGCATTTATCCCTTCCACATCCTGGAGGTTATGGGCACAGTGCCCCTGCAATTTATTAAATCCACTTAAAAATATTTGGTCCTCCCTTTGTACTGGAGAAGAAGCCTGGATTTTCTTTTTCTTTTTCTTTTGAGGGGTGTTTACGGTACCTTATTGTTAAATTTTGGTTAAGTATTTGGTCATAGATTCTGTGCCATTTCCTGGCCTTCACATGTCATCTGTGGCTTCTGCAAAACTTCCTCAAAATTTCCATTTAATTTCTTATGCCAACCTGCAATATATCAAAACCACAATGGGGAAAGTCACAATGTGGAAATATATTATTACTATATTAAGAATAGGAAGCTGTCCAAAATCAAATAAATACAAATGACAAGGTTGAAATAGTGATTCCTTGATTTCCCCCTCTCTTCATTGGGATCAGATATTGTAGTCTATTCCATGAACACAAATTGTGTTCCATTAGAGAATCATGGGATTTAGAACCAGAATCAATTTGGGCAACATTTGTGTTCCTGCATTAGTATAGTGTCAAACGCCCCCTATTCCCCATCATCGAATTTGTTTCCCCCATGGAAAGTCTCTTGTCCCTTGACTGAGGCTAGATAGTCATTTGAGAAGACTTTTTGACAGTATTGTGAATGAAGACAATGTCCCTCATCTGTAGAATGAGGGTGAAGTAGTCTAGAAGGCCTCTGATCTGACTATTTCTTCTTAGTCTACTTTCCTGGATCATTTCCTCTAACTCCAAGTTTTAGATTACTATATACTCCAAGGTTTAGTTCTAGGCCCTCTTCCCTCTATATACCCTATGTCTTGACTTCTCTCTCTCTCTCTCTCTCTAGTAATTAGGGGTGGGAACCTTTGGCCTCAAGGCCACATGTGGCCCTGTAGGTACTCAAGTGCAGCCCTTTGATTGAATCTAAACTTCATAAAACAAATCCCCTTAATAAAAGTATTTATTCTCTAAAACTTGGACTCAGTTGAAAGGCTGCACCAAAGGACCTAGAAGCCACATGTGGCTTTGAAGTCACAGGTTCCCAATCCCTTTTTCCTGAGCCCCAATCCCTTGTTTTGGTTTATCAGAAATTTTGAATTGGGTGTCCTGTATACATCCTAAACATATTCAAACAAGATTAATTATTTTTCCTTAAACTCTTCTCTTGTTCAAACTTCCCAGCTTTAGCACCATCATCCATGGCCCTTCAATTTTCATTATCTTCACCTCCTTATTCTCCCTTAGCCAATACAGCCAATCAACTAAAAATATTGTATTTATTTTCTCCACAACATTTCTCAGGTATAGCCCATTCTCTCTATCACATATTCACCTCTTTAGTTGACTCTCATCCATTCTCTAATGGACAACTGATTTAGATTCCTAATTGGGCTTCCTATTTCATGTTTACTCCTGCTTCAGTTTCCATACAGCTGCCAACATGATTTTTCCAAAAGAAAATGTCTGACCATGTCTCTCCCCTACTTAAAACAAAACTCAGCATCATCCTGACTCTTTGTTGTCTCCCTCTCAACAGTGAATCTAGTGTCAAGCTTTGTTTATTCTACCTCTACAACATCTCTCAAAGTAGTCCCTTTTCTACACAAATGATTGCAGTACAGTTTAGGCAATCATCTTATTAGTCAGGATGATTCAAATAGCCTCCAAATTTGACTTGTAGCTTCTCGTACCTCCCCTCACTCATCATTTCTCTAGACAATTGCCTGCACAGATGTTACCATATCTTTACTCTTCTCAAGAAACTTTTGTGACTTTTTACTATTTATGGGATAAAACATGAAGTCCTTAGGTTGACATTTAAAAATCATTACAAATTGGATCCAGTCCTTTCCAGACTTATTTCAAATTATGCTGCTTCACACAATTTCTATTCCATCCAAATTGGCTTACTTATTATTCCTCATTCTTGCCATTTTATCTCCTGCTTCTATTTCTTTACTCGGGCAAAAATGCATTATCTCCTTTGGCCGTAGCACTTAGAATCCTGACTTTCTTCAAGGTTCAGCTAGTGCTCTAAATCTATAGGATGCCTTTCTTGATTATCCTAGTTAGTCATTGATGATACATAGACATCTGTATACATATATACATATACACATTCATGCATATGTATGTATACACACAAAAAATATTTACACACATAGCAATACATATTTATTGTATTTGCACTACATATTTAGTGCATATAATTAGTGTATGTCTATATAGAGTATATATGTATATATACATACACACATGTATTTATCATATGTGTATACACAGAAAAACTTACACATACACATCTGTTTATATATGATATCTCCAAAGGTAATATCAGATTTTTGAAGTCAAGGAAGGATGTATTTTTGGTTTAATTCTTGTATCCCCACAGTGCCTTGAAAAGTGTCTGGCATTTATACTTAATAAATGCTTTTGTGGTCAAGGATAACTTGGGACTGCATGGGGAGGGGAAGAAGTAGAGGGAGAAGGAAGGAACAGATGATAGGTTATTCTCCTTCCTTCACCTGCTGTAGGACAGAAACTAGAAGAAGCTAATTTTAGCTTTAGGATTCCAACATAGATAAATCCATATTTCAAGGAATAGTTAAGGAATCAATTTCTTCTTTAGTCTTACTGCTAAAAAGTCTTCTGCTATTCAAAATGTACAATCCCATTTTCTAATTTTCTGCATTGAATGAAAAGTACTGGGGTTTGGCTAAATAAATGTCACCAGGATTGAAAACTGATATGCAACAAATGAAGTGCCTATTGGAATTGCTTCTCTCACTATAGAGATATAGAGTTATTTAGATCTTTCAGAGTTGGATTGTTAAGTGATTGAAGGGCAGATTGCAGGCAGATGTTTCCCAAATCCCCTGAATATAACTTCCTTGTTATTTCTTTTAAGTATTTCTCAGGATCAATATCCAAAGTCTTTTCACTTTGGCCCCCTTCATCAGCTCCTCATCAGCTGCTTTTTGCGCTCATTTTCAGGACATAGAAAGATTTTCTAAACTGGCCTCCTATACCAAAGTTCAGAAAATTATAATATACCCATCTCTATCAAAATAAATTCTGAACCAAACAAGAAGAAATAAGAATTCTGTGACTCACCTGGGTACCTCAAAACTATATGTATTATAGATTATTCATCCTATCTGCTCTTGAATTTTTGTTATTTCTACTCTTTTATATAGCATCTTTGAGCTTATGGATAGTACATCTAGCCTTATTCCATTAATAGTACACCTGACTTAATATGTTTCTTTGTCTTATGAACTGTTATCTACATATTCTGCCTTCTGTTTTCTATAGCTTTAGTTACAGTCATACAAACCTTGAATCATTTCTATGAGCTTTGACTGTATTTAATTTAGTTTACTTTGTGTCAACATTCGTTGAGGGCCTCACTGAAATCCAATGGTTCATAAAGAAATTAAAAAAAATATGTAAGTGATGAAAAAGTAAAATACATTCCAAATACTAAATCTGCAATGTGTGTGCATGTGTTTGAGTGTGCAGGTGTGCGAGTGTGCATCTGTGTGTATTTCTCTATATCAGTAAACCTGGTTTGGATGGAATCAGTATTATTTCTTTGACTTTTCCTATGTCATACGGAATTGCTCTCCTTTATCTCCCTTTAAATACATACATACATATACATATACATACATACATGTGTGTACACATGTGTGTGTATGTATATATTACTAAGTGTTGTCCCAGAATCTTTTTTTTTTAATTTTCCGTGAAATATATTTCAGGGTTAATATATTAAAATCTCATAGAAATGTCCTTGTCTTGGTTACAAAAGGCTTTCTAACAGGAACCCCAAAAATGACCTTTTTGCTATGCTGAACTGTGACATTTAGATTAAGCTAAGATGATACAGCAATAGCATTCTTGGAGATTTTAATGAATGTTTCCAAATAAGCACAAAGCCTCATTATTATTTTCAGGTAGGAGTTCCTTGATATTAACTCCCAGCACAATATATCTGGTCTCCAGGGTTACCATCACATACAATACATAGTAACATTGCAAGTACCATTTATCTAACTTCTGTGTCAAGAAACTCTGATTTTGTCAACATAAATAAACCCTTCTCTGATACAGATTTCATTCCTCAGATGATGGTCTTTCTAAGTTCTTGTAAGTATAAGGAAATCAACAAACAACACCTGATGGCTTATCTTTTGGTGCAGAGTTTTCTAGACTTATTTAAACTGGCCTTTAGATAACACAGTCTAACATAATGGCTGGTGCTCAGAACCTTGACAGTTTTCTAGGAACTGACAGAGCTTCTGTTACAGTGTCAATCTTATCTGCATTTGTGGTGGGGTAAGAGTAAGGGTAATGGTGGAGGAAAAGGAGTGAGCAATATAGACCCTTAGTATAATATGATTTGTTTAATTTCCTAACTAGCCTATCCAGTATCTTTTTTGACTCAAGTATAATGTGAATATAGTATTAGCTCCATTTTCCCTAGACTTTGGAATAAGAAAATCTGGATGTTAGTACAGGCCCCACCATTTAATTTTTTGTAACCTCAATTTCCTCATCTGTAAAATGGAGTCTGTATCAGTGGAAAGAGCACTGTATTTGGCATCAGAGTGCCTGGGTTCAAATGCTAGCTTTACCACATTCTCCCTATGTTACTTTGTACAAATTATTTCATTTCTCTGACCTTTCCTTCTCTCCTCTAGTTTAGATGAGCCCAGTACCTTTCAGTTCTAAATGTATGTTTCTATGCCCTATTCTACCCACTTCATGGGTAGGTTTGTAGTGGGAATTAAATGAATTTATAATGTAAAAACTTTTTTTAACTAGTAAAATCTACAAAGTAAGTAGAGTGAATCTCTGTGACTCATTTGCTACACAGCAACCACCCTATGGAAACAATTGACATTTAGCTATGTGGTAGATTGGGCTTTATTATTTTTGCCTCCCTCCAGTTCAAATGCAAGACAATACCTTAAAGAACTCACTTTTAAACAGTGATTACTCTAGTTTTCTCATTACTAAAATGAGTACAGTGTCTTTTATCCACTCTAGCTGACAGAAATGTAGTAAAACAAATAACCAATTTACCATTTTAAATTATATTTAAAGGGTGTGGAAATAACTTGTTAAAAAACAGGGTTATTCAAATTATATTGTGATGTATTTTATAATTCCCTGAAGATTTCTAATCAATTTAATAATGCAAGAAATACGATATTTTCCAAAGCAGACAGCAAATTAATATCAAGAAATATTAATTTACTTCTCTTTTAAAAGTACCAGTGTCCTTGTCTAACAAATGTGAATATTTTTCATTATTTATGGTCTCTTCTAGCACAATAGAACATATGAGTCATCATTTAAAAGACATGCCATTATACATAATGGTAGTTGCATCATTAGGAGATTTTGAATGATGTGGAATGCATAAGAACCAGCCATTGGATCTGAAGATAGAGTGACTGGAAATGAATGAATCATCAAGTGCAGTTTCTAGCATCTCTGAGTAATTGCAGTTCTCACTTTGAATAATCCTCCTCCCTCTCAAAGATCTGGTGACTGAAGAAAGTTAGTAATGACTTAAAAACATACACACATATATTTTGCTAATTTGGAGATAGTAATAAAAATGTGTTCCTATATTTGAATAAAAATAAAGAATAGTAAAACAAAATAAAGGGGGGAAAAGCCCTTTAAAGTCATAGCTAGTATTTTTAAATTCTCAAAGAAAAGACTCAGCAAAAACAAGTCCCTTGTCACTTATGTAAGTTCCAGTTACTTTAATTTGGATTTCCAGTTGTCTGCTTCAGGAACTCGAACTTGCCACAGTGTTAATGTTTGATGTTACATAAATAAAATAAACCTGCTTCCTGGTTTCCTGAAGTTGGGAGAGGTCAGGACTTTCTATCCTATGCCAGTAAAATGTAACCGTTCATCATCTGAAATTAAAATGTTCCTTCTAGTTACAAGGAGTCTTTTCATTACTTCTGTGCTTGCATTGATATTTATGGAATCAATATGTAATTTAGTATCAGTATGTTTAATCATAATCAGCCAGAGTGCAGTGTTTAGTTGAACATATAAAATGTACTATAATGATTCTAAAATGTTTAATTTAAGAATCACTGCCTCTGTGCATATGAATCAGAGACCTGTGTTTAATTATTGATAGCAATTAGTGCAAAGAAACAGACAAACACCATCTGGTGGTAGAAATTCTTCTCTAGACTGCCCTTATTCTATCTCTTCCTCTGCTACTGGAGCACTGCATCATTGATTGTGTTCCCTCCCAATACAAGGTTTTAGTTTGTATTTTTGAACTCACCAGCAGAATGTTTGTCCTTTTAAATCTCTCAGAGGATACTAGGTCATTGTTCTCTGAGATGAGTCAAGGCCATCAGAGGAACAGGGAGGGGTGGTCAGATGGGGTTGTTTCCATAATCAGATACCCAAGATTTTTTTTTTCAGTAAGTACTCTGCACCCTCTATTTTCATGTTCATTTCATCTCATGAATAATAATTCAAGTAATATTACAGTAGTGGAGTCTCAAGGTCAGGCAATGGGAAAAAGGCAGCATTCAAACAAAGTACAGCTCTGACAAATGCCAAATATTAACTGAGGGATAGGAGAATATTTTATTCAGAGGAAGTAGATATTTGTTGTTGTTTTAGCTATGCTTCAGAAAGACAAGGAGCCTGCCTTTCTCTAATGAACTTTAAAAAGATGACAAAAGTAAAATGAAAATCCCTAGATAGACAAAAAGAGAAAGAGAAAATTTAAAAAAAAAACATAATCATTATTAAGATGCTATATATTTGGCAAAATTAATAATAATAATATTTATTATGAAGTAGTGAAATAACTTTCATTTACATAAGATGTGGGATTACAAAACATGTACATTTATTGCAATTAAACATATATATATATATATATATATATTTATAACATATATAGTACACTATATATGTGCATGTGTATGTGTGCATGTGTGTGTATATATGTATGTATATAGCCAATAATATGCAAAATACTATGTTAGGTCATCTGGAAAAGAAGATTAAATAAAATAGATTTTCATGGACTTCATGATCTTGCCCACAAATAAGTATTCCAAAGTTAGAATATGACTAAGTGCTTTGAAAAGATCAGATATTTAAGGAAGGAATTTAAGAGTCATACACTGTTAGAGCCACAAAGGGTCTTATGATTGATCAAATGAACCACTCTCATTTGGCAAGGAAACCAAAGTCCAGTACATTAGAGAGATTTCCCCAAAGTTAAATGGCAGAATGAAGACCTGAAACCATGTCTCAAACTCTATTTCTATTGCAAGAAAAATCACAGGGCAGAGAGGCAGCATAGTGATTTAAAAAAAAAAAGTTCTTCAATTTGGAATCAGTGAAAATGTGGTGGGTGACTCTAGGGAAGTTTCCTAAAAAGATTTCTGAGCTTTCATTTGTTCATATCTAAAATGAAGACAATTTATTAATTGCATTGTGGCAGAAAGTACCTTAAGAACATCACCTTGTGCCAAATAACACAATAAGCTCAAAACTGATATTAAAGGTCATACTCTGTGTGTGTGTGTGTGTGTGTGTGTGTTTGTATGTGTGTGTGTGTGTGTGACAGAGAGAGAAAGAGAGAGAGGTACCTTTGAAAACTGCTTAGAGGCATAATTCTTAATCAAATAAGGGAGAGGAATGTTCACAAATGGTAAAACAGAGATTTTTGATTACTTGAGATTGAAAATCTTTTGTCCGAAAAAAGTCAGTGCAAATAGGAAACTGTCAATTGAGGGAAAACAACAACAACCTTCCATCAAGTATCTCTGATAAGGGCCTGATGGGTGTAATAAAAACCAAGAGAGAAGATATGTAGTGCTTTCAAAAAAGTTGCTAAAACCAACTTTAAGAAAGATTGCAATAATTTTAAGAAAGCAATAAGAGAAATGCAAATCAAAAAAAATCTGATATTTTTCCTCAAATATATCAAAATTGGTAAAAATGATAAAAGTTGGAGATAATCAGTGTCAGAAAGGCTATGGATAGTCTCACCAATACGGCTGATTGAACTTTGAAATAGTTTAGACATTCTGGTAAGAGATTTTGAATTATGCTAAGAATATAACAAAAATGCCCATACATCTCGGTGTTTCAGAGATTTCACTGATAGACATACAACCACAGAGTTCAACAATAGAAAAAAAGTTACCATGTAAATCAAAATATTCGTAACAGCATTTTTTTGTTACAAAGAATTGGAAACAATTGATATTCATCAAATGAGGAATAGTTGAACTAATGTGCCATGTAAATATAATGAAATATGATTGCACAGTAAGAAATGATAAATGTAAAAGATATAGAAAAGCATGAAACACTTATGTGAACTGATATAAAGTGAAGTAAGGAATAACATATACAATTAATTCAATGGTATGAATGGAATGAAAATGGAATTGAACAGTGTTATTTTTATCATGATCAAAATGGAGTCCAAATCAAAAAAAAAAAAAAAGAAGGTAAAACATATACTAATCTCTCCTTTAAAGAGGTTGGACTAATGTAGAGAATATTACATATACTGTCTGACTTGTTGATGAATTAAGTGCTTTTGCTTATTTGTTTCTCTCTCTGTCTCTATAGCCCTTTCTCTCTCTATGGCTCCCTGGGCAGGAGATGGATATGTTTGGAAATAAAGGTTACCTGAAAGTAAAAGATTTAAATATTCTCTAAATAAAGATGGTATTGTCTATTATAGCTACCTGATAAAATTACGAGGATGAAATGTGGTTATGTGTGTATAGTGCTCTCAAAAACTTAAAGGTCTATAAAATTATCCTTTCTATCTGTGTTTTTGATTTTCAAAAATTTGTTCACATGCCTCTGCTGCCTTCTCACCCTGAAACTACCCTCAGTGCCAATGTCATAGTACTCTCTTCCCATTGATGAGTTCTTTCTAAGGCCTTCATTTTGGGGACAACTCCAGGACAGTTATGGTTCATTCCTCCTCCTGCTGAGCTTAATGCTCTTTAGAAATTCTCCAAAAGATTCATGTTGGAAATTGCTATCCACACCCAGAGAAAGAAATATAAAGTCTGAATGCAGATGGAAGCATACTATTTGCTCTGCTTTTCCTTTATTGTTTTGTTCTATTGTTTCCTTCTCGTGGTTCCTCCCATTAGTTCTAATTGTTCTTTACATCATGACTAATGGGAAAATATGCTTAACATGAATGTATATGTAGAGCCTAAATCAGATTGTACACTCAGGTTTGGGGGGAAGAAATGGGAGGAGGAGAAAATTGAAAACTCAAAATCTTATGGAAGTGAATGTTGAAAACTAAAAATAAATGAATGAACAAACAAAGAAAGAAAGAAACAAAAACAAATAAATAAATAATACTCTCTAGTCATTGCCACCAACCGATGTATGGGTACATTGCCTGCCTGCATCCACTTTCTGTTCCTTTTCATTTGTTATATTCTCCCATTAGAATGCAAGCTCCTTGAGATCAGTGGTGTCTTTCCTTATGCTCATATTTGTATCCCAATAGTTAGCACCTTGTCTGGAACATAGTAAGGTCTTAAATGATTGTTGCCAAGCTGCCATTAAGCAAACAAATAAATAAATGATTTGATGAAATATATATTTAAAAATCATCAACTAATATTATGATGAAAACTGACTTGTGTATATGTCAAACACTGTTATCTTCATTTTGGAAATGAGGAAATTGAGTCTTAGAGAGCATAAATGAATTTTCCCAAGTCGTACAAGTAATAAGACCTGGCACTAGAACATACATTTCTTAACTCCAAGCCCAGTGTACTTTCCACCATACCAGGTTGTTTTTGTATAATTTCAAATTTGTACTGTACAAACCTTGTGTGTACATTGCTGTTTTTATATTTTCTTCCTCATTAGAATGTGAGCTACTTGAAAGAAGGGACTATATTTTGCCTTGCTTTGTATCTCTAGCACTTATAACTTTGCCTGAAACAAAATACACTTTTAAAAATATTTAGTTAATGACTATATTATTGTGTTTTTTTTTACTATTGCTCTAAAAATTTTTATTGATAAATTTTGGTTTTTATATCAATTTAAATTACTCTACATAGTACTCTTACTCCAAGGAGCCATCCTCTACAAGAAAAAAAAATATTTTATTAAAGAAAGAGAAAAAAAGAGGAAAAAGAAAAACAAGTCAGCAAAATTAATTGATACATTGAAAAATATATACAATGTTCCTGTCCATGGACCTTCCTTATCTACAAAGAAGGTGGGAGAGATGTCTTCTCATTTCTTGTCTTTGGGGACATGCTTGTCCTTTGTATTTTAATGTTAATTTTGATACAATCACATATCACAATATTAACAGATTTTGAAATATGGGGGATGGAATTCCATTACTTATATTTATTTAAGATTCAGAAAATCAAGAGAAGATGGAAAGGGGAAGCAATTTGAGAGTGGAGAATTTTAAACTTTGGAATACAACTTTCTGTGTCCTGGAGATTCAAGTAATCAAGAATATATAGGGATTTGTCTCTGTAAGTTTTGTAAGATTAGGAGAAGCCATTTTACATACCATGCACATACTCAATATAGATTGAAATGAAAGGGACAAGCATTATTATTTTTCAGCATCCATTGAGTGTGCAGAGTATTGAGAGATCTATGCCAAATTTTCAAAAGTTCTCATCCTTGATGAGTGGTTAGGCAATGTGAGGAAGATAAAAATAACAAAAAGATGTAGACTACAGGTCAAACTAGCTTAGGCTTGTGTTTAGTTGTAGTGTCATTTGCAAGAATTCTTCATTGTACTCAGTGATTGGATCATATTTCCTTAAAGCATTCATAAACCATGTTATAGATTGTAGTACTATATGTTCTATACATTTCCCTTAGCTACAGATATCACAACTACAGCTGTTAATGAAATATTTATTCATTCATTCATATATGCCTTAAAGGGAGAAGGCTAGAGAAGCAGTACAACTGCGACCAAAGTAAATTTTCAGTAAAGGTCAACTATACCTTTCCAGTTTCCATAAAGGACTTTCTTGTAAAATTTATGAAATGATGTGGCTTTTAGAAAAGAAAAACAAACAAAAAAAAATAATGGCAGTAAATCATTTCCAAGGTTTTCTAATCATGATATTTCAAAAGAAGCTCCTTTAGGAAGACTGTGACCTTATTCCAGATTATTAAAATTAACCTGTTCAGTTTACCCCAGCATCTGTGATAAAGCAGCACAGCTAGAATTGCATATTTACCAATTTCTTCTCACACATGGTGTGTAGGATAATTTTTTGTCTTTGGGTGGGAATGATAATTCATGTCTTTCATTGTAGACCCAATCAAAGATGCTTCTAAGATATCTGAACAACCTGAGTAATTCTTTTTTCTCTCATTCACACTTTTCTCTACCAATATACTTATGTAATTCATGTACCTTTCATACCACCTCAAAAGTGCTTTTGGATTTTTTTTTCTTTATCATCCAATATCAGAGAACATGTAATGACACCCCAGATTCTCTATGCTGCTCAGGGCACTGGTAAACTCTAATTTTTAGTTCTGTCCTTGTGTAGTTGAATGAACTAATTTATTTGATTTATTAATGTGCTTTCTGTTTGTCCAGTTAAATTCTTAACTAACCTCCCTTCTTCCAAATGGAAAACTACACTATCTTGACCTCACTAATAAATTTCAATAAACCCTAACCACATGAACGTGGCATAATAGAGTTAAACATATGTCTGTCATTTTTCCATGTTTATATAACAAAAAAGTTCAATCAACAATTTTAGTTGGAAAAGTAATAAGATTAAATATATGAAAACTAAAATATGGGTTGAGCACCTATAGTTCCTCACAGGTACAAGCAGCTCATAAGCAGAATAAAGTGAAGATGCAAACTTGCCCTTCTGAAGACACATTCCAGCTACTTAAACTCAGATTTGTCTGTCACTGATTCCTACTGGGAACAAGCAATGAAGTTTCTATTCATGGCCTCCACTTTGATAAGTCCCAGTCACTTGTAGACTCATATACCTGAAGTATCTAGATATTTATTCCTGCTCAAGCCAATCCTGTCTGCTTGGCATTCAACTCTGGTGATGCCTCCTGTCTCACCATTGGGCTCTTGAGTTTGTTTCTGATCAGAGAGAATGGATGCAACAGCAAAAGCAGGCTCTCTTCCTGACAATAACTTCTTTATATCTAAATTTGGTAGAGAATTCAATGCAAGACTTTTTCTTCTTTTGGAATAGGCATAAGGAGTGAAAATTTTTGTAGGAAAATGTGAATAAGGCAGGAGAAAAGAATAGTTTTGAGAGAGAGAGAGAGAGAGAGAGAGAGAGAGAGAGAGAGAGAGAGAGAGAATGGGAAAAACATATAATGTGGAAGATTGGAGAAGATTTGATCAGATAGTTGCATTAGCTTTATGAAGGAGAAGGGATTCCTCTTCTACCAAGATAAGGGGAAGAAAGTCTCTGGACTTTCTTCTAATTTGTTTTTGATTGACTTTATCAGTTATTATTGGTGTAATTACCATCTCAGTATAGATAACATCTAGATCTATCTATCTATCTATCAAGTGACTCTCTCTCTCACTTGTCGTAAGCAACTACCTATTCAAAAAAGTAAGATGGGAGCATAGACTTAGCCCTATAAGGGACCTTACAGTATACACCCAACATTTTTCATTTTACAGAAAACAAAACAGACCTAAAGAGACTAAATGAACCACCCAAGGTTATAAATGTGCCCTCACTTTTCCTCTCCCTATATATTCAGTTGCCAAGTTATGTTAATTTTACCTTCATAAATCCTTCTCATCTGTCTATTTCACTTTACTTATCACACTAGCTCAGATCCTTACCACCTTTCTCCTGATATATTTCAATAGCTTCCCAATTTGTCTCATTGCCTTTAGTCTCTCATCTTTCCAAATGATCCTCTACATAGCTGCCAAGTTATACTATTAAGACACATCTGACCCATTCATTGTGTTTCTCAAACCAACAGCTTCTTGTTACCTCCAAACTCAAATATACAATTTATTTGTCATTTAAATTCGTACAGAGAATAGCTAAAATCTTCATCAGCCACTTTACATTTTACTCCCTTCTCTGAACTCTGTGCTTGAGCTAAATTTTGTGTCTTGCTGTTCCTCATGCAAGACACTCCATCCTATATCTCCATGCCTTTGTAAAGGCTGCCCCATCATCCATAGAATGTACTCTTTTTTTCACCTGTTTTTTTTTAAATCTCCAGTTTCCTTCAAAACTCAGCTCAATTCAACCTTCTACATGATATTTCTTATGCCTTCAGTTCCTAGAGCTTCCCCAAACACATTAACTTTATCTTGCATATATTTGTATTTTTGTTATATATAACATGTACACTAATGAAAATAGATATATGTATGTATGTATGTATATGTGTGATATCTGATGCAATATAAATTCCTTGAGAGCAGGGCCTGTTTCATTTTTATATTTATATCCCCAGTTATTGGCACATCTATGGAATGCTTAAAAATGCCTGCTGATTGGGAATCAGTATAGCACAGTTGGAGAGTATAGGGGAGTTTTTTAGGAATGGAATAGAGATTTCAAGATATTGATTTGGAATAACAAGAAGAAGAAAAAAAAATAATTAAGATAAAGTATACCAAAATGAGTGTGTATTTTTTTAAAGAAGCAAAAAAATGAGAAAAGGTGATGAGAGCCTCCATCTTGCCTCCAAGTTTCTAAGATAAATGTGTTGGAGAATCAATATGATGAGAAGTACATTGGATACATGCTAATAGCAGGCCATATGGTTTATTCAGTTGAAGAAATTAGAAAACAGGAGAATCTGAAGAGTCAATAGCTCCAAAATCATAAATGGTATGTTAGATATTTTAGAATGTTTGAATGAATATCTCCATCTTAAATGTTCACTTGAGAGGATTTGGCCTATTTTGATGAAGGTTAAGGGACTTCCACGTGGGAAGAATAATCTCTCAGACCAATTTTTAGATAAGAATCTTAGTGGCCCAAAAAGGAGCTTAATACTGTGCCAGGAATCTGCTTCTGACTCTTGGTGCTCCTCAATGTCTCCTCTTCTTAAAAGAGTCCCAATGACAAGAATGACACAGCATAATGCCTTGAGATGAAGATTTCTGCAGGTCTCTTACCAGCTAGTCTTCAAGATTAGTTCAGGTCTAAAGCAAATTCCTGATTCAAGTAGCTAGCTCTACCTCCTTCAGCAAAGTTCTCCAAGTTCCCCTTAGCAGAATGGTCTTCCAAGTTCTTATTATAGTTTAATATCACCAGGGTTCCTGAAGAAGTATACACTGAAAATGATAGAAGTGGAGCCAAGATGGTGGAGGAGAGACAGCAATCCGTGTAAACTCTTCCAGTGTTTTCCTCCAAACAACTTTAAAATAACACCTCAAATTGAATGCAGTAGTGACAGAGCCAACAACAACAACAACAACAACAACAACAACAACAACAACAAAAAAAAAACTGGGGTGGGATTTTTCCAGCCTAAGACAATGTAGGAGGTTGGCCAGAGAGGTCTGTAACACATGATTGTGATCTAGTCCAGAGTAACTACAGTGGGAACAGCAGCATGAGCCTTGGAGAAGGCTGTAACAGAGGCAGCTTTGGGATTTCTCAACCAAGAAATGATGAGGAGGTTTGAACAATTAATCAGAAAGAGATTTCAGGAGGCTATTTCATTGCACTGGTGTATGGGTTCATGATTTTGAAAGCTGTATATGTAGTTATATGCTATTGATCTCTTTCACAGTTCCAGGGCAGAGAGGAGCACTTATGGTCAGTCACAATAGAAAAAACAAAACAAAACAAAACAAAAACACTTCCATAATAAGCTACTATGGTGGCAAGGAAGACCAAGCCACAAACTCAGAAAAAGACGATGTGAACATTTCAGAGAAAAATGTTACTTGGAAGTAAGTTCAACAAGTATTCCTGGGAGAGTCAAAAAAAGAGATGAGATAAAAAAAAATGAGGGATGCAAGAAAATTATGTAAAGAGAATTAACGCTTGGTAAAAGAGGCATAAAAAAGCCCTGAAAAATATAACATCATAAAAACTGGCCTAATGGTAAAAAAAAGGACAAAAAAAATCACGAAAGCACCTAACTCCTTAAAAAGTAGAATTGTTTAGATTTAGGCTTCCAGGAGCCAAGATGGCAGAGTAAAAAGTAAGTCACTCTCACTCTCCCCTATCAACCTCTGAAAGAAAATATTCCCCCAGGAAAAACCCTGGAGTGGTTGAACTAGAAGAAAGATGGGGTGCAGCAGTCCAGTGGCCCAGGTGGCTTAAGGGATTAACAGGAAAGGCCCCTATTAGCCTGGGGGAAAGGTAGCAGTATGGAATGGGAGATGTCCCAGAAAGCTAGTGGAAAGCCCCACCTCAGCATACCAGCAGGAGATCCTAAAACCCAGGTGGTAGAGTAGGCAAATGCCAACACCAAGACCCTCGAGTACCTCAGTGAAGGCAGGGAAACCAGTGGAAACCAGCTTGGAAAATCACCAGGTGCCTCAGCATTCTATAGCAACTGGGTCTCTCAGTGTCTCAGCAAAACTCTGAGAAGGGCTCCAAGAGACCCCAGGTGAAGGAGCATCCTTCTGAAGGAGCTGAAAAAAGCAGAAGGAAAGAAAGGCCTGGGTGAGCAGGCAACCTCCAGAGGACAGACTGCCCAATGCTACCCCTAGAGTTCCAGTGTTGCTGATTCTAGCCCAACACCATGTAAGCTGCCAAAACCCTACAGCCTCCAACTGCCAACATTGGGGGCCCCAGCACACAAAGCCAGTGACCAGCTCAAGGCTCCCAACACAAGAAACTTGGGTCACTGCCCTCTGCTCCACAGCAGGACAGCTCAATCTCTTTATGGGCCAGGAAATAAGTGAACACCATGAGTAAGAAGAAGTGTACCATGGATTCATATTATGAGAACAGTGAAGATCAAGGTAGAAATTCTGAAGAGGACAACATTGTCATCAGACCCACATATGGAATCTCAAAAGTGAATATGAACTGATCTGAAGCCCCAAAAGCCTTCTTAGATGAGCTCAAGAAAGATTTTAAAAGTGAAATGAGAAAAGTAGAAGAATCCTTAAAAAATACAATTGGCCAACTGGAGAAAAAAGTACACTGAAGAAAACAAGTCTGTAAAAAATAAAATTGGCCAAATGGGGAAGGAGGCACAAAATCTAATAGAAGAAAACAATTTGTTAAAAATTAGAATCGGGTAAAAGGAAGCTAATGACTCTATGAGAGAACAGGAATCAGTCAAACAGAAATTTTTTAAAAAATGAAAAAAAAAAGCTGAAAATGTAAAATACCTCATTGGTAAAACAACTGACCTAGAAAATTGATCCAGGAGACACAATTTAAATATTATTGGTCTACCTGAAATATCAATATGAAAAAAAGATCCTGGACAGTATCTTTCAGGAAATCATAAAGGAAAACTGCCCTGAGGTCCCCAAACTAGAGGGTAAAATAGCCATAGGAAGAATCCACTGGTCACCTCCTGAAAGAGATCCCAAATTGAAAAAACCAAGGAATATAGTAGCCAAATTCCAAAATTACCAGGTCAAAGAGAAAATACTGTAAGCAGTCAGAAAGAAACAAGTTAAATATCATGGAACCACAGTCAGGATCACACAGGACCCTGCAGCTTTTACATCAAAAGACCATAGGGCATGGAATATGATATTACATAAAGCAAAGGAGCTTGGATTATAACCAAGGATCAACTACCCAGTGAAAATGAGGATGATCTTTCAGGGAAGGAGGTGGATATCCAACAAAATAGGGGACTTCCAAACTTTCCAATAAAAAGACCATAGCTCAACAGAAAATTTGTTCTCCAATACAAGACTCAGGAGAGACATAAAAAAGTAAATGGGGCAGAAAGATACAATATGGTGTTAATAAGGGCCAACTGTTCACAACCTTACAAGGGATGATGACACTTGTAACTCTTGAGAACTGTATTGTTATTACGCCATGTTAAAGGGGTATACATAAAGGAGGAGGATATAAGTTGACTTTGATGTAATGATAAAAACATCTAATCAAGTGGGTTAAATGGACCCAAGTAAGTGGATTAATCTGATCTAAGAAAATGTACTGAGAGAAAAGGAAAGGAGGAGACAGACAAGGGTAAATTATATTACAAGAAAAGGCATAAAAACCTATTACAGCAGAGGGAAAGAAGGGAGGGAGATAAGAATTGCTTGAACCTTACTCTCATCAGATTTGGCTCAAGAAGAGAATAACATAATCAGTTAAGTATAGAAATCTAACTTGTCCTATAGGCAGTAGGAGGGAAAAGAGGAAAGAAAAAGAAGGTGGCTAATATAAGGGAGGAGGGCCTGAGGGAGGTGATAGTGAAAAGCAAAACACTAATGAGGAGGGAAAAGGAGAAAGGAGAAAGAAAAGCATAAACAGAGGGGAAAAGGATAGAGAGAAAGACAAATATAGTAATCATAACTGTGAATGGGAATGGGATGAACTCTCCCATAAAATGAAATCAGATAGAAGACTGGATTAAAAACTATAATCCTAGAATGTGTTGTTTACAGGAAACACATTTGAAACAGAGGGACACACACAGGGTAAAGGTAAAAGGGTGGAGCAGAATATATTATGCTTCAGCTGAAGTAAAAAAAAAAAGCAGGGATAGCAATCCTGATCTCAGACAAAACAAAAGCAAAAATAGATCTTATCAAAAGAGTTAAGGAAGGTAACGACATCCTGCTAAAAGGCACCATAGACAATGAAGCAATATCATTGCTAAATATATATGTGCCAAATGGTGTAGCATCGACCTACTTAGAAGAGAAGTTTAGGGAGTTACAGGAAGAAATATGCAGCAAAACTATACCAGTGGGGTACCTCAACTTCTCCTTCTATGAACTACATAAATCTAACCACAAAATAAACAAGAAAGAAGTTAAGGAAATGAATAGAACATTAGAAAAATTAGGTATGATAGACCTCTGGAGAAAATTGAATGGAGATAGAAAGGAATATACTTTTTTTCTCAGTGGTACATGGCACATACACAAAAACTGACCATGTGCTGGGGCATAAAAATTTCACAATCCAATGTAGAAAGGCAGAAATATTAAATGCATCCTTTTCAGATCATGTTGCATTAAAAAATTTGTAACAAAGGGCCAATAAAGATAGACCAAAAAATAATTGGAAATTAAATAATCTAATCCTAAAATAATGATTGGGCCAAACAAGAAATCATAGAAAAAATCAATAACTTCACTGAAGAGAATAACAATAATGAGACAGCATACCAAAACTTATGAGATGCAGGGAAAGCAGTTCTTAGGGGAAGTTTTATATCTCTAAATGCTTGTCTTCCGCCTTTAGGACCAAATGATAGTTTAATAAAAGAACATAATAAATTTGACATTTTATGGTAAAAAAAATGCTTATCTAGTAAAACAATTCATAGACGGTTATATAGTTTTGAATATGTCAGCAAGTAGATGAGGTCTTTATATGTGATTTCAATAAGATTTCAGCTCATACAGAAAAAGAAAACCTGATCTCTTCTAAAGGCAAATTCTTCAACATTCCTTTGACATCTACAGAGGCAAACTGGAAATCAGGGACATATGAGATATATACAAACATACATATACATATACATACATATATATGTATACACATACATATATATATATGCATCTATACATATGAATGAGATAAGAACCAGCTTTCTCTACATACTTGCAAGTTCCAAAGTTTTATGATTCTTTTCCAAAGAGTGTCCAGAACCACATAGGTCTCTCCCCAAAGAAGCTTTCATGGCAACTCAACACCTAGCTCAGGTACTCAGTATCATGTCAACTCAATTTGATTTGTTCTGCTTTGGAGTCAGATAAGCTTTGGTATATTCAGCAGCATGGAAAATATCAAGAGATTTGGTAAAAGCCCGATTATGAATAGATAATAAAACTAAGGCTTGTAAAAAGAAACTATGTCGCCAGGGTTAAAATATGTTAGCATCAGTAAGGGGCAAATTATATGTGGAATTTCAGTAAGATATAGTTTTCTCAGACTATTGAAGACATCATGGATGAGAAGTTAGGTACCTGAATATGAATGGTTATTTTGTCCTGGTGTTCAAAATGGAAAAAAAAAATTCTAGAAAATTGAGTTTGACAGTAATTACTGGGGTGAGGTATAAAGAACGGGCTATTCAATATAGATTCTAATAATTTAAAAAAAGACATATGTATTGCTACAAGCCATCATGAGTTCAATATTTGAATGGTTCATTTCTGGCTGCTTGAAGTATTTTTTCCTTTAGTTAGGGGCTCTGAAATTTGATTATAACATTCCTAGGAGTTTTCATCTTTGGATCTCTTTCAGGAGATGATCAGTTTGATCTTTTACTTTTAATTTTAACTCCTGACTCTAGAGTATCAGAGCACTTTTCATTGGTAATTTCTTGAAATATTATGTCTATGCTTTTTTGGGGGGGGAGGGGATCATGGTTTTCAGGTGGTTTAATAATCTTTAAATTATCTTTCCTTGATCTATTTTCCAAGTCACTATTTTTTCTAATATTTCATATTGTCCTGCATTTTTCCATTCTTTCAATTTTCTTTTATTGTTTCATAATGTCTCATGATGCCATTAGCTTCTACTTGCTCAATTCTAACCTTAAAGGGATAATTTTTTTCAGTGAGCTTTGTATCTCTTTTCCCATTTGGTCAATTCTACTTTTTAAGGAGCTCTTTTCTTCAGTAAATTTTTGTACCTCTTCTACTATTTGGCGTATTTTGTTTTTTGAGATGTTATTTCCTTCAGTATTTTTTTATGCCTCCTTTATGAGGATGATTAACTTTTTTTTCATGATTTTCCTGTCATTGTCGCAAATATTTTCTCTAACTCTTTTATTTAGTTTTAAATATCTGTTTTGATTTCTTCCATGAATTATATTAGGTCCTCAGATACCAAGACTTCTTGACCAATGACAAAGACATGGGTGCCAAGATGGTTGCTTGTATTTGGTCACAGGGTCACAAATTCTCCCCCCCACCTTTCCTCTAAAAGCAACCTTAAGGCTAACTCCCCTGATTTTTTTTTTTAGGTTTCTATATATGTTTAATGTCTGCAAAGCATTTTACAAATATTATCTGATTTTATCCTCACAACAACCCGGGAAGGTAAGTGCCATCATTATTCCCATTTTATAGATGAGGAAACTGAGGCAGGCAGCGGCTAAGGGATTTACCCAGGTTGAGAACTGGACTGTGTAGAATATTAGTGCCTCACCAATGACTTTCTTTTTTTTTGATTCCTAATACAAATTTATTTATTTTTAGTTTTCAATATTCACTTCCACAAGTTTTTGAATGATAAATTTCTCACCCCTCTCCCCACCCCAAGATGGCATGCATTCTGAATTACCCCTTCACCTGATCTGCCTTCTCTTCTGTCTCTCAACCCTCCCTTCTCTTATCCCCTTTCCCCTCTATTTTCCTGTAGAGCAGGATAGATTTCTGTACCCCATTTCCTGTATTTCTTATTTCCCAGTGGCATGTGAAAACATTTTTTTTAAAACATGTGTTTTTAAAACTTTGAGTTCCAAATTTTCTCCCTTCCTCCCTCCCCACCCAACCTCATTGAAAAGGCAAGCAACTCAATATAGGTTGTACATGAGCAGTTATGCAAAACACTTCCTTAGTAGACATGTTGTGAAAAACTAACTCTATTTCCCTTAATCTTATCCTGCCCTCCCATTTATTCTATTCTTTCTTTTGACCCTGTCCCTCCAGAAGTATTACTTCTGATTACCCCTTTCCCAATCTGCCCTCCTCTCTATCACCCCCTGCTCTCTTGTCCCCTTCTCCCTATTTTCCTGTAGGGTAAGACAGATTTCCATACCCAATTGAATGTGTATGTTATTCTCTCCTTAAGCCAAATCCTATGAGAATAAGATTCTCATTCCCTCTCACCTTCCCCTGTTTCCCCTCCACTGTGAAGACTTTTCTGTTTTTTTTGTGAGATAATTTACCCCATTCTACCTCTCCCTTTCTTCTCCGAGTATCACCCTCTCATCCCTTAATTTTATTCTCCAGATATGACCCCTTAATCTTCAACTCACCCTGTGCCCTCTATCTATCTATTATATACATACATATACAATTTTTTTCCTTCAACTACCCTAATACTGACAAAGTTCTCATGAGTTACAAATATCATCTTTCCATGCAGGAATGTAAACAGTTCAATCTTAATAAGTCTCTTATGATTTCTCTTTCCTGTTTACCTCTTCATGTTCCACTGGAGTCCTGTATTTGAAAGTCAAATTTTCTGTTAGCTCTGGTCTTTTCATCAGGAATGCTTGAAAGTCCTCTATTTCACTGAATGACCATTTTTTCCCCTGAAGGATTATACTCAGTTTTGCTGGGTAGGTGATTCTTGGTTGTAATCCTATCTCCTTTGCCCTCCAGAATATAAATTCCATGCCCTGCGGTCTTTAATGTTGAAGCTGCTAAATCTTGTGTTATCCTGATTGTGTTTCCACAGTACTTGAATTGTTTCCTTCTGGCAGCTTGTAATATTTTCTCCTTGACCTGGGAACTCTGGAATTTGGCTACAATATTCCTAGGAGTTTTCCTTTGGGGATCTCTTTCAGGAGGAGATCGTGGATTCTTTCAATTTCTATTTTGCCCTCTGGTTCTAATATATCAGGGCAGTTTTCCTTGATAATTTCTTGAAAGATGATGTCTAGGCTCTTTTTTTGATCATGGCTTTCAGATAGTCCAAAATTTTTAAATTCTCTCTCCTGGATCTATTTTCCAGGTCAGTTGTTTTTCCAATGAGATATTTCACATTGTTTTCTAATTTTTCATTCTTTTGGATTTGTTTTACAGTGTCTTGACTTCTCATAAAGTCACTGTTTTCCAATTGCTCTATCCTAATTTTTAAGGAAGTATTTTCTTCAGTAATCTTTTGGATTTCCTTTTCCATTTGGCCAATTTTCCTTTTTAGGGCATTTTTCTCCTCATTGGCTTTTTGGACCTCTTTTGCCATTTGGGTTAGGCTTGTTTTTAAGGTGTTATTTTCTTCAGTATTTTTTTGGGTCTCCTTTAGCAAGCTGTTGACTTGTTTTTCATGATTTTCTTGCATCACTCTCATTTCTCTTCCAGTTTTTCCTCTACTTCCCTTACTTGCTTCTCAAAATCCCTTTTGAGCTCTTCCAAGGCCTGGAAATGATTCATATCTTTCTTGGAGGCTTTGGATGTAGGAGGTTTGATTTTGTTTTCTTCTGGTTGCATATTTTGATCTTCTTTGTCACCAAAGTTAGATAATATAGTCTGCCTCTTTTTGCGCTGCTTGCTCATGATGCTGGCCAATTACTTGAGTTTTAAAGTCTTTGTTAAGGTAAGAGTCTGCTTCCAATGTGGAGAGTGTACTGTCCCGAGCTTCGGGGGTTTGTGTGGCTGTTTTCAGAGATACTTGTAGGGACCTGCAAATTTTCAGTTCTTCCAAGGTGGTATGAGAAGGGGCGAGGTGTTTACTCCTTTCCTGGCCTGTGACCACAAGTATTCCTTTCTGTCCTGTAACTGTGAGGAGGGGTTTCTCTCCACAGCCACTACAAGCTCTACCATGTCAGCGCTCCTCCTCACCCCAACACTGCTGCCCAGAACTGTGACCCAGATCCACACATGAGCAAAGCAAGAGATCCCTGCCTCAGAACTGGCAAAGAGATCCCTGCAGTCCCTCTCTGATCAGCCATTGTATTCCCCCTCAGTTTGTGGGCTGGAAGCTTGGAAAGCAGCTGCCCTCCTCAGGGCCAGGCTCTTGGGGAATGGAGCTGAGACCCCCCTTCCTCTGACCACCAACAGAAACAGACTTTTCCCACTGACCTTCTAAGTTGTCTTTGGCATTCGTGGATTGAGGAGTCTGGAAACCTCCACAGCTGCCTGAGATTCAGTCCTCTGAGGCCTGCTCCAGGTTTGCTGCAGCCTGCGTGCCCATACTGTGGTGCGCTGTGTCCCCAGCCTGGCATGATACACCTTTCTGATCAATCATCCAGGTTGTCTTTGGATGGGAATTTGTTTCACTCTGTCTTTTTGTGGGTTCTGCTGCTTCAGAATTTGTTTAGAGCCATTTTTTGTGTGTATTTGGAGGGGTTTGGGGGAGAGCTCAAGCAAGTCACTGCTTTCACTCCGCCATCTTGGCTCCGCCCTAAACCCCCTGACTTTTAAGATATGACATTGAAGCCCATAAAGGTTAGGGGTTTTTTCTTGAGTTTCTAGTATTATTTTTAAATCAAAATTTGTATTTGAACACATAAACTCTGATTCTAGGCCTAGTAATCTTTCCATTGTAACACACTTTCTTTTGTCACATGATCATGTGAAAGATTTGGAAAAACTAGATGAACTAGTTAGTTTGTTTGAAACGTGGTTAAATAAATCCAAAATTTAAACTGGGAAGTTGTCTCCAACATTGTGTCACAGACCACACTGAGTCCATAGAGGATATACATTATTCAGGATTTGAATAATGACATAAATTATATACTCATCAAATTTTGATATGGTAGGAGGAATAACTAATACAATGGATGACAGAATTTGTATGCAATAAGATCTTAGGAAGCTGGAAAGATGAGTCAAATGTAATTACAAGAAATTAAATAAAAATAAATAAAAATTCCTCTACTTAAAACCAACTATTCATTTCAAAAGAAACTAATGGAACATTGGATTAAAAGAATTATTTGTCAGAGATCAAGTGATGTGCTAGACCCATTGCATTATAATCTATTTGGATCACATCAGTTGTAATATCTTCAAATACAAATATTACATTTTATAATGGAGTTTGAGAAAGTGGAGTGTGTACAAAAGGCAATCAGAATGTTAGGGGGGGACTTAAACCATGTTATAAGAAGTGTAGTTGACTAAGATGATTTGCATGAAGGAAAGTTTCTTTGTGTTCTCGGCATTAGGGGTTGAGGGCGGACTAGTCTGTTGTTGTTGTTGTTGTTTTCATTTAATATCTGAAGGGTTAGATGTAGATGGATGTAGCTTTATACTTTTTTCTGTTTGATCTAAGAAAACAATTGGGACCAATAGAAGAAAATTGCGACAAAACATATTTTGGTTCAACATAAATAGGAGTCAGTTACTGCAATGGATAATGAATTATCAGTCACTTGAATATTAAAGTTGAGTTAAGATGATGCTCTATCAGGGAAATTAAAAAGGAAATTCAAGTTTCAAACATGGGATAGAAAAGATGATTCCTGAAATTCCTTCCAAGTCTAAGATACTTTAAGTTTGTTCTTGCATATCATTCTTATTCTGCTGCAAAAAAAAATATATATATATATATACTAAGCTTTTGCTTCACTATTTTGAATCTTATTTGAACACTTTTCCTAAACACCAAGTGATTGAAAAACATTATTTGCACAATGACTATATGGTTTATTCCCATAAACATTACATGATTCTAATATGCTTTAGAGAGGTCTTGTGCACATGTAATTTATTAATGCTTACCAGTGAATAATGTGTACCTAGAGAATATTAGAGAATAATTCCCTTTTTTCCCTCTATAATCTCTACTTCTACAATATCCTTTACATGTCTCCTCAAAATGAATTGTTCTTTCAGTGTTAGTTAACTCAATTTGATTCAATTCAATTTTTACAAGGTTTATTGAAAACGACACCTGGAGGGTTGATTAATGGTCAATCTCAACCAGCAAGGAGATCATCAGCTCTATGCTACAGAGCTGTATTCTGGGTTTTGTGCCATTAAACTTTATTAAATAAAAAATTGAGATGAAATCATAGGAGGCATACTTATCAAATTAAGAGATGCCACAAACTGAAAGCAACAGCAATATATCGAATGAGAGTGTCAGAATTCAAAAACTTTATTCTTTATGGGCTTGGAATTACAAATCCAAACTAACAAGAATACATTGGGCAGAAAGAAAAATAAAATATCTTCAAAACAATCAACCACAAAAGGTTAGGTCATAGGGGTGGTAACCTGTAGCCTCAAGGCCATATGTGGCCCTCTAGGTCCTCAGGTGCATCCATTTAAATGAATCCAAACTTCACAGAACAAATCCCATTAATAAAAGGATTTGTTCTGTAAAATTCAGACTCAGTCAAAAGGCCATACTGGAAGACCTAGAAGGTAACATGTGGCCTGGAGGTCACAGGCTCCCTACCTCTGGTAGTGACTTAGCAATTCATATAAAATGGATTATTGTTTTCAGTTTTAGGTATTATACTTTAAGTGAGACATTGACAGACTAGCATGTTCAGAGGAATATGACAAGGATGGTAAACTATAGCATTTTAGGAATGAATCATTAAAGAAAATAAGAATATTTTCCCAAGGGAGGAGAAGAATTAGAAAAGATATTAAGACAACCTTCTAAAATAGATGGAGGACTAATAAGTGCAAGAAGGATTTTAAAGATCATATATGACTTTAAAAGAACTAAATTGTAAAAATAACTAGAAGTTCAGAGGCCATATAAATTGAATAACTTAAAGATTTTGTCTAAGTTTATGGCTTTTACATTATTTTCATTTCTGAATCTTCCTTCTCTCCTTACTCCTACACAATGAGATCTGTAACAAAATTTTTGTTAAGAAAAAGGAAGAAAATTATTTAATTTAAATAGACTAAATCATAATATACACACATATACATATATATGTATATATATATATATATATATATATATATATATATATATATATATATACAGCAGTTGATATACATTGTCCCCTATTTATGCACTGAAGGGATGGAGGAGCATTTTCTCAACTATTATTTGAGGTCACGCTTGGTCTTTTTTTCATTTTGATTTGATTTCTTTTTCTTCTTTCTATAAAATTATTTTAGTCGTGTATATTTATCAACCACTTTCAAATGGAGTTATTTGGAAATGGAATGGGATGTCTTCTGTGGTATTGAAGTCCCTGACACTAGGAGAACTCAAGGAAAACCTGGATGAGAACCTGCTAGGGATATTGTAAAGAGACTCTCTGTATTGTGTGTGTTTGTATTAGATGATCTTAAAGATCCTTTAGAATATTTATGCATCTGTATTCTAGGTTTTATAATATTTATGAGAAAGGACAGACATGGTTGTTGCTCTCAAGGAGTTTTGCATCTGATTCAGAAGATAAGGTACTGAAATACATGTAGAAATTAGTGAGTAATATAAGACAATGTACAATAAAATGCTAAGTTGATATTTTAAAGTAATATCTCATTAAAGATACAGAGAAGAGTAATGTGATTTCAGTGATACAAGGAACTGCTAAATAAGGGAACTCTAAGAGTGTAGGTTTACTCCTTTTCTACATCTTAGTATTTTGTAGAATATCTGTGGCCCTGAGAAATTTACTTACTTGACCAAAGTAATATAGCCAATAAATGTTTGAGGCTAGATTTGGCCCTAGATTTTCCAACTGTGAGGTCATTTCCTTATACCCTACAATACGCTGCCTCTTGTTACCTTACAAAACAGGTCATTATGAGTAATTTCTAGCTTTCAGGGAGATTTCTCTCTTAACTCTCCTGTTTAAGATGTATATATTCCAATCAGAGATGTAATAGGAAGGCAAGTACTCCCTTCCAATTTTATGAAATCCTGCCTAGTGAATATTCACCATCTGTCTTTGCCACTTTCTCACTCTTCACATTTATCTTCCCTAGATGTAGTTTGCTGTGCATCCTGCCATTGATTGGAAACAATATGAATAACAACCTTACAATGTGTCTCTCCTGCCTGAGCATTTAGGTACTAGAATGGGGGAGGGGGATAGGAAGGTTGAATTAGTTCTAATAATACTTTATATAGCCCTTTACATTATCAGAAACTTCTTTAACAAAACTCTTATTGAATCCTATGATCCTGTTAGCTATTGGATTAGCATATAATTTGTATCAAGGATCACCATTTTAGAGATTAGAAAATTGAGCCTCAGAGGTTAAATAACCTGCCTATTGTCACATAGTTGGTAAATAATAGGATCAAGACTATGATCATAGTATTTTAAGCTACTAGTTTGGGGTTTTTTTCCACTGAACATGGTGAAACAACAAGGTGACATAGCATATATGATGCCATCCCTATAGTCAGGAAGACCTGAGTTAAAGCTGGACTTCAGAAATTTACTGTGTGAACCTGGATAAATGACTAAACCTCTGTCTTCCTTAGTTTCTTTGACTGTAAAATGAGGCTCATAATAGCACCTACCTCAGAGGGTTGTTGTGAGGTTCAAATGGGGTAATATTTGTAGAGAAATTTGAACAGTGTTTGAAACAGAGAAAGTACTTAATAAATGCTTGTTCCTTTCCTCCTTAAATCTAAGTCCATGAGAAGGGCTTAGTTCTAAAGCCAGTATCATCTGAGCTAATAATGCAACTCATAAATAAGATAGTGAATCTATATCCCTCTCTTAGCTCTAAAAATTGGGAAAGTACTAGGTCACCTTAGTAAAGAAAATTCTATGAACATTAAAAATGTTCTTAAATTCCATTCCACTAACATAAAATTACCCTTTTGTACCCTTTCTTAGCTATTTTGTTATCTAAGGACCAGGTTTCCCTATTCCTACCACAGCTGTCCAGGATCTATACTTGAGTGCCTTATGTATATAGCTGGGTTGTAAGAGTCCCCATGTTTGTGGTGGATATTTATTGAGAAGAAGAGTAAAGAACTGGTTCAAACTGTTGTCACCAGATGATGGCAAGTGTAATATTGAGAGAGGTAAAATAAGATGCTGGTGTAAATAATTAAAAACATTTAAAATGGCATTGGGGAAAAAAAGTATAATGAGAGTTGCTGAGTGAGAAATATTTGGAAATTGGTGTGCTCTAAGTGAAGGGCAGCTAGATGGTGCAGTGGAGAGAGTGGGATAGAGTGCCAGCCATGAAGCCAGGAGGCTTTATTTTCCTGAGTTCAAATCTGGCCTCAGATACATACTAGCTGTATAACCCTTGGCAAGTCACTTAACTGTTTACCTCAGTTCATCATCTGTAAAATGAGCTGGAGAAATTAATAGCAAGCATCTTTGGTATCTTTGTAAAACAAAACAAAACAAAAAACAAAACTTCAGATAAGATCATAAAAAGTTGGACATGACTAAAATGACCCAACAACAAGTGTACTAAGTGAATTAATGAAATTAGAATTGAATATGATTAAAAATGGTAAATAAATGGATTGAACTGCTTTATTCAGATCTGTTATTTCATGCATAGAGCTGCTTTGGAAACTCCCACCACTGATCCGTAATTTGAAGTCTAAGAAAATTACCTAAAGTGCTGAGGCATTAAGAGATTTGCCTTTGGTCACATAGTGTGTCAGAAACAGGATTTAAACATAGGTCTTTGCAGTCACAAGACTAGCACACTAGCAAGGGGAAGAAGGGAATTAGCTTTTATTATGTGCGTGTTATGTGACAGAGACTATACTAAGCTCCTTAGAGATATTTTCATATTTTATCCTTGCAACAATATTGTGAGATAGATATTGTTATGATCTCCATTTTACAGTTGTGAAATATGAGGCAGAAAGAAGTTAACGTTATAAGCATCAGACAAGTATTAAGTATCTGAGGCTGTGTTAGAACTCAAATCTTCCTGATTCCAGGATTAGTTCTCTGGCTACTATGCCACCTAGTTGTCACAAATTCAACTTTTAGGAACAACACTTGGAGTTCAGTGGGGAGAGGTGATAGTTTACAGCCATTGTTATAGAGGATACACAAGGGGTGTCATTGGGGGAGATCGGAAAAATAAGTATTAGTATATGGGAAAAAAAGAAAAAGTTGTGAGGACAGTTTCCAAAAACAAAGGGCAATTTGTTCATTAAAGAATAGGAATTTCAGAGGGCACAGTGGAAGGAACAGGATAAGAATGGGATATATATGTTCTGTAAGGTTGATAAAAGCAGTAATGAAAGACCAAAAGATGGGACTGGATATAATTTTCTTCTTCAGGACTGGTAAAATTGAAAGAGAGAGAGAGAGAGAGAGAGAGAGAGAGAGAGAGAGAGAGAGAGAGATGGACAGACACAGAGAGAGAGGGAGACAGAGAAAGTGTCTGTTAGATACTGCTAAGACCTAAGGATACAAATATAAAAGAAAAAGACAGTGCCTATTAGTGAGTTTATATTCTAAAAAGGAATAACAAAACATAAAAGAAAAGAGGGAGAAGGAAGGAAGGTACTGTTGAATGGTCAAGGATTGTGACAAGGTGGAACAGACTGGAAATTCAATTGAACCAGGGAGGAAAAGAACATTGCTAGGGCTTTTCAAGATATTATGAGCCTGGCTGAGATCTCACCAATAATGATATTAAACCCATGGCTGCTCCACTGTAAGGTGAGTGATGCTGATAATAAGACAGAAAAGTCTCAAAATCAGATATTCAATCCACTGCTTTTTTCTCTCTAATATGTTAGTTTCCCAATGATACTGAATCATTTACTGTATTTTAATAAGAATTCATTCCTCCTCTCCAGAAAAAAATCGATAATGTGATTTACAATGAAATTGAATGTAATGAAAATGAGACAATCATCTTTAGACTCTCTCCAAGAAAAACAAACTAGCTTATCTTAGAAGAGTCTAAACTATCTAATTCAAGGATAGATATTATATGTCAGTGTTAACGGGTCATCGTTACATCTGTGACCAAAAATGTCAAACAGAAAATTTAAGCTCAAAATTTTCTGTTTAATGGATGAGAAACATAATCCATTTTATTATTTTTACCATTTTCATCACTCACTCTAGTCAAACTGTTTTACTCTGTCCTACAAATATAACTGATATGTTAAAAGTCATTGAATCTTAGGATTGAAAGAGACTTAGAGGTCATCTGGCCAAATCTACCATCTAGTCCAAGTATTTTTTCTAAAATTTCCCTGACAATCTATCATATAAACTCTACTCAAAGACTTTCAGTGATGCTGTCTCATTCGAAGGTATCACATTTTTTGGGCAGTTCAATTTTTTTTTAAATAAAATATTGATATTTTTTGTTTTTACATTACAGAAACTTACAAAGCATTCCCCCATTGTGGGAGGTCTTTTGTAAGTAAAATGGTTGTGTAAAACTTATAAGATAATGATCTCATCTGAAATTGCAGACATTTAATGCATATAGCACTCCTCAGATAAGTATTTTAAATCAACTAACAAAAATATTTCCTCTTATTCTCACCCCTCTCTCATTGGAACAAAAAAAGAAAGAAATTCTTCTAATAGACGTCTTATTGTAGATGATAAATGTGTCAACATATTTAAAATAGTTTGTTTTATTTCCAGTTCTTTGGAATCATGAATTGTATTGATAACTTTTATTGATATTGATTGACTTTTATTGAACTATACAATTAATTGTATTGATCATAGTTCTTATTGCTTTCAAATGTGATTATTTTTACAGTATTTCTTGTATCATATAATTTTTACCTCTTGATTCTGCTTATTTGATTTTTCCTAATTTATAATAGTTCTCAATATTTTGCATTTTTATAATATTGATCTTATAAGTTCAAAGTTTTTAAAGTTCTTTCACATTGTGAGCAAAGATGAGCTTCCTTCTTTCCCTATTTCTTTGTAGTTGAGAATCTAACACTAGTATAACATAGAACAAATCCACATCCCATTTTAAAAGTCAGCACTTCAAATATTTGTGAACACTTCTGCCCCTTTGCTTATAAAATCCCCCTTGGCTTGCCATGTTCTGTCTTAAATACTACATAAATCCTACTAAACACTGTTCTAATTCCACCTCCTTCATGTTGCCTTCCTTAGTCACTAAGCTCATAATGATATCTCCTTGTTTTGAATTCTTGTAGAATACAAAATTTCTACCACATATTTGGCAGTTCTTAAATCTCACTATTTATTGTAATTTTTCCACATGCCAGTGGCTTATCTTTCCAACTACATAATAAGCTCCATGAGAGCAACTTTATATATCCCACAATACCTAAGAAAGTATTAAAAATCGAGTAGCTGATCACTAAATATTTGTTAATTGCTTTACTAAATCTTCTGAAAGAAGTTTCCTCATTTAGGATTATAGAAAGGTAGCTGACTATTTTAGGACATTTAAAAAGTTGTAATTGCTAAGTAATCTTAGAACCAACTTTTGAGTTCTCGGAACAAAATGTCTTTTTTGGAACAGACCAGTTTTGTATGTGTAATTCCTGACCATATTATTGAGTAGGTCTCCTTCAAGGTCACAGGATGAAGGTGATCTGAATGAAAAGCAAACTATTGTCTGTACAAAATGAGATTGGCTACTCTCACTGAATGACAAAGAAAAAGCTAGTGGAATTCCAACTATAGATTACTCTCAGAGTCTCAGCCAGTGCAGAGGAGAAGACAGTCTGAGGATCATAATTTTCTTTGGTTCAAAAGTACCTTTAGACAATGAAGTCCAGTACTCTTATTTTGACTTTACTTATGTAAAAACTATACTTAGAAAAGTAAAGTGACTCACATTGTTAAAGAACAATGAAATAATAGACAAGATAGACACAAAAGTTTTTTTACTGCCAAGTCAATTCTCTAATCATATTACTTCTTCACAAGATCAAATACCTCAAATGTCTATATTTATAGAAGAAAAAGACTTGTGGCATAATATAAATAGTAAAGCATGAAAGAAATCATACTTTAGTTGGTATTTGGTGTTACTTGACGGAGTTCCACAAACCATGTGTCAATTAGAGAAATTAGCAAAATATGTGAAATGTTTTTCTTCCCTCTTTCCCCCACTTCCCTTCCTCCCTCCCTCCCTGTCCTGTACTTTGAAATGATGATGTGCAAAGACCAGAAAATCATCCTTGTTATCTATGTGGTGTAAACATTGGAAGCTGGATTAAAGTTTGTGTTTTATGAAACCAGAACTTGACATGGGTGTAAATAAAAGCGGCTTACTAAAAGCTCTCGAAGGAGGCAACATGGTATAATAAATTAAAATGCATTCATTTAGGTTTTCAGACACCTGAGTGCTGAATTTGGTTCTGCTACCAACCAGCTGTATAACCTATGGGAAAGGAATTATTTCCTCTCTTTCTTCATCTATAAACTGGGAACAATAGTATTCACCTACAGCCACGAAAAGACTACTGTATGAAAGTATATAATGGATCTGTTTTTGCTTTTTTTGTTGTTGCTGAGGCAACAGGGGTTCAGTGACTTGCCCAGGGTCACACAGCTACTAAGTGTCAATTGTCTGAAGCCAGATTTAAACTCAGGTGCTCCTGACTTCCAGGCCAAAGCTCTATCCATTGCACCACTATCTGCCCCTATATAATGGATCTGAAAGCACTGTGAAAATGCTAGGATATGATCCAAATTGCAAAGCATTATTAAGATTCTCCAGGTGGTCCTACACCTCAAGTGGCCATTAAGCTGGATTGATGTGCACCCTGGGCATAATAGATTTTATCACACACAGACACACATACATACACACATACATATACAGATATGCACAAGCATACATACACATATATACATGAACATATGTACATATATACATATGTGTGTATGTATGTGTGTGTGTGTATGTAGACACAGAGAAAGAGAAAGAGAGAGAGAGAGAGAGAGAGAGAGAGAGAGAGAGAGAGAGATTTTAGACTCAGTTCCTGAAACACTAATTAGTATAGATGGAGCTTCCTGGTTTTCCTAAGAAACATCATTATCAAAAATATTTGACATTGCATTGAATTGTCTTGCCTTTCAATCCATATAGTGAATGAACTCCCCCACATATAATTTGTCAAGAAAATATTTGCCAAATTAAAAATGAAAATCAATTATAATCTAATCTATAACTCTATTCTATTACAAATCTGATTCATCATGTTCATTGTGCTATTCTTCAAGTTCTGGAACAAAGCACTTAATTTTGAAAATGCTTATCAAGCACTCATTGGTAGCCTACAGCTGATTGCTCAGTCTATAAAACTACCTATTATATTCTCCAAATTTGCATCCCTAATGTTGTAATTGCATTTCCAAAATAAACAAATGAGGAAAAGCAAAATCACCTCCTAATCCCAGGCCAAAAGCTGTCTCAATTGAAATACTTTAAGGTACCAGAGAAATTTGTATACACACACACACACACACACACATACACACACAGACAGATGTATATGTGTTTGTATGTGTGTATACATATACACATATACATATGCAAATACATACATGCATACATACATATGTATGTGTATGGGGGTATATGTGCATGCATGTATGTGTGCATGTATGTGTGTATATGTATGTATGTATGCATGTGTGTGTGCATGTACGTGTGCATTTGTGTGTGTATCTAATCTCCTAAAGATCGATATTTGTTAAAAAGTTACTGGAGGAGAAATAGTGGAGACATAGAAAGTTGAGGCTTCTAGTTATCAAGGCAGAGCCAGTGAAGGAATTTAGTGCTGCCTTTCTACCCCGCTTTCTATGCATTTCTTCTAAATGTTGTGACACTTTCTTCTGGTTCACAAATCTTCAAATTCTACATGTTGTCCTCTTCTCACCTCAAATTCCCTTACCAAGGTATGAGATACTCATCACAGACCTACCTTTTCTTCTAGTTCAGTAATTCTGTTTTTTTTAATTGTTGTTCCAAGTACCCTTTTTCTTTTTGAACTTAATATTTTATTTTTTCCAATTACACTTAAAGATAGTTTTTAAAGTTCATTTTTATAAGATTTTGAGTTCCCCATTTTTCTCCCTACCTCTCTTTCCTCTCCCCTCCCCAAGACAGCAAGTAATCTCATATAGGCTACACATGACAATATTTTAAACATATTCCCACATTAGTCATGTTGTGAAACAATAATCACAACAAAGGGAAAAACGAAGAGATAAACAAAAGTGAAAATAATATGCTTCAATCTATATTCAGACTCCATAATTTTTTCTCTGCGTGTGGATAGCATTTTCCATCATGAGTCTTAAAATTGTCTTGGATCATTGTATTGTTAAATATATCTAAATCTATCATAGTTGATCATTGCAAAATGTTGTTATTACTGTGTACAGTGTTCTCCTAGTTTTCTCACTTCATCAGCATCAGTTCATATAAGTCTTTCAAGATTTTTCTGAAGTCTGCCTGCTTACCATTTCAATAGTATTCCATTGCATTCACATACCACAACTTGTTCAGCCATTGCCTGATTGCTGGACATCCCCTTGATTTTCAGTTCTTTGCCACCACAAAAGGAGCTGCTATAAATATTTTTGTACATGTATATACTTTTCTTTTTTTCATGATCTCTTGAGGACAAAGACCTAGTAGCAGTATTGCTGGATTAAAGAGTATGCACAGTTTTATAGTCTTTTAGGAATGCCAAGAACCCTTTTTCAACAAAGAAAAAAAAAACTTGTCATAAACCTCTAGAGTAATTTAATATGCTATCCATAATATTCTTTACAATAATTTACTCTTAAATTAACATTATTATTTTTCTTAGTATTAGCTCATTGGACCATTGTGGAAATGCAAACTATTAATGAAAACCACTGCTCCAGAACATTAAAGTTTAAATATTATGCCTCTCTTTCCTGATGCCTCACTTCCACTGGAACTCTCATCATTTCAGTCTTGTTTGATCTGAAGTTGCTTTATGTTGATTTTTTTTTTCACTAAAGTAATTCCTTCTTAGCTAAGCTTGATTTGTGGTCTAAACCTCTAGAGAATGCTTTCATTTTAATTGAGAAATGGTTTCATTTCAAAAAAAAAATTCTGAAGGTTAGAGAACCTGGAGAAGTATTTTAAAGCTTAGAGGCCTTCCTGGTGAGTCTTTTCACCAGAATCACTATTATCATTTCCCAAAAGAAGAAGAGAAAGATTTATAAACTTAGTATTATAGGAATTCATTATCAGAAGGAAGCTTTATGGTCACTTCGTTCCAACCTTAGACTTTATAGAAGAGAACCTGAGACTCAAAAATGTTAAATGATTTGCCTAAGGACAGTAAGTTGCAGAACTATATGTCAAACTCATGTATTCTCACAGAAAGGACTCGTAGTCAGGTGTAGGTCAAAGTAGGCGTCCTTCAAATTATGAGATTCTCTAAGTCTAATAATCTATGAATCTATTTCCAGACCCCAGTGGTGGATGGGATTTTTAGCATTCCTAAAGTCCCTGCTGTTGATGTCAAATATCCCAAGGCTTTCTGATCACCCTGGAAGTTTCTTGGAGGACTACTCTATTCTTGCTGTGACCCTCCATACTTAGGTTATACTTATAGGTTTTACATGTCCATCTAATCTTTGGTGGATTTGAAAGGCAGTCAGGTTATTCATCTGTTCTGGCACTGGCTTAACTAATAGCCCACTATTGTTGACTGGAAATTTCTGATTGCTTTTTTTTTTTTCAAATTTTGCCTTGAAATATTTACTATGTTTTTTTAAAAATTGTATTTCTTCATCATAATTTAGTGTTTTATGAATGTTGGAATTTTGCTGGATAAAATATGTGGAAAGAGGTTAGTGTGGGTCTGTTAAAGAAGCTGGAAGTCATGAATTGGTAATTCTATTTATCTCTTGGCAGTACAAATCTACTGTTGGTGGCAGGTCTGACAGTTTCAATGTTGAGACAGAATTGGTGGGTCAATCAATATTTAACAAAAGAAGACACAGTAATAGCATAAAAAGAATATTAATAAGAATATCCCAGCACTTATTTTGTTAGACATTGACCTCATCTTCATGATATGGAAACTCTTCTATTCAGAAGGGCAGAATATGTTAATGTATAAGATATTGGGTTGAACATAAACACTTAAGTTCCTTGATCCTATGTGGTAAGGACTTTTTATGTCCTCACATGATCTGGAAGTACATGTCAATATCACCAGAGCCCACCAGTAAACCAGGTAAAGGAAGGCCAAGTTTGAGCCTTAGATCCTTGAGGCAATCAAGTGTCAGGGACAAATTTGTTTCCTTTCAGGGAAAAAGTAGCCTAAGAAATAATACAAGGGGACTGACCCACCAGCAAAAATGGATAACTTTTATATCAAATATAAACTCTCAGACCAGAGCTATAACCCTAGTTGGACAAGGAAATGAATTCCTAATACTCAACCTTTGTGCTTAAGATATCCAATGGAAGTGAGTTTATAGAATCATAGAATCTAGATCAAGCAATGAAGTTAAAAGGTGTCTCATCCAAAGTCATTTTACAAATGAGTGAATGAAGGACTAGAAAATTTGAGTTTTACCTACAGTTACATGTCCCAAGTGGAAGAGCTGAGATGACAATCCAGGTGTTTTGATTTCAAATCTAACATTCTTTCCATGTTCTATACTTCTCTTATAGCTGACATGCTAGTTCTTTATTATTAGAGGACACTTGCAAAAATATAGTAGGGGGCATTTCATCTGTGTATGGCCAAAAGCCAAAGAAACATATCAATCAATCATTTATTGTATACATAATACAATAAAATAATAAATATTTTTATGAATAATTACATAATACATTCATCATCTATAGAATAGTTATGCAGTGTGCATATTATATATTATAAATATGTTGCATATAACAATATATACTAAGTAATACATCAAAGTTTAAGAGCTTGAAATTTTACTAATGCTTTTGGAACACACTTTATATGTACATATACACATATAATTAAGTTAAAGTTATGGAAAAGATAGGTCCAGTAATCTATCACAGTAAGAATTCTATTTTGAGAAGACCCTTCCACTGAGACCATAAATGATACTAGGGAATACTCAGTGGGATATTGTATTAGTTTAGGGCATTATAATTCACATTTTGAAGAGTATAGACTTTTCTTTGATTGTTCTTTTCCTTTTAAAAATGACATTTAATGTGATCTGGTAAACATGCTTTCAAGTATAGAATTGACTGTAATGTACTGAACAATTAAATTCAAAGATTTTTCTCAGTCTTTCTGGGTGGACACTTGAACTGCAAGGTGTAATATTGGAACTTTCAATATATGACATTGATTCTTTTGTCACAAAATTGAAGTTTTAGGGTTTGTCTGTGATAAAATGTTATTTTTTTATATTGTTCAAGTGCATACTTGATACCATGCCTCTGGAAAATTGTGGTCTGTTTCAGCTTGTAATTTTTGTTTACTATTTGGCTATGGTGGGCTCTAGAAATGCATTTTCAATCATTAGAGGAATGAAAAGGAATTAATGTGGACCACTTCAGACTTTTTTGATTTAGAAAGTAGTAGTAGTTTGGGACAAGGGTATCCTTGGAAAGACTATATAGAGAGCACAGAAAGCACTTGGCAAATTATAAATCATTTGATAGGCTTTTTAGATTAGAGGAAAGAGTAAACTCATTTTTTCAAGTATTCTTTTTTGACATTTAAATATTTTATTTTTCTAATTCCATATAAAAACTATTTTTTTAATATTTAAAAAAATAAATTCTAAAATTCCATCCCTTCCTCTCCTTTTCCCTCCCTGAGATAGCAAGCAATTTGATATGGGTTATACATATGCAGTCATGCAAAATGTGTCTTATCAGTCATATTGTGAAAGAAAATGCAAACAAAAATAAATGCAAGAAAAATGAAGTAAAAAAAAAGTCTTCATTCAGACTCCATCAGTCCTTTCTCTGCTGGTGGATAGCATTTTTCATCATAATTTTTTCAAAATTATCTTAGATTATTGTGTTGCTGAAAATAACAGTAATTCACAGTTGATCATATAATCTTGCTATGGTATATAATGTCTTCATAGTTCTTATTTCACTTTGCATCAATAGACGTAACTCCAGGTTTTTCTGAGAACATCCTGATCATCATTTCCCATAGGACAATAATATTCCATCACAATCATATACCACACCTTGTTCAGCCATTCCACAATTTATTGGAATCCCCTAAATTTACAATTATTTGTTACCATAAAAAGCTTCAACTAATATGTCTTTATATACAGGTCCCTTTCTTTTCTTTTCTTTTTTGTTTAAATCTCTTTGGCATACCAACTTAGTACAAGTGTTGTTAGGTCAAATAATAAAGGTCTTAGGAGGCATAAGTAACATCTTTCCATGTAGGAATACAAATAATGTTACCTTACGGAATTCCTTATGATTTCTCTTTTGTGTTTACATTTTTATGGTTCAGCTCTGACATTTTCATCAGGAATATTTGAACATCCCATTTCATTAAATGTCACTTTTCCCTTGACAAATTGTATTCAGTTTTTCTGGGTAGGGTGACTCTTCATTGTATTCCTAGCTCTTTTGCCCTTCAGAAATCCTCTAATCCTTTAACGTAGAAGCTTCTACACCTTGTGTAATCCTGACTATGACTTCACAGTATTTGAATTATTTCTTTCTTGTTTCTTGCAACATTTTCTCCTTGACTTGGGATTTCTGAAAATTTACTATAATACTCCAGAGAGTTGTCATTTTGGGATCTCTTTCAGGAGGTGATTGCTGGATTCTTTCAATTATTATTTTATACTCTGGTTCTAGGATATCAGGGCAGTTTTCCTTGATAATTCCTTGAAGTATGATGTTCAGGCACTTTTTCTGATGATGGCTTTCATATAGTTTCATAATTCTTAAATGATCTTTCCTGGATCTATTTTCCAGGTCAGTTGTGTTTCCAATGAAAAATTTCACATTTTTGTCATTTTTTCCATACTTTTGATTTTGTTTTATTATTTCTTGAAATCTCATGGAGTCATTAGGTTTTACTTACCCAATTCAGGTTTTTAAATAATTGTTTTCTTCAGTGAGTTTTTGTAACTCCTTTTCTGTTTGGCCAATTCTAATTTTAAAGAATTCTTTTGGAGTAAAAACAGTGACTTGTTTGAATTGTCTCCCAATCCCCTCCAAATTCCTGTAAAAATGGCTCTAAACAAATTTTGAAGCAGCAAAACCCACAAAAAGACAGAGTGAAACAAATTTCCAGCCCAAGATAACCTGGATGGTTGGTTGATCTGAAAGATACATCATGGCAGGTGAAGAGAGAAATGCAGCTTGGCCTGGGCATGTAAGCAAAACAGGCCTCAGCAATTCTGGAGCAGCCCTCAGAGGACTGAATCACGGGCAGCTGTGGCAGTTTCCAGACTTCTCAACCCACAAATGCAAAAGACAAATTAGGTCAGTAGGGAAAGTCTGTCACTGGTGAGAGAGAAGCTTGGTCACAGTCCCAGTATCTATCTGTGACCCTAGAGCAGTGGCTGCTTCCAGAGTTTCCTGCCCATACACTGAGGGGAAATCAAGTGGCTGATAAGAGAGGAATTGCAGGGATCTCTTTTCTGGTGCAGTATTCTTTTGCTTTGCCCATACTTGGATCTGGGTCACAGTTCTGGGTGGTGGTCCTGGTGTGAGAAGGAGGCTGGTGTGGTGGAGCTTGTAGTGGTGGTGAAGAGAAAATCCTCCTCACAGTTCCAAGGCAGAAAAGAGTGCTTGTGGTCACTCATAGACAAGAGCACAGGCCAGGAAAGGAGTAAATACCTTACACCTTATCATACCACCTTGGAAGAATTGAAAATTTACAGGGCCCTAGAAGTATCTCTGAAAACAGCTGCACAAACCCTCCGAAGCTTGGGACAGTACATTCTTCACACTGGAAGCAGACCCCTACCTGAAATAGTTTAAACCTCAAATAAGTGACTGGGATCATGAATGAACAAAGGCACAAAAAAAGTTAGACCATAGAACCTTTCTTTGGTGACAAAGAAGATCTAAGCATATAACCAGAAAATAACAAAGTAAAAGCTCCTACAACCAAAGCCTGCAATAAAATTATGAGTTCATCCCAGACCATGGAAGAGTTCAAAAAGGATTTTGAGAAACAAGTAAGAAAATAGAGGAAAAACTGGGAAGAGAAATGAGAGTGATGTGATTTGCTTGCAGGGAGCTCAAGCTGAGCTGAGATTTACCTTTGCCTAAACTATGAAGAAAGGATGGCTAAGCAAATCTATGGTATAAACAGCAAGAAATGAGGGAGGGCAGTGCACTTAATTTATGGAAGAAAACAGTCTGTTTTCAAACACTTAAGCACTACTTATTTGCATGAAAACAATTATATCCTAATTACAAATGATTCTTAGAAGTGCTTTAAAGCAGACCTGGCAGGATTGTTCTTTCTTGGCAGTCCTTGGTTAACCATTATTAGTGTTACTATAATACTCCCTTGAATTCAAGCTTTAAAAAATGCATTATCTACTATAATCATTCATTTATATGGCGTTTTTTAAGATTTGCAAAGAACTTTGTAAACATAATCTTATTTGATCCCTACAACAATGCTAAGAGATAGGTATTATTATTGTTCCCATTTTATAGATCAGGAAGTTGAGCCTCAAAGATGGTGAGTGATTTGTCCAGAATCAGAGAACTATTAAGCATTTGAGGTGGTATTCCAAACCTAGGTCTTCCTGACTCCAAGTTCTTTTTTGAATAGTATTCCATTTTTTTCCCCAATTACAGGTAAAAAGATTTTTTAACATTGATTTTTTTTTTAAATTTTGAGTGCCAAATTTTCTTCCTCGCTCACTCCCCTCCCTCTGAGATGTTAAGTGATTTGTTGTACATGTGCAATCAGTTAAAGCATATTCCCATATTAGTCATCTTGTGAAACAAGAAACAGACCAAAAGGAAAAAAATAAAGTGAAAAATATTACACTTGAAAAAAATTAGAGTGATGCAAGCAAATCAAGACAAACAAATCAACAGCTTGCTAAATGAAAACAAAACAAAAAAAATCTACCTGAAAGCCATGATCAAAAAAAGAGACTAGGCATCATCTTTCAAGAAACTATGGGGGGGCAGAGCCAAGATGGTGGAGTGAAAGCAGTGACTTCCTTGAGCTCTCCCCCAAATCCCTCCAAATACACACAAAAAATGGCTCTAAACAAATTCTGAAGCAGCAGAACCCACAAAAAGACAGAGTGAAACAAATTTCCACCCCAAGACAACCTGGATGATTGATCAGAAAGGTGTATCACGCCAGGCTGGGGGCACAGCTCAGTGCAGCGTGGGCGCACAGGCCGCAGCAAACCTGGAGCAGGCCTCAGAGGACTGAATCTCAGGCAGCTGTGGAGGTTTCCAGACTCCTCAATCCACGAATGCCAAAGACAACTTAGAAGGTCAGTGGGAAAAGTCTGTTTCTGTCGGTGGTCAGAGAGGAAGGCGGGATCTCAGCTCTATCCCCCAAGAGCCTGGCCCTGAGGAGGGCAGCTGCTTTCCGAGCTTCCAGCCCACAGACTGAGGGGGAATCCAGTGGCTGATCAGAGAGGGACTGCAGGGATCTCTTTGCCAGTGATGAGGCAGGAATCTCTTGCTTTGCCCGTGTTTGGATCTGGGTCACAGTTCTGGGCAGAAGTGCTGGGGTGAGGAGGAGCGCTGACATGGTAGAGCTTGTAGTGGCTGTGGAGAGAAACCCCTCCTCACAGTTACGGGACAGAAAGGAATGCTTGTGGTCACAGGCCAGGAAAGAAGTAAACACCGTGCCCCTTATCATACCACCCTGCAAGAACTGAAAATTTGCAGGTCCCTACAAGTATCTCTGAAAACAGCTACACAAACCCTGAAGCTTGGGACAGTACACTCTCCACATTGGAAGCAGACTCTTACCTTAACAAAGACTTTAAAACTCAAGTAATTGGCCAGCATCATGAGCAAGCAGCACAAAAGAGTCAGAATGTATTATCTTACTTTGGTGACAAAGAAGATCAAAATATACAACCAGAAGAAGACAACAAAATCAAAGCTCCTGCATCCAAAGCCTCCAAGAAAAATATGAATCATTTCCAGGCCTTGGAAGATCTCAAAAGGGATTTTGAGAAGCAAGTAAGGGAAGTAGAGGAAAAACTGGGAAGAGAAATGAGAGTGATGCAAGAAAATCATGAAAAACAAGTCTACAGCTTGCTAAAGCAGACCCAAAAAAATACTGAAGAAAATAACACCTTAAAAAACAACCTAACCCAAATGGCAAAAGATGTCCAAAAAGCCAATGAGGAGAAAAATGCCCTAAAAAGGAAAATTGGCCAAATGGAAAAGGAAGTCCAAAAGCTTACTGAAGAAAATACTTCCTTAAAAATCAGAATAGAGCAATTGGAAGCTAGTGACTTTATGAGAAATCAAGACACTGTAAAACAAATCCAAAAGAATGAAAAATTAGAAAACAATGTGAAATATCTCATTGGAAAAACAACTGACCTGGAAAATAGATCCAGGAGAGAGAATTTAAAAATTATTGGACTATCTGAAAGCCATGATCAAAAAAAGAGCCTAGACATCATCTTTCAAGAAATTATCAAGGAAAACTGCCCTAATATATTAGAACCGGAGGGCAAAATAGAAATTGAAAGAACCCACCGATCTCCTCCTGAAAGAGATCCCCAAAGGAAAACTCCTAGGAACATTGTAGCCAAATTCCAGAGTTTCCAGGTGCAGGAGAAAATATTACAAGCTGCCAGAAGGAAACAGTTCAAGTACTGTGGAAACACAATCAGGATAACACAAGATTTAGCAGCTTCTACATTAAAGGACCACAGGGCATGGAATATAATATTCCAGAGGGCAAAGGAGATAGGATTACAACCAAGAATCATCTACCCAGCAAAACTGAGTATAAGCCTTCAGGGGAAAAAATGGTCATTCAGTGAAATAGAGGACATAAAATTTGACTTTTAAATACAGGACTCCAGTGGAACATGAAGAGGTAAACAGGAAAGAGAAATTGTAAGAGACTTATTAAGATTGAACTGTTTACATTCCTGCATGGAAAGATGATATTTGTAACTTATGAGAACTTTGTCAGTATTAGGGTAGTTTAAGAAAAAAAGTTGTATGTATGTATATATAGATAGATAGAAGGCATAGGGTGAGTTGAAGATTAAGGGGTCATATCTTGAGAATAAAATTAAGGGATAAGGGAGGATTATACTCAGAGAAGAAAGGGAGAGGTAGAATGGGGTAAATTATCTCACAAAAAAAACAGAAAAGTCTCTCACAGTGGAGGGGAAACAGGGGAAGGGGAGAGGGAATGGGTGAATCTTATTCTCATAGGATTTGGCTTAAGTAGAGAATACCACATATTTTCAATTGGGTATGGAAATCTGTCTTACCCTACAGGAAAATAGAGGGAAAAGGGGACAAGAGAGCAGGGGGGTGATAGAAAGGAGGGCAGATTGGGAAAGGGAGTAATCAGAAGCAAATACTTCTGAGGAGGGACAGGGTCAAAAGAAAGAATAGAATAAGTGGGATGGCAGGGTAAGATTAAGGGAAATAGTTTTTCGCAACATGTCTACTATGGATGTGTTTTGTATAACTGCACGTGTACAACCTATATTGAATTGTTTGCCTTTTCAATGAGGGTGGGTGGGGAGGGAGGAAGAGAAAATTTGAAACCTAAAGTTTTAAAAACATATGTTTAAAAAAATGTTTTCACGTGCCACTGGGAAATAAGAAATACAGGAAATGGGGTACAGAAGTCTATCCTGACCTACAGGAAAATAGAGGGGGAAGGGGATAAGAGAAGGGAGGGTGGAGAGATAGAACAGAAGGCAGACCAGGGCAAGAGGTATTCAGAATGCATGCCATCTTGGGGTGGGGGGAGGGGTGAGAAATTTGGAACTCAAAAACTTGTGGAAGTGAATATTGAAAACTAAAAATAAATACATGTATATTAAAAAAAAGAAATTATGATGGAAAATTGTCCTCATATTTTAGAACCAGAGGGCAAAAGAGAAATTGAAAAAATTCACTGATCACCTCCTGAAAGAAATCACCAAAGGAAAATTCCTAGGAATATTGTAGCCAAATTCCAGAGCTCCCAGTCAAGGGAGAAATATTGCAAGTAACCAGAAAGAAACTTTTCAAGTACTGTGGAAACACAATCAGGATTACAGAAGATTCATCAGCTTCTACATTAAGGGCCTGGAGGGATTGGAATATAATGTTCTGGAAGACAAAGCAGATAGGATTACAATGGAATCACTCAGCAAAACTGAGTATGATCCCTCTGGGGAAAAAATAATTTTTAGTGAAATAGAAGACTTTTAAGCATTCTTGATGAAAAGATCGGAGCTGAATAGAAAATTTGACTTTTACATGCAAGACTCAAAAGAAACATGAAGAAGTAAGCAGAAAAGAGAAATCATAAAGGAGTTATTAAGATTGAACTGTTTACATTCCTGCATGGAAAGATGATATTTGTAATGCATGAGACCTTTGTCAGTATTAAGGTATTGGTTGGAGGGAGAAAATGATATGTATGTATATGTACGGAGAGAGAGAGAGAGAGAGAGAGAGAGAGAGAGAGAGAGAGAGAGAGAGAGAGAGAGCACAGAGTGAGTTGAGGATGAAGGGGTGATATCTGGAGAATAAAATTAAGGGGTGAGAGAGGATTATACTGGGAGAAGGAGAAAGGGAGAGATAGAATGGGGTAAATTATCTCACATTAAACAGAGAAGAAAAGACATTTATAGTGGAGGGGAAATGGGGTAAGGTGAGAGGGAATGAGTGAATTTTATTCTCATCAGATTTGACTTAAGGAGGGAATAACATAACACTCAATTGGGTATATAAATCTATTTTACCCTACAGAAAAATGGGAGGGGATAAGGGAACAGGAGGATGATAGAGTGGAGGGCAGATTGGGGGAGGGGGTAATCAGAAGCAAACATTTCTAAGGTGGGACAGAGTAAACAGAGAGAAGAGAATATACTGAGGCCAGGATAGGATGAAGTGAAATATACTTAGTTTTTCACAACATGACTACTACGGAATTGTTTTGCAGGTCTACACGTGTATAACCTGTATCAAATTGCTTGCCTTCTCATGGGTGGGGATGGAGGAAGGGAGAAAATTTGGAACCCAAAGTTTTAAAAACAAATGTTATGTTTTTTCTTCAACGAATTTTGTGCTTCCTTTTTGATGTGATCTGTTATGATTTTTATTGAATTTTTCTCTTCAGTGGATTTTTGTTCCTCCTTTAGCTCTTGATTTATTCTGTTTTTTTTAAGATGATATTTTGTTCAGTTTATTTTTTTTGTGTGCCTGCTTTACCTAGATGATGATTCCTTTTTCATGATTTTCTTGCCTCAGTATCATTTCTTTCCTTGATTTTTCCTCTACCTCACTTAATTGATTTTTAAAAAACTTTTTTGAGCTCTTTCAGGAATTCTTTCTGGGCCTCAGACCAATTCATACTTTGCTTTGAGTCTTTGGATATAGCAATTTTGACTTTCTTTTCATCTTCTGAGTTTGTATTTTGATTTTCCATGTCATCATAGTGACTTTCTATGGTCAGGTTCTTTTTTTGTTTGTTTGTTTTGTTTTGTTTTGTTTTGTTTTGTTTTCTCATTGTTCCAGTCTATTTCTTGACTGTTAATTTCATGATAAAATTGGGTTCTGCTTCCAGGATGGGGGAGGCACTGTTCCAAGCTTCAGATTTTTTTGTGCAGCTATTGTAATAACTAGTTTTAAAAACCTGTAAGTTTTCTATTTTTTTAAGGTGATATGATCTAAGGCCTGTGCTCTGGTCTGTGGGTTACCAGAGATATTCTTTTCTGCCCTGGAACTAAGATTAGGGTTTTCCACTCCCCTGGGTTGCAAGCTCTGGTGTACTATTTCTCATCCTTGTCCAATGAATGTGACTGTGACTGCAACTCAGGACTGTGATCTGGATCCTTTTGTGGGTAATACACCAAAGTCCTGCATTCTGTGCAAATGGATCCCTGAGGTCTCCTTCTGACCAATTGTTTGACCTCCTTACTGGGCTGGGAACTCTGGAATCATCTGCTGCTGATTCAGTTGCTCCCAAGGATTACTGATTGCCTCTTGCTGTATAGCCAGACATTGTCTGCACTAGATTGTGCTTTGCTCTCCCTGTGATGTGACAGAACTTTCCTGCTGACATTCTAAGCTATCTTGGGATGGAAAATTTTTCACCCCTACATTTTGTAGGTTTTACTGCTCCAGAATTAATTTTGAGGCACAATTTTAAAGTTGATAGGAGGACAGTATGAGAGAGCTCAGAGAGCGCCCTGCCTTTTATAGACCATCTTGGCTCTACCATATGTTTTCAATGATTAATAAAATCCTTAAAGCTTTCTGGAGCAGTGGAGAAAGAAAATGCTCATGGAGAATATGACAACAATCAATCACTTTGCTCTGCACATTTTAAACATGAACATATCTTTAATTGAATTTGTTTAAAAAGACAGTCATTTGGAAGACAGATGAACAATTTTCTTTATCTCCAGACTGCAGAAGTTGAGCAACAGGTAGAAGTTATAAGAGGGAAAAATTTTACTAGGTGGCACTATTAATAGATTCCCAAAATTGGCATCAGAAAGGCCAAAGTTTGATTCGTGACACCTGGATAGTTACTATATACATGTATACGCACATACATACACATAGGTGTGTATATCATGTGTATGTGTATATATACACACACATACACATATATACAGTATGTGTGTGTGTATATATACATATATATATACATACTATATGTGTGTATAGTATGTATGCTTGTATATGTATATGTGTATGTATATAGGTCTAGATACATATCCACATCCACAAATAAACATATATATGCACATATACATGTATGCATACACACATATATATGTATAGATATTCACAAGAATATTTGTATATAGGTGTATATCTGTGTATATAAGTGTATATGTGTATGGATATGGATATAGATATAGATACAGATATTCATATGTGTGTATGTTTATCAATAATATACATATACATGCATACACATACACACATACACACATAAATAAACATATACATATGTATACGTATACACATACACATACACATATATATACCTATACCTATACCTATACCTATACCTATACCTATACCTATACCTATACCTATACCTATACCTATACTTATACCTATACCTATACCTATACATACATATATACATAATACACATATATACACACACATACATGTACATGTACATATACATATACGTGTACATATGCATATACATATACATATACGTATGCGTATACGTATCCGTATGCGTATACGTATACGTATGCGTATGCGTATGCATATGCGTATACATATGGGTATACATATACATATACACATGCATATACATATACATATGCATATACATATACATATACATGCACATACTTGAGCAAGCAATTTAATTTCCCTGGGATTTAGTCCTGTATCTTTAAAATGAGAACATTAAGGGGCAGCTAGGTGGCACAGTGGATACAGCACTGTCAGTGCCACCTACCAAATGGAACATGACAGCAGGACTCTGGCTCTGGGGTCAAGAGGACCTGAATTCAAATCTGGCCTCTGACACATGACACTTACTAGCTGTGTGACCCTGGGCAAGTCACTTAACCCTGATTGCCTCACCAAAAAGAAGAAAAAAAAGTACATTGAGCTGAAAAAGTTCCTCTGAGCTCTGTCTATGATACAATCAAGGAATGACTATTATAAGGAAGGAAACATTTTCTAAAATTAGAGCTCTTTCTAAATTAAATAGGTCACTTTATCAGAGTGAGTCTTCATCATTCAATCAAAGTTTGGATGCCCACCTATCTGAGATGCCTTGGAAGATGTTTCTGTCTATGATGGACAATTGGAATAGAGGAACGTAGTGATAGTTTCCAGAAATCTTAGATGTAGATCAAGTTGCTAGGAATGAGTTCACTTATTGGAACTGTAAGGAAGGAAAAAAGGAACAGATTTGAAGATTAGAAAATAAGTGGGAAAAGCATTTATGTAGAACAAGGCACAGAGTCTGAAGGGGTAGAAGAGGATGATTTAATTGCATTTCTGGAAGATTGATAGTCATTGGAAAATTTTAAAGTGGGGAATAATGTGGTCAGAATTGCATGCCAGAAGTACATTCACATTACTAAATATGGTGTATGGTCCTATTTGTTTATTGTAAAAGGGGAAGAACTAAGAGTTAATACCTTTTTCGTATATAAGTATAATAATACAAAGAATAGAGCCACAACTAAGAACTTTTTCCTAGAATGCCAAAATTTCAAAGGTCCAATTAGCATTGTTCTATAGTCCATTTCCTCCCCTCAGTATATGCCTTCCTTGCTTCCCCCTGCCACACTTCAAAAAATCTGCACCTGTAATCCTGCTAAAGGATCTTATAAACAGCTAAGGAATTACATGAAGAACACATAAAGCTCCCATACCATTATTACCACTTTATTTTATTTTATGTTTGGGAATTGCATGAAAATTTCTGTTATGAGATTAAACATTCCAACTATTCAACTCCTTAGTTGTGATATTTTATTTATACCAATTCAAAAACATGGTTACATACACACACACCACACACACACGCACATATATACATATATATATATACAAACATACATATATATATACACACACATACATACACACACACACACACACACACACACACACGGAACATGGGGTTTGCATTTCAGAAAATAAAGCACAAAAGTGGAGCTTTGCAACAAGATTATTTCCATTACTGGGATCATTTAGATGGTCTAAGGTACATCTTGATGCGTAGGACACACCCTTTTTGAGATCAGGAAAAAAAAGTCTGGATTTTCCTACCTCCTAGATAAAGTGATGCTTTGAATTCAATTAAAACTAACAAACAACAACGTGTGGACTTCAGTATGCCCAAGATCACTCTGTGCCCATTTAAAAAAAGTTTCCCAGGAAGTCTTTCAAAGCAGGTTGCTTTTATGGAAAATAACTGTGGGTGATTTTTCTTTCCTTTGCTCATCTAATACTAAGAATAGAAAATATTATGTGGTATTTTAAGATAAACTTTAAGGTCCCTTCTAGATCTCAGGCTCTATAGGCCTATGCTTAAAAGGGAGATGGATTTTGGAATGAAAGAATTGTGTTGTTTGTTAGGAAGTTTACCAAAGGATTAATTAATTGGAATGAGAAAGAGGGAAATTTCTCCCAAGTTAGTAGTTTTACCATTAACAAAATTCTTAGAATCATAGAATAACAAAATTTGACAGGACCTTGGGTAATCTAGTTGTATGGTCATAGTTTCCTATTTCCTTTATCTACTTTTCTTCATCTCTTAAATGGAAGCAATGCATATGGCAAAGGAAAAAGTTATGAGAGATTACACACTGTATAACACTGGCTTGGAAAAGGGCTAACAGAATGAGCATTATGGCAATATCTGTAGCCCTGAAAAGTTGGAGGGAAAATTTCTTCCTTCACTCACATGATCTGGCTATATATAATTCTGTGTACTTTCACTCCTCAATATGTGTGTTCTGGACAAACATCTTTGCTCTGTGTGTGTGTGTGTCTGTGTGTGTTGTGTGTACACATTATATGTGTGTGTGTGTGTGTATATGTATGCATATATATATACACATAATACTATATTTATGAAATAAAACAAGCTTTTCCATAACATAGAATAATAAAAAAATATGCTTGCACATGAAACTACAAGTCTATTATATACAACTTGCTTTTCTTTTCAAATATGTAATAACGTTTTTATGTAACTTTCTTCTTTCTTTTTTCCTTTTTAAAAATTTCCTCCCTGCCCCTGATTATTATGTGTCCACTCTTTCCACTGATAATGTATAGTTGAGGATGAACATGCCCCAGACTTAATAGGGTAACAAGATCCATTGTTAATTTTCATTGAAAATCTTCGCTTTAAACTTTTTTTTTCAAGCACCTCATATGGACTACTAAATGGAAACAAATTGTTAGGAGTATATGAGCAGTAGATTTGAGTAGATCCATGCTTAACAATTTACTGAAAAGTGGGGCTTCCTATTCTTGAGAACACATTATGTTAGTTAGCAGGGGTGGGGTAGGAGGTTGCTGCTCCAGTAGTGAGGGAAATGGAAGGCATTCCTAGAAAGACAAGAGGATTAAGCACCAAGGTAAAAGTGTTGATGCCATGATCAATAAAGAATGAAATTAGATTATACCAGAGATTACATATAAACATGCATTTACATGTGCACATATACATAAATATATACATATACGTGTACATATCAATAGTAAAAAACAATAGGTACACATTCAATAAATACAAAATTGTTGAATGAATAAAATCATGCTTTTAATAGGTAATTTGATGAAATTATAAGCTTTTGACAGGGAATTATATTTTCAGTAAAATTTAAGGGAGATTTGAATGGAGAAAACCCTATTACGGAGGGGGCAAAAGAATTTATTTTTCTTATAACAGTCTAAAAGAGAGATAATGAAGGCTTGAAACTGAGATTTAGCAGAAGAAAATAAAAAAAAGACAAGTCAAATATTCCAGTGTTATAAAGGAATATAGATAGGATTTGATGACTGATTGTTTGCATTTGGTATTTTTGAATCTCAGTGATAATAGTAACAATGTATAGCAATTAGTTATAGATGTGGGCCTATATATATAGAAATAGCTCACAGTTGAAAATGTAGATTCAGATGCACATACATTTATATAATTGTTGGAATCTATGTCTTGGGACATCAAGGTTTAAGCTGAAAGACCTAGATGAGTTGCTAGTTTGGGATCAGTTATCAAGAGTAAAAATGATTCTGGCTGAAGAATCAAATTATAAAGGTGGGGGAAGTAAGGTGATTATGGATAAATCAGGAAGGAACAACAAATATTAACCAATCATGGATGTGGAAGGATAGGAAAATTGACTGCAATGGATTTTTTTTTTTGGCACAAGCAAGGAGATGGTTTTTTTTGCTAAGCCTCAGTTCTGGGTAATATTTACTTTTTAAGCTTATCTCATTAAAGAAGTTCTGATGATCATCTGGCACTGACAAGTTCAAAGAGAGCAGAATCCTGTGTGATGTATTAATATATTTTGCCTAAGTTTAGTGCTGAAAATATGCAAGAACTATATATAATAGCTGTTGTCACTAAAAGGGCAAAGTAAGGGAATCTGAGGCATCAGACTAAAGGGAGATGAGCACAGCCAGATTTAGATAAAACATTGCTGTGATATCAAGAGGAAATTAAAAAAAAACTAAGCAGAACAGATTAAACAGAAAGTAAACTGGTCACTGCGAACTTAAGTTGTACATTAGAAAAATGTGGAGGAATTCCTGCATTGCAGGCAAGATGCACATGTCCATACCAATGGATTAAAGAAGTTGAAACTTGTCAGAACTAGATTCTTGTAATCAATGATGCATAAAAAGGTAGTTGATTCAGCCAATAGAGTCAAATACCTGGTCATGTCTGTAAAAGTATTACCAAAGCTGTGAACTGACATCTTGGAAAGCAAAGGAAACAGTTTTGTTTACATGTTCCATTGGTTACATAGACAAAGCTGGTGTTACCTTACTACTAGTTTCTTAGAGAAACTGAGAGAAAGCTAAATTTTGGTCTACTTGGATATTGAAATTATTTTTACTGGTATTGATATTTAGCCTAAGTTCATTGCTCGAGACCCAAATACCAATGAAAGGTAAGATGGATATGGAGAATAATACCTTTGGTATTTAAATATCATGACTATTAATAAAGAATGAGACCTATTTACTCATTTATTGGGTTTTCATAGGATCTTTCCTCCAAAGAGTCCATCTAAGACACTGTCGAGTGAACTTCTTAAACAATACTCATTTTATGAACAAGAGCATAACAAAAACTGCAGGCAAAGTAAGAACAGCAGGGAAGTGAACAGAGGAAAATCAAGAAAGTGAAGCACAGGGAGAGGGCAATGGTAAAAAGTGGAGGAAAGAGAATCAGGAAGGACCTTATGATACGTATGTGAGTGAGTGAGTGTGTTTGTGTGTACATATATATGAATGAATTGGAGATGAACAGCATAATGTGCAAGATTGTTACTTGGTTATGTTTAGTCATAAAAGAAGAAGATTATTTTAATTGAGTTAACTATCTGGAGAACACCTCAAGCAAAATCCTGAGTAAATTTAGCAGCACATTATATTTTCTAATGCACTGTACCATTTATGCTGAATGTAGTCTACTTTTGTGGTAATTATCAAACACACAGATGTTTTATTGATAAGGCCTTATAGCATGAAGCCCTGTTTAGTTTGAATAATTCTGAAAATACAGCTACACATTTTGCAATAAAACACAACTGTTTTTCACATTGATGATTTTATTCCCTTCCCCTCAGCTCCTTATAAAGCCCATGGGCTAGTCCCAGAGTATTAGTCACCCAATAAAAGCATTTTGGTTATTCTTTCCCCCAGTGTCCCCTCTCTCTTCCCTGCCTCTTTTTTTTTTTCATACTGCTTGGCTTCAGTTATTGTGCAACCTTTATCTGACTTTCAGTTAATTAAAAAGCCTACAGCAGAGTACTAAATGTACCCACAAGGAAAGCAGTTCAGATCACTCCACCCCGCACTCAGATGCAAGGCTGAAACAGCTGGGAGCTGGAAACCTGTAGGATGCCTTTGCCTTCTGGCATGTTGTAAGAATACCATGTGTCCCACTTTGCACTCTGGTGTTCAGACCCACAAATACCACAGTAAGCAGCTTTCCAGATGCAGAAGTGTTCAAAATATAGTCTCCGCAACCACGTTTTTAAACTGAGATTTTGTGCTTTACAAAAGGTTGTGCATGATGTCATACATCCTCCACAGTGCTTTAGGGGCTTAGAATGGAGGACATTGAAGAAGGGCCTTCCATTTTTTTTTTCATAAAAATATCTTGGATTCAATCTGGCAACACTCCAAAGTGTGTTTCTTAAAGGAACCTTTATTTGCTTCCACTCCCATATGCTCAATAAAACAAAAGTAAAACAGTCATACCTCAAACAGTTATCAAATATTTGTTTTTTGTTCAAACATTTGATAGAGTAGAAATTTGAGGCTTGATTTTCCCTTTCCCCCAGTAACCTTGCAGGAGAGAAATGAATACAAGAATTGGTGATGGACTTAGAGTTGGGAGAGATGTCAGAGACAAATAATTCAACATTCTCATATTACAGATGGGAAACTAAGAACTGGAGAGACTAAATAGGCTTTCCCAAAGGTAGATGGGTAGTAAGTGGAAGAGTCCAGATCTACACCAAAAATGATATGATTATCTCAGTAGATGCAGAAAAAGCTTATTGACAAAATACAACACTTATTTCTATTTAAAAAAAACTAGAAAGAATAGGAATAAATTGAGTTTTCCTTAAAATGAAAAGTATTATATATCTAAAAGCATGAGCAAAAGTTATCTGCAATGGCAACACATTAGAAACCTTTCCAATAAGATCAGGGTTGAAGCAAAGATGTCCATTATCACTACCACTATTAAATGTTGTACTAGAAATGCTAGCTGTAGCAATAAGAGAAGAAAATGAAATTGAAGGAATTAGAATAGACAACAAGGAAACAAAACTGTCACTCTTTGAAGACAATATGATGATATACTTACAAGAATTAATCAAAAAGTTGAAATAATTAACAACTTCAGTAAAATTGCAGGATATAAAATAAACCCACATAAATTATCAGCATTTCTATATATTATCAAAAAGTCCAACAACAAGAGATAGAAAGAGAAATTCCATTTAAAATTACAATAGACAATATAAAATACTTAGGAGTCTATCTGCCAAGACAAATTGAGAAATTATATGAACATAATGACAAATCATTTTTTTTCACACAAATAATGTCAGATTTAAATAATTAGAAAAACATTAATTGTTCACGGGTTAGCCAAGCCAATAAAATAAAAATGACAATTCTACCTCAATTTACTTTCAATGTCTTACTGATCAAACTACAAAAATTTATTTCATAGAACTAGAAAAAAAACTAGTAACAAATTTTATTTGGAAGAAGAAAAGGTCAAGAATATCAAGGTAATCAATGAAAAAGAAAGTGAAGAAAAGTTGCCTAGCCATAGCAGATCTCAAACTTTTTTGTGAAGTCATGCAGTCTTGTACTGGCAAAGAAATAGAGTAGTATATCAGTGGAATAGATTATATATATAATATACAGTGGTTAATGATGATAGTAATCTGGTGTTTGACTAACTCAAAGATTCAAGCTTTTGGCAGAAGAATTCACTGTTTGAAAAAAGTATGAGGAAAACAGTTTAACAGAAACTAGGTATAGAACAATACCTCTCACCATATACCAAGATAAGGTCAAAGTGAAGTCATGATTTAGACATAAAGGTGATACCATGGGAAAATTAGGGGGAGTGTGGAACAGTTTACCTGTCAAGTTTATGGGTAAAGAAATAATTTATGGGGGGGCAGAGCCAAGATGGCAGAGTGAAAGTAGTGACTTGCTTGAGCTTTCCCTCAAACCCCCCCAAATACTCATAAAAAATGGCTCTAAAGAAATTCTGAAGCAGCAGAACCCACAAAAAGACAAAGTGAAACAAATTTCCACCCCAAGACAACCTGGATGATTGATCAGAAAGGTGTATTGCAGCATACTGGGAGTGCAGCATAGCACGGCGTGGGCATGAAGGCGACAGCAAACCTGGAGCAGGCCTCAGAGGACTGAATCACGGGTAACTGTGGCGGTTTCCAGACTCCTCAATTCACGAATGCCAAAGACAACTTAGAAGGTCAGTGGGAAAAGTCTGTTTCTGTTGGTGGTCAGAGAGGAAGGCGGAGTCTCAGCTCCATTCCCCAAGAGCATGGCCCTGGGGGGGGGGGCAGCTGTTTCCTGAGCTTCCAGCCCACAGACTGAGGGGGAATCCAGTTGCTGATCAGAGAGGGACTGCAGGGATCTCTTTGCCAGTGCTGAGGCAGGAATCTCTTGCTTTGCCCATTTTTGGGTCTGGGTCATAGTTCTGAGCTGCGGTGCTGGGGGTGAGGAGAAACTCTGGCATGGTGGAGCTTGTAGTGGCTGCGGAGAAGAACTCTTCCTCACAGTTACAGGACAGAAAGGAGTACTTGTGGTCACAGGCCAGGAAAGGAGTAAACACCTTGCCACTTATCATACAACCTTAGAAGAACTGAAAATTTACAGATCCCTACAAGTATCTCTGAAAACAGCTATACAAACCCCTGAAGCTTGGGACAGTACACTCTCCACATTGGAAGCAGACTCTTACCTTAACAAAGACTTTAAAACTCAAGTAATTGGCTGGGATCATGAGCAAGCAGCGCAAAAAGAGTCAGACTATATTATCTTACTTTGGTGAAAAAGAAGATCAAAATATACAACCAGAAGAAGACAACAAAGTCAAAGCTCCTACATCCAAAGCCTCCAAGAAAAATATGAATCAGTCCCAGGCCTTGCAAGAGCTCAAAAGGGATTTTGAGAAGCAAGTAAGGAAGTAGAGGAAAAACTGGGAAGAGAAATGAGATGTGCAAGAAAATCATGAAAAACAAGTCAACAGCTTGCTAAAGGAGACCCAAAAAATACTGAAGAAAATAACACCTTAAAAAATAGCCTAACCCAAATGGCAAAAGAGGTCCAAAAAGCCAATGAGGAGAAAATGCCCTAAAAAGAAAAATTGGCCAAATGGAAAAGGAAGTCCAAAAGATTACTGAAGAAAATACTTCCTTAAAAATTAGAATAGAGCAATTGGAAGACAGTGACTTTATGAGAAATCAAGACACTGTAAAACAAATCCAAAAGAATGAAAAATTAGAAAACAATGTGAAATATCTCATTGGAAAAACAACTGACCTGGAAAATAGATCCAGGAGAGAGAATTTAAAAATTATTGGACTATCTGAAAGCCATGATCAAAAAAAGAGCCTAGACATCATCTTTCAAGAAATTATCAAGGAAAACTGCCCTGATATTAGAACCAGAGGGCAAAATAGAAATTGAAAGAATCCACAGATCTCCTCCTGAAAGAGATCCCCAAAGGAAAACTCCTAGGAATATTATAGCCAAATTCCAGAGTTCCCAGGTCAAGGAGAAAATATTACAAGCTGCCAGAAGGAAACAATTCAAGTACTGTGGAAACACAATCAGGATAACACAAGATTTAGCAGCTTCTACATTAAAGGACCACAGGCATGGAATATAATATTCTGGAGGCAAAGGAGATAGGATTACAACCAAGAATCACCTACCCAGCAAAACTGAGTATAATCCTTCAGGGGAAAAAATGGTCATTCAGTGAAATAGAGGACTTTCAAGCATTCTGATGAAAAGACCAGAGCTGAATAGAAAATTTGACTTTCAAATACAGGACTCAAGTGGAACATGAAGAGGTAAACAGGAAAGAGAAATCATAAGAGACTTATTAAGATTGAACTGTTTACATTCCTGCATGGAAAGATGATATTTATAACTCATGAGACCTTTGTCAGTATTAGGGTAGTTGAGGAAAAAAAATATGTATGTATATTAGATAGATAGATAGAGGGCACAGGGTGAGTTGAAGATTAAGGGGTCATATCTGGAGAATAAAATTAAGGATGAGAGAGGATATACTCGGAGAAGAAGAAAGGGAGAGGTAGAATGGGGTAAATTATCTCACAAAAAAACAGAAAAGTCTCTTACAGTGGAGGGGAAACAGGGGAAGGTGAGAGGGAATGAGTGAATCTTATTCTCATAGGATTTGGCTTGAGGAGAATAACATACACATTCAATTGGGTATGGAAATCTGTCTTACCCTACAGGAAAATAGGGGAGAAGGGGACAAGAGAGCAGGGGATGATAGAGAGGAGGGCAGATTGGGAAAGGGGTAATCAGAAGTAAATACTTCTGAGGAGGGACAGGGTCAAAAGAAGGAATAGAATAAATGGGAGGGCAGGATAGGATTAAGGGAAATAGAGTTAGTTTTTCACAACATGTGTACTATGGAAGTGTTTTCCATAACTGCACATGTACAACCTATATTGAGTTGTTTGCCTTTTCAATGAGGGTGGAATTGGAGGGAGGAAGAGAGAAAATTTGAAACCTAAAGTTTTAAAAACATATGTTAAAAAAAATGTTTTCACATGCTACTGGGAAATAAGAAATACAGGAAATGGGGTATAGAAGTCTATCCTGCCTACAGGAAAATAGAAGGGGAAGGGCATAAGAGAAGGGGGAGAGATAGAAGAGAACAGACAGGGGAAGGGATATTCAGAATGCATGCCATCTTGGGTGGGGGGGGAGATGGGGTAAAACTTTGTAACTCAAAAACTTGTAGAAGTGAATGTTGAAAACTAAAAATAAGTAAATGCATATTAAAAAAAAAAGAATAACAGAAAGAGAAAAGAAAAAACAAGAGAAGGATAAGGGAAGGGAAGGTTAAGGAAAATTATCTCACATAATCAGGATATGTAAGTAGACATCTATACAAACAAGGAGAAGGTGGGGGAAATGGCTGACACTTGAACCTCATTATCATCTGAAGTGGGCAAAGGAGAGAAGAATACACACACACACAGCTGGGCATAGAAATGAAATTTACCTCACAGGGAAATGAGGGAAAGGAGTTAAGGGAAAGAGAGAGAGAGAAGGTAAAGGAAGGGAGAGATTGGTCCTAAGCAAAACAAACTCTATAAATATGTGAAAATATTTATAGCTGTTTTTGAGATCTCAAAGAATGAGAACTGAAGGAGATACTCATAAACTGAGGGAAGGCTGAACATTTTATGACATATACATATGATGAAGTACTGTTGTGCTGTAAAAAATTACAAAGGGCATGGTTTTGGAGAAAGACATATAAACTGATGCAGTGAGAAGAACACAATGACAATATGGTAAAGACAACTTTGAAAGAATTAAGAACTCTGATCAGGATAATAATCAACCACAATTCAAATGGAGTCATGAGGAAGCACGCTACCCATCTCCTGAAATAGAGGTAAAGGACTCAGAGTGTAAAATGAGACATATATTTTTTAGACATGGCCAATTCAGCAATTTATTTTGCCTTACTATACATATTTGTAAAAAGGGTTTTGCTTTTCCTTTTTTCCTCAATTGGGGGAGTTGTTGGGGTAAGAGGGAAAGAAGGTGGATTTTTGCTAACTGAAAAAAATCAACATGCACTAATCTTGTATACTTGGAAAAATAAAAAATCACTAGTGCATAGAAAGCATATTGCTTCTAGAAGACATACAAGGAGAAAAAGACATATACTTCCTATTAACTACCCAGATGACTGTCATGTAACCTTCCATAGAATCATACTTTCTGGCATTCCAGCTCCCACAAAGGAGAAACACAAGTCTGTTCAGTAGGAGCTGTGACCCTCCAGCCATCTCATGAGCTTTTACAGAGAAATATTAAGATAGGCAATTAACTAGAAAGTATCTCTGGAGGTCTTTTAGTACAACCCTCTTCCTCTAAACAAAGGTATACCAAATCTTCCCCCAATGAGAGCTGTCTGTTTGAATCAAAAGCATTCCCAAGATGAAGATTTTTCTGCCTTCTTCAATAATTAGAATCTTCCTTCTAGGTTCTCCCATTCATCATACCTACTTAATGTTGCATAGTGAACATCAATTTGTAAAAAGCAACAACCCGCTCTCCATGTTTTCTGTATCCTCCATACTGTCTTGATAAGAATTAGCTAATCTATTTAAAGGCTAAAGAAAACACTGAATTTTGAGTAGCCATCACCAAATTTTTAAAATTAGTTTAATTACAGCATCATATTTTGTGTTTACCTTAAGCCTCCCAAACACGATTTTTAAGTATGAATGTTAGTGAGAACTCCAGAGAAAAAGAGGTCCAGAAATAATCTATAGTCTAAAATACCACTTCTATAAAATGAGGATTTTCATTGTTAGCAGATGGAAAAGAATTCACCAACTTAGAGTTGACCAATATCTACTAAAGATGAGAAAAACAGTTATTTATTGTATTAACATAAATTTATTTATTTTTAGTTTTCAATATTCACTTCCGCAAGTTTTTGAGTTCCAAATTTCTCACCCCTCCCCCACCCCAAGTTGGCATACATTCTGAATACCCCTTTCCCTGGTCTGCCTTCTCTTCTATCTCTCCCCCCTCCCTTCTCCTATCCCCTTCTCCTTCATGTTCCTGTAGAGTAGGATAGACTTCTGTACCCCATTTCCTGTATTTCTTGTTTCTCAGTTGCATGTGAGAACATTTTTTTAAAAAACATGTGTTTTTATTATTATTTTTTTATTCCAAAATTTTTATTGTAATTTTAAGTTTTAGTAGTTTAATGCTTTAATTAAAACTTTCATTAAATTTAATCTTCACTAAAACTCCTGTGGCATCCTGTATCTATAAAATACTCTGTGAATATTAGTTATTTATTACCCTTCATTCTCTTAGTACTTCTGTTATCACTCTGACTAGTCTCTCAGTCTACTTTTCTGGATTAGCATGTATAGAATACCCCACAGTCATAAGTACACCCCAAGATTTTCCTTCTTTTTTTTTTGCGTCAACTTTTCTCTGTTCATGACTTCATCATTTCATGAGTTAAATTATTATTTCTATTACAATGATGACCAAATCTATACCATAATTGTAATGATAATAATAATAACAATAACAGCTTTTATATAACCAGTTAAGGCTTGCAAAGCACTTTACAAATATCTCATTTATATACACAGCCACCTGGAGGCATATGTGTTATCATTATCTTTGTTTTATAGCTGAAGAAACTAAAGCTAACAGAGATTAAATGACTTACCCAGGGTCACACAGTTAGGAAGTGTTTGAGGATAAATTTGAACTCCACTTTTCCTGACCCCAGGCCTAGTTCTCTACTGCACCAACCTCCCCACCTCTTATCCCCTTATTCTTCATATATCCAACCCTAATTTGTTTCCCAACATCCAGTGCTACATCACCAATACATATTGGAGATTTCAAACTGGAATCCTGTATCTCTAAGTAGGAACAATTTGTGGCTAAGTTGGAGGGAAAGTTGAGCTAACACACAGTTGGCAACAATGAGGAAGAAAGGGAGTGGGCAGTTTTCAGAGATTTGGTGTACAGCACTGAATTTGCTCATCTGGGCCAGAACACTCACTAACATCAAAACTAGTTGGATGAAAATGATGGGGAAATTCAGAAGCTGCTAAATGAAAAATGAGAACTGCATGGTTCTACCAGTAAGATAGTTCATCCACCTCTAAGAAGGCAGCATTTAATCCCATCAAAAGCAAAATATAACATTTATCATTTTCCTGTTTTGTCACATTGGCCAATCTGTTAGGTGTGATGTGGTACCTTAGAGTTGTTTTGATTTACATTTCTCTAATCAATAGTGATTTAGAGCATTTTTTTTTTATATGACCATAGATGGCTTTAATTTCTACATCTGAACACTGCCTGTTCACATCCTTTGACCATTTATCAACTGGGGAATGACTTGAGTTCTTATAAATTTGACTTAATTCCCTATATATTTTAGAAATTAGGCCCTTATAAGAAACACTGGTTTGTAAATTTTTTTTCCCAATTTTCTACTTTTCTTCTAATCTTGGTTGCATTGGCTTTGTTTGTGCAAAAAATTTAATATAAACGAAGTTATCCATTTTGCATTCAAAATGTTCTGTATCTCCTGTTTGGTCATGAATTCTTCTGCTCTCCATAAATCTGATAAGTAAACTATTCCTTGCTCTTCCATTTTGCTTACACTATGAGCCTTTAAATCTAAATCATGACCCAGTTTTGACTTCATTTTGGCATATATTGTGAGATTTGGGTCTATGCCTAGTTTTTGCCATACCATTTTTCCAATTTTCCCAGCAGTTTTTGTCAAATAGTGAGTTCTTATCTCAGAAGCTGGGATCTTTGGGTTTATCAAATAGTAGATTAGTATATTCATTGAGTACTATGTCTTGCAAATCTAACCTGTTCTACTGATTCACCACTCTATTTCTTAGTCAGTACCAAGTAGTTTTTTTTAAATATAAATTTATTTATTTTTAGTTTTCAATATTCACTTCCACAAGATTTTGAGTTCCAAATTTCTCACCCCCCCCCCACCCCAAGATGGCATGCATTCTGAATACCCCTTGCCCTGGTCTGCCTTCTGTTCTATCTCTCCACCCTCCCTTCTCTTATCCCCTTCCCCTTCTATTTTCCTGTAGAGAAGGATAGACTTCTGTACCCCATTTCCTATATTTCTTATTTCCCAGTGGCATGTGAAAACATTTTTTTTAAAACATGTTTTTAAAACTTTGAGTTCCAAATTTTCTCCCTTCCTCTCTCCCCACCCACCCTCACTGAAAAGGCAAGCAACTCAATATAGGTTGTACATGTGCAGTTATGCAAAACACTTCCTTAGTAGACATGTTGTGAAAAACTAACTCTATTTCCCTTAATCCTATCCTGCCCTCCCATTTATTCTATTCTTTCTTTTGACCCTGTCCCTCCTCAGAAGTATTTGCTTCTGATTACTCCCTTTCCCAATCTGCCCTCCTCTCTATCACCCCCTGCTCTCTTGTCCCCTTCTCCCCCTATTTTCCTGTAGGGTAAGACAGATTTCCATACCCAATTGAATGTGTATGTTATTCTCTCCTTAAGCCAAATCCTATGAGAATAAGATTCACTCATTCCCTCTCACCTTCCCCTGTTTCCCCTCCACTGTGAGAGACTTTTCTGTTTTTTTGTGAGATAATTTACCCCATTCTACCTCTCCCTTTCTTCTCTGAGTATCACCCTTCCTCATCCCTTAATTTTATTCTCCAGATATAAACCCTTAATCTCCAACTCACCCTGTGCCCTCTATCTATATATCTATACGTACATACATATAATTTTTTTCTTTCAACTACCCTAATACTGACAAAGTTCTCATGAGTTACAAATATCATCTTTCCATGCAGGAATGTAAACAGTTCAATCTTAATAAGTCTCTTATGATTTCTCTTTCCTGTTTACCTCTTCATGTTCCACTGGAGTCCTGTATTTGAAAGTCAAATTTTCTGTTTAGCTCTGGTCTTTTCATCAGGAATGCTTGAAAGTCCTCTATTTCACTGAATGACCATTTTTTCCCCTGAAGGATTATACTCAGTTTTGCTGGGTAGGTGATTCTTGGTTGTAATCCTATCTCCTTTGCCCTCTGGAATATTATATTCCATGCCCTGCGGTCCTTTAATGTAGAAGCTGCTAAATCTTGTGTTATCCTGATTGTGTTTCCACAGTACTTGAATTGTTTCCTTCTGGCAGCTTGTAATATTTTCTCCTTGACCTGGGAACTCTGGAATTTGGCTACAATATTCCTAGGAGTTTTCCTTTGGGGATCTCTTTCAGGAGGAGATTGTGGATTTTTCAATTTCTATTTTGCCCTCTGGTTCTAATATCAGGGCAGTTTTCCTTGATAATTTCTTGAAAGATGATGTCTAGGCTCTTTTTTTGATCATGGCTTTCAGATAGTCCAATAATTTTTAAATTCTCTCTCCTGGATCTATTTTCCAGGTCAGTTGTTTTTCCAATGAGATATTTCACATTGTTTTCTAATTTTTCATTCTTTTGGATTTGTTTTACAGTGTCTTGATTTCTCATAAAGTCACTGTCTTCCAATTGCTCTATTCTAATTTTTAAGGAAGCATTTTCTTCAGTAAGCTTTTGGACTTCATTTTTCATTTGGCCAAATTTTCTTTTTAGGGCATTTTTCTCCTCATTGGCTTTTTGGACCTCTTTTGCCATTTGGGTTAGGCTATTTTTTAAGGTGTTATTTTCTTCAGTATTTTTTGGGTCTCCTTTAGCAAGCTGTTGACTTGTTTTTCATGATTTTCTTGCATCACTCTCATTTCTCTTCCAGTTTTTCCTCTACTTCCCTTACTTGCTTCTCAAAATCCCTTTTGAGCTCTTCCAAGGCCTGGGACTGATTCATATTTTTCTTGGAGGCTTTGGATGTAGGAGCTTTGACTTTGTTGTCTTCTTCTTTGATATTTTGATCTTCTTTTTCACCAAAGTAAGATAATATAGTCTGACTCTTTTTGCGCTGCTTGCTCATGATCCCAGCCAATTACTTGAGTTTTAAACTCTTTGTTAAGGTAAGAGTCTGCTTCCAATGTGGAGAGTGTACTGTCCCAAGCTTCAGGGGTTTGTGTAGCTGTTTTCAGAGATACTTGTAGGGACCTGTAAATTTTCAGTTCTTCCAAGGTGGTATGATAAGGGATGAGGTGTTTACTCCTTTCCTGGCCTGTGACCACAAGTATTTCTTTCTGTCCAGTAACTGTGAGGAGGGTTTTCTCTCCACAGCCACTACAAGCTCCACCATGCCAGCGCTCCTCCTCACCCCAGCACTGCTGCCCAGAACTGTGACCCAGATCCACACATGGGCAAAGCAAGAGATTCCTGCCTCAGCACTGGCAAAGAGATCCCTGCAGTCCCTCTCTGATCAGCCACTGGATTCCCCCTCAGTCTGTGGGCTGGAAGCTCGGGAAGCACCTGCCCGCCCCATGGCCAAGCTCTTGGGGAATGGAGCTGAAACCCTCCCTTCTTCTCTGACCACCGACAGAAACAGACTTTTCCCACTGACCTTCTAAGTTTTCTTTGGCATTCATGGATTGAGGAGTCTGGAAACCTCCACAGCTGCCCGTGATTTAGTCTTCTGAGGCCTACTAAGGGTTTGTTGTGGCCTGCGTGCCCCCGCCGTGCTGCGCTCCCAGCCCAGCGCGATACACCTTTCTGATCAATCATCCAGGTTGTCTTGGGCTGGAAATTTGTTTCACTCTGTCTTTTTGTGGGTTCTGCTGCTTCAGAATTTGTTTAGAGCCATTTTTTATGTGTATTTGGAGGGGTTTGGGGGAAAGCTCAAGCAAGTCATTACTTTCACTCTGCCATCTAGGCTCCGCCCCAAAGAACATTTAGAATAGTGAGAATGAGTACTGTCTTGTCACATTCATGTTAATGAATTTTTTTCCAGTTTAAGTCATTACTCTCTTGTTTTACAAGTCCTTTTTCTAACTTACTATTGGAATCATACAGGTGAACTGTCATACAGCTGTTGAACAACATATTATCTTTGAGAAAGCCATAGTAATGTGTGCCATTATTATTTTTACAGATTAAAACCTACACCCTGCTGTTATTTCACTGACCATTTTCCTGACCTTCTACCTCCTTACTTTCAACTCACATCTCTGCTTATTTACATATTACTCCTCACTTTCTCTCACTGTATTGCTACAGTACTTACAAATGTCTCCTACCCACCAAGCTGTCTAGGTTTTATTTATCCAATTGCTACTTTGGGTGTATAATTAAATACATCTATCTATGCCATGCTTCTCTTAGGGTTTGTATCTATGTGCTATTTATCAGTGTTCATATTTATCTTTGCTGTGTCTGTGACCTATATCATTTTTCTAAATTTGAGGGAGTATATTTTTACTTATGTATAGGTATAGATTATAATTGTGATATGTGTAGGTATATCATTGCAGATGCTGTGGATGGATGTGCATGTATTGATATTTCTGTTTACAGTAACTCTGGGGAAAGAATAATGATATGTACTATGAAAAAAAGAAGAAATAATTTATGATGAAACAAGAGATCAAAATCATTATTGGACACAAAATGGATAATTTTGATTATTTTAAATTTTTAAAAAGGGTTATACAAACAACACAAATGCAGCTGAGATTAGAAGGAAAGCAAAAAAAAAACTCTGAAAAAATTTTACAACCATCTCTAATAAGTGACTTTTTTTCTCAAATATATACAGAACTGAGTGAAATTTATAATTATGCAAGTCATTCCCTGATTGACAGTCAAATGATATGAGCAGACAGTTTTGAGACAAAGAAATCAACGCTACCTATAGTCATATGAAGAAATGCTGAAAGTCACTATTGGTAAGAGAAATGAAATTAAAACAGTGCTGAGGTACGTCTACAAAAAATAAACAGTAACAAATTTTATTTGGAAGAATCGGATTGGCTAACATGAAAGAAAAGGAGAATGACAAATGTTAGAAGGTTTGTGCAAAAATAGGGACACTAGTGTACTGCTGATGAAGTTGTGAACTAGTCTCACTACTCTGTAGAGCAATTTGAAACTATGGCCAAAGGGCTATAAAACTGTTTACTCTTTGACCGAACAATTACACTCCTAGGTCTATACCCCAAAGAGAACAAAAGAAAAAGAAAATGGCCTATGTGAACATATTGTTTATGTATTTATATTTACATATGTATATGCATTGTGTATATGTATATATGTGTATATATGTGTATGGATATACACACACACATATTCTTCTTGTGGTGGCTTCGCTTATGAAAAGTGAAATGAGGAGAACCAGGAAAACATTTTACACAGGAACAGCAATGTTGACAATTATCACCTGTGAATGTTTTTACTATTCTCAGTGATGCTATGATCCAAGATAATTCCAAAGGATTTATAATGAAAAATGCTATCCACCTGTAGAGAAAGAATTGGTGGAATTGGAATGCAGATTGAAACATCCTTAAAAAAAAGGAAACATTATGGTTCTTTTTTTTTTTTTGCAACATGGCTATTCTGGAAATGTTTTGCATGCCTGTACATATATAATCTATATCAAATAGCTTGCCTTCTCAAGGAGGGAACAGGAGAGGGAGGGGCAGGATATTGAACTCAAAATTGAAAAAGAATGTTAAAATTTTTGTTTATATGCAATTTAGAAAATAAAATAAAGTATCTAAAAAAGAAGATTTGCATCAAAATCTTCTTACTGCAAATCAAGTGCTCTTTCTATTCTACCACAGTGCTTTTAAGTTGGAGTTCTCTCAGTTTAGGTAGTTTTAGGTAGTATTAAAACTTTTATTTTTTGTGAAGTTTTGCTATAAAACTAAACTGAAGTAAAGAATTCTCAGATTTCCTATCAAGGGAATATCAGTTGAATTGACTATATGATTGAACCCATCATGGTGCTATGCAAAGAAAGATGACTTTGGAGTTCAGATGATCTCAGTTCAAATCCAATTTCTTACACAGACTTTGGGACTCTGAGTAGGTCACTTCTTTAAATGTCATCTTGTTTTCCTCATTCGTCAAATGAAGTATGTGGTTTCTGTGGTCCCTTCCATATAGAAATAATAATTCTATGAGCTATATTATCACAAAGTCTACTGCTACTTACATGTGTTGAATTATTCCTCATTCAGTGAGCCATATGTGACTTCTGAAATGTGTTACTAGTTGGCTATTTCAAAACTGAGTAGGGATTTCGTTTTTGCCAGAGGAAATCTCCAGTCAAAGGTTGCAACGTATGGCAAGTCCAAGAAATATCATAACTGGTAATCAAGTGAGTTATGTAAATGAAGTCGACAGACCAAATGCCAAAGCTGTATGTTACTTTATCATTCCCTTCAAGAGCAACACATTACAAAAACAGGTAGTTCATGAGAACATAAGAATCATAGAATCTCAAAACTGGAAAATTCTTCAGAAGCCACTTATCTGTCACCCCATTCAAGGATCTCCTCTACACTATCATCACCTATAAGTGGTCATCTAGACTGTTCTTGAACACCTCAGCCTTCTTGCTGATCCATGTATACAACATATCTCCTATCTCCATGCCTTTTTGCAGGCTGTATGTTTTGTCTGGAATGAATTCTTTTTTCATTTACAATTCTTATAATCCTTAATATTCTCAGTTCACATGCTACTAATTCCTAAATGAAGTCTTATCAGCTCCCTGACCATCAGTGTATCCCTGCCCCTTTCCATTTACTAATTGATGCAGTAACAAGTGCTATAGAGGCAGAGAAATCTTTGGGGGTGAAATGAAGAGGTAGCGTGGGAAGCCCTCATCAGGGCTTGGCTTAAATGTTATCTAAATGATAAATATTTAAGAAGCCATTGGTAGCTTTGTGTGATTCAAGCTTTATGTAGCTGAACAAATATGTATCTACAGGAAAACTATCTTCTGCTGACAGAGCTTATTCCACTTCTTCATTTGGGAGCCAACAATCTTGTTATAGTGTTTATCTATCATTATAATAAGAAAACTATAGCAACTTTTTTCCTAATTACAATTACCATGCTTTTTATTCAAGAACCAAAAACAGACTTTTATTTTTTAATGCTTTTATTTTTAATTTTTAAATTTAAGAATAAATTGAAATACAAGTTAATATGCCAAGATTCAGAGCATTAGTGTAATCAGGATTTCTACAACAAATGAACAAAAAACCTATTATCATTACTGTTGTTAGTAAAAAACATTATGCTAAAGACTTTATTTTCATCTCATTTGTGAAATATATTATAACTAGGCTTTAACAGATTTAAATGAGGTATGGACAGTATATGACTCTGGCCTGGAAAGAGACAAGTAATGTAAGTACTTCATGTCCAAGAAATGGCCACTACACTGTGGAATGATATAGATACATGACAAATGCTTGTATGAAGAACTCCATTTATTTCCTGCCCAAGGGTACAACTTGCTCAGCAAGGCTGTAGTAGAATTTTCCTCTTTATCTTATCTCTCTACATGTATGTGCGTATATGTGTATGTGTGTCTGTGTGAATATATATACACACACACACACAAACACATTTAAGGATGGTTTAAATTAATTTCTAGTTGATTTATCTACATGAGGTTGAGAAGAGGAAAATAGAAGTGTTGGTGGAGCAACAAAACTTCTATTTAATACAGTTAGAATAAAGATTGAGCACAGGACACTAAAATGAAGAGCTAGAATGGGGTCATTATTCTCAGCCCCTAGGCCAGAGGTTCTTAATGTGTTTTGTGCCATGGACATCTTCCCAGAATAATGCTTTTAAATTAATAAAATAAATAATTACTATTATAAAAGAAATTAATTATACAAAAAACTGTTATAAATTTATTTTTAAATAAGTCCATAAACTCTCAGAGTCCTTAAGACCTGTGAATTTCTCCACTCTTCTTATTTTATAGATGATAACATCTGTAGGATGTAGGATGAGTTGCTCAGGGTACAGGAGATGTGATATAATGTAGTCAAGTTTCTAGTCCAGGCTTTCTGACTCCAAATGCTCTTTTCACTATAACTTCCTGCCTACCAAGGTGACATTAACTTGAGTCTTTTATCCTCAGCTGGATGGTGCAGCGTTCTGATCAGGATAGTGATTTAATTCTTCTTGGGGTTTAGTTAGTTGAGACTGTAGGTTCCTCCCTAGCACCACTATCATGACCTTTATTGGGAAAGGTTATTTCTCCCACCTCTATTCATCTGTTATTAAAAGAAAACTCTAGTGTAAGAGAAAATGTCCACCTTGGGAATGCTGTCTTCTTTAAAATGAGAATGTTATTTTACATTATCTACATAGTTCTATTATAATTTGGAGCTTAATAAATGTAGTAAATCCCCAAGCAGAACCTCAATTTCATTAGTTAAATGTACGCTTTAGCACAACACTCCAACTTCCGACTGAACACTTTCTCTGAATGTCTTCTATATGTGAAATGCTCTTCTTCCTCATCTCTGCCACCTGACATCACTGACTTCCTTGAAGTCTTAGTAAAGTCCTAAATCTCTCTCTCTACATGTATGTATGCGTGTTTGTATGTATGTGTGCATGTATAAACACCCAGACATGGGTATATATATACATATATATATATGCATTTATATATGTGTACATATAAATATATGTGTGTATATATTTAGATAATTGCATATTTTCTCATTAAATTGTTAGCTCTTTGAGATCAGGGACTGTTAACTTTGGCTTTATATCTTCAGTGCTTAACAGTGTCTGTTACATAGTTGGTGCTTAATAAATGGCAGTTGATTGGGTATAATAAATTGGCTAACCTGGGCAGGCAAATTGGCAGGATATCAATATGTTAGATAGGTCTTCAGAAAAAAAAACCACTATGAGGATTAAAAAACCAAACAAACAAATAAACAAACAATACCAACAACAACAGTCTCTTACATTTGCTGAGCATTATGCATAAGGTCTGTTTCAAACTCTTTTTTTTTCTTCATGGCATCAACAACACTTTCCTTCCCTACTTTCAGCAGAAGATCTAATTTTGTAGTTAACTAAAAAATCTGAAGCTGTTCATCCTGAACTTCTGTCTTATGTATACCCTGTTATCCATCAATTTTTTTTTCTTTCCTCAGATGATTTGGCCCTTGTAGCCAATGTCAGCCCTTTGACTAGTGTCCTTAATGCATCTTCTCTTATCTTTTTTCTGTCATTGACTCTTCAATTGTTTCCCTCTCTAATTTTAAATCTTTCTCTATCCATCAGTCCTTCACTATAGAGTTAAAAATATTTAGGATTCTTGACAGCAACAAATAATAAAATTACTTGAATTGGCCATCTCCTTGAGTTATGAAACTGTATCTCTATTTCCTTTAATGACCCAACTACTGGGAAGAGGAAAGGACAGTCTTATCTATATTCTCTGTCTTCACATCCTCATCCCATTTGCTCTCTTAAAATCTGTTTTCTAATCAAATCACTCCATTGAAATTGCTTTCTCCTAAGAAAGTCAATATTCTCTTAATTGTTAAATCCAATGGCCTTTTAAAAGTTTTCATTTTTTACTTTGCTATTGCATTTTAAACTGTCACACTCTCTTGAATTTTGTCTCGTCCCTGAGTTTTGATGAAAATGACACCTTATCTCCTTGTTCCACTATGTCTAGGACTGATACTTACTACCTCATTTTATGACATTGACCAAGTACCATTCTTTTTGAGTCTATACCAGAGTTCTGTACTATCATTTCAGATTGATTTACAGTATACTCCCTCACATTCTATGTTCCATGCAAACGGCCACACTTGACAATTTTACTCATTTATGACAATCTATATATTAACCCAATGCTTTCATATAAGCTATTCTCTATTACTGTAATTCTTCACTTTCTCTTCTCTGCCTCTCAGAATCTCTATCTCCCCTAAAAGTGATATGTCCTGTGTTATAGACACATATTATATATGTACATGTATGTATATGTACATGTATGTATATGTACATGTATGTATACATGTGTGGGCACGTGTATGTACACATATATATACACATACACATATATTTGAACTCAAGTTTTTAAAATATCTATATCTATCTATCTAGCTAGCTATGTATCTTCAAATCTGGCCTTTGACCTCTGGGAAAGTTACTTAACTCTGCCTCAGTTTTTTCATCTGTAAAATGAGCTAAAGAAGGAAATGGCAAACTATTCCAGTATCCTTACCAAGAAAACCCCAAAATGGGTCATGAAAAGTCAGAGATGAGTAAACAACTGTATATATGAAGTGTGTGTGTTTTCCCCTAAAAGGGATAGCTGTTAGTTTATCCTACTCTGAAATTACTTTGTATTTCATCTGTGTATTGATAATATAGGACCTGGCCAATGAGGGGATATTTATTAAAACCTTCACAATATGCCCTTCCTGATTCGGTCCATATAGAGGTTTGGTATGCCTGCTTATGGGACCTCCCCTCCCTCTCTCAACTCTCTTCAGATCATTCCAAGATACCCTATGTCTATTTTCTCTTAGCTTCCTGAGTAGTAAAGAAATCCTTTCAATAGGCTGCTGAGACAAAACTAAGTATACATACTAAAGGCTCAAGCAGAGTCTCTTCCTCTCTTACCAGATGGCTTTCATCACCAATATTCTTTTGATGACATTATGTGGTTATGAATAATGAATTGCAATAAAAAAACAGAGAAATTATAAGTGACATGAAAGACAATGGGAAGATGTATATTAGGTATAAATACACTGCAGCAAGTAAATGATAATAATTTATATTTGTGAAGTGACACAAAAATACACTCAAGTATATGTATGATTAGAAACAGAAGTGAGATGGTTACATAGCTAGAGTGATTGATATAAACATACTGAGTACTCTTCAAATGCTTCATAAATATAAAGAAACCAGGAGAAAACCTCTAATACATTGATTGGGCTTTCCATGGAATATTTATGGAAGGTGATGGGAAAGAAGTATACAAGAGAGCACACTGCATATTCTGGGTGTGCTTTCCTTGTGCTCCAACTTCTTGCTCCCTTACCAACCCAAGACTCTTAAAGGACTTCTCTGTAATATGTCATAATCTTATTAACATTGTACATATAAATACACACATACATACATGTACACACATGTATTTGTATATATACACATATACACACACTTACCTATACATACAACTACATGTGTACAAACATTTGTGTATATGTATACCTGTGTTTATGTATGTGTGTGTGTATATATACACATATATATGTATATATATATATATCTTTTTCTTCCTTCATATACCCCATATACATTCTCAATTCTTTAACTTACTGATTTCCTATTACCAACTCCTCCAGCTCACTTCATTCACACAAAGGTCATATTACTGATGTTGCCATTATCCACAAATGTACCAATTCAATGATCATAAACTTAAAATCCCTTACCTGATCACAATTTATTGATTCCACCTGTCCCTCATCCTTCCAGTACCAAACAGTATTCTTTGTCCACATCCTGACTTACAAACCATCAATCACTCATTTCAATCTCAGGTCATCACCACTGCACTAGCTACATTCTGCTCCTTTCCCCCCTGTTGATGCCTTGGTGATCCAGTTCATTTATACACTGTCCTCTTCTCTTGAGTCCCTGGCCCCCTTATCACATTTCCAATTGTTTTGTCAAGCGTCACCATCAGAACACCCCTGTCATCCACTTTATGAAGACTTCTAGAGTTACACTTCCAACTACTTATTGGATCTCTCAAACTGGATGTCCTGTAGACAACTTAGACGATGCCCAAAACTCAACTCATTATCTTCCCCGCTAAAGAAAAAAAAATCTTTCCCCTTTCAAACTTCCCTATTACTGTCAAGGACACTGCCATTAATCCAGTCCCCCAGGCTTGCAACCTGGTATCATATTTGACTCTTCAATCTTTGTTTAACCCCTCCCCCATAGATAATTCATTGCAAAGATTTGTCAATTTTATCTTTGCAACAACTCTCATAAGTACCCTCTCACAGCCACAGTCTAGGCTTTCATCTCCTTATCCCTGAACTGTTGCAATATGATTATGGTTGGTCTACCTCTCCTAAATCTCTCCACTCCAATCTATACTCCACTCAGCAGTCAAAGTGATTTTCCTAAAGTGCATACCCAACCATGTCATCTCATTGCTCAATAACATTTTGTGGCTCCCTATTACCTCTGGAATAAGATATAAAATCATTTGCTTTGTTTTCACAGTCTTTCATAACCTACAGCCCCAGCTTTCCATTCTTGTTATGCTCTACGCTGTTCCTCCCACTTACTCTGTGACCGAATGATATTGATATCCTTTCTGTTCCTTGAACAAGACATAGCCTTTCTCAACTATGTACATTTTCACTGATTATTCCTCATGCATGGCTTGTTTTTCCTCCTCATTTTCACCTTCTAATTTCCCTAGATTCCAACAATTCACAACTAAAATTCTACCTTCTACAAGAAGGCTTAATTCCTTTTAATTCTATTGCCTTCTCTCCTCTGAATACATACACACACATATATACATATGTATATGCACACTTATACACATGTATGTGCGTGTATATTGTTTGCACATAGTTACTTGAATGTTATCTATCCTATTAGATTGTGTACTCCCCAAAAGTAGGGATTATCTTGTACTTTTCTTTAATCTCTAATGCCTAGCATAATGCCTATAGTAGTTAGTAGCCACTTAATTTCTGGGTGACAAGATCATTAACTGATGCAAAGTGAATTAAGCAGAGCCAAGAAAACAGTATACAAAATGACTGCGAATGCATCAATAGAAAGAACAACCAAAAATGAATGGTGCAAATTACAAAAAGAAAGACTGATCACAAAGAATAGTCATAAGAAGATACTATCATCTATTCCTATATAGAAGGAAGATGATCAGGAAGCTTCATAATTGTGGAGCATTGCCTATAAGTTTTTTTCAATGTATTGATTAATTTGGTTGAATTTTTCCTCTTCCTCTACTTTATAAATTGTCTTTTAAAACAGTGGTTTTTTTTTTTTTTTTGATATGGTATAGTTCCCTGGGAAAGGATAGCAATAAAACAAGAAATTCATTATATATGTGCATATATACACAATACACATATACATATATGTTTGTATATATGTATATGTCTGTGTGTACATGCAAATCTATTTTAGAAAAAAAAGAATCACACAAGATGAAATTAAATGGATAGGCTGATACCTACACTAATGAAACCACAGAAAAAGTATATCAAGAAATTCAGGAAGAAAAGAAAAGAAGGTAAAATAGATTAGAGGAAGATCTTCATCCTCACTCTTTTACTCTTTTTCACTCTCTCCATTTCTATTGATTTATTCCCTACTGCCTACAGACATGTCCATATCACTTTCATCCTAAGAAGAAACAAAAATAAAAATAACAAAAAAAATTAAAAAAAATTTACTTAATCCTTGCAAGCTTACTATTATCCCATATCTTTTTTGACCATTGTAGCTAAACTACTGGGGAAAAAAAAAGGCCATTTAAAATGGGTATCGCTACTTTCTCACCTCCCATTCTCTTCTTAAGTCTTTACCCTTAGGATTCTAACCTTATCATTTCACTGAAATTGTTCTCTCCAAAATCAGTAATGAGCTCTGGCATTTTCACTATCCTCATTCTGATTGGACTTCTCAGTAGCCTATGTTACACTTGTCACTTTTCCCTCCTTTATAGTCTCTTCTTTCTAGGTTTTCAGGATATCTCTCTCCCCTAGTTCTCTTCATACCTATCTAAGTGTTATTTCTCTGTCTCCTTTGCTGGATCCTCTTTCAAATCACGCCTCCTAATCATATATATCTTTCAGGGTTCTACCCTGGGCTCATCTCTCTTCTTCCTCTGTACTATCTTACTTGATAATCACATTAGATCAAATTGATTTAATTACAACCTCTATTCTGATGATTAACAATTCTACCTAACCTATCCCAAACTCTTTGCCCTCCTCCAATATCATATCACCAACTACCGTCTAGAGGTATGGATTTGATGCTGCAAGGTTGGAAAACTGAATTATCAGAATCCAAATAGAGCCAAAGATTTTTCATCTTGTCATATCTGGGCCCTGCAGTCTTTTCTGTCAGATTTGTGTCTTCCAAACTATAGGCCATTCACCTGTAGTTGATAGCAAACAACAGGTACCAGCCAATGTCCCCCCATCATTCCCTGGATGCAGCCTGTACTTGGTTCCAGCCAACCTCCTCTTTGGGATCCCCTCGAGGCAGGGACAGCTCTATGCCCCTTGCCAGCAGGAAGCAGTTTCAGAAGCCGAGATCTTTGCCCCTTAAACCAAAAGAATTTGGGGCCCATTTGTTTGAAGGAAGAATGATGAGGATGGGGTCTAGACTCCCAAAAGGAAAAACCCTGGACTTTCCCACATGGCCAAATCCTTGGCATTAGCCTGAGGCTATAATCTCACCAACTGGCCTTTTTTTTTTAATTGCCTAAACCTAACCTCCCAATTTTCTGTTACCCTTAACCTAGCCTACCCCTCCATTGTCTTACCTCCCTATGGCCTCAGGCTATTTCCCACCCCTAATGCTATCTAGGCTTCATTCTTCCTTGGCCACATGGTCCAGGTCCCTGGAGTTCTATTACTTCATATGTTACATCACGTAGCCGCTCCTAGATCCCTCCCACATAAGGTCCATCTAGTCTCCATTAAGATGTTCAAATTCTTAAAATTTAGCCACTGCTCAGATTCTAGGCAACAGCTCACTAACATTCAGACTCCTTAAGAGTCTGCCTAATATGATGGATGTTCTAATAAACCTTGTCTTTGGCTGGAAAAAAAAAAGAAGGTTTAATAAGAATGAAAATTGACTAGACCTTGAAAGGGGGGGGGAAAGAACTTATAGTAAGTGAGTAATACAAAGAAGATTTATTTTGCAACCCACCTGTTCCTTTTCCAGTCACAGCGTTTTGTCAAGATGGAAAGGGAGCAAAAGTCCATATCAGGCTACCTTGTTGGCAGGGAAATTTCATATTTTTTACTTTATACCCTTTGTATAGGTATCAACATCTACTCTAGTATAGAGGTTTAAAACTTGAAGGCTATTTTTCTTGTCTATTATCATGTAACACTCACAGCATCAACTTGTGCTGGAGGTAACCAGGGGACTGAAATCATAATACAATATAAAAAAGTTACATGCCTTTGTCCCCTAGGGATCCATGGTTAGCTCCACACATGTAGGGCAAATTTGTTATCCTGTAAATTCAGCCATGCTTGTGGCAAAGTACTGCTTTCCCTATCCCAATTATAGCTCTGGATATTGCCATCATGTGCCTAGGCATCTCAAATTCCTTAGATTGTCTTCCATAGAGATATTGATTTCAGACTGTGCTTTCCAAGTGATTTTTTGAGAGGACCTCTAGGACACTATTCTTACTTCTATTAGAAATTACTTCTTTCTTCCTTGTTTACTAATGTCATATGACTTTCTCAAGATTATGTGACTAAGGACCAGATTGTCTTAACAATCTAAGCCTTTCCTGGACTTCTCTCAGTGTGAATGCCTCTTCATTCTTCCCTAAGGGGAAAAATGCACTAAATAAATAAAAAGCACTTATATACATTTTGTATATAATTGAAATATATTTGTAACACAAGAGCCACTAACTACACCAATTGTAGAATGGGAGGCACCACTGGAGGTTTTGGGCTTCAGCCTCTTGATCTGGGCAGACAGACAGGAAGAGAAACAATAAGGGGATAAATAAAAATTTATTCTATTCTTTTCACTGGGGTTACTGATAATGGGGGCACCAACTTGTACAGATTCCCTAATTACTCTTCTCACAGGGTCTGGTAAGAATGGGGCAATAGCCTCAAATAGGAGCACAACTCATATCTTACTCCCCTAAGCCTTGATGAGGGTCAGTCAAGGCATCACAGCATTCCAGCTTGTTCATTTCCCCCCTAAGGCTCAATTGGGGGCCAGTTGAGGCAGACAGAATTACATTGTCACATTACCCTAAAGCATTGGTCGGGGAAGGTCAAGGCATGAACAGCATTCCAGGTGGCAAATTCCTCAAATCCTCACTCACTAACCAGTGCTGCCTTGATTTATAGAAAAGCAGACAAAGGCAATTTGCAAGCAATAGCCTCACAAGTTTATACTAACTTTAGCAACATCCTGATGACTTAACACTGCACAGATGCAGTAGGTTGTTCACAACTAAACTCAAATGTTTACATTATCTCATCACTATATCTCACTGCACAGTCATAATAGAAGCTTTATAATATGAAAACCTTGGAACTAGAGATTGTTTTAGACATGGATACTGGGAACTATTATCTACAAAAAGAATAACAAAATCCACCTTACTCACATACTCATGTGATCATGTTGATTTCTTCTTTTTAAGTTTTAAGTTTTGAGGTATAAAATGTGAGCTCCTTAAGGTTATGCACTGTTTTACTTATATCTTTCTATCATTGAGCTGGGATTTGAAATGTTTTGTTTCTTCAATGATGTTGACCAATGGTGGGCCCTCATAGAATATGTGTGCTACTATAGGGCAATGGTCATTCAGAAATAACCTTGTGTTAGGGAAGCAACTATGTCAGAAGGTATGAAGTTTGTGTTTTAGAATGAAATGAAATCTCATCACGTCACAATTACTTCCTCTGGGTACCTCCAGCACAAGTTGATGGTGTTAGTGTGACATAATGATAGACATGAAAAACAGCCTTCAGGAATACAATATTTTGTTTTGTTTTTCTTTGTTTTTGTGAGGCAATTGAGGTTAAGTGACTTGCCCAGAGTCACACAGCTAGTGCATGTCAAATGTCTGAGGCTGGATTTGAACTCAGGTCCTCTTCACTCCAAGGCCAGTTCTCTATCCACTACACCACCTAGCTGACCCCAGGAATAGAAGCAGGGAACAAACCTAATGGGGACATTTTTATCCTATCCTGCAACATTTCTATTTTTATTAACTTGAAAGAACATGAGTTCATAGTCTTTATTTTTTTTCAGCCAAAGACAAGATTCATTAGAATATCCATCATATTGGGCAGCCTCTCAAGGCATCTGAACACTAGTAAGCTATTGGATTGATTGTAAGAATCTGAGGAGTGGCTAGATTTTAAGAATCTGAGCATCTCAATGGAAATTAGATGGACCTTATATGGGAGGGATGTAAGAGTAGCCAAGTGAGGTAATACATGCGGTAATAGAACTCCAGGGACCTGGACCATGTGGCCAAGGGAGAATGGGGCTTAGATAGGATTAAGGGTGGGGAGTGGCTTAGGGCTATAGGGAGTTAATTGGGAGATTGGGGTAATTGGGAGAAAGGCCAGCTGATAGGATTATAGCCTTAGGCAAACAGATTTGGCCATGTTTGAAAGTCCAGGGATTTTGTTTTTGGGGTCTAGATTCCAATCTCATCATTCCCCCCCAAAAAAACAAATAGACCCAAATTCTTTTGGGGTAAGGGGCGAAGGTCTCGGCTTCTGAAACTGCTATTTGCTGGCAAGGGGCATAGAGCTGTCCCTGCCTCAAGGGGGTCCCAAAGAGGAGGTTGACTAGAACTGAGCACAGCCTGCTTCCAGACAGTGATGGGGCTACATTGGCTGGTACCTGCTATTTGCTATCAATTGTTGATAAATAAAACATCCTTAGTTTGGATTCAGATAATTCAGTTTTCCAACCATGCAGTATGAAATCCATCTCATAGCCAGACTCAGAAATAGCCAGGTGGGTAACATTCCTTTTCAAAGGTACATAATGGGGAAACTTAGCCAGGAGGATGCCATCTTAGACTGAGTAATTTGTGGCATTTCTCTCAGATGGTGGATTATTGATTATCAATAGATTATTATGATCCATCAGACAACTCAAAATAAAAGCCTAGGAGCTTTTACCTCACACAGCAAGTTTCACTAATCATAGCTTAGGAAAAACTTTTCAAAAGGTTTGCATCTGAAACTTAAATTTGCCCTGGTGTAAAAAGCCAATCGTTAGAGATTGTTTCTATATACTTGCAAATTCTCAGCAAGACAAAACCCAAACAACCTTTTTGACAAGTTTACATGTTCAAACAATAACCAACAATAGCCAAATTATTTTAGTGGTAACCAAATTATGAAAAGTTGCTTGATATAACTAATACAAAAGGTTCACCAATTTGAAACTTGAAATAAACCCATTACCAATCAGGTGACTTCAGTTTTGTTAAATGCATATCCAAATTACTTTACATAGAGAATCAACATCTCATCATTAACAGTTAAAATTACAAATTTAAAAGAGTGTGCTTACCCAAGTTTAGAGGCCAGCTTCTTTACCTTGATCAGGATGTGCTGAACCTGGATGATTCTTCCAGGCAAAGATTGCCCCAGGGTGCAGGGTTGTTGCTAAGGGGACCCACGCTATAGCTGCTACTCCTCCCTCCTCCTTCCTTTCCTTCTATTTGTGGCTGAGGTTAGGCAGTCTCCCTCTATGGGCCACCAACATGTTGAGGTTTAGGGGTTCAGGGTGCTGGGACCCCAAAATCACAACACAAAGACCCTGTATGAAAGAATTCTACCCAAGCCTTATTTCAGTCAAAGACAAGGTTTATTAGAACATCCACCATATTGGGCAGACTCTGAAGGAGTCTGAACATTAGTAAGCTATTGGTTTGATTGTAAGAATCTGAGCAGTGCCTAGATTATAAGAATCTGAGCTGAGTTCAGCCTTGTAAATGAAAAAAGAAATTTGTTTGAAGCCTTGCACAAATATTTTCTTGTCCATCACAGCATGGAAATGTGTGATACTGTCACCCCTTCTGTATCTCTTTCATGAAGATGATTAGAAAATGAAACCCTCACTAGAAGTTCATGCAGGAATAGTAGTTAATGTCATCACCTTCTCAATATTATTTCATACTATTTGAAGGAAAAAGAAAAGAAAATCCCCACAACTGCTTTTCTTTAGTGGAATGCTTTGTGTAACTTGACCTTTACTGGGTAGAGGAAAAGAGCCACACTTTCTTCAGCTCTTCTCAATTGAAGAGGATGTCATCTTTGCAAAGTAAATTTTTACGGCCATTTCCTTTTTGTATTCAAGTCCCAAAGCAATACTAAAATGGTGATTATAGTTCTATATGTTGGGGGGGTGTACCAGGGAGGGATAAGTGTGAGTAGCAGTAGCAGCAACAGTAGGTAATAGGGCTAGGAAAAGCCTCTTTCACATGGAGTAACCCTATCCTGCTGATCTCCACATCTCCCAATGTGGCTTACTAGTTTTTTTTTTTCAAATGATGCTAGTTTCCTGCTTCCATTTCTAGTTGCTTATATTGGCTTATTAATCTCAGAAACATTAATTTACATATTGCCTATGGATATTTTACAGTGTATTGAAACCTCAAGACTCAGTATACTCTAGGGATTTCCCTTAGAGACTCATGGCTCTAGATTTCTGTATTACCACCCTGGCTAGATGTTGTTTGTATTTTCCTAATATCTCTCACCTCTGTCCCTTTCTCTCTTCTGATACAGTTGATACTATGGTTCAGGTCTTCATCATCTCACATCTGGACAACTACCAGAGCCTTCTGGTGAATGTCTCTGCATCACATTCTCCTGTATCCATTCTATTAACAGTCTTCTTCCTAAAGCAGTGATGTGACTATGTCACACACACACACACACACACTCAATAAGCTCTAGTGGCCTCCTAATAGCTCTAAAATCAAATATATAAACCATTATTTGCCTTTTAAAGCCCTTCATAACCTGACCTTTCTTGCCACTTTTGTTTTCTTCCTCTTGGCTTTCCTCTACATAATTGATGATCCAAATCACTGGCCTTGCATGTTGCACTTCATTCTGTCTCTATCTCTTTTCACTGGCTGTCTCTCGTGGTTGGAATTCTCTCCTGCCTCATCTTTACTTCCCAGCTTCTGGGGATTCCTTCAAGACTCAACTCAAATCTCACTGTCTGAAAGAGGCCTTTCCAAGATATATTACCTACTGCTGCTATGACACATGCAAACACACACACACACACACACACACACACACACACACACACACACAGACAATCCCAGTCCTTTCTCTCTGAGATTAACTCCAGTTTACCCTGTATGTAATGTGTATATGCATACAGATATTTGTTTATTTTCTCTGCCATTAAAATGTGATCACCTTGAGCAAGACCTGTTTTTTGTTTTGTTCTGCAGCTACAGCCCTTTGCATAGTTCCTGGCACATAGCAAGTATTTAATGTATGCTTGTTGAATGAGAGTTCCAGAATCTGGTCAAACATTATGGCTATTTGTGCCCTCTCTACCTATGTATTGTTTAATGTTAAATTTCTCACATCCTTTAAAGTTGTGACAGTTTTCTTTGTTTAAAAGAAAAAGAAATTCAATGAGGTTGATATGCTTTAAAAATCAGGCTGAAGAATTGAAAACTCAAGATATTTTAGGTGACACCACAAAATCAGGGAAACATAAATATTTTAGCATGAAAATTTCAGATTCTAGACTGATCACCACCCATTTTTACATATTTTTTTTTCTTTTTACTATTTCCTACAAACTTGTATTTCATAATTTTACTAGTATGCCCATCCTTGCGCTTGCTTAAAAATAGTAAGTGAATGCATAGAAAAACCTGGTTTATTCTCGCAAAAGATTAGTCATTTCCCTTGTTCTGGGGCTGGATGATTCTTCCCCAGTCTTCTAACCTAACCCCAGGTCGCCAGTCTCCACCTCTCTCCAACGGACAAAAAAAGACATGAAATAACAAGGACAACAAAATGAGTTTATGTGGCTAGCTTAGTGTATGTTGAAAGAATACAAAAAAGCTAGTTATCAACAGGCACCTGATTTATTCAAAGGAAGTTTCTTAAAGATAAGTTCTGAAACATCTTAAAGGAAAATGAATATGTATTGGAAGAGATGAAACAAAGGGATATCTTGGGAAGTATCAATTAAATGGACAAAGGTCCATCATTGAAGGGGAACAAAAACAAATGCTTGTGAAGTAGAAATAAAGTGAACATTCAACTGACACATGGTAACTTTGTCATTGGGGAAGTCACCTCATATCCCTAGGCCTTAGTTTGTTTATCTACTAAAAAGGGAGGTTATACTCTATAGTTTCTGGTGTCCCTTCCAACTCTAGATCTACTTAAGAACAAATGATACTGCCTTGCAAAGATGAGAGTTATTCTGTTCCCAAACACATCTGAAGAATTCGAATGAAGCTCTGAACATTTAGGGAATTGGAAGCCAAGAAAAAAAGTGATTGTTGTAGGAGAAATAAACTTAGAAATGAAAAGGACCTCATAGGTCCCAGTTTACAAAACATAAAATGAGTGTCAAATCAAGAGGCAAAATCATTCTATATAGGAGTTATTACAGGTCATTTTCCCTTCTCACATGCTCATAGAAACCTGTTTAGTGTCCTATAAAGCGAGAATGCTAACTAAGGTGATTAAGACAAAGAGGTCACTGATGGTGAAAAATGAATAAAAAATTCTAATTGAAAGAAATAATTTAATGCAAAATATAATCATTTTCAACAGCAATATGTAATATATGTGTATTATAAGCAACAAAATAATGATTAAAATAATTTCAATAATTGTCTTTTAATAGACAGGTGTATTGTGCAATTATTTTGGCATATATTCTTTCATATATTTCTTTGTAAAGAGGTTCCATTTGAGGAGTGTGGCCTTTATTTTAGAAGTGGGATTTATTTGGTATTTAAAGATTGTCTACTTTGCTAAATAACAGCCAACTTGACATTGAGATGTGGTGAAGGATTAGAGGGCAAAAGCAGAACAGACCTGAGAGACTCATTTTATGTTGATGAGAGCTGTGTGGGCATCCACTTTAACAGTCATTTAGCATTTACACTTAATGCCTTTATTAATGTGCCACCCTTTTTATGATACCAAGTGAATCTATTCTATATAGCTGCATGCTGGGAGTAGAAAGTCATTCCTGCATTTCAAGGTTCATTGATGTCTGCTTCAGTACCTTATAATTATAATATTGTAAAATGTAGTCTTTTTACAGCAATTTCTAACTATTACAATTAATACATTTTAGTACTATGCCATAGACATTTATTTGATTACAGTTTCCATTCTTAATAAGGTAGTGGATTTGAAGAATTAATTATTTATGCTACTACTATCCACTCTTCTTGTTTTTCTGGCTTCCAAATGGAGTATGTTTCCCATTTTCTAGAAGGAATATGGAAACTCCTCAATATATTTACATTTGTTACTTAGAGTAGAATACAATCCTGACTCTGTCATTTAATATCTATGGATTTCAATCACTTATCTCTCTAGACCAAGGTTTTCTCACATATAAAAAATTCTAAATTAGATATTTTTCCATCCTGGTCACACTTCATGATCCTATGATTCTATAATAAAGTTTTCCTATGGAAGCTTAACTGTCTTTTTTTTTTTACTTCAGTGATAACATATTTCTATAACATGTGTGAACCATGTATAAAGCATGAAATAATTAATGTGACATATTGATACATATGTATACACACATATATACGTATACTAATCATTCACCATGTGTCAATGTCACAACATATAAAATCAATGTGTGTATATACATATATGCACACACACATATGATGGCAATAAAATATAAATTCTACTCTTAAATAAGCTTCAATGATAAAAATGAAAGCCAACATTACAAAATCACCTTGTTAATCTTATATGCATGCTCTACATTTTCTACTGTTACTAAGAAATTATTCTTTACTTCTATGAGTAAAATGATATATAACTATAATTAGGTTTTGATATGGATGAAAACATAATATATATACCCCATACACCGGTGTCTTGTCATAGTGTTATAGACAACAGTCCTGGAAGGAAACACAATCACCTTATTATTTTGGTGACCCAAGAACTATGTATTCTCATATGCCAGGGATTCTCTTCATATGTTCTGTTGGTTGTGCTACACTTCTATCTACTAAATGTCATCGTTGTTATATTTGTCAGTGTATCGAATCAGAGAAGTTCTTAGCACATTAATTTTACAAAATTTCTAGCCCAATATTTGACTTAATCAATGACATAGACTGAGGTTCACAATTAATGTCTATGAATTCTACTGGCAAAACAAAACAAAAAATCCAAGATTTTTTTTATGCCACCACTTTGAATCTCTCTTAAAAGTCTTAAATTTATTTTCATTGTTTTGATCTATCTTTGATCTTTTTAAAGTGGATAGTTCCCCTGAAAGGCATTAATTAATGAAAAGTATAAAATCTCTTCCTGTACAAAAAATTGTGCTAAGTGCCAATGATACAAACACAGGAGTATGACATTCCCTGTTCTTAAGGTACTTACATTATGTTTTATTTACATTTTAAACTATTTTACTTTTCCAATTATGAGGAAAAAACAATTTTAGCATCTAAAACTTTTTTGAATTCCAAATTCTTTCCCTCCCTCCTTTCCTCTCCTCCTCTTTAATGAGAGGGCAAATAATTTAATATAAGTTATACATCTGCAGTCATGCAAAACATATTTCCCTGCTAGTCATGTTTTAAAATAAAACAGACCTAATTTTTAAAATAAAGAAGGTTTAAAAAAAAGTATGCTTTGATCTGCATTAAGACTCAGTGAGTTCTTTGTCTGCAGGTGGATAGCACTTTTCATCATCAGTCCTTGAAATGGTTTTAAATGATATCATTACTGAGAATAGGAAAGTCATTCCCATTTGATCATAGTACAATATAGGTGTTACTATGTGCAATGATTCTCTGGTTTGCTCATGTCACTCTTAATAAATACATATGTTTCCCATATTTTTCTGAAAGAATTTTACTCATTTTTTTTGCAGCAAAGTAGTATTCTATCACAACAATATACCACAATTTGTCCAGCCATTCTTCAATAGATGGACATGCCCTCAGTCTCCAAATTTTTGCTACCAAAAAATGCTACTATAAATATTTTTGTACATATAAGTCATCCTCTCCCCCTTTTTAATCTCTTTGTGATAGAGATATAAGTGTTATTGATGTGTCAAAGGGTATACAGAGTTTTATAAACCTCTGAGCATATTCCAAATTTTTGATTCAATATTCATTGGAGAAATTGGTCTAGTTTTCTTTCTCTGTTTTAGTTCTTCCTTGGTTAGGTATCAGCACCATATTTGTATTATTAAGGGATTTTGGTAAGATTCCTTCTTTGCTTCTTTTTCCAAGTAGTTTATATAGTATTAGAATTAAGTGTTCTTTAAATGTTTGTTAGAATTCACTAGTGATTTCATCTGGTCCCAGTTATTTTTCTTAGGGAGCTCATTGATGGCTTTTTCAATTTCTTCTTTTTCTTTCTTTTTCTCTTTCTTTCTTTCTTTCTTTCTTTCTTTCTTTCTTTCTTTCTTTCTTTTCTTTCTTTTTTCTTTCTTCTTCTTCTTTCTTCTTTCTTTCTTCTTCTTTCTTTCTTTCTTTCCTTCCTTCCTTCCTTCCTTCCTTCCTTCCTTCCTTCCTTCCTTCTTTCTTTCTTTCTTTCTTTCTTTCTTTCTTTCTTTCCTTCCTTCCTTCCTTCTTTCTTTCTTTCTTTCTTTCTTTCTTTCTTTCTTTCTTTCTTTCTTTCTTTCTTTCTTTCTTTCTTTCTATGAGGTTGTGTGATTGTTCTATTTCCTCTTCTGTTAATCTGGAAATTTTATATTTTTGAAAATATTCACCCATTACACTTATAATTATTCAAAATAGCCCCTAGTCATTGCTTTAGTTTAATCTTCATTGGTGGTGCATTCTTCCTTTTCATTTTTGCTACAAGTGATTTGGTTTTATTCTTTACTTTTTAAAATTCAAACTAACCAATGGTTTATTAATTTTATTATTTTTCATAAAACTAACTGCTAGTTTTATTTATTAGTTCAATGGTCTTCTTACTTTCAATTTTATTAATCTGTCTTTTGAATTTCAGGATTTCTGGTGTGGTGTACATATTTTTTTTTTATTTTTTCTTAATTTTATTTTAGTTGCATGCCCAATTCATTTTTCTGTTCTTTCTATATTTTATTGATATAAGTATTTAGAGATATAAATTTTCCCTTCAGCACAGTTTTGGCAGTATTCCATAATTTGTAGTATGTTGCCTCATTATTGTCACTCTTTAATGAAATTATTGTTTTTTAATTAACACATTTTACAATTTATTTTATTTATATATTTTTATTTTTAATATTAAACATTTATCAAATAATTTAATTGTAGTTTTCAATATTCACTTCCACAAGATTTTGAGTTCCCATTTTTATCCCCATCTTGCTCCTCCACCACCCCAAAACAGCATGCATTCTAAATATCCCTTTCCCTAATCTGCCCTCCCTTCTATTATTCCCCCCTTCTCCTATCCCCATCCCCTTCTATTTTCCTGTAGTGAAGGACAGATTTCCATACCCCATTGGCTGTACATATTATTTCCCACTTGCATGTAAAAACAATTTTTTAACATTTGTTTTTAAAGCTTTGGGTTCCAAATTCTCTCCTTTCCTCTTTCTCCATCCACCTTGACTGAGAAAACAAGCAACTCAATTCAGGTTATACATGTGTAGTCATGCAAAACGCTTTGATAGTAGTCATGTTGTGAAAAATTAGCTGTATTTCCCTTCATCCGATCCTGTCAGCCCATTTATTTTATTCTCTATTTTAACCCTGTTCCTCCTCAGAAGTGTTTGCTTACCCCCTCCCCCAATCTATCCTCCCATCTATCAATTCCCCATTCTTTTATCCCTTCCCCCCATTTACCTGTAGTGTAATACAGATTTCCACACCCAACTGAGTGTGTATGTTGTTCCTTCCTTAAGCCAAATGCTATGGGAATAAGATTTACTCCTTCCCTCTCATCTTCCCCCACTTTCCCTCCACTATAAAAGCCTTTTCTCATCTGTTTTATGTGAGATAATTTACCCCATTCTACCTCTCCCTTTCTCCTTCTACCAGAATAATCCTCTCTTACCCCTTAATTTTATTCTCCAGATATTACCCCTTCATGTTCAATTTAATGCCCTCTATTTATCTATCTATGTATCTATCTATCTATACATACATATGAATTTTTTTCCCTCCAACTATTCTAATACTGTCAAAGGACTCATGAGTTACAAATATCATCGTTCCTTGCAGAATGTAAACAGTTCAACCTGCATAAGCCCTGTATCTGAAACTCAAACTTTCAATTCAGCTCTGGTCATTTCATCAAGAATGATTGGAAGTCCTCTGTTTCACTGAATGTCCATTTGTCCCCTTAAGGATTATGCTCAGTTTTGCTGGGTAGGTGATTCTTGGTTGTAATCCTATCTCCTTTGCCTTGTGGAATATTATATTCCATGCCCTGTGGTATTTAATGTAGAAGCTGCTAAATCTTGTGTTATCCTGATTGTGTTTCCACAGTACTTGAACTTTCCTTCTGGCAGCTTGTAATAATTTCTCCTTGACCTGGGAACTCTGGAATTTGGCTACAATATTTCTAGGAGTTTTCCTTTGGGGATCTTTTTCAGGAAGAGATTGGTGGATTCTTTCAATTTCTATTTTGCCCTCTGGTTCTATATATCAGGGCAGTTTTCCTTGATAATTTCTTGAAAGATGATGTCTAGGCTCTTTTTTTTGATCATGGCTTTCAGATAGTCCAATAATTTTTAAATTCTCTCTCCTGGATCTTTTTTCCAGGTCAGTTGTTTTTCCAATGAGATATTTCACATTCTTTTCTAATTTTTCATTCTTTTGGATTTGTTTTACAGTGTCTTGATTTCTCATAAAGTCACTAGCTTCCAATTGCTCTATTCTAATTTTTAAGGAAGTATTTTCTTCAGTAAGCTTTTGGACTTCCTTTTCCATTTGGCCAATTTTCTTTTTAGGGCATTTTCTCCTCATTGGCTTTTTGGACCTCTTTTGCCATTTGGGTTAGGCTATTTTTTAAGGTGTTATTTTCTTCAGTATTTTTTGGGGTCTCCTTTAGCAAGCTGTTGACTTGTTTTTCATGATTTTCTTGCATCACTCTCATTTCTCTTCCCAGTTTTTCCTCTACTTCCTTACTTGCTTCTCAAAATCCCTTTTGAGCTCTTCCAAGGCCTGGGACTGATTCATATTTTTCTTGGAGGCTTTGGATGTAGGAGCTTTGACTTTGTTGTCTTCTTCTGGTTGTATATTTTGATCTTCTTTTTCACCAAAGTAAGATAACATATTCTGACTCTTTTGGCACTGCTTGCTCATGATCCCAGCCAATTACTTGAGTTTTAAACTCTTTGTTAAGGTAAGAGTCTGCTTCCAATGTGGAGAGTGTACTGTCCCAAGCTTCAGGGGTTTGTATAGCTGTTTTCAGAGATACTTGTAGGGACCTGTAAATTTTCAGTTCTTCCAAGGTGGTATGATAAGGGGGAGGTGTTTACTCCTTTCCTGGCCTGTGACCACAAGTATTCCTTTCTGTCCTGTAACTGTGAGGAGGGTTCTCTCCACAGCCACTACAAGCTCCACCATGCCAGTGTTCCTCCTCACCCCAGCACGCCCCCAGAACTGTGACCCAGATCCAAACATGGGCAAAGCGAGATTCCTACCTCAGCACTGGCAAAGAGATCCCTGCAGTCCCTCTCTGATCAGCCACTGGATTCCCCGTCAGTCTGTAGGCCGGAAGCTCGGGAAGCAGCTGCCCCCCCCAGCCCGCTCTTGGGGAATGGAGCTGAACCCCCTTCCTTCTCAGCACCGACAGAAACAGACTTTTCCCACTGACCTTCTAAGTTGTCTTTGGCATTGTGGATTGAGGAGTCTGGAAACCACAGCTGCCGGATTCAGTCCTCTGAGGCCTGCTCCAGGTTCTGCCTGGTGCCCATGCTGCTGCGCTCCCAGCCTGGCGATACCTTTCTGATCAATCATCCAGGTTGTCTTGGGCTGGAAATTTGTTTCACTCTGTCTTTTTGTGGGTTCTGCTGCTTTAGAATTTGTTTAGAGCCATTTTTTATGAGTATTTGGAGGGGTTTGGGGGAAAGCTCAAGCAAGTCCCAGCTTTCACTCTGCCATCTTGGCTCCACCTCCCCAATTCTAGTTTTTAATAGATTATTGTGTTCTATTAGTCTTTGTACTTCCTTCTTCAATTGTCCAATTTTATTTTTAAAGGATTTGTTTTCTTTAGTGTACTTTTTCCCCAATTGGCCCATTGTATTTTTTAAGGACTCTTCTACATCTCTCATTATACTTCTAAAATCCTTTTTGAGCTCTTCTAAGAAGGCTTTTTGGGCTTCAGACCAGTTCACATTCCCTTTTGATGTTGCAGGTGTGGGTTTCTTGACAATGTTGTCTTCTTCAGAATTTCTGCCTTGATCTTCACTCTTTTCATAATACTAATCTATCGTATGTTTCTTTTTACTCATGGTTTCTTTATTCCTCGGCCTTTAAAGAGATTGAGCTCTCCTGCTAGGGAACAGAGGACACTGACTGAAACTTCTTGTGTTGGGAGCCTAGCTCTTGGTCACTGGCTTTGTGTGCTGGGGCCTCTTATGTTGGCAATTGGAGGCTGTAGGGCTTTGGCAGCATACCTCATGTTGGGGTGGAATCAGCAAGGCTGGAACTTTCAGGCAATTCTAGGTTGTCTACTTTTCCTTTCCTTTAGCTTTCTTCAGCTCCTTTTAGATGTGCCCTGCAGGGTATTTATCTACCTGGGGCCCCTTGAAATGCTGCCTCCTTCATTTTTGCTAATGCACTGGGAGATTCCTTTGCTGTAGAGTGCCGAGGCACCGGGTTGTTTTCTGAGCTGGTTTCCACCAGTGCCCCTGCCCTCACTGAGGCACTCAGAGGTCCAGGTGTTGGTGTTTGCCTGCTCTACTGCCTGGGCTTCAGGATCTCTTCCTGGTTGACTGTTGGAGGCTGTAGGGTTCTGACAGCTTACCTTGTGTTGGGTTGGAATCAGCAACGCTGGGACTTTAGGAAGACTCTAGGTTGCTTTTTTCACCTCTTTTCAGATGAATGCTGCAGGGTGCTTATCTGCCTGGGGCCCTTTGTAGTGCTGCTTCCTTTATTTTTGCTGAGGCACTGGGAGACCCATTTGCTGGGCTGTTGCACTGCTCTTCCCTGTGTTTCTTCTAGTTCAGCTGTTTCAATTTTTTTTTTCCTGGGGTGATATTTTCTGGGTTTTCAGAGGTTGATAGGGGAGGATGAGAGCAACTACCCTTTACTCCACCATCTTGGCTCCCAGACTAGGCTATTTTTTTAAGGTGTTATTTTCTTCAGTATTTTTTTGGGACTCCTTTAGCAAGCATTTGATTTACTTTTCATGCTTTTCTTCCATCAGTTTCATTTCTCTTTCCAGTTTTTCTTCTACTCTTACTTGCTTCTCAAAATCCTTTTTTTAACTCTTCCATTGCCTGGGACTGATTCGTATTTTTCTTGTAGGCATTGGATGTAGGAGCTTTGACTTTGTTGTCTTCTGGTTTTATGTTTTGATCTTTTTTGTCACCAAAGAAAGATTCTACGGTCTGACTTTTTTGCACTGTTTGGTCATGTTCCCAGTCAATTACTTGAGTGTTAAACTCTTTGTTAAGGTAGGGGTCTGTTTCCAGTATGGAAGATGTACTGTCCTAAGATTTAGGGCTTTTGTGTAGCTGTTTTCAGGTTTACTTCTAGGGACCTGTAAATTTTCAGTTGTTCCAAGATGTTACAATCAAGTACAAAGTGATTACTCCTTTCCTGTGCTCCTCTTTGCCCCAGAATTGCCACCCAGAGCTGCAACCCAGATCCAAGCATGAGCAAAGCAAGAGAATCCTTCCTTAGCACCAGCAAATAAATCCCTTGAATTCACCTTCTATCAGCCACTTCATTACCTCTCCATCTATGGGTCAATAGGTCTGGAAGCAGACACTACCCCAGGACTGGTTCTGGGACCAAGCTCCTCTTTCACCATGGTCCAATAGACCTCTTCTACTGACCTTCTATGTTGTCTTTGCTGTTTGTGGGTTGAGAGGTCTGAAAACCACCACAGCGCCCCTTGATTCAGTACCCTAAAGACTGTTTCAGGTTAACTGAGGCCTTGTCTTTGCCTGTGTGGCCCACACTGAGCTGTACTCCTCTCCCTGCCCACTGCAACAGATTTTTCAATCAACCATCCAGGTTTTCTTGGGCTGTAAATTTGTTTCACTCTGTCTTTTTGTGGGTTCTGCTGCTCTAGAATTTGTTTATAGCCCTTTTTATAGGTATTTGGTGGGGTTTGGGGGAGAGCTCAAACAAATCACTGATTTTACTCTGTCATCTTGGCTCCACCCTCACTTCTGAAATTATTAATTGCTTCTATAATTTTTTTTAATCCACTTATTTTTAGGACTAAATTTTTCAGTTTCCAATTGATTTTATTCTATGTATATACAGTTCTTTATTAAATGTCTATTTACTGCATTCTAACATAAAAAAGGATGCATTTAATACAATTGTATATTACACATCATGGGGGTTAGGGGAGTGTTGCCCCAATGATCTGGAAAATCCACGTAAAATTTTTTGGCTTCTCCTTTGTATCAGAGATGATACAAAGGTATTCAAACATAAAATATTTATTATATAATACTATACATATATTTTATGCATTTCTGAATTTCTAAACTTTTCTGTCACTTCCTGCCCCCCAGTTGTAACCTCATACCACCTCAGTCTCTGGGAGGGTGGTTATGTTTATAGTTCAATTCATTTCCTACATAGCATTAATGCCACCTAATCCAAGACCAAATTTCCAATGGGTTGCCGCTCCAACCATTGTTTCTCAAGCTTTTTTCCATTGGATCAGTTTCAACATCCTTTCTAGAATCCTGGGCCTCATAGCTCCAGCTCTTCAGTTGAAGACTATACTCCCTGGCCACAACACTGAAAAGAATAAGTCAGAAAAAAAGAAACAAAACCCCAGTTCCATTTTTGTAGGCATACGGTCCAAGAGGAGACAGCGAGGTAGCCTTTAGAACCTTCCCTACCCATCCATTGCAAGGTAACATCTGATGTAAATGAACAAGTCCTCTACCCCTGGACTCACTGAAAAGAAGAGAATCAATACGTTCAGTGATGTTCAGTGATGAAGATGTGCACATTTCTAGGCTGAGTAGGTAATGCAAAAATGCTACTTCCATAGATGGAGTAAATTAATATAGATTTTCCGTAAATGCACCAGTTCTTCTCTCTCCTATAACAAGGTCCAAAATATCTCCCACATAAATGATGCCATTTTAGATGGTCTGGGCATTCACTGAACCCTCTCAGATATAAAGGAACATTCTTATCACAATGTATAAATTAGAGAATATTGAAAACATGGATTATTGAGAAATATGATAGCTTCATGTTTGATTTTCTTATCTAAGGAAAAGGTTTTTTTTTTTTAGAACAGGTATTTAGCAAAAATAATTTTCTGACAATTGGAGCCATCTAAATGTGGAATGAGCTGCCTCATGAAATATTGGCCTCACCTTCTCCAGATTTGTCAAATAGCATTGATGATGATATAGAAGATAGTATACTATGCAGATATTGAACTAAGGAATCTATATATTCCTTGCAACTTTGAGATTTTATGATTCTATTCCTTTATATTACACTATTCAATGTTTATGATTGAATGATTTAATTCTACTTTTATAAAAATGAGAGAAGAATAAGGAGTTGAAAAATAATTCTCTCTTTGTTTTTCTTTAGTTTACACTAAAGGCATTTGGATACTAATGGCTGTAGGCTTCTTTGACAATCCTTAGAGTACTGGAGATAATAAAGACACACTTTTGATAACTACTGTATGTGTGTTCAGTTTGGACTAACATCTCTGTTGTGAGGACTTGCTAACCCCTTTTCAAGGCTGCTCATATGCCTTTGGTGTCTACCTATCACCCAACTCTCATCTGTGGCTGCAAGAAGCCATAGCATGTGTAACAGATACACCCATTAAAAACTCTCTCAGCAGATGGGCTAAACCAGGTTGAGGGTAACCAACAAGCCTGAAACTCATTGGTCAAGCATGTGAATATTTCCCTCAATGGAATGGGTGGATAAGAACAATTTGTTCCAATATCCATGGAGCCAGCTGAATCAGATACTGGGATGTGTTTAGAGATTGATTAGACATAAAGATGCCAAGGGTATCCACTGCATCCTAAGCCATCAACCGTCATCTTGACTTTTATCTTGCCACTGGACTTCAGTGGCTCTGGAAGAGAGAGTGAGACAGATGACTTTTTGATGCTCTGCCTCACTTAAATCCAATTCATCTAAAAATCAAGACATCACCCTATCATTTCATTGGTCCTCTTGGGAAACAAAGGACAAATAACAACAAATCAGCCTGAATGCATATGACCAAGTACTTGCCCTGGATAAACAGACAGCTACTTGCTAAGATAGAGCAAATCCGTAAGTGAAGAAGAAGATAAATCTAAAAACTGAGTTCCAGAAAAGCTTAACTGAGTTGGGGGTATTTCATTCAGTCAGAGGGGTTACACAGAGTCACAGAAATCAGGGTCAATGGCCTGATGCACTTTCTTTCAGTTCATCTGCAGTAACTGTTTGTTCATGCAGGGCTTCTTTTTCCTCTCTCTTTGTGGCAGGAGGCTTATGAGTGAGATGTCTTCTGGTACTCATATAAGAAGGACCAACTGCCTTTGAAGCAATTTATTCCAAGTTTATACAACTTTATCTGTTAGGGAGTTTTTTCTCCTGTTGAAGTATAATCTGAATTTAAGTATGTTCTACTCCTTACTCTTCTGCCTTGAGAGCCAAACAAAATCAGCATAAAGCCTCTTCTAAATGACAAGTTTTCTTAGACATAGACAAATGCCATGTTTACCTCCTACACCCTCAGGTACTCATATTGTCCAAGCTAAACATCCTCAGCTCCTACAATTATATTGACAAATTTCACATCCCATCTTCAGGCTTTTTGTATTCCTCTGGTCACACCAAAACGCACATGTATGCATGCATGTTTATATGTATGGATACACACATGTATATATGCATACACATTTACATATGTATGCATGTGTTAGTTAAAATATGCATGTGTGTACACATATGTGTATATACGTGTGTGCGTGTGTGTGTGTGTGTGTGTGTGTGTGTGTGTGTGTGTGTGTGTGAGTGTGAGTGTATATAGTACCCAACTATAGTGTTTTAGCTATAGTATTATAGGGCAGAGCATTTCAGGACATAACTTCTATGTTTGTAGGTACCAGTATTCTACAAATGCAACCTAATATCAAATTACAGAGGCAACATGGCATGATAGATAGGGAGCTGGCTTCAAGTCAGGAACACCTGAGTGAAAATGCTGCCTCTTCCACATTCAGTCTGTGTGACCCTGGGCAAATCACTTAACCTCACAGTGTGACAGGCAGTTCTCTAAGATTATGAGGTACAGAAAAGTTGCCACCATATATTGTCATCTATCAGTCAATAAACAACATCACCCAAGATCACCTCTGTCTCTTAATAATAATATACTTTAACTCTAGGTAAATTGTATCAACAAATAAACAGCCTCAGGGGACTAAACTTGCAAAGCTAAGTGCTATTGTAGGGGTACCACAACTTCCATCAAATAACAGAACACAATGAAGTATTCATATTTTCCACCACATTCATACTTACGTGATATGGAATAGTGCAAAGTAAGTGAGAAGGCAAATGTCTACTTACGACATAGAATTAATAAGGCCAGAATTGTTGTTCAATTACCCCAACCACAAACTTCCTTATGACCCTGGCCCATTGTCTCATAAATGAAAGTCTTTAATCACAAACAGGACAGAGAAAGTATAAAATCACTCGTATTACTTACTGGAGAATGCAAACTGAGGAGCATATTATTTTGAGAGTAGGTCAGTAGTGCAACCTTTATGTCCAAATGGCAGACATCAGAGGCTACAAGTGAGAATACTCCATCATGGCTGTACTTTCCTTCCCAATCTGGACTTGCATTCTTATAATTGTGATAAAGTCTTTCTCTGTGGCACTAAAACATTCTAGCACAGCACTGCACTTAAGGAAAATGACTACTTTAATGGCAAAGCCAGGGTAGAAACAATTAAATCCAAAATAAATTAACATCAGCAAAAGCAATTTACAAACACTATATCACAAAACAATCAGAGAATGAATAGGAAGAAAAAGAATATTTAGTCCTCCTGAACTTAATTAGGAGTTATTGATGCCAGGCATTTAATATGGCAACATTATGCCATTTATTAAAGTGCCCAGGAACCAAGCAAGATCCCATATTGCAAGTGTTTATGATTTGCAGGCCGCCAGGGCAGCAGGATCCTCTGGCCCATCATAGGCAAATGTTACAAGCACGGCTGTGAGCCTAACTCCCTGCTGCTATCATCTGATGGTAGTTACTACTGGAATGAAGGGAGTTTGCTAACAGCCTGTAGCTCTGGAGGTGGTAAGTTAAAACATTTCACTTTGCTACCAGCCTAAATTTCTTCTTATAGCTATAGATGATGATCTGGTCATCCTGAAGCCATACTATGCTTAGGAGGTTAGATAGTATTAGAATTCACCTATATGTCTTTCCTCCTCTAATATTCATACAAGTAGCAGGTATATCATTAGTTTTGAGGTTATTTCTATTCTATGTCCAACATAGGACATAGCAATAGCAAGTCACTGTATTTTTTTTTTTGAGTAAGAGAGTGACATGTTCCTTCCTGTGGCACAGACAGGATATTTTGTAAGACTTATGGAGGACAGATTATAGAGGGAAGAGATAAGAATAAGATAGAAGAGTTATTATCCTCCTATGATAGTTTGGGTCAGAGGTAATAATGGTCTGAACTAAGGAGGAAAGCTATTGCCTTGTGAGTATAGAAAAAATAAATATGGAGATTTGTTAGAAGTAGGCCATGGCCAGTAATTTTATGAAGGGAATGAGAGTGATTAAAGAACCAAAGGAAATTCAGATTGTGTTCACTCTAAGTTACTTGAACAGTGGTTATATAACTGAATTCATAGAAATATGAAAGGCAGGGGGAAGGGCCTAAGGTAGGGCCTTACTTTAGGTGAGAAACAGTGAGCTCTATTTAGACATGGAAAGTTTCAAATTACAGTGATATACCCACAGAACAATATGTCACATTAAGATGGTGATGTATGAGTGTAGCACAGGAGAAAAATAAAGGCTAAAATAATGATTGTAGGATGAGAGATCACCTTGCTGGTGGTGGTGATAATATAGTGATGATGGTAGCAATGGTGATAATAATGACAATAACTATTGTGGTGATAATTATGAGGATAGCTACTGTAGAGTAGATGGCAATGATGATAACTAAGTTGTTGCTGTTGTTGTTGGTGGTAGTGCTTGTGGTGGTGGTGGTGATGATGATGATGATGATAAAGATGATGAAATATGCCAGACAATGCCTGAACAACAAAGTGTTCCTACAGAAGTATATGAAACAAGTCAGCATAAATCTTTTTTTAATCATAGCAAGATAAATATCTCCATGATGAATTATACAATTCCAATCCATCTAATCATTAGGATATTTTCCTAAGGAAGAGAGAGAGAGAGAGAGACAGAGAGAGAGAGAGAAAGAGAGAGACAGAGACAGAGAGAGAAAGAGAGAGAGAGAGAGAGAGAGAGAGAGAGAGAGAGAGAGAGAGAGAGAGAGAGAGAGTTATAAAATGCTAAGTAGCTAACTGCAGTGTTCATAAATTGGAGACCCATGATTTAGATTGTGCTGCTAGGAAACACTGTAAAGTTGTTCTTATATAACCTTTCTGATAGACGAATAAGAGAATTTGAAGGTACAAGTCATTTACAATATCTCATACCTATCTAGAGCATTCCTGCCATTGATGGGGAAACATACTTCCAAGATATACTATTTCTTTTTGTAGTTTCTAATTATTAGTACATTTTTCTTAAGATCTTTTTCCCGTAACTTCTACCCATTTTTACTAGTTTTACCCTTTGAGGTTAAGCACAAGAAGATTAACCCTTTCCTTAAATGATTGTTTTTGATTTACATACTTCAATGAAATTATCTTCACCCCCTCACAACCCCCTGACTAAATATCCACAGTTCCTTTAGCTGATGCTCACATGCCATGCTTTCTAGTTTTTTCACCATCTTGTAAGTCTCTTTGTGGTTTACTCACCTTGTCTATTCACTTTTGAAAACATAATGGCTGGAGTTACACATATTCCTCCAGCTATGTTATGACCAGGGTAGAATAGAGAAAGGCCAGGACCTTCCATGTTATGGATTTTATGTCTCTTGTTATTGCAATCTAAATTAAGTTGAAAGTTTTGGCCTCCTGTGTCAAACAATTAACTCATATGAAGTTTTAGTTAATTGAAAGCTTAATATATTTTTTTCTACACAAACATGCCTCACTCATCTTGTACTAAGATATTTTGTCTGTTGAACTTAAATATGATACTTGCAATTTGTATCTATAAAATATCATTTTTTGAGTTTGTGCCCAATAGTCTAGTGTGTGTGTATGTGTGTGTATATGTATATGCATATACATATACACACACATATTATACATACATATATATGTGTGTGTGTGTGTGTGTGTGTATGTACATACACTTATCTATGTTTGTATGTATGTATGCATATGCATTTCTATCCTAACCCTATAATCTTAACTCTGTCCATTTTTTTTGTGCTCTGCAACCAAACCGATTACCAGTCAACTTCTTACTTTGGCAAGAAATAAAATCAATACTACCATTGATTATGTAAAATGAATTTAAGTATATTCACCTACCTATGTTTTGATGCATGATCCCTGTGACTTCTTAGGGAAAAATAAAACAAAAAAAAAAACCCTAACAAGTAAAAATAAACAAACAAAAACTTTTCCACCATCTCCTTAAATATGTTGTCTTCTCCATTTTAATGCAAAATCCTGTAGGTAAGAGATTTTATAGCTTTAGATTATATCCCTTATGCTTAAGAGAGCACTTTGTTTGTAGTAAATGCAGTGAATTCATTTAATCCATCCATCCATAAACCATTCATTCATATAAAATTTTAGCTATATCTCTTAGGTTGTATCATCTGCAAACGTAAAACAAAGGGAAAAAAAAACACCTAATCACCTATGACTTTATTAAGTCATTGATAATAAAAGAAATGAACAAAACAAAATTAATGTTGAAAAGAAGAGGGCTAAGGGCATGTCATGGGCTAATAGACTCCTATCATGTTAACAAAGATCAATTAATCAATACTGTCATTCAACTATTTTCAAATTAAACCTACTGCATTAAAATCTATCCCACTTATTTCCATCTTATCCACAAGGATTCCAGAAAAGATTTCTTCAAATATTTAACTAAAATTAAATTGGTCAATAAGTATGCCTTAGAATTATGACAAATATGAAGCCCATTGGCAAAAAACATTTTCTCCTTCAAAATTGTGTATTCTATTACATCCTTAACTCAAATCCTCTCAGTTTTCCTCTTTTCTCTCTACATGTTGTAAACATATTCACAAAATATTAGCAATTAGAATTCTTTCCTTTGTCTGTCCTTCAATTCTCTTGCAATGAAAGTGCAATTCATTCATGATATTGCTGATAGTTATAAGCTAGCTATTACAAAGTAGCAAAGCTATGTCTTGCAGAAATAAAAGAGGACATCTGCTGAAAAATCAATATGTGACAATGGGCATGTCTTTGATTTTTTTTTTTGGCATGCAGAATAAGTGTATATCCATCTGGTTTACAAGATGGCATTTGTTCCTTTTTCTCATCAAGCTTATGAATGAAAACAATGTGAAGAGAAGCATGAGTATTACAATGAAACCAGATATAACATCCTCACAAGAAAAGAAAATGAGTCAATTTTCCACATTTTTGTTTTCCAAGGTCCTCATCATTTGGGAAATTGGAAACACATGAATTTTTGGTGCCTCGTATGCTAGAATTTCTCCATTTCTGTCTTATAATAGGTGTGTGTATGTGTGTGTATTGAGTAAATATGACTCATTTGATTCTCACTGAAACTCTGTGGAGTAGATAATCTCTAATTTTCCTGTGGACTGATGCTTCACCAATTATTTATCAGTATTTCATTCAGTGATACACACATACACACACACACGTGTATGCATGTATGCATGTATGTGTATATATACACATATATGCATGTATGTGTAAATGTATATATGTGTACATATATGCATGTATGTGTAAATGTGTATATGTGTATGTGTGTGTACATACACACACACATACACATATATATGTATATATATATATAGAGAGAGAGAGAGAGAGAGAGAGAGAGAGAGAGAGAGAGAGAGCGCGCGAGCGAAAGCGCCTCTTTTATTCCTACTTATGCAGAAAAACCCTTTTTCAAAGTCTTGTGAATTTACCAGAGTGAGTTCACATAACACGCTAAGGACTTCTTTACATCCTATTGAATTTGGAGGGGTGCAAATGAAATGTGTTTGTTGTCCAGGAGGTGTCCTTCACTCTCTTAATGTGACTATCTCATTTTTATTTTAGGTCAATTATTGCTCCAATGACATCTTACATAATAATTCTTAATTGCTCATTGGTAATGTGTAGTATTCCATAACTCACAGCCAAACAAGTTCACTAGAAGGTGGGTGAGACAGGTATGAATGTCTTATTATTTCTGTTTACCTTTTTTTTCAGTGAGGCAATTGGGGTTAAATGACTTGTCCAAAGTCACACAGATAGCAAGTGTTTTGTGTCTGAGGCTGGATTTGAAATCAGGTCCTCCTGAGTCCAGGGTCAATGCTCTATCCACTGTGTCACCAAGCTGCCCACATGTACATTTTTTTAAAAAGGTAAATGAGTCCCAAAGGTTTTATGTAACTAGTTCAGATGATGCATCCAATAATCAGTGTAGGAATGATTTTACTCCAGATCTTCCAGATTCATGAGTAGAACAATTTCTACTACACCACAAGTGTATATGGCACAAAAATCCCCCTGATCTCTGTGGACCACTATTGTATTTAAAAAAAAAAAATTATTAAAAAAATCAGTTTTTTATATTAGCCTGTATCATGACATTGAATTTTAAAAATTATACCAATCCATTGCTAACTCATAAAAGAGAATGTTATTTTTTCATACTAATTCAAATGATATTTTAATTTTACAATTGCTAATGAAAATGAGTGTCATGAGGAGTTTTCAGAGTCTTTGTTTTTACTGAAATCCTGTGCAGACTGACTGAAATGTTTGAGATACCTTATTTGCATTTTAGCTGGATTGAACCATTGGAAGTCAATAGAGGTAAGGCCTAGGGGCAGCCCAGATAATTTACATGGGATTAATCAAATCTTTCCTGTATTCTCATATAAAATGTTTGTGTTTATTTCACTTAGGAATGACTTTTCATAATTTAGTAAGTATAAGAAATCAACCAGAACCATATAAATATATATGTGCATTTTTCACTATTTATAGCACTCAACAATAAGCACTCCTTAAGTGTATATGGATTTAAAATACAGAATCTTGGAATATGGAATTAGAGGAGATCTTAGAGAACACTACATTAAATATAAGGGGAAATATCTGCATGTTGGTAGGGAAGTACAGCTTGATTCCCCAAGAAACAGACAGATAATTCTTGCCACAAAGGCAATGTAATACAGGTGTGTGTTTACATACTTACACATCATTGTGTGTTTGTGATCACTGATAAAAGCTTAAGAGGGAAGGATGCATAGATAGACATCTATCTTTCTACATCTATTTCCCCATAAGAACCTAGGTTAAGTACCCCTAAATTAGACAGTCTTCAGTTCCCCATCCAACCCTAACCCTATTTTCTTATGAAACACAGAGAGTGAATTATTCAAACTTTCCAGAGTTAATAACTCTCCAGTGATGATTCAAATTCAAAGTTTGTCTACCTGTATTCAAATGAATTTTTTCCCTACTATGTCATCTTCCCTTCTAAATGAACTGTATTAAATTATCTTGCTATCGCATATACGCAGATCCATAGATGGTACATCTTAAGGCAATATTTCCTTGCCTCTAGGATGCCATCTAAAGCATCATTCCACAATCTTCCTTGGAACAATAGGATTTCATTTTTTGTCCTTGAAAATTTCTACCTAAGATCAAAACTAAAATATTCCTTGAATTTCCTGGAGTAGAAATATTATGTGGAAGACAGGATAACTTGGCTTGTGGATGACAAAAGGAAAAGTAATCACAAATCCTATTGTGAATACTTATCCTTTAGAGCACCCATGTCTAACCCCACAATCACTTCTGAATACAGCTTTAAAAATTTTCTGTATTATTATTGCCTCTAAAAATAAATACATTTTCCCATTAATGTTGAATTTCAAAGAAAAAAAATATTTCACTGTGTCTTCCACCTCCAAGATCTCTGTACAATTATTTTATGCAAGATACTATATTTGAAAGTATCTAGTGTTAGTAAGAAAGCTTTGTATTTCATTGCATTCACATACCATAATTTGTTGGCTCTCATACTTGAACAAAGGTACAATTGTAGAGAAACTAGAATGAATTCTGTGAACTGATGTAGAATGAAATGAGCAGAATCAGAAGGATAATTTGTACAATAATGATACAAAGTGAACAACTTTGAAAGATTTATGAACTATAATCAATGAAGTGATCAGACGCAAATCCAGAGAGCTATCCATCTCAAGAGCAATGAACGCAAGATCAAGTAAAGAACACACTATATTTTTTAGTGTGGCAATGTGGGAATTTTCTTTGCATGGCTATGCATATTTATACAAGATTAAAAAAAAACAACCTCAATGGATGGGATTGGAGGTAGGAGAAAATAATGCTCATTAATTCAAATTTTAAGAGAAAGCTTTCAGTCAGGGATACTGATGCTTTAACATAAATGTATAAATCTGGGAAAAATACCCTGCTGATTAATATCTAATTGGTTTTCTGTAGTTTTCCTAAGGTCTCCTTTTCTGATGTCCAGAGAGGTTTTAAGGTAGATGCAATATAACTTATTATTAAGAGGTCAGTGTCCAGGGCCAAGAAATAAGGATATCTATCATAATAACACCAGAGGTAGGCTTAATCATAGGTAGAATAAGTGATTATATATGTGGAGGTATTTTCTGGCAAATTTTAATCAGCTCTTGGGGTAAAAACACACATGACACACTTAGAAGTTCAATTGGAATTTTTAATATTTTCCCTATCATTTTCTCAAGTCTAGATGATTACCAAAACAATATATCAAATCCTAATTTGTAGAGTGTGTCAATTTCTGAGCCATAAATGTTTCAAATAAAAAATTAATAAAAAAAATTCTTGCAAGTTGGTATGGGCTGACTTCCATACATTTCTGCCTATGTAGGTCAATTTCTGTAGCACAAGGAAGACCTCAATATCTGAAAATAATTTTTCTAGCAGTCTGCAGATTATACATTTCATTTAATCAATGAAAACTCATTCCTTTTTTAAAGAATTATGTCAATATTATATTTTTTCATTAGATTGCCTATCTTCCTAACTGATGTATTACAAAAATCCATGATTTTTGTGCTCAAAAAGTTCATGACCTTGAGGCCAATTTGTTAATGAGTTTTTTTTTTTATTAACTTAGTTGGGCTAGGGCTCTGGCAAAGATTATATACAAATATCCATGCAGACCAGTTATCTGGTCTTTATTGAAAGGCATTCCACCTTCATCAAGTATGCTGCCTCTCACATCTATAATTAAAACCCTTGTGTAGTTGAAAGGGGAGCTAGTATAAAGTAAGGTGAAATCTGAATCTGATTCCTGACTCTAAGTAAAACTCATTTTGCTTCTCTAAGTCTCAATTTCCACTTTGAAAAATGAGGATAATAATACCTGTTAGAACAACTTCACAAGATTGTTGTGAGGAGAAAATTATATACATACAAATGTATATGTATACACATTTGTATATATTTGCATATGCACACTTACACTTGTAAATGCACACATATATAGTGCTTTGTATTCTTGAATACACTATTTACATATTTGTTACCATTAGAAAGATAGGTCTGGAATATGGGAGAGTAGTGCTGATGTGAGGGAAAGAATCAGTATAGCAAAATGGAAGAAATGCTAATTTTGGCATTGCAGAACTGAGTTCATATCCTAATTATAAACTTGTTCTGTGACATTGGGCAAGTTACTTAAACACTCTATCCTTTAATTTCCTTTTCCTTTAAATATAAGAGTTTGTCTCAGATGAACATGAAAGTTATATATCTCTCAATCTTAGTCTCCTATGAAAAGAAGCATCACAATGGGCATTCTTGAATAATAAGGTAGCATCTAAGGGTCAGGAAGTAGAAAGTACCCAGAATGCGAAAGCAGAGGAGACAGGACACTCTAAAAATTATTTCCCACATTTTTGCAATTGGAAGAAAGACTTCTGGTGGTGTCAGTACATCATCATTAGCATTTTAATAACAATAACAAGAAAATAAAAAGTGCAAAATAATAAGAAAACTTCAATTTATATAGTGTTTTGTGATATGCCAACTACTTGACTGATATTTGTCTCTTGATTGAACAAACAATATTTTCTTCCCTCACTTTGGAACAAAACTATATTACAGATTAGCTCCTTTATGGCTTATTGCTGTCAGACTACAAGGGCTCCTCATTAATCAACTGATCATTTAGCCAGTATTTCTTAAGTATCTTGTTCCAGATACTTTGCTAGGTGATAAATATTGGTGAACCCTCCAAGATGACCAGGACATCCATTTGGCCTTCCTCAACCTGACAAGGCAAACATATAATTAAAAGTCTCAGTTTTTTTCCAAGTTTTCCTCTATTAGACAGTGTCTGAATTATGAAATTCCCATATCTCTATCAAAAACAGTGCCATACTTATGAACTCTAATAAACTGGAAGCATTTCTATGTTATAGCCTTCCCCAGTGGGTTAAAAGGATTAAATCTGGTGTAAGTATGAAAGACCTGATAGTACTTAGGTAGTAAATCTCCTTGTGGCGAGCAGAATTTAAATAAACCTAAATATATTTTGAAAAACCATCTGCCTATTTTTAAAAGCATGACTTACTCCTCCAAAGAATGAGATTTTTCTACATTCAACCTGAGGAAAATTCAGGGTTGATAGAATATTAATATTCCATTTCCTTACCTATGAAAAGCCTCTCTGCACTCAGCTCAGATTTCAGGAGAGGAAATTTCTTTTGAAATACAGATCAATCAAGGCATAAAAAAAGATTTTCATATTGCTACCTTAGAAATATCATGGAGTCAGATTCCAAGTCTGTCTTACAGTGGATGGTTAACCTTTAAAGCTGGTTCACGGCATGATGCCTTCATTTCTTTTTGCCAAGAATGTTGTTTAATCTTTAATTTTCCCAGTTATTTTATTGACTTTGGATTGCTTATGTGCATTACATAAAGAAGGATACATTTAAATGTCATAAATGCATAAGGATTTTACACATTGAAAGTTATTATTAGTGGAACATAAGTGGTGGAAGAACATAAAGGACAGAGATATTTGGGAATAGGAGTGTTCAGGGCCATTTAGAACAGAAAAGTCATAATCACATTGACTCTTTCATTTTACAGATATATGTGTGTGTGTATATATATACATATATATGTATATATATGTATGTGTATATATACATATATATACATATATCTGCATATGTATAAATATGTACAAATGTATGTATGCATGTATATATGTGTATATACACACATATAATACATATGCGTGTGTGTGTGTGTGTGTGTGTGTGTGTGTGTGTGTGTGTGTATAAACATAAGCATACACATATGAGATCCAGACATTATTAACTGTCCAAGGTAGTGCTAGTGGCATATCCAGATTCGGAAAATAAATCTCTAAATTTCTAGCTCAGTTGTCTGCATCCTCAGGCTTTTTGTTAGCTAGGGGAAAGGTGTATTCCTGATGAAACTAAGGATGTAGCCCAATAAAATGTAAAGTGGTTTTCTTGGATTTAGTCTTATATCCAAGAAGGGAATATAATCCGTATTAGTTGAAGTTTCTTCGATGTTTCACTCTGTATCAAAGAAAACTTATTTGTTAGGTAACTAGTGCACCACTATCTGCACCATATTATAACATTCACAGAAAAATTAATGTAAAGGAAAAGAATGGCCAATCACATAGCAAGAGCAAGGAGTAATTGGTATACAAACTATATGGTCCATTGATATTCTTGAAATTACAAGGGAATCAAAGGAACTACTCCAAAACACCTATTGGACTCCGTAGGACAGATTTACTAAAAGAACATCAACAAGGCTTCAACAGGACAATTAGGCATGATTATGTTGAGATTGAACAGTTTGAATGCAAGTCATGTCTGCATTGATGAAATCACATATCCATCAAATAATCAATTCAGTTGTTTTTATTTTTTACATTCCACAAAATGTCTGTATTTCAGAATATGATAAAAAAGTAAGAATACAATGTCACACCTTCTGGCCTATACTTAGTTTCCCTGACAGTGGTACTTGGTTTAAGACAAAGATGTAAAATTTTAAGGCATCATCCATGATCCACCTTAATGCTTGTCAGAAAACTTGTCAATTTCTATTGGTACATGAGTTCATTAACTTGGATCATCCTGATCTAATCCATGTACCAGATTTTTCCAGTCACCCTTTACTCAGTCAGAGTGATAGAAATGAATATCAATCAATGCCTAGAGAGGCCCTAAACTTGTCCTGAAATAGCTTTAAAGTCTAACTAAAATATCTGCTAAATCACTGAGATAGGCCTTTTTGAACAGATGTTGTTATCAGCCCCTAAATAGTCTTATTGTCCTAAAATCATAAAGATTCTAATTTGAAATTATCCCCAAAATTCTGTATACCCTTTGACCCAACAATAGCTCTGCTAGATCTGTACAATAATGACAAAAAATGAAAATAAAAAGGCACTGTATTTAAAAAAAATATTTATAGCAGCTCTTTCTATGGTGGCAAAGAATAGTAAATAGTAAATTCCCCATCAACTGAGGAATGGCTGAACAAATTTTGGTATATGATTTTTAATGGAATAACACTGTGCTATAAGAAATGATGAGCAGGATAGTTTTAGAATACCTGGAAAGGCTTAATGAATTGATGCAGTGAAGTGAGCAGAACCAGGAAAACATCATACACAGCAACAACAATATTGTAATGATGATCAACTGTGAAAGATCTATTTACTCTGATCAAGGTCATAATCCAAGACAATTCTGAAGGATCAACCCAAGGTTAAAAAATGCTATTCTGCTTCTAGAGACAGAACTGATAAACTCTGAGTGCAAAATAAAGCATGGGGTTTTTTTCCACTTTATGATTCTTATTTCTAATTGTTTTTATTTTTGCATTTTTTGCAACTAGACTAACATGGAAATGATTTACAATTTAAAAAAATCATCAAGGTACCAAAAATACAAGTATATTCATCTTCTCTAGGAACTATGCATACCTAATGTATCTCTGTGTAACTAGTATACCAGAATCTGTGATATAATATGTCTGTGTCATATTTTAGAGTTGCCAGTAACCTAGTGCCCTGCTCCCTCCTGCTAAATCATCCTTTCTTGCTGTTACCTCATCCTTGAGGTAGGATTCATTCAGGCTCTGGCTTGTTCCCCTACCTACTGACACAATTATTCTTTGTCTATATTCTGTATCTGGAGAATTTTTACAAAGAATTATTACATTATTAAGCAGCCTAATTACATTAGACAAAAGGGTGAAAATAAATGAATAAAAAAATAAGAAAGAACAGACATATTTCTCAGAAGTAGCAATTAACTCAATTTCACTATCCGCCTAAAGGAGGAAAACACATTTAGACTGCTGTTCATTTCATCCCAACCACATCCTCACAACTGACATATAGATCTTGAAATCATAGGTAGTCAATATTTGGCCATATATATCTTGGTTCTTAGCTGCACTCTGGGACCTTACAAAGTACAGCTAAAATGCATAGTATGTGCTATGATTCTAAGTCTACTGTGCTATTTCACTCTCCCTAGAGTTCAAGTGGAATAGTGGATAGTACAATGGGCCTGGACTCAGGAAGATCTTATTTCAAATCCCCCTGGAAAAGATCCTTAAGCTCAGTTTCTACATTTATAAAATAGGAGAGGATAATAATAACACCCACCTTTCAGGATAATTGTGAGGATAAAAGGAGATAATATTTATAAGTGCTTTTTAAACCTTAAAGTACTATATAAATGCAAGTTATTATTCTTTTTTTTTCTTTCTACACTATCAAATTGAAGTCTCTTTTTACTTTATTTATAATCCAGTAAAGTCACTATCTTCCTTAGTTCTAGAACTTATCTGTTCTTATAACTCCACCTTTATGAGGAAGGGCCAATGTTCAAATACTTTTTGGATAACATGGCCCAGAACTGAGAGGCAAGGATCCAAATGTGCTTATAATGTTCTGGTTACCATTTTTCCTATCTCTAAGCCTTCATCTTCAAAGTTTCATGTAGTTGTTTTTCTGATGTTCTTCTCTATACCTGCCATTCATCTAACACTGCCTAAACATCTGGAGAGGCCAAACATGTAGACAAAGCTCTGTCAAGTCTCTGAGCCCAAAAAAAAAATTTAGAGGATCATTGAGACATATATATATATATATATTACATGCTATTGTTTGGAAAATGTGTGGATGCATATGGGTTCTTCAGTGTCACTTACTGAATCAGCTTATTACAGAAACCAATTTTTGAACATGCTTTGTACCTTCTGCGGAATTCAGAGTAGTCAGAAAGCTTGCCTTCTGACAACTCATCACAACAGTCCTTGTTAGCAAAAGTTAAGGCATTTGAGACATTTCACTAGGATTTTACATTTCAGTATTTAATCAAATTATATCAATTCAAAGAAAAAATAATTTTTCTTAGAAAAGGCTTGAAAAGCAAAACAAACAAATGAACAAAAAACAAAGAAAGAAAAAGCAATTGTTAAATAATTAAATAAATAAAATATAAAATAAAATTTAAAAAATAGGGTGAGTGGAAAAAGAAATAGGAGGTAAGGAGAGAAGATAAGGTATCTGAGATAGGGTAAAAAGAGAGACTTAGTAGAAAATGGTGAATGAAAATAAGATCAAGGAAAATTCACAAATACTAATTACAAGTTTGAATGTGAATGGGATGAACTCACCCATGAAATGGAAATGGACAGCAGAATGGATTAAAATCAGAATCCAACAATATGTTGCTTACAAGAAGCACATTTATTTTTTTTTTTTTAAGCTGCTTTTTTGGTTAGGCAATGGGGTTAAGTGATTTGCCCAGGGTGACAAAGCTACTAAGTCTCAAGTGTCTGAGGCTGGATTTGAACTCAGGTCCTCCTGACTCCAAGGCCAGAGCTCTATTCACTGTGCCACCTAGCTGCTCCAAGAAGCACATTTAAAAATGAGGTGAAATGAAATGAATTTTACATAAACTAGATATGACAGACATCTGGAGAGAATTAAATGAAAAAGAAAAGAAGATACTTTTTTCTCAGTGACTCATGGTGCCATTATAAAAATCAACCATATATTAGTTCACAAAATGTTTCTATTTAAAAGCAGAAATATAAAAACATCATTTTTACATCTTAATATAATAAAAATTTATTTGAAAAGGAACCGATGAAATGCATATTAAAAATTAATTGGAGATTAAATAACCTGATCTTAAAGAATGAGTGGGTTAAAGAACAACTTATAGAAACAATAATTTCATTAAAAAGGATGCCAATATTGAGACAACATATCAAAATTTATACAGCAAAAGCAGTGATTATAATATATATGTATATATATATGTGTGTATGTATGTATATATGTGTATATATATATATATATATATATATAATACGTATATAGGTTTACATCAATAAAATAGAAAAGGAGTATGCAATTAAAAGAAAACTAGAAAAAGAAAAAAAATAAAAACACTAATTGTACAACAAATTGAAAATTTTACAAAGTAAAATTGAGATTAATAAAATTGAGAGCAAATTAAGACATTGAATTAGTAAATAAAATTAGAAGTTGGTGTTATTAAAAATAGATTAACTAGTGGTTAATTTGATTAGAAAAGAGAAGAAAACTAAATCAGTAGCATCAAAAATAAAAAGGGCATTTCACTAATGAAGAAGAGATTAAAGGAATTGTGAGAATTTATTTTGCCCAATTATATGCCAATGAAATAAACAATTTAAGTGAAATGGAAAAATATTTATAAAAATATAAATCACTTAGATTAGCAGAACAGGAAATAGATTGTATAAATAAACTTGTTTTAGGAAAAGAAATTGAACTTCCTAACAGAAAAAAAACCCACCAGGTTCATATGGATTTACAAGTGAATTATATCAAATATTTTTAAAAAATAACTAATTCCAATATTACACAAATTATATAATTGGTAAAAAAGGGATTGTATCTACCAAATTCTTTTAATTAAACACATGTGATACTAATGCCTAAGATTAAAAACAGAAAAAATGAAATTATAGACCAATTTCATTAATGAATTTGGTTGCAAAACTTTTAACTAAAATACTAGCTAAACAATTATACCAATATATTACAAAGATTATACATTACAATCAAGTGGGATTTTTACTAAGAATGAAGGGATAGTATAAGATTAGGAAAACTATTAACAAAATTGATTACATCAGTAATAAAAGAAAAAAAATATTATGTTAATAGATGCAGAAAGAATTTTTAATAAAGTTCAACACTGGCTTCTATGAAAACATTTGTAAGTATTTGTGTAAATTTAATTTTCCTTAAATTGATGAAAGGTATTTTTTCAAAACTATCAGCAAGTAATATTTTTAGTGGAGATAAAGAAGAAGCCTTCCCAGTAGGATCAGGTGTGAAACAAAGATAACCACTGTCACCAATATTGTTCAATATTATATTGGAAATCTTCACAATAGCAATAAGAGAGAAAACAAAAGAAATGGAATGAATCAGAATAGGGAATGAGGCAATAAAACTTTGTTTTTTTTAAAGTTGATATGATGATATACTTGGAAAATCCAACGACTCAACTAAAAAATTTTTTGAAGCAATTAATAGTTCTAGCAAAGCAGCAGGTATAAAGTAAATCCATATAAATCATCTGCACTCCTATATTTCACACAGACAAAATTCTGCAAGAAGAGAGAATAAAAAAATACCCCTTTAAAAATAGCTCTAGACAGTAAAAAATACCCAAGAGCACACCTGCCAAAACAAACCTGGGAAGTATATAAACAGAAATATGTACAGAAATACACCCCCACCCCCCAACCCCTACCCCTACACACTTAATATAAATAAAATCAGATTTAAATAATTGAACAAAATATGAATTGTTCATGTGTATGCAGGAATAACATAAAAGAAATTACAATTTTACCCAAACTAATTTATACATTCAGTGCTATCATAATTAATTACCATTATTATTTTTCCTTTTTTTGATTAGATAAAAATAATAAAATTCATTTGGAAAAACAAAAAAGTCTAAAATTTGAAAGGAAATAATGAAAAAAATGTGAAGGAAGGATGTGAAGCAGTACTAGGTCTTAAAGTATACTATAAGGCAATAATTATCAAAATGATCTGGTACTGGCTAAGAAATAAAAAAGTAGATCAAAGGAATAGAGTAGACATACAATTAGCAGCAGAAAATAACCATAATAACCTTATATTTAACAAATGTAAATACTTGAGATTTTGGGATAAAAAGTCATTATTTCATAAAAGTTATTGGGAAAAGTAGAAAGCAATATGACAGAAACTAGACATACACCAACATCTTACAGCATGCACAAGGAAAATAACAAAATAGATATATAACCAGATTTAAAGGGAACTATTTCAAGAAAATTAGAATAATGTGGAGCATATTACTAATCAGATTTGTGAATAGGTAAATTATTTATGAATAAATAGCAGATAGAGAGTGAAGTTAGGTACAAAATAAATAATTTATTTTATGTTAAATTTAAAAGCTTTTGGAAAAAACAGAACAAATGTAACCAAGATAAGCAGGAAGGCAGAAAATTGGGGAAAATTTATGGAAAGTTTATCAGATAAAGGCCTCATTTCTTTTTAAGATTTTTGAAAATAATTTTAATTTTAATTCATTGCATATGACTTAAGAATTTAGCAATTTAACAGGACAAACTGCGATTCAATTCAAATCTTATAAACTTAAAACTTTAGTTTGAAAAAATTCTGCATTTATTAGCAATCATAATGCCATCAATACTTGTCTTACCAATTGATGGTACTATGTTTTTGATCTTCATTTTTCTTTTCTTTTTTTTTTGTAGTGTTTTATTTTTTTAAGATTCATTAATTCATTGAATTTTAGTTTTCAACATTCACATCCACAATATTTTGAATTCCAAATTTTCTTCCCATCTCATCCCTCCTCCCACCACAAGACAGCGAACATTCTGAATACCCTTTCCCCTAATCTGCCTTCCCTTCTATCACCCCCCTTTCTCTTATCTCCCTCCTCTTCCATTTTCCTACAGGGCAGGATAGCTTTCCATACCCCTTTGCCTGTATATCTTATTTCCCAATTATATGTGAAGACATTTTTTTTAACATTTGTTTTTAAAACTTTGGGTTCCAAATTTTCTCCCTTCCTCCCTCCCCCACTCCCCATCCAACCTATTGAGAAGGCAAGCAACTTGATATAGGTCATACTTGTGCAGTCATGAAAAACACTTCCATAGTAGTCATGCTATGGAAAACTAACTATATTTCCCTTCATCCTATAGTGGCCCTGGTTTATTCTATTCTCTCTTTTGAGCCTGTCCCTCCTCAAAAGTGTTTGCTTCTGATTACCCCCCCAAATGCCTTGTCCTCTATCGTCTCCCTGCTCCCTTATCCCCTTCTCCCCCCTATTTTCCTGTAGGGTAAGATATATTTCCATACCCAAATGAGTGTGTATGTTATTCCCTCCTTTAGCCAAATCCAATGAGAATAAGATTCACTCATTCCTTCCCACCTTCCCCCATTTCCCCTCCAGTGTAAAAGCCTTTTCTTGTCTTTTTCATGTGAGATACTTTACCCTATTCTACCTCTTCCTTTCTCCTTCTCCCAGTATAATCCTCTCTCACCCTTCATTTTGTTGTCCAGTTATCACCCCTTCATCTTCAATCACCCTATGCGCTATCTATCTATCTATCTATCTATCTATCTATCTATCCATCTGTCTATACATACATATAATTTTCCCCCTCCAACTACCCTAATACTGAAGAAAGTCTCATGAGATACAAATATCATCTTTCCATGTAGGAATGTAAACAGTTTAACCTTAATAAGTCCCTTATGATTTTTCTTTCCTGTTTACCTCTTCACGCTTCTCTTGAGTCTCGTATTGGAAAGTCAAATTTTCTATCCAGGTCTGGTCTTTTTATCAAGAATACTTGAAATTCCTCTATTTCACTGAAAGTCCATTGTGTCCCTTGAAGTATTATACTCAGTTTTGCTGGGTAGGTGATTCTTGGCTGCAATTCTATCTCCTTTGCCCTCCAGAATATCATATTCCAAGCCCTCTGGCCCATTAATGTAGAAGCTGTTAAATCCTGTCTTATCTTGATTGTGTTTCCACAATACTTGAAATGTTTCTTTCTGGCTGCTTGCAATATTTTCTCCATGACCTGGGAACTCTGGAATTTGACTACAATATTCCTAGGAGTTTTCCTTTGGGGATCTCTTTAAGGACATGATTAGTGGATCCTTTCCATTTCTATTTTGCCCTCTGATTCTAAAATATCAGGACAGTTTTCCTTGGTAATTTCTTGAAGGATGATGTCTAAGCTCTTTTTTTGATCATGGATTTCCGATAGACCAATAATTTTAAAATTATCTCTCTTGGATCTATTTTCCAGGTCTGTCATTTTTCTAATGAGATTCACATTGTCTTCTATTTTTTTCATTCTTTTAGTTTTGTTTTACAATGTCTTAATTTCTCATAAAGTCACTATCTTCTAATTCCTCCATTCTAATTTTTAGGGAAGTATTTTTCTTCAGCGAGCTTTTGGACTTCCTTTTCCATTTGGCCGGTTCTGTTTTTAAGTCTGTCTTCCCTTCATTGGCTTTTTGGATCTTTATTGCTATTTGGGATAGCCTTTCTTTTTTTTAAAGTTGTTATTTTCTTTAGTATTTTTTAGGTCTCCTTTAGCAATCTGTTGACTAGTTTTTCATAATTTCCTTTCATCACTCTCATTTCTCTTCCCAGTTTTTCCTCTACTTCTCTTACTTGCTTCTCAAAATCCTTTTTGAGCTCTTCTATGGCCTGGGACTGATTCATATTTGTATTGAGTTTTTGGATGTGGGTGCTTTGACTTTGTTGTCTTGTTCTGGTTATATATTTTGATTGTCTTTGTCACCAAAGACAGATTCTATGGTCAGACTCTTGTTGTGCTGCTTGCTCATGATCCCAGGCAATTATTTGAGTTTTTAATTCTTTGTTAAGGTAGGGAGCTGTTTCCAGTATGGAGACATATTATCCCAAGCTTCAGTGGATTTGTGCAGCTGTTTTCAGAGATACTTGTAGGGACCTGTAAGTTTTCCTTTCTTCCAAAGTGGTATACTCCAGTGTGAACTGTTTACTTCTTTTCTGGCCTATGCTCTTGTCTGTGAATGACCACAAGCACTCTTTTCTGCCTTGGAACTGTGAGGAGGATTCTCTCTTCCTTGCAACTTTTACAAGCTCTACCACTCCAGTGCTCCTTCTTGCCTGAAGACCACCACCTAGAACTGTGACCCAGATCCAAGCACAGGCAGAGCAAGAACATACTTCTTCAGCACCAGTAAATAGATCCCTGCACTCCCTCTTTGATAAGCCACTCCATTCCCCCTCAATCTCTGGGCCAAAAGCTATGGAAGCAGCAGTGGCCACAGGGCTGTACCAGGACAGGATGGGACTGAGCTTCTCTCTCACTGTGGTCATATACTTTTCCCACTGACCTTCTAAGTTGTCTTTGGCATTCGTGGATTGAGGAGTCTGGAAACCTCCACAGCTGCCTGTGATTCAGTCCCCTGAGGCCTGCTCCAGTTTCTTTGAGGCCTTTTTTGCCTGCACACCCCTGCTGAACTGCATTTTTCTCCTAGCCCGGCACAAGAACCATTTCTAATCAACCATCCAGGTTGTCATGGGGTGGGAATTTGTTTCACTTTTTCTTTTTGTGAGTTCTCCTGCTCTAGAATTTATTTAGAGCCATTTTTACAGGTATTTGGAGGGGTTTGGAGGAGAGCTTAAGCAAGTCACTGCTTTTACTCTGCCATCTTGGCTCCACCTAGAAGGTTTCATTTCTAAAAGATATAAAGCACAAATCTATAAGAATGTATGTCATTCTCCAATTGATAAATGGACAAAGAACAATGCAGAAATCAAAACAATTTATAATCATTTGAAAAAAATACTCAAAATCATTATTGATTAGAGAAATGTAAATTTAAAGAACCTTGAGATATTATTTTACATCTACCAGATTGGCTAAATGATGGAAGGAAAAAGTGACAAATGTTGGAGAGGATATGGAAAAATTGGAACACTATTTCATTGTTGGTGGACTTATGGATTGTTCCAACCATTTTGGAGAGCAGCCTGGAATTATGCCCAAAGAGTTATTAAACTACCTATAGCCTTTGACCAAGCAATACCAATACTTAGTCTATTTCCAAAGATAATTGGGGGAAAGTTCTAAGATGTTTATAGCAATTCTCATTGTGGTGGCAAAGAATGGGAAATTGCAGGGATGCCCGTCAAATACTGAATGGCTGAACAAATTGTGGTATATGATTGTGACAGAATACTACTGTGCTATAAGAAATGATGAGCTCAATGATTTAAAAAAAATAATATGGAAAGACTTGCATAGAGTAATGGAGAGCAAAATGAGCAAAAGAAGGTTGTACACAGTGACATAAATATTGTTCTAAGAGTGACTTTGAGTGAAAGGTTATCTTAACAATTATTAATAATCAAATGAATTATAAAGGACATATGAAGAAAGATGCTATTTGCATCCAGAGAAAGAACTGATAAATAGAAGTATGTATAAAATAATTTTACACACACACACACACAAACACACACCTATTTTTTTCTAATGGTAGACATCTCTAGGGCAAGGGGAAGAAAGAGAAAAAAGAAATTTACCTGACAATTTTGTTGTATATTTGAAAAAAATAGCAAGTTGTTCATACTAGGTTTGCAGTTGCATGTGCAAACAGTTTTTTTATCCTACTATGTTATAGAGATGCTTGTTTTATTCAATAAATTTAAAATAAAATTCAATTGATAATTCAAATTGAAAAAAAAGTCAGTAACTTGGTAGAGAAGGCACAAAAACTACTGGAAAAAACACCATAAAAAGAGAATAGGCCAAATAGTAAAAGAGGCACAAAAATCTAATGGGGAGAAGAGTACCTTGAAAAGTAAAATTGGCCAAATTGGAAAATGTGTATAAAAGTTCACTGAAGAGAAGAACTCCTTTAAATGCAGAATTGGGGAAATGGCAGGAAACACTTGAACTTATGCTCATCAGAATTGGTTCAAAGAGGGAACACCATAAACAATTGGGTATAGAAATCTAATTTACCCTACATGGAAGTCGACAATGCAGGAGATTTGAGAAAGGAGGGTGCTTATAGTTGGGAGAGGAGATTAAAGGAGGCAGTGGCCAGAAAAAAAAAAAACACTTGGGGGGGCAGGGTGAAAGGACACAGAAAATAGAATAAATAGGGGAAGTAGGATAAAGAAAATACAGTTAGCAATCATAACTGTAAAAAAAAAATTAAGCAAATTTCTCTGATAAAGGCTTCATTTCTCAAATATATAGAGAACTGAACGAAATTTATAATAAGGGCCTTCCCCCAGTTGATAAATCAGAAAATATATGAAAAATCAATTTTCAATTAAGTCATCAATGCTATCTATAGCCATATGAGAAAATGCTCTAAATCACTTTTGGTTGGAAAAATGAAAATTAAAACAACTCTCAGGTGCTACCTTATATCCATTTGATTGGCTAATAGCACAGAAAAGGAAAATGACAAATATTTGAAGGGATATGGGAAAATTGAGACCCTAATGCACTGTTGGTGGAGTTGGGAACTAATTCAACCATTATGTAGGACAATTTAAACTATACCAAAAAGGCTATAAAACCATAAATAACCTTTGACACAGTAATAAATACTGCTACTATATCTACATCACAAAAGAGATTTTTAAAAAAAGACCTACATGTACAAAAATATTTATAGCAGCTCTTTTCTGGTGGTGAAGAATTTGGAAATTGAGGGGATACTCCTCAATTGGTGAATGTGTAAACAAGTTGCATATCATAGTTTTTTTTTTCTTTTATGCTGATAGTTTTCCTAACATTGAACCAGTTCTATATTCCTGGTATAAATCCTACCTGGTTATATTGTATTATCCTTGAACATGATGCTGTGATCTCTTTGCTATTATTTTATTTAAAATTTTTGAATCTATATTCATTAAGGAAACTGGTCTATAATTTTCTTTCTCTGTTTTGGCTCTTCTTGGCTTAGGTATTATCACCATATTTGTATTATAAAAAGAGGTTGATAGGACTCCTTCTTTGCCTATGTCCCTCCCCCCCAAAAAAATAAACATATGTGTAATATTATATATATATATATATATATATATATATATATATATACATATATATATATCACTAGAGGTGATTACAATAATAAGTTGTTATATTTTTTTTAAATGAACAGAAAAAAGAGAAAGAACCCAACTATAGAGAGTTATTACGGGAACAGAGAAGACTAAGATTCATCTTTAAAAGAGGATACTGAAGCAAAAAAAAAGCCTCTTCTACCCCAAAAAATAATATCAAATGGTCATCTGCCCCAAAAGAATTCATAGAGAAACTTAAAAAAGACTTTAAAAATCAAATGAAAGAGATGGAGGAAATTTTTTTTAAATCCAAAGGAAAACAAGAAGATTATGAAAGGAAAGTCAACTAACTGGAAAAGGAGATCCAGAATCTTAAAGAAGAACATGAATCCTTAAAAATTAGAATTTGGCAGTGGGAAGCCAGAAAGTTAGAACAAGAAATAATATATAAAATAGCAGGGAATGTGAAACATATCATAAGAAAAATAACTGCTTTGTAGAACACACTAAGAAAAGAAAACAAGAATAATTGGAATATCTTAAAACTATGATAAAAAAAGAATATTGATACAATAATATAAGAAATAATAAAAGAAAATTCTCCTGAATCTTTAGAACAAGAGGGTAAAGGAGAAACAAGAAAAAAAGTCCACTTATCACCACCTGAAAGAGATCCAACAAGGTAAACATATAGGAATATTATAACAAATTCTGAAATGCCCAGCTCAAGGAGAAAATTTACAAGCAAGGGGGAGATAGGTGGTGCACTGGATAGCACATCGGTCTTAGAGTCAGGAGAACCTGAATTTGAATCTAGCCTCAGACACATAATACTTACTAGCTGTGTGACCCTGGGCAAGTTATGTAACCTCAATTGCCTCAAAAAAATATTACAAGCAACAGCAACAACAACAACAAAATTCAAATATGGTGGAGTCACAATTGGAATAAGAAAAGACCCAGCAGCAATGACACTAAAAGACCACAGGTCTTAGAACACTAGTATTGAAGAGCAAAAGAACTGAGGTTATAGACAAAAATATCATACCTAGCAAAATTAAGCATAATCTTGAATGAAAAAATGACATGTTATGAATTGCCAGACTTTCAGGTTTTTGTTGCATAAAAACAAACAAAAAAAACAAAACAACAACAACAAAAACAAGAACCCTGAATACAATTAAAAAAAAAATTGACATGCAACATCCAAGAGCAATATGAAGTACACATCAAAGACTAATTACAAGGGACTCACTAAGGACAGACCATTTACTTTTTATAAGAATAAATGTTAAATATATATATATATATATATATATATATATATATATATGTATATATAAATACATACATATATATATGTATGTATATGTATATAAATACATACATGTCTAAGATAATTATATAGTTTGAAATAAAGTTTGGAATAGAACTAAGTATGATGAGATTCTAAAAAGTAAAATCATTTAGGAAAAGGTAAAAAAAAGTAATTATTTTGTACAAATGAGGTGTGAGAGGAAGAATTGACACAGATGAATTAGATGAGGTAGGAGAGCTGGTAGTTCTAGAACCCAACTCTCATAGGTAATGGGTTAAAGAGGGAAATATGCACACACAAATATACATATATACACATATGTGTATATACGTGTATGTGTATAGATATAAATATGGATCTCTGGAGAAAATTGAAGGGAGATAGAAAGGAGCATAGCTTTTTCTTGGTGGTACATGGCACCTATACAAAAATTGACCACGTATTAGAGCATAAAACCTCACAATCCAATGCAGAAAGACAAAAACATTAAATGCATTCTTTTCAGATACTGATGCAATAAAAAATTATATGTAATAAAAGGCCATGGAAAGATAGACTAAAATTTAATTGGAAACTAAATAATTTAATCAAAAAGAATTAATGGATCAAACAACAAATCTTAGAAACAATCAATAACTTCATCTCAGAGAATTATGATAATGAGACAATATACTAAAACTTGCAGAATGCAGCAAAGGTGGTTCTTAGGGGAAGTTCTATACCTCTAAATGTGCATATGAATAAAATAGAGAAAGAAGAGATGAATGAATTGCGCATGCAACTAAAAAAAGCTTGAAAAAAGAACAAATTAAAGATCCTCAACTAAATACCAAATTAAAATACTGAAAACCAAAGTAGAGAATAATAAAAATGAAATTAAGAAAACTATAGAACTAATAAATAAATTGAGTTGGTTTTATGAAAAAAAAACCAGATACACTTTTGATTAATTTGACTTAAGAAATAAAGAAAACAAAAGTACCAGCACAAAAATGAAAATGATGAATTCATCACCATTGAAGAGAAAATCAAAACAAAAATTTGAAGCTATTTTGCCCATTTACATGACAATAATTTTAAGTCTTAGTAAAATTGATGAATATTTATAAAAACCTAAATTGCCCAGATTAATGGACTTTTTCTTAACATTATTTCTGAAAAAGAAACTAAATAAGACATTAATGAACTCCCTAAGAAAAAAAATCTCCAAGGTCAAATGGATTTACAAGTGAATTCTATCAAACATTTAAAGAACAATTACTTCCAATACCATATGTATTTTTTTGAAAATAGGCAAAGAACTCACTAGTTAACAAAAACTGCTGGGAAAACTGGAAAATAGTATGGCAGAAACTAGGCATAGACCAACATCTTACACCCTATACCAAGATGAAGTCAAAATGGGTACATGATTTAGATATAAAGGCTTATACTATAAGCAAACTAGGAGAGCAAGGAATAATTTACCTGTGAGATCTATGGAAAAGTGAAGAATTTATGACCAAACAATAGATAGAAAACATTGTGAAATGCAAAATGGATGATTTTGATTACATTAAATTGAAAAGGTTTTGTACAAACAAAGCTAATGCAACCAAGATTAGAAGGGAAACAGAAAGCTGGGAAACAATTTTTACAGCCAGTGTCTCTAATAAGGGCCTCATTTCTAAAATATATTGAGAGTTAAGTCAAATTTATAAGAATACAAATCATTCCCCAATGTATAAATGGTCAAAGGATATGAATAGGCAGTTTTCAGAGGAAGAAATTAAAGTTATCTATAGTCATATGAAAAAATGCTCTAAATCGCTATTGATTAAAAAATGTAAATCAAAACACCTCTGAGATACTATATCACACCTAGCAAGTTGGCTAACATGACAAAATGGGAGCATAATAAATATTGGAGAAGATTTGGGGAAATTGGTACATTAATGCACTGTTGGTAGAGTTGTGAACTGATCCAACCATCTTGGAGAGCATATATCCAAAGGGCTATAAAACTGTGTATATCCTTTGACCCAGCAATACCACTTCTAGGGCTATATTCCAAAGAGATCATAAAAATGGGAAAAGGAATCAAGTGTACAAAAATATTTATAGCAGCTCTTCTTCTGGTAGCAGAGAATTGGAAATTGAGAGGATGTCCTTCAATTAGGGAATGGCTAAACAACATAGAATTGCTGAACATTTTATGAACGTAATGGAATACTATTGTGCTGTAAAAAATGGTGGGCAGGTGGATGCTAGAAAGACTTAGAATGATTTATATGAACTGATGCTAAGTGAAATGAGCAGAACATTGCATACAGTAACAGCCACGTTGTCTGGTAACTGACTTTGATAGATTTAGCTGTTCTCAGGATTGCAAGGATATAAGACTTCTCCAAAAGTCTCATGATAGAAATTACTATCCATATCCAGAGAACTATGGAATATGAATGCAGATGTAAGCATGCTGTTTGATCTCCTTTTGTTGTTTTTTTTTCAGTTTTATTCTTTCTCATGGTTCCTCTCATTGGTTTTAATACCTCTATACTTCATGACTAATGTGAAAATATGCTTAATACGAATATTTAAGTAGAGCTTGTATCAGATTGCATACTTTCTTGGGGAGGGGAAGAAAGAGGAGGGGGAGAAAATTTAAAACTCAAAATTTTATTGAATTGAATGTTGAATACTAACAATATTTTTATTTTGAAAAAGGGGTGATTCAATAATTGGAAAAAAGAGGCAGAAATGGAATATCTGTTAAGCATGGGGTGAATATAGAACTGAGCAGGTAAGTGACAGAACTATTAAAAATCAAAGGGGATAAAGTTCACAGAGAGCAGTTGGTGTCATAGGTTAAGGTCATCAAAGACCAGAGGGTGAAGTAAAAGATAGGTAGAGACAACAGGTGAGGTAGGAAGTTCTTTTCCAAAATCTTAACATGTCTTCTTCCTCTGTCCTTTGAACAAATTGTCACCTATGAGTGAAATACAGTCCTTCATCTTTGATTCCCAGAATCCTCATCTCCTTTTAACATTCAACTCAGAGGCCACTTAATAAAAAAAAATACTTTCTCTAATCTCTTTAATTTCCTTTAGAGCATGAACTATTTTATATGCTGAACCTCAAATTCCCCAGGCTTATTTCTTAATTTCTACCCTCTCTCTGAGGATTTCTTATTGTTAGAGCATACTCACCTGTTCATCCCAGGCTTAGTACTAATGCAACAGATGGAAACATATTATTTGCTCTCCTTTTCTTTTGCTGTTTTGTTTTGTTTCTTCTTTCTTGTGGTTCCTCCCATTAATTCTAATTCTTCATATCATGAGTAATATGAAAATATTTTTAATAAGAATGTATAAGTGGAGCCAATATCAGACTGTACATTTTGGGGAGAGGGCAGGGTGTTTGGGGGAGAAAAGTCAAAACTCTAAATTTTATGAAAGTGAATGTTGAAAAATGAAAATAAATTAATTATTAAATAAAAATATATAAAGCTAAGGGGCTTTGAAGGGGATAAGGAAGGGATTTTTGAAGAGGATAAGGGTGCGATTCTGAGACAGACCCTATTCACATCAGTTCTGGGTTAAAGAGAGAACAATATATACTTTTAGAATGGAATAAAGTCTTCCAAATTTATAAAGAAATAAGAGGGTTAACGAAAGGCATGTGGATATAGAAGAGTGTTGGATGGGAAGATAAGGGAGGGATTTTGGAGGGGGTAATTTAAGTAATAGGAGGGCAAGGTGGTGGGGAGAATTAGAATAGAAGAGTCAAGACTTATAGGAAATAAGAGATACACACAAATATAAAATAAAGATCAGGAATAGAATTTATTAGGACAAAAAAAGCAAGGGTAGTAATCATGATCTCAGACAAAGTTAAATCAAAAGAGAAAAATAGGGTAATTACACTTTATGTCAGCCATGCTAATCAATATTGTTTTAGACTATTTAAAATAACTACACAATATAAGATTAGAATATTGTTGTGGTACAGGAAATGGATTGGTGGACTTAGAAAAATATAGAAAGACTTGGACTTATGAAGGAAGATGTTATCCACCAACAGAGAAACAGAAGACAAAGAAGTATAGTAATGCCTTCCATAATTCCATATGAAAGTATATATTTGGAGAGAGAGAGAGAGAGAGAGAGAGAGAGAGAGAGAGAGAGAGAGAGAGAGAGAGAGAGAGAGAGAGAGAGAGAGCAGTGTCAGTTGGGAAGTCACAACACCCAGCTTAATATTAGGCCAAACTAAAATTACTTAAATTCTGTCACGTAGAAATGTTACAGGCTTACATCTTTCTGGACACATTCCATTTCTTTCAAGGGATGTTTGTAAAGCATGAATTTTTAGTGTAGACTTTGAGACAACTTTCATGGATGTAAAATTAACAAAGAATGACTGCTGTCAAAAAATAAGATGACACAGAGAGCCCAGATGCCCAGGCAGAATGCAAAACAGGAAGAGGTTCACCCTAGTTCTTTTAATATTAGCCCAACTTGACAACCAGCATGCATTTATCCCACATTAGGTTTTTATACTGAATAATCCATATGTAAGTGACTTGTTTAGTTAACGCTCATGCTATAATGAAAACCGCAAATTAAGCTGTATGAGGAAGTATTTAGCAGGGGAAAGAAACACAGAAGTTAACAGTGCTGAGGGAACTGAGAAGACCTGTTAAGCATTGCATTTATAAGCAAAGATACAGTGAAAAGTTTTTATTCAGATTTCTCATCTCCTTCTTCCATGTCTTTCAAGATGAGGACTTCCAAAAAACCTTTTCCTTTGCTCTCCCTCTGTATCAGCTCACTAACTTCTCTAAAGCAGTGAGGTCAAATACAGATAAAATTCTAACTAGTTACCAAAATCTTCTCTTTCTATCACCTTGATCAATGGTTTGAGTTTTTCTTTTAGCTTTTTCACCCTCCCTCACAGTTTGGATGAATCAAACATCATGTGGGCCTGCTCAATCTTCATGTTGTCCTTCAACAGTTCTATTACTTCCAAGACCTGCTGTTTTGTACTCTTGTTGGGTTTGACAGAATAGTGTATATCCTTCAATGGTCTTTCAATGAGGATGACAGTGTATGGTGTCTTTGTTTCAGTATTTACACATTTATCTGCTACAATTGTTGCAATATCCCTAAAAATCTGCTCCAGTTGTGTGTAGTTCTTTATCTGACACCTGTACTTCTTTTGTTAAAATATGCTTACAGATTTCTGTCTGGTCATCAGTTCCAAAAACACTGATAAGATATTAATTTTTATCAATCTGACCTTTAGAAACATTTGCATACATAGATTCCATCTACAAAACTTCATTGAGATCTTTTTCCATGCTGTGGCAGTCCACAACCTTGTTCTTATAGCAAGCGATCTCAAAGAGCACTCCCCATTTCCCACAAACCCCTCCCCCACCTGCACTTCAGGGGCGCCACAGCCACATTCCTCAGGCAGATCTGGTTGGTGGGCATGAAAATTGACATTGTGGCAGCCAGAGACCCTTGAGCCCAGAGCAGACTCTCCCAGGGAGGGCTCAAAGTTGAAGCCTTTGCCATTCTCACAACAACCCAATCTTCTTTAATCTTAAAGGTTAAAGAAAGAAAGAAAGAAAGAAAGAAAGAAGAAAGAAGAAAGAAAGAAAGAAAGAAAGAAAGAAAGAAAAGAAAGAAAAGAAGGAAGGAAAAGGAAGGAAGGAAGGAGGAAGGAAGGAGGAAGGAAAGGAGAGGAAGGAAGGAAGGAAGGAAGGAAAGAAAGAAGAAAGAAAGAAAGAAAGAAAGAAAGAAAGAAAGAAAGAAAGAAAGAAAGAAAGAAAGAAAGAAAGAAAGAAAGAAGCTGGAAGAGTAGTAAACTATAACTTTCCTCTCTCCTCCCCTTAGTCATAGGCATATTTACAACATTCTAAAAGTATAAAATAGGGAGCAAAGGTTGGAAATCATCAAGACAATCAGTATTCCTATATCCCCACATCATATCTCTTGCTCCCCAACTCTTTTTCTGTTGTCCCAACTGGACTTCTGCTACTTTTCTTTCCCATGGCCGGTTTCCAACTTTCCATATCTCTCTCATAATTTTGTCATTTTGGGGGATGTTTTGCCTATTCTCTTCTCATTAGATGTTCAATGACTGTAGTCACTGACTGTGCCTTAGGGATGTGTGTGTGTGTATGAGAGAGAGAGAGAGAGAGAGAGAGAGAGAGAGAGAGAGAGAGAGAGAGAGAGAGAGAGAGAGAGAAAGAGAATTCTGATTTTCAAGTAAGCTGTCCCATTCACAAATGAAAATAAAATCAATTATTAGATAATGCATCCTCATTTTTGATTGGGAAAATATTGAAATATGGTCATTACACTTGCACTAATACAATTATTTTGGCAGGTTTGGGAAAGATATATTGAAAAACAAAGTGACTAAAACAACCTGATTGTGATGCAAGGTGTTTTAGCACCTCCTGAGGGCTACCTCCACCCAGATTGGGTCTTAAGGGAGTAACTGCTTTGTATATGTACTCTAAAAACTATAGATCATGAAACTTCCATTGAGGTGTTTACTGTTACTCTGGACAGCCAAAAGTTAAATTTAGCTTAAAGGAAAGGGAACTATTGTAATTGCATAGCATGAAGAATAGTTAAAAATTAAATCATCTGAGGCACAATCTTCCACAAATATAATCCTAAAAACATACCAGAACTGGTAAGAAGAATGAGATTATACTTGGAGCAAGTACTCAGGGAACACATAGGGCAAAAGAAATTTACCCTTTTTTTGTCACAGGGTCCCATACCATAGCTATGTGGCATAATGGATAGAGTACCAGGCCTGGAGTCAAGAAGACTCATCTTCTTGAGTTCAAATCTGGCCTCAAACACTTACTAGTTGTGTGATCCTGGGTAACTTACTTAATCCTGTTTGCCTCAGTTTCCTCATCTGTAAAATGAGCTGGAGAGGGAAATGGCAAACCACTCCAGTACCTTTGCCAAGAAAATTCTAAATGTGGTCACTAAGAGTCAGACACAACCAAAAACGACTGAACAGCAGCACATACAACAAAAATAGTTCATGCTCTCAGGGAAGTTACAGTCTAATGGAAGTGATGGAATGCAAACAACTATGTGCAACCAAGATACATATAGGATAAAATACCAGAAGTTGTACTCTAGGAGGACTATAAACACAGACAGACATGGTTCTTTGGGACTCTTACTGCCTCTGGCTTTCTAAGAGCATCTACTTCACATTGGAGAAAGACATTGAAGAAGCATCTATGTGGGAGTTGGAAGAGAGGTACCATGATTGCTCAGGTGAGAAGAGGACATAAGGCATTTTGGAAAGTTATTTTGGAAGAACTACTTCAAAACCTTTTATTGAAATTGTACTAGGGAGTATAAAGGCTGTGTCATATAAGATCAACAGCATTTGGATTCAGCTTGTAGGGAGCTGGTATAACTTAAGCTTCTTACTCTACGTTGCTTCTCATAAGGAAGAGGAATTTCATATTACATACATATAACATATATTACATATATTACTGTACAAAACATGTTGCATTTTACTAATATATAATGTATATTACTATATAATACAAATTTATATTATATATGTATATATGTATACATATAAATATATATACACATACACATAACTATAGACGCCTAAACACCCATGCATGAACAGACACACCCACAAAAAAGTCTATAGATGCCATTCAAAGGAAATGATTTTGTTCCAAATTACATCAAAATAGGATCCTGTCTAAATTAGTTGATTGAATATCTAAAAAGGTAATTTTGTGCCATTAGATATAAGCTAAATATCCTCTCCTTCCTTTGATTTATGTTTATTATGAAGGATCCAAATATTTAGCTCACTTGGAGAGCTGTTTTTTTCTAGAGCCCTGAAGCAGATCAGACTTCATGAGAGGATCTTCTTTGTTATTATTACAGAAATATACAATCACTTCCCATTGCCTATTGAAGGGTAACAGTCAATATCTCAGGCAAGATTACTGAAGACTGAGATTAAGAACCATGTTGTCTATTGTTAATAAGTCAGAAAATGCACAGACATTTAAGGCATTCCCTTATTTATTTATTCTTTGTCATATCCCTCCCCCAACTCAATTAACTCCAATGGCTTCCTCTTGCCTCCAGGAGAATATACAAAATGCTCTATTGGGCATTCAAAGCTCTTTATAAACTGAGCTCCTTCCTACCTTTCCAGCCTTCTTATATTTTGCTTCCAGACACTTACTCTTCAGTCTGGTGACACTTGCCTCCTGATGACTGCACAAATGAGGCACTTTTTTTTATACCTAACATTATTATTTGTCCAGTTACTTAAAAATAGTTTTCAAAAGTCACTTTTATAAAATTTTGAGTTCCAAATTTTTCTTTCTCCCTTTCTCCTCTCCCCCCTGCCCAATACAGCAAGCAATCTGATATAAGTCATGTATGTACAAGAATGTGAAACATATTTCCACATTAGTCATATTGTGAAAGAAGAATCAGAACAAAAGGGAAAACCACAAGGAAGAAAAAAAATGAATATAATATCCTTTGATCTGCATTCAGACTCCATAGTTCTTTCTCTGGACATGGATAACATTTTCCATCATGAGTCTTTTGGAATTGTCTTGAATTGCATTGCTGAGAAGGGCTAAGTCTATCATAATTGATCATTATGCAGTGTTGCTGTTACAGTGTACAATGTTCTCCTGGTTCTTAGTTCACTTCACTAAACATCAGTTCATATAAGTCTTTTCAAGTTTTTTTTTTTTTCTGAAATGTGCCTTCTCATAATTTCTTATAGAACAATAGTATTCCATTACGTTCATATACCACAACTTGTTCAGTCATTCCACAATTGATGGCCATCCCCTCAATTTCCAATTCTTCGCCACCACATGAAGAGCTGCTATAAATATTTTTCTAATTGTGGGCTCTTTTCCCTTTTTTATGAGCTCTTTGGGATGCAGACCTATTAGTGGTATTGCTGGGTCAAGGGGTATGAACATCTTTATAGCCCTTTGGCCATAGTTTCAAATTGTTTTCCCGAATGGTTGGATCACTTCACAGTTCCACCAACAGTGCATTATTGTTCCAATTTTCCTACATCTCCAACATTTATCATTTTCTTTTTCTGCCATTTTAACTAATCTGATAGATGTAAGGTGGTACCTTAGAGTTGTTTTAATTTTCAATGCTCTAATCAATAGTGATTTAGAGCATTTTTTTTCTTTGTGATTATAGATAGCATTTATTTCTTCAGCTGGAAACTGCCTGTTCACATCCTCTGACCATTTTATGCTTTGGGGAATGACTTGTAGTCTTGTAAATTTGACTCTGTTCTCTATTATATTTGAGAAATGAGGATTTTATCAGAAACACTGACTGAAAAATTGTTTCCCAGTTTTTTGCTTTCCTTCTAATCTTGATTGCATTGCTTTTATTTATGCAAAAATTTTTTCAATCTGATGTAATAAATATTATTCATTTTGCATTTCATAATGTTCTCTGTCTCTTGGTTGGTCATAAATTTTTCCCTTCCTCACAGATCTGACATGTAAACTATTCTTTGCTCTCCTAATTTGTTTATGGTATCACACTTCACATCTAAACCATGTACCTATTTTTACCTTATCTTGGTATAAGGTGTGACGTGTTGATCTATTCCTAGTTTCTGCTATACAATTTTCCAGGTTTCCCAGATTTTTTTTTTGTCAAATGTTAAATTCTTATCCCAGAAGCTGGAGTCTTTGGGATTATAAAACAATATATTACTATAGTCATTGACTACTGGGTCTTGTGTATCTAACCCTATTCAACTGATCTACCACTCTATTTCTTAGCCAGTACTGAATAGCTTTGATGGTTGCCACTTTACAATATAGTTTTAGATCTCATATGGCTAAGCAACTTTCCTTTGCATTTTTCTTCATTAATCCCCTTGTCGTTCTGGACCTTTTGATGAACAAGGAACCATTTCTCACTGCTAGGCATTCTCTCTTGCTGGACCCTGAAATGCTCTCCTTTCTCTACTCCTAAAGCTGACCTTCCTGGCTTCCTTTAACTTCAAATTAAAATCCCATCTTTTACAGGAAGCCTTCCCAATTCTTCTTAATTCTAGTGTGTTCCCACTGTTTATTGTTTCTTATTTATCCTGTATATAGTTTGCTTTGCATATATTTGTTTCCATGTTTTCTCCCCTCTTAGATTGTAAAATACTGGGGAGCAGGAACTATTTTTTCCCTCTTTTTGTATGCCCAGCACGTGGCATAGAATCTGGCAGATAACAGATAATAAAAGTTTATCAAAGTAATGAAGACCCCAGGTTTTTTTTCCATTTGTTTGTTTCATTTGTAATACAAATAAAACATTATTCAGAGTACAACACTTAGAGCTGTGCAACAATGGAAAGAGCTTCTTCAAGAACCAGTGAACTCCCTGTCATTTTCTTTTTTTTTTCAGCCAAATACAAGGTTTATTAAAGATCCACCATCTTAGCCAGACTCTTAAGGAATCTGAGAGTTTGTGAGGTATTGGGTAGATTCTAATAATCTGAGCAGTGGCTAGATTTTAAGAAATTAAGCCTCCCTGTCATTTTCTAAGCAGACAATTAAGGATAATATCCAGAATATATAGGATAAGGTATGGAGCCATCTAGCAAGTGCCATAAATTGATTTCAAATTGAGAAGTGAGAATTCATAAGACAGAATTTCAGAGTTGGAATTTAGTCCAACATTCACATTTTACAGATGAAAAAAAACTGATATAACAAGAGGCACAGTAATTCACTCATTTTGCTCTCTGTGACTTCATATTTCAACATCTATTAGAATCAAAGGGGTCAGTGTGGTGTGACAGAAAGAACCTTGGATTTGGGATTGGAACAGTAGCCTTGTACTTCTCCATCCCACTTATTTGCCAGAAGCTGACATCTTTGATTTTGAGAAAGGGTGAAATATGAAACCATAGAAGCAGTTATATTTGGAAATAGATATGGGTTAAGATGTACCCTAACAAATAAGAACCCAGATAGTAAACAGAATAAGTCCAGGTAGTGAGGATAAAATAATAAAATATGTTGTCTGGTTTTTTTTAGAAAGGAAACATTAACACCACATTATCCTTGGCACACATATTTTGTGAATTGTAATTTTTTTTCCAGGAAGTGTGAGAATTGTTATTTGTCTAGGCGCTCTCTCCTATATCATCATGCCATTTGTGATCAAGGGCAGGCAGCTGCAAGACAGCAGGCCAGGATTATAGGGAGAGTCTGTGATCACGTGTGACAGTGAAGTTAACTAACCAACAAGGAGATCAAACTCATGACCCTGGCCTCACTAGAATCTTACACAAGCCAACTGAGATAATAAGCAATGTAGAGTGAGGCTAGCAATATTTTACATGTATGTAACAATTTTTATCTAAGCCCTAAAACCATCTTATAATTCTCTGTTTCACTAATCCCTTACAGCCAACATAGAAAAAAAAAATATTTACTTAAACATGATCAAATGAATGCCTCATCAACAATAGGTGGAATTTAATAACACACTTCAGTCTTTCTTCTATGAAGAAAAATAAATAATTTCTTTGAATTATAAACTTAACCAATTCAGATGGAAAATAGGAATTTTAAGAGATTAAAAAAGCATTCTTTGATTCACATTAATAAAAAGCCATAAAAATGTAGTTAGATTCTTCTGAACATAATCCCCATGAATCACTTGGCTAATTGGTCAAAACAAAACAAAACAAACAAAAAAACACATATATTCCAAGAATATTTTACTGCAAAGCAAGTCAAAAACATGAAACTATATAACAATGACAGCAGCACTTGAGGAATTAGGCATCATGACTACCAGTGTCCTTCCTCTATGCATAATTTTGGTAACCTTGGGCAAGTGATTTCAACTCTCTGACATTCTGTTCTTTCATCTTCAAAATCAGGGGGTTGGATATAACATCTCTTCCATCTGAAATGTTTATGTATCATTAGCTAGGTTCTTAAATGATAGAACCCCAGATCTGGAGTCAGGAAGACCTCAGATTCTTATTAGATTCTTACTTACCTAGAACAAGTCACTTAACCTCTATTTGCCTTAGTTCACTCATTTGTAAAATGATGTAAAAGCACCTACCTCTCAGAATTGTTGTAACAATCAAATGGCATAATGATTGTAAAGTCTTACTACAATGCCTGGCATATAGAATGAACTATATAAATGTTGACTGTTATTTTTACATTTATCATTCTTCTCCTCCTCTTTACAACTTCATATGTAAAAAAAAGTTTTTCTTGAAATAACCCTGTGATACAGGAATTGTAACTTTATGTTCTCTGGTTTGACAGATGAGAAACCTGAGGCTCAGGGATGTAAAATGATTTGCCCTTAGATGGACTCACATAACGAATAAGTATAAATAGAAGGGTTCAAATCCGGGACTTCTGATGCAAAGTGCATTGCTTTTTTTCACTTTTCCACCTCTTCTTTCTAATATGTGTTTTCTTCCAACCCCTGGTTATATGGGGAAACAAAAGTATTTCCTTGCTTCAGGGTAATTTTTTTTCAAGTTAGCCCCTTTCTTACTTCCCTGCTGCACTTGAAAGGCAAACTCAAGTCCTCCATTTCTCTTGATGGATTGAACTTCCCATGAGTCAGTAATGGAAGCCAAAGGCAATATCCACAGAATGAAAGCTTCTGGACTCTCAGGAGACCCTTATAGAAGGAATATTTTCAAAGAAACCAAAAGTAACTTAATCAAAGCTCCCTACCATCATCACTTCAGGCAATTCTCCTTGTTACTAGCTTGAACATATTATTACAACAAAAATGAGTGAAGAGTTGGACAGGCCAAGAAAATATTCAGGTCTCAGGCTCCCAGATCTTGTCCTCAGTCACTTGTGCTTATATAGGGAGCTCACTCCAGGCAAAATGGAGTCTTCTGTGAAGTTTGTCTTTCTTGAACTTGTCTGTCCTAGTAATCTAATGCCATTATAAGGAATCTAGTATCCTTAGGGGCCTTGGTTGCTTCAGTTCCTCTCCCTCTAGTACTAGCATCAGCAAGATCTTTCTGTTCTTTTTATTCATTTTCCTAAGGGTCCCACTCTGTCGTATAGGCTACTAGATGAATTGGAGTCTCCTTATGTATTAACAGCTAAGGGTTGACTTTGTTAGCAATACGAAGAAAAAGTATAGAAGGAAAGAGCCCTAGCTCCATAGTAAGAAAACCTATGTTCCAATCCCACCTCTAATACAATGGGCATTATCATATGGGGTGAATTATTTAAGCTTTTTGATTTTGGTTTCATCATCTGTAAACTGAGACATTTGGAACAAATGGCCTTATAACTTAACATTATGATCCTTTCAAAGAATAGGTTACCTTTAAAATTATTGATGATTAATGTTGTTCTAAGGATAATTAGGCATGATTCTAACTAGGGAAATTCTGTGTGCCTGGGAATTCAATTGGGTGGTGGCAGGTGGTAATAGAACAAATAGAACAAAAATAGAACAAAAGCCTTTCCCCATGCAAACCATTTAACAAATTTCTGACTCTGTCCATGTTTCTAGCTGGTCCTGATTATGGAAATAGGGTAAGATTTTATAAAACCCAAATACCTATTCCTTCTCCACCATTCATTTCTTTAAAAAAAGAAAAGGTCTACTTCCATGCTGCCCAACTCCAAAGTCATTTAGGGGATAAATATACAGGGAAATCATTCTTTACTAGCTACTGAAATATATTATTACTTGGGAATCAAGGGAGACACAATTTGAAAGGATTACTGAATAGTAAAACTAAATTAACATAAATGCAGAAAGTAGCATAAAACAAGCAATAATTTGTGGGTCTTATCACAAAGATAACCTCTTAAAACCATCAAAGTTGTTACTTTGGATAATTTTCCTGTCTTATTTCACTATTCAGTCCCTTGCATGACCCTTTCCCCCCCCCCCCATTCTGTGCTAGATAATGATTTTATTTTGGTACAATGACACATTGTTAAGAATTAGAGCTATGCAAAAGTGTAATAGGATACTTGGGAGGCAGCAAGCTCCTCATCACTAAAGATCTTCAAACAGAGGGTGGAGAGAAATTCATTTTATTAGAGTGGTCTGGAAAACAGATAATACATTTAGAAGGGATCACAGAATCCACTGAATACAACTCCTTCATTTGCAGGTCAGGAAATTGAGACAAAGATTGATTGTGATTACCCAGAATCATACATCTAGTTAGAATCTGAGGTAGGATTTGAACATAAGTATTTCTGACTCTAAACCCATTTCCTTATTAATAAATATGATGTATAAGATCCTTTTGAACACTATTTCTGTGATTCTTACATGAATCCCCTTACCTAAGATAATAGCCTGCTTTCTTTGTCCCTTCCTTTGCATCAACTTGATGTGGAATATTTTATTTTCAAAGACCAACTCAAATACCATCACTTCCATGAAGTTTTCCACAAATATTCCAGTCCTCAGCAATTTTTTTTCTATAAAATCCTCCAACATTTGAAATCTACATTGCGTAATTTAACATTTAAATGCAAATTATTTTCCCCCCACCATTATATTCCATGTCTTTCCAATTTTGTGGTTTCTAGGTCATGAGCCTTGTATTTCATTTCGGTATTCTGTGTGAAACACAATGTTATCCACATAATAGGAGGTCAATGAATTATTTGTAGTGTTTTGATCCAAAATATGTGTTGAATTGTTTGCAAGAGGTACAGGGACAAGTAACATGGCATAGAACAAAGAGCATTACACATTGTGTCAGAGATTTAAATCTTAGTTTAGGCTCTTCCATTAATTATTGTGTGACACTAAGCAAGTAACTTTTCTTTTTTGGACTCATATAAAATGAGTGTTGGGTGGGTGGATGATATAATTACTAAAATCTTTTCCAGATTTAACATCCTATGCATTTATGACTTGGAAGAAAGCATTATTCATATTTCTGATGTCAGATACAAAGGTAAGTGACAGACTTTCCAAATCCTTGTTTACCATTAGAGCTAAGCCACACAAATTTATCAGAATTTCAAAATCTCTTCACTGATACAATTATCTTCCCTAATCATTTTGCCTATATGTATGATGCAAGCATGATTGATGTCATGTTTTCTACATATTATGCCATCCAGTAAGGGTTTAATTAGCTTATTTTTCTCAATTACTTATTCAGCATTTCCTAGTCTTCTAATTATTGTGAAAGATTAATAATGAGGATGATGAGGATAACAATGATGATGATGATGATGATGATGCCTTTGAAATGCAAAGCTATCATCTTTGCAATGGATGTTTAAGGCAATTTTAAAGCAGATGAACATCAGCCAGGGTGACATACAGTACACACTTTGTATGCTAGGAAATCATTAAGTATTGTTAAGAGTCTAGCAGGAACTTTAAAATGATAGAAAATTACATTCTGCTGATACCAATGAAGGTTAGCATCCAAGCCAGTGTGATGACTGCTAATTTTAATCTAAGAAATAGATAGGTTGGCATAGAGTTGTAAATTAGCCTTACTAAAAACTGGTATAGGAAGTTCTGCTTCTGGGAGCCAAGGTGGCAGAGTAAGAAGTAAGTAACTCTTATCATCCTTATTAACCTCTGAAATCTCAGAAAATATCACCCCATGAATAACCCTGTAACAGCTGAACCAGAAGAAAGATAGGGTGCAGCAGTCCAGTAGCCAAGGTAGCTTGAGGGAATAACAGGAAAGGCCCCTCTTGCCCTGGGGGAAGGGGAGCAGTACAGAATGGGAGAAGGTCCAGCAAGCTAGTGGAAAGCTCCACCTCAGCATAACAGGGGAAGATCCTGAACCTCAGGCGGTGGAGCAGGCAAACACCAACACCAAGACCACCATGTGCCTCAGTATGGGCAAGTTAACCAGTGGAAACTGGCTCGGAAAACCACCATGTGCGTCCATGGTCTACAGTAGCCAAGTCTCACAGTACCTCAGCAAAACTCTAGGAAGCACTCCAAGGGGGGGGGAAGCCCCAGGTGGTGAAACATCCTATATCAGCAAAACACCCATCTGAAAGGAGCCAAAGAAAGTAAAAGGAAGGAAAGGCCCAGATGAGCAGGCAACCTCCAGGGGCCAGACAACTCTAGGTTGCTGATTCCAGCCCAACACCAGGTAGGCTGCCAGAACCCTGCAGCCTCCAACTTCTAGCAGCAGAGGCCACAGCACACAAAGCCAGTGACCAGGCTCCAAGCTCCCAACACAAGAAGCTTTGATCACCACCATCTGCTCCCCAACAGGAGAGCTCAAACTTTTGAAAGACCAGGAAATAAGTAAAGAGCATGAACAAAAAAAGAAACACACCATAGATTTTTATTATGGGAACACTGAAGATCAAGACAGAAATTCTGAAAAGGACAACATTATCAAGAAACCCACATCTGGAACCTCAAAGTGGAATATGAACTTTTCTGAAGCCCAAAAAGCCATTTTGGAAGAGCTCAAGAAGGACTTTAAAAGTCAAATAAGTCAGGTAGAAGAAAAATTGTGAAAAGAAACGAAAGGTGTGATACAGAGAATCGATAGCATGGAAAAGGAATGACAAAAATTAACTAAAAAAAACTCCTTAAAAAGCATAATTGTACAAATAGCAAAGGAGACACAAAAACTCAGAGGAGAATTCCTTAAAAAAGAAAATGGCCCACATAGAAAAGGAGGTACAGAATGTAGCAGAAGAAAACAACTCAAAATTTAGAATTGGGTGGCTTCCACTTCTGGAAGCCAAGATGGCAGAGTAAGAAGTAAGTTGCTCCCCCCCTTAACCTCTGAAAGCCCAGAAAATATGCCCCAGGAAAAACCCTGGGACACCTTAACCAGAAGAAAGTTGGGGTGCAGCAGTACAGTAGCCCAGGTAGCTTGAGGGATTAGTGGGAAAGTCCATTCTTGCCCTGGGGGAAGGGGAGCAGTACAGAATAGGAGGCATCCCAGCAAGCTAGCAGAAAGCCCTCTTCAGCATCCAAGGAGGAGATCCTGAAACCCAGGTGGTGGAGCAGGCAAACACTAACACCCAGACAGCTCAGTCCTGAGGGCAGGGTTGGGGAACCAGTGGAAACCCATTCAGAAAACCACCAGGTGCCTAGACATTTTACAGCAGTCTCCCAGTGCCTCAGGAAAACTCTTTGAAGTGCTCTAAGGGGCCCCAGGAAGGTAAACATCCTGCAACATCCATTTGAAAGGATCTGAAGAAAGCAAAAAGAAAGGAAAAGCAGGCAATCTCCAGGAAATGATAAAGGAAAACTGCCCTGAGGTCATAGAAGGAGAGGCTAAAATAGCCATAGAAAGAATTCACTGATCACCTCCTGAAAGAGATCCCAAATTGGAAATGCCAAGGAATATAATAGCCAAAATTAGCAGGTGAAAGAGAAAAATACTGCAAACAGCCATAAAGAAACAATTTAAATATCATAGAACCACAGTCAGGATCACACAGGACCTTGCAGCTTCTACATTAAAAGATTATGGGACATGGAATATTATATTCCATGAGGCAAACGAGCTTGGATTACAACCAAGGACCATCTACCCAGCGAAAATGAGCATGATTTTTAGGGGAAGAGATGGATATTCTGTGAAATAGGGGACTTCCAAACCTTCCTGATAAAAAGACCAGAGCTCAACAGAAAATGTGTTGTTCAAATACAACACTCAAGAGAGACACAAAAAAGGTAAACAGTACAGAAAGATACAATATGTTGTTAATAAGGGCAAACTGCTTACATCCTTACAAGGGAAGACGACTTTGTAACTCTTGAGGACTGTATTGTTATTACACCATGTTAAAAGATTATAGATAAAGGAGGTGGATGTAAATTCACTTTGATGTAATGACAAAAAAAAATCCAATCAAGTGGGTTAAATGGATCCAAGTAAGTGAATTAATCTGATCCAAGAGAAAAGAAAAGGAGGAGGCAGACCAGGGTAAATTACATTACAGAAAAAGGTACAAAAACCTATTGCAGTAGAGGCAAAGAAGGGAGGGAGATGAGCATTGTTTGAACCTTACTCTCATGAGATTTGGCTCAAGAAGGGAATAACATAATCAGTGAGATATAGAAATCTAACTTGCCCTATAGGCAGTAGGAAGGAAAAGGGGAAAGAAAAGGGAGGGGGGATAGAAGGGAGGGAAGAAGTAGTAAGGGTAAAGGTGAAGAAAAGGTAAGGGGCTAATAGAAGGGAGGCAGGACTGAGGGATGCTGTGGTCAAAAGCAAAATACTAGTGAGGAGGAAAAAGGAGAAAGGAGAAAGAAAAGCAGAAATGAAGAGGAAGCGGAAAGTATGGAGAGAAGGACACAGAGAGTAATCATGACTGTGAATGTGAATGAGATGAACTCTCCCATAAAACAGAAGCAGATAGCAGAATGGATTAAAAAACATAATCCTACAATATTTTGTTCACAGGCCACACATTTGAAAAAGAGCAACACACATAGGGTAAAGATAAGAGGCTGGAGCAGAATGTGTTATGCTCCAGCTGAAGTAAAAAAAGCAGGGGTAGCAATCCTGATCTCAGACAAAGCAAAAGCAAAAATAGATCTTACCAAAAGAGATAAGGAAGGAAAATAAGTTCTGCCAAAAGACACCATAGACAATAAAGTAATATTGTTACTGAATATATATATGCACCAAATGGTATGGCATCCAAATTCTTAGAGAAGCTCAGGGAGTTGCAGGAAGAAATAGACAGCAAAACTATACTAGTGGGGACCTCAACTTCCCTCTCTCTGAATTGGGTAAGTCCAACTACAAAATAAACAAGAAAGAAGTTAAGGAGGAAAATAAAATATTATAAAAGTTAGGTATGACAGTTCTCTGGAGAAAATTGTATGGGTATAGAAAGAAATATACCATCTACCTAAAGCCTTCAGCAAGCATCATATGTAATGTGGACAAGGTAGAAGCATTTCCAATAAGATCAGGGGTGAAACAAGGATGTCCATTATCACCACTGTTGTTCAATATCATACTGGAAATGTTAGCTTTAGCAATAAGAGAAGAAAAATAAATTGAAGGTATTAGAATAAGCAAAGAAGAAACAAAATTATGATTCTTTGTAGATGATATGATGATATACTTAGAGAATCTTACAGAATCAAGTGAAAAACTACTTGGAATAGTAAACAACTTTAGCAATGTTGCAGGCTATGAAATAAACCCGGATAAAACATCATCATTTCTATATATTACCAACAAAGCCCAACAGGAAGAGATAGAAACAGAAATTCCATTTAAAGTTACTGTAGACTTTATAAAATATTTAGGAGTCTACCTACCAAAACCAACCTAGGAGCTATATAAACACAATTACAGAACACTTTTCATGCAAATAAAATCAGATCCAAAAAAATTAGAAAAATATCAGTTGCTCGTGGGTAGGCCAAGCTAATATAATAAAAATGGCAATTCTACCTAAGCTAATTTACTTATTCAGTGCCATATGAATCAAACTACCAAAAAATTATTTTACAGAGTTAGAAAAAATAATAACAAGATTCATTTGGAAGAACAAAAGGCCCAAAATATCAAGGGAACTAAAGAAAAAGAAATACCAGGGAAGGTGGCTTAGCCATTCCACATGTTAAATTGTATCATAAAGAAGCAATAATCAAAACTGCTTGGTACTGGCTAAGAAATAGAATGGTGGATCAGTGAATAGTTTAAGTATCCAAGACACAGTAGTCAATGAATATAATAATGTATTATTTGATAAACCCAAAGACCCCTTCTTCTGGGATAAGAATTCACTCTTTGACAAAAACTGCTGGGAAAACTGGAAAACAGTAGGTAGAAACTAGGTATAGATCAAAATCTCACACCAAATACCAAAATGAAATGAAAAAGAATTCATGATTTAGATACAAAGGCTGATACTTTAAGCAAACTGGGAGAGCAAGCAATAGTTTACCTCTCAGATTTGTGTGAAACAGAAGAATTTATGACCAAACAGGAGATAGAGAAAATTACAAAGTGCAAAAAGGATAACTCTAATTGCACTAAATTGAAAAGTTTTTGCACAAACAAGGCTAATGCAACCAAGATTAGAAGGAAAATAGAAAATTGGGAAAGGATTTTTACAACCAGTCTCACTGAAAAGCAGAACCAGTAGAATGTTTTACCCAAGAACAACCACATTGTGCTATGACTAATATTGATAGACTTCACCCTCCTCAGCAATTCAAGGATCTGAGACATCTCCAAAGGTCTCATGATGGAAAATTCTATCCACATCAAAAGAAAGAACTATGTAGTTTGAATGCAGATTGAAACGGACAATTTGCTATTTTTTTCTTCTGTTTTGTTTTCTTTCCTCTTTGTTGTGTTTCCTCCTATGAGTTCTAATTCTTCCTTACAACATCACTAATGTGAAATTATGTTTAATAGCAATGTATATGTATAGCCTATATCAGATTTCATACCATCTTGGGGAGTGAGGGGGAGAAAAATTTAAAACTCAAAAGCTTATGGAAGTGATTGTTGATAAATCAAAATAAATTAGTAAAAAAATCAAAACTGGTATAATAATCCACTTTTCAAGGGCAAAAAGAGGGGAGATATTATGTTGCTCCCTGATATTCTGATATCTAAAGAAGACAAGATATATCAGAACAATAACAACAAAAAAAATAGTACATCTGCCATAAGTGCTTCAAAACTGATGGTGTGCCCTTTAATGGGCCACTAAAGTACATCAACCATCAATGAAAACGGAATAAACTGAAAATATAATTACTTTCATTAATCTCTAATAAGAGTAAGAAACTAGGCAAAGTCCTCGCTAGGTATAAGCCAGGATTTCTTACTACATTTTATCTCTAGAACCCTCAGCTCTACGTCAACTAGGAGCACATTGCTGCCCCTATTACTTAAGTTTGTATCCCTAAACCTTGGTTAGACAAAAAAATGATAGCTATAATTAAGAAGGGAAAGGTGGAAGTACCTGAGCTCATTGATAATCTTTACTTTATGTAACTCTAGATAATATACTTTAAAATAAAACAGAAAATAAAATTATACTACTGCATCAAATGATTGGGAAAAAGTTGTTGCACATATTTAAATTAAAATTTTCAATAATTATTTTCTATTTTATGACATGAATCCAAATAGTAATCAATTACATCAAAAATTGATCAATTAAAAACTTTTATATCTTCCATTTGTATCATAGACATATTATTCCATTGCACTTGATAGGAAGTATATATATATCTATATATATCTATATATCTATATATATCTATATATAGATATATATCTATATATATATCTATATATAGATATATATGTATATATATATATATAGCATTAAAATAATAATAAGCATCTTCCTAAAAATATCAGCAAGCATCATGTGTAATGAGGATAAGCTAGAAGCCTTCTTAATTAGATCAGGAGTGAAACATGGATGCTCATTATCATCAATATTATACAAGAAACACAAGCAATATCAATAATAGAAAAGAAAGAAATTGAAGGACCAGAACAGGAAATGAGGTAATAAAACTATTTCTTTTTGCTGATGATGTGATAGAATACTTTGAAAATCCTATAGAGATTCAATTAAAAAGTTAATTGAACCAATAATTTTAACATAGTAGCAAGATACAAAATAAACTTATGTAAATCATCAGGATATCTATCTATCTATCTATCTATCTATCTATCTATCTATCTATCTATCTATCACCAAAAAAGCCCTGCAATAAGAGATAGCAAGAGATTTTTCAGTTAAAATAACCATTGACAAAATAAAATAACTGCTCTCAACCTCCCAGGATGAACCAGGAACTGTATGAAAACAATTGTTAAACATTTTTTATACAAATAAAGTCATTTTTAAATAATTTAAGAAATATTTATTTTTCATGGAGTGGCCAAGGCAACATAATAAAAATAACAGTTCTGCCTAAACTAATCTGCTTATTCAGTGCAACCCCAATTAAATGGCCAAAAATATTGAGCTAGAAAAAATAAAATTAATGAGGAAGAATAAAAGCTGAAGAATATCAAGGGGGGAGGGCAGAGCCAAGATGGTGGAGTAAAAGCAGTGACCTGCTTGAGGTCTCCCCCAAAAAACCTCCAAATACCTATAAAAATGGCTTTAAACAAATTCTAACGCAGCAAAACCTACAAAAAGACAAAGCAAAACAGATTTCCAGCCCAAGACAACATGGATGGTTGATCAGAAAGGCATATCATGCAAGGCTAGCAGAGGAGCACAGTTTGGCATGGGCACACAGGCCACAGCAAAACTGGAGCTGGCCTCAGGAGACTGAATCATGGGCCACAATGGTGGTTTCCAGAGCTCTTGTCCCAGGAATGCCAAAGAAAATTTGAAAGGTCAGTGGGAAAAGTCTGTATCTGTGGTGAGAGAGAGAGAGAGAGAGAGAGAGAGAGAGAGAGAGAGATAGAGAGAGAGAAGCTTGGTGATCTCAGCTCCAGTCCTTGAGCTTAAAAATGGGGCAGCGGGTGCCTCCTGAGCTTCTGGCCCATAGACTGAAGGTGAATCAAGTAACTTATAAAAGAGGGATTGCAGAGATCTCTGTGCTGGTCCAGGATTCTCTTGCTTTGCCCATGTTTGCATCTGGGTCACAGTTCTGGGTGGCAGTCCTTGGTCAAGGAGGAGAACTCTCGTGGCTGTGAAGAGAAAATCCTCTTCACAGCTCAAAGGCAGAAAAGCGTGCTTGTGGTCACTCATAGAAGAGTGCACAGCCCAGGAAAGGAGTAAACAGCTTGCCCTTGATCACAGCACCTTGGAAGAACTGAAAATTTTCAGGTCCCTAGAAGTATCTCTGAAAACAGCTGCACAAAACCCCCAAAGCTTGGGGCAATACATTCTTTACACTGGAAACAGATCCCTACCTTAACAAAGAGTTTATGACTCAAGTAATTGGCTGGGATCATGAGCAAGCAGCACAAAAAGAGTCAGAATATATTATCTTACTTTGGTGACAAAAAATATCAGAACATACAACCATAAAAAGACAACAAAGTCAAAGCTCCTACATCCAAAGCCTCCAAGAAAAAATATGAATTTGTCCCAGGCCATGAAAGAGCTCAAAAAGGATTTTGAGAAGCAAGTAAGAGAAGAAGAGGGAAAACTGAGAGTGATGATAAAGGAGACCTAAAAAAATACTGAAGAAAATAAGACCTTTAAAAACAGCCTAAACCAAATGGCAAAAGAGGTCCAAAAAGTCAACGAGGAGAAGAATGCCCTAAAAAGCAAAATTGGCCAAAAGGAAAAGGAAGTCCAAAAGCCTATTGAAAAAAATACTTCCTTAAAAATTAGAATGGAGCAATTGGAAGCTAATGACTTTATGACAAATCAAAGCATTATAAAACTAATCCAAAACAATGAAAAAATAGAAGAGAATGTGAAATATCTCATTGGAAAAATAACTGACCTGGAAAATAGATGCAGGAGAGAGAATTTAAAAATTATTGGACTACCTGAAAGCCATGATCAAAACTGAAAGAATCCACAGATCACCTCCTGAAAGAGATCCCCAAAGGAAAACTCCTAGGAATATTGTAGCCAAATTCCAGAGTTCCCCAGTTAAGGAGAAAATATTTCAGGCAGCTAGAAACAAGCAATTGAAGTATTTTGGAAACAACCAGGATAACACAGGATTTAGTGGCTTCTACATTAAGGGACCAGAGTGTATGAAGTATAATATTCTGGAGGGCAAAGGAAATAAGGTTACAACCAAGAGTAATCTACCCAGAAAAACTGAGTATAATCCTTCAGGGTAAAAAAAAAATGGTCATTTAGTGAAATAGGGGACTTTCAAGCATTCTTGAGGAAAAGACCAGAGATGAATAGAAAATTTGACTTTCAAATACAAGACTCAAGAGAAACATGTAAGAGGTAAATGGGAAAGAGAAATCATTAGAGATTTATTAATGTTGAACTGTTTATATTCCTGAATGGAAAGATGGTATCTGTAACTCATGAGTCCTTTGTCAGTATTAAGGTAGTGGGAGGGAAAAGAGAGAGAGAGAGAGAGAGAGAGCGAGAGCGCACAGGGTGAGTTGAAGATGAAGGTGTGATATCTGGAAATTAAAATTAAGGGGTGAGAGAAGATTATACTGGGAGAAGGAGAAAGGGTGAGTTAGAATGGGGTAAATTATCTCACATGAAACAGACAAGAAAAGGCTTTTGCAGTGGAGGGGAAATGGGGAGAAGGTGAGAGGGAATGAGTGAATCTTATTCTCATAGGATTTGGCTTAAGGAGGAAATAACATACACAATGGGGTATGGAAATCTATCTTACCCTACAGGAAAATAAGGGGAGACAGTGACAAGAGAGCAGGGGATTAATAGAGGGGAGGGCAGATTGAAGGCAGGGATAATCAGAAGCAAACACTTCTGTGGAGGGACAGGGTCAAAAGAGAGAATAAAATAAATGGGGGTTAGGAAAGGATGAAGACAAATATACTTAGTTTTTTCACAATGGGACTGCTATGAAAATGTTTTGCATGACTACACATCTATAACCTGTATCGAGATGTTTGGCTTTTCAGTGACGGAGGAAGGAAGGGAGAAAATTTGTAACCCAAAGTTCTAAAAACACATGTTAAATTAAAATAAAAAGAATGCCAAATGAGTTAATAAAAAAATGTAAAAGAAAGATGTCTAGCAATACCAGATTTTAAACTGTGTTATAAGGTATTAATTATTAAAACTTATTGTAACTGGCTAAGACATGGAATAATGGATCAGTGGAATAGAATAGAATATGCAATACGTAGTGGTAACTTATGATAATTACCTTGTGCTTGATAAGTATAAAGATTTAAGCTTTAGGGATAATAATTCACTGTGGTAAATTTTTTTTGGGGGAAATTGTAAAGCAATCTGGAAGAAAGGAGATATAGACAAATATCTTACATGATTTACTAAGATAAGGTCAAAATGGATGTATGATCTAGAAAAGAAAGGACAATCACAGTAGATGAAAATTAGACAGGGACAATTAGAAGAACATGGAACATATTACCCATCAGATGTACAGATTGGAGAAGGATTTATGAATGAACAAGAAATAGAGAACATTGAAAGATATAAAATAATTTCAATTACATTAAATTTAAAAAAAAGATTTTGTATAAATAAAACCAATCAAGTCAAGGTGAAAGGAAAACAGAAAATTGGGGAAAATATTGACAGTTTCTTGGATAAAGGGCTCATATATCAAATATATAGAAAACTTTGTCAAATTTATAAGAACATGAGTCATCCCTCAATTGCAAAATGAGTAAAACACATGGAGAGTCAGTTTTTGGAATTGGAAATTAAACATATGTATACATACAAAAACATGTTCTAAATCATTATTGATTAGATAAATACAAATTAAAAATACCTTTGAGATGTCATGTCACACTTATTGAATTGGCTTAAATGAAAGAATGGGGAAATTACAAATGTTGGAGGGGATGTGGAACTGTGAACTAATCCAACCATTTTGCAGAACAATTTGGAATTATGTCCAAAGATTTATAAAACTGTGTAAACCCTTTGACCCAGAAATACTACTTTTAGGTCTGTTTCACAAGGTGATCAGGGAAAAATAATCTATATGTCCTAAAATATTCATAATAGCTTTCTTTTTGGTGGCAAAGAAGTAAAAATCAAGGGGATGCCTATCAATTGGAGAATGGGTAAACAAATTAGTAGTATATGATTGTGATAGAATACTACTGTGCTGTAAGAAATGATGAGCATGTTTATTTAAAAAAAATTATCTTCATTTATCAATAATAATTTCCATACACTTTTTAAAAATTAATTAATTTTTAGTTTTCAACATTCACTTCCAAATTTTCTCCCTATCTCGTCCCTTCCCCAAATCCAAGATTGCATACATTCTGAATACCCCTAATCTGCCTTCCATTCTCTCTCTCCTCCCCTTCTCTTATCCCCTTCCCCTTCAATTTTCCTGTAGGGAAGGATAGATTTCTATACCCCATTTCCTGTATATCTTATTTCCCTGTTGCATGTGAAAAAAAAATTTTTTTTACTCTTATTTTTAAAACTCTGGATTCCAAACTTTCTCCCTCCCTTCCTCCCCACCCACCCTCACTGAAAATCCAATTGAGTGTGTATGTTATTCTCTCCTTAAGCCAAATCCATTGACAATAACCCCTTAATCCATTCATTTAATAGATGATTGATAGGTCAGCCTGTCTAGCCTGCTAATGCTCCCAGGTTCTTAAATATAAAAACATATCACTACTTACACAGTAACTATTACTATATTAATAACCATGTGTGGAAAGACTATCATCAAGGAACATACATAAGGAAGGATTCTAAAATCACTTTGGGAAAAGTGACTTGATAGAAGCATTATGTGAATATACTATCAAGCATTGTATTGATACTATGTGTGGTTGGTGTATGCAGTAGAAAAATTGAATATCACATAGCCAGTTACAGCCAACACATGGAAAAGAATCCTGAAAAAAAAAAGCTGAACAGAATTTTGAAATTTCTTCAATTGTAACTGAAAGCAAAAGTCAACCTCTCATAGTGATTCAAGGAGTCAAAAGAAATAACAAAATACACAATTAAACACCAATTAAAAATATTCCTACAGAGACCAGGAACAAAGAAAATCTAAAGAAAAATTAAATAGAGTATTTTGAGTCATCTTAATGGTTGTAAAAAATCCAATAAAATAAAACAGGAAAGATAGATTCAGCAAAGGAAGACTATATTGAATATCATTAACATAATGAATATCCAAATAGTTACATTGAGAAGTAACTCTGCAAAGCCAGGATGGTGGTATGAAGGCAGGGACTTGCTTGAGCTCTCTTCCAGGCCCCTCCAAAATACCTGTAAAAATGTCTCTGAACAAGTTCTGGAGCAGCAGACCCCACAGGATGACCGAGTGAAGCAGATTTCCAGCCCAGGACAGTCTGGGAGAGGATCACAGTCCAACGCAGAATACACCAGCACAGACTGGGCCAGCAGGCAGACAGCGGGCCTCAGGGACTGAGTCATTGGCAGCTATGAAGGTTTCTAGACTTCTCCACCCACAAACACTGAGGATGGTTTGAGGATTGACCCTAGCCCCTGGGTGAGGGCAAAGGCAGCAGCAGCTGTTGTTTCCAGAGCTCTCAGCCCACAGATGATGGGGGAATCAAGTGAGTGGCTGATCAGAGGTGGATTTTAGGGATCTCTTTGCTGATACTGAGGCAGGATTCTCTTGCTTGGCCTGTGCTTGGATCTGGGTCACAATCCTGAGTGGTAGTCCTGGGGTAAGGAAGAGACAGTGAAGAGGGCATCCTCCTCCCAGTTTCAAGGCAGAAAAATGTGCTTGTGGTCACTCACAGAGAAGAGCACAGGCCAGGAGAGGAGTGAAAACTTCTGTTTTGATCATGCCACCTTCGAAGAACTGAAAATTTACAGGTCCCTAGAAGTATCTCTGAAAATAGCTGCACAAAACCAGTGAAGCTTGAGACAGCACACCCTACCTTAACAAAAAGTTTAAAAGCTAATTAATTGGCTGAGAAAATGAGCAAATAGTGGAAAAAATACTCAGACTATAGAATCTAATATTGGTGACAAAGAGGATGAAAACATAGAACCACAAGGAAACAACAAAGTCAAAGCTCCTAAATCCAAAGTCTCCACAAAAAATATGAATTAGTCTCAGGCCATGGAACAGCTTAAAAGGGATTTTGAAGAACAAGTAAGAGAAGTAGAGGAAAAACTGGGAAGAGAAATGAGAGTGAAAGAAGAGAATCATGAAAAATGAGTCAATAGGAGACCCAAAAAATACTGAGGAAAAAAAAATACCTTGAAAAATAGACTAACCCAAATGGCAAAAGAGGTCCAAAAAGCCAATGAGGAGAAGAATGCCTTAAAAGACAGAATTGACTAAATAGAAAAGGAGGATCAAAAGCTCGTTGAAGAAAATAATTTCTTAAAAATTTAGAACAGAGCCAATTGAAGCTAACGATTTTATGAGAAATCAAGAAATAATAATACAAAAGAATGGGAAAAAATAGAAGGCAATGTGAAATATGTGATTGGAAAAATAACTGACCTGTAAAATAGATCCAGGAGAGATAATTTAAAATTTATTAGACTACCTCAAAGCCATGATAAAAAAAAAAAGAGAGCCTAGATATCAACTCTCAAGAAATTATGAAGGAAAACTGCCTTGATATTCTAGAACAAGAGGGCAAAATAGAAATTGAAAGAATCCACTGATCGCCTCCTGAAAGAGATCCCAAAAGGAAAATTGCTAGGAATATTTTAGCAAAATTCCAGAGTTCTCAGATGAAGAGGAAAATATTACAAGTAGCCAGAAAGAAATAATTCCAGTTGAAATATGATATTCTGGAGGTCAAAGGAGCTGAGATTAAAATTGGGAATCACCTGTCCACCAAAACTGAGTATAATCCTTCAGGGGAAAGATGGATATTCAATGAAATAGAGGACTTTCAACCATTCTTGATGAAAAGACAAGAGCTGAATAGAAAATTTAACTTTCAAATGCAAGACTGAGGAGAAGCATGAAAGGGTAAACAGGAAAGAGACATCATAAGGGATTTATTAAATTTGGACTGTTTTATATTCCTACATGAAAAGATGATATTTGCAAACAATGAGACCTTTGTCAGTATTAGGGTAGTTGGAGGGAATATACACATAGACAGAGAGCACAGGTTGTGTTGCATATGAAGAGATGATACCTAGGAAATAGGGTTGAGGGGTGAGAGAGGATTGTGCTAGGAGAAGGAGAGGGGGAGAGGTAGAATAGGGTGAGTTATCTCACACAAAAGAGGTAAGAAAGGGCTTTTACAGTGGAGTGGAAGAGGGGAGGGGTGAGAGGGAATAAGTGAACATTACTCTCAATCAGATTTTGGCATGAACACTCAATTGATTGTGGAGATTTATTTTGCCCTACATGAAAATAGGGGAGAAGGGGATAAGAGTGGGAGCTATGACAGAAGGGAGGGCACAGCTGGGGAGGAGAGTAATCAGAAGCAAACACTTTTGAGGAGGGACAGGGTTAAAGGAGAGAATGGAATAAATGGGGAGCAGGATAAGATTGAGGGAAATATAGATAGTCTTTCACAACATGATTATTATGGAAGTATTTTGCATGACTGCCTATGTAAACCTATATCAAATTGCTTGCCTTCTCAATAAGGGTGACTGCAGAGGGAGGAAGAAAGAGAATTTGGAACTAAAAATTTTAAAAATAAATGTTTAAAACTGTTTTTACATGCAACTGGGAAATAAGACATAGAGACAATGGGGCATAGAAATCTGTCTTGCCCTACAAGAAAAGAGAAGAAGAAAGGGATAAGAGGGGCAGTGATAGAATGGAGGGCAGATTGAGAGAAGGGTATTCAGAATGCATGCTGTCTTGGGATGGGGAGGGGGAGAAAATTTAAACATCAAAATATTGTGGAAGTGAATGTTGAAAACTAAAAATAAATTGGTAAGTAATAAGAAAAAAAAGTTTAAAAAATAAAGAGAAGCAACTCAAATTGCAGGCATCCCAAGTACAAGTGAAAAATGGTAAGGCAGGACATGGTCCACAATTTTTGAGTCAAAGCTTCCCAATGGTTCATGGATTATTATCAAGGAAATTAAAAAAAAAATTCACAGGCACCAACCTGATCCCATCATTTTTAACAGAGAAGTCTCTACCACCAAAAGATTAAAACACCAGTGATCCATTAAAATATAAGGCAATAATTTTATACTTTATATAAAATTTGACAGCTTGTCTCATTAAAGAAATCTATAAATAAATACACAAGCAAGCCAGCATTTGTTGAGGAACAATAAATAGTGCAATATTATAATAAGTACTTATGATTACAAAGCCATTCATTATCAATTTGTAAATGATTAAATAAACTTCCTGAAAGTGCAATTGTATTTATACTCTTTATTGTCAGTCATCAAAATGCCTTTGACTCAGTTGCACTCTCATGTCTTATTTATGCACTGAAAATCTATAAAAGTATATTGAAAACACTAATTATGTGATGTTCACAAAGAAGGTTATCTCATATTTCAAATGTATCAACGATACAATAATGTCAAGAACGATTAGTATATAATGTGGTAAGTTTAAGCTGCTTATACATTGGACAGTCCTTAAATTCAACATCATCACTACTAAATAGAACAAAGTATGGATTTCAAATTAAAGCAGAAATTGTAATAAAACATCTGACTAATTATTTAATGTCATATATAGAAACAACCAAAAAGATTACACAGGAAAATAAACAAACATTGTTTCTTTCATTTCATATAATATTTCTCTAATTATATTAAAGTATAATTTGAACTCCACATGTTTTAAATTATTATTCACTTAATAAATGACACTAAAGCTGTTGAGTCTGTATAAAGAAATCACATTGAACTAATGGATAATGGTGATACCTACAAATAACATTTTTCCTACTCTAAGAAAGACATGAAACATAAATCTATCGAGGAAAAGACTATGGCTAAATACATTAAGAGACTTAATGGCATCCCAAAATCCTATCTAAATAGGAAGAACCTAACTAAAGCAATTAACATCTATATTATACCTGTCTGTATATGTTTTTGGAACTGCAAAAATAAATCATAAAAATATTAGAAGGTATTTTTTAAAATCTGCACAATGTCAGTATAAGGGCCAATTAATACATGGCTGTTACAGAAAAAAAAATATTTCTACACTTAAAAAGTAGGTGGTGTTAGGGGAAAAGTATAGGTGGACATTCTTAACACATGCTTTTAAAATAAATTTAATTCCCTTCACTGAGCAATGGCAAAATATTGTAATAGTTACATATGATAAGATTTTCAGATGTAATTGAAAGTATTTTATCTCTGGATAGCATCTAGGAAGTAGCTAAGGAAAAAGAATGGAATCAAAAGGTCCTCCAGTGGAAACCTGGGATGAATTTTTCCAAGAACATGTGGACAAATAGGCATTAAAATGTTTCAAACATGAGAACTTGTGGAAACAGTGGAGTTTATGTTATCTGTTAAGAATTAATTCCCTGCCACAAGAAATTACAAGAGGATTATCCTTCAGAATCCTACTGTAAATGATCAATGGTACATTTCAGGAAGCTGCAAAATGTAGCATCTCATATCTAGCTAGTCCTGGTGGCTGGAATTATACATCAGAAATTTGCTTTTATGGTTAAGAGACAACAAATGCCACTATTAAAGATATAGACAAATAAAAAGCCATAAAAAATGAACCATGCAGGAAAGAAACTGGAAAACAAAAGGCTATGACTAATTCTAACTTCCTTTAATCAGCAATTCAAAGCAAGATTTAAAAGTTTAAGATGACACAAAGTATCTCAACAAAATGAACAATTTAATATTAATTGAAACTTTAGTACTGAAGCTTCAGAAGCAATTAAATTAGAGCAGAGAAAAAGCTACAGATAAAGGAGGAAGCAGAACATTTCTATTCATCTTTATGGTCATAAGAATTTCAATATCCGATAAAAATATTAGGTGAATGAAAAGCAAAACAATAAGCTTGCATCATTGTTGATTGCCCTTTGTTCTTAAAAAGGACTATGTCATCAACAAAGTGATGCCATGACTTGGCAAGTGAATTGGATTTAAGGGGGAGGCAGATGTACAAAGTCCTCAGCCTCACTTTCTCCTCTGGAGCTATCTATGTCCAGTGCCAAGATATAGATCAAAATGACCAGAGATTTCCCCCACCCTCATGAATTATTAGTGAAGCATTTTACTAGCTTCTCTCATCATTCATGCATGATTCCACCTTTCTTACCAGAAGGCATCACACATATGCTACCAAAACAAAAAACACCAATGGTTTACCTAACTATAAGCAAATTATATGTTTATACATTATATGCAAAATCCTCACATTTTGTGTCATATATGTGTGTATATATACATACACATTTATATCATATCATCTCACATAACATCACAACACATCAATCACATCACATCACATCACATTATATCATATCATATCATATCATATCATATCATATCATATCACATTATGTTATATATTATATTATATTATATTATATTATATTATATTATATTATATTATATTATATTATATTATATTATATTATATTATATTATATTATATTACGGCATATTACGGCATATTACGTTACATTACGTTACATTACGTTACATTACATTACATTACATTACATTACATTACATTACATTACATCACATTGCATTCTATTCTATTATATCATATATGCATAATTATAAACAAATATAAGTAGGTTTTATTTATTGATGCAAGAAGTGGTAATGTGGTGAAAAGGCCATAATGTATACAAAGAAATTTATTAGCGATTTAGTCATTGTTGAAAAAGCCAGCTGAAAGTATCATAACATTTTTATTGCTTTCATTGATTATCACAAACCTTTTGACTCAGTTTTACACTCATTACTTATTCAAGTACTGCATATATGTAAAACAGATTAACTCTGATAAGTGTAATATAACATCGAACTTTCAAATGTAAAACTCTTCCCTTTTTAACACATATCACCAAAAAAATAACAACAAAACCAAGGGACATAAATGTGACACATTACAAGAGGACAATTTAAGCAGCTTAAGTTTTTATGTAGCTTAAAATTAAATTGAAAAAATAGATTAATATAACGAGAAGTCCTTGTGGTGATCACAATGATGACGATGATGATGATAGTGCTGAAAGCACTGAAGATGGAATGCATAATCATCACATAAAATTATGATGTCAAACCTTCAGTTTTATTGGAGAGAGAATACATTTTAAAAACAATCAAACACTCTCTATTTATTTTTTATTTTTTAGAGAGAAAACATAATGTCATGTAACATACATTGATCTTGAACTCAGGATATCAAGTTCTAGTCCAGGCTTTTTAAATAGCTGATTAATTGTATGAAAATTGGCAGTCATTGTAAAACCGTGGCCATCAGTCTCATTGTCTGAAAATTGATGAGAACTTTACTGGATTGTGTCTGGAGTTACTACTCTGTACTTCTAAGAACCCATATTGAAGTATAAAATTAAATACATTTCTGCACAATTACATGAAAAAATCACAGCATTTGGATGTGTACAAAAAGAAAATTAATGAGCACTTACATAATACTTTAAAGCTAACAAAACTTTTCTCAAGTGGAGAAACATATAGTTTATACAGGTGGGGAAAACTTCATAAAGAATGTTGCATTTAGTCTGGGACTAAGAGTAAGGGAAGAAAATTCATAGAGAAGTAGCTGGAAAGAGTATTTCAGGTGGAAGATTAAAAGAAAGATACCATAATAAATATATCCAGAAATTACAAATATTCCTACTTATTTTTTCTCCTATTCATTTTATAGGATTTGTGTGAAGAAATCACTCTGGAAGCTTAAGTCATGATACATATTACTTTATACATATTCCAGTTTTGGATTCTTTTTCCACATCAAACTTTTTAAAATTTTCATTTGGCCATGTCTTTTCTGAACACCTATAAGTTAGAGACCTTTTTAGTTACAAGGGATAAAAGAAATCATCTAGTCCAGCCCTCTTAGGGTACATATAAATGAGGAGTATAAGTCCAACAGAAGGGCAGTAATTTTCCTGGAGCCCCATAACTTGTGAGTTTCAGAGCAAATATGAAAATCTAAGTCTGGTCTAGTTTCCATTTTACCAGTCTCCCAGACTGTCCATGCCTAAGCTTGCTTCTCTTTGAAGGATGCTATTCTTGGTCAGTTATCTATTCTGTGGGCAAGCCCATAATAGTTGCAAGGAATAACTGAGAAAAAAACTATAATGAATCTTTAAACGTCATGATTCACCTAGTCCATTTTTACATGACTGTTAGCTTAGCAAGTATAAAAACTTACTGTACAGATAACCTCCATTTCTTTAGTTATTATAAAAGCATGGTTGCTATCTTTTTTTTTAAGGCTTAGGAGAGTATCATTAACTTTATAAGATAGTGCTGGATTTACAGGGCCAGTATCTATCAGAAAAGGGAAAATCTGTCAGCATCTCTTTTTATTAGTGTGGTTGTTTTCTTTTTAAAATACTGCTGTCTTTTGTAAGGTAACTTTATGGAACATAAACAACAGGCAAACTCTGATAAAATTCAGATGGCAAGGCTTTTCTTCCCGTGTGTGTGTGTGTGTGTGTGTGTGTGTGTGTGTGTGTGTGTGTAATAAGAAGGGGGAGGAGGGAGGACATATAGTTAACGTACTTTCAATTATTTTGTTTATTAATGGGGCAAATTTTTCCCAAGCCTATGTTTCCAAAAGCTTATTTACTATTGTCAAATAAAACAAAATGTTTTCAAATGCTTTCTGAAGATACACAGATACAAATATACACAGGCTTGCATATGTGTATATATGCGCATAAATACATGAAATTTACTTATTCATCTTCCTTTATCTTTGTTTTTCTGTCTTTCCTTGTCTCTGTCTTTATCTCTTTTAATATTTCTCTCTTATTCCTTTTTCTTTGTATTTGTCTTTCTCCATCTCTGCTTTATGAACTCCTTTCTCATGTCAGCTCCTTAGAACATGATCTTCCTTCAACCATTAATTTAAGTATCAACTCTTATGAGAATTTTCCTGACCTTCTTCCAGTTTCTGCTACCTTCCTATTCTCTTCAGAACAAATATCTAATTACTTTGTATATGGTTTATATTCACTTATACATAGCATTTCCCTTTACTAATCATAAACTCATTGAAGATAGAGACTGTTTTATTTTGTCATTGCATTCTGATTGACTAACCCAGTGCCTGACACATAGCAGGAACTCAATAAATTCATATTGATTGATTAATTCTTAGAAATGCCATTCTAAGTCTATTTTACATACTGGTTCTATTAAGTCCCATTTCATAAAAATCACCTGTATTTACCTACTCCTCCTCAATAAGAAGGTCATGAATCATCTTAGTGAAAGTACTGACATATCTCCCTGGGACTATTGAAATAGCCTCCTCACTCAAATCTACTTACCTTCTCCAGTGTTCCCCTCCTCTAATCCATCTTTTGTAAAATTATGAAAATAATCTTAATTCACTTGTCTCACCATGGTACTCCTTTACTCAAAGCCTTACATAATGATTCTCTGTTGCTTCCTAGATAAAGTTCAGATTCCTTAACCTTAAAGTGCCTCCTCACTTTGACTCCAATTCACCTGTCTGGTTGGTTTTATTTCACATTATATAAATTAATATAGCCAAGCTAAATAATTGCTTCTTTCTTATTCACATCCTCCTTCCCATTCCCTTACTTCATGTATTTACACAAACCAGCTCCCTTGTATTCATTGCATTTTATTTCTTCCAGACTTAGCCTAGTTTCCAAATACTTAATGAAGCCTTCCCAGAGAGTTCCATTTGAAAGTGTTCAAACTTACAGAAATTTCTTAAAGTTTTTTGAGTCTCTACTTTGTCCAAGATATATTTTGCTTCTATTATACTTATTCTATACCTGCCATATCCCCTCTAATATTAAGAAAACTAAGTTCCTTGAAGACATGGGATATTTAACTTTTCACCTTTTTATGTCCAGTGCCTAGCATAAGTTATTATATGAAAAAGACATTTAAACAGTAAATAAATCAAATTACTATGTATTTCACTGGGGATGTTATTTGACGAGTATAGGGAGTCCCTAGTAAGACTGATGCCATCTCTGCAGGTTTTAGACATATAGAATTGTTTAGGTCTCTGTGAAGTTAAGTGACTTGCTCAAGGTCACATGGTAATCATGCATCAATCGTGGGACTTGAACAAAGATGTTCATGTCTTCCACATCAGCTATCAAGATTCTCTATACCTGTCATATAGAAAAATTCGTATACAAAAATTTCACATAGAAAAGGCTCAATGTTGATGTTTTTTGCACTGTAGGGCTTAAAGATTCCTATAAAATATATTTCCTGGCCTTATACAACTTAAAATTTATTTGAGAAAATAACACAAAACCAGAAAGTGTTAATAATCATAAAATGCTACATTAGGAATAATATATGAATAATTGACATATGAGTGGGAAGATAATAAATGTTTTGTCTTTGGATGAGGGAAAGGATGTGCCAAGAAGAGTTACTGGCCACAGTGCCAGAGTTAATCTATCCTCAGAAAAACTGTCTGCTTTGGACATGTCCCATTTTTTTTTTCCTGAGGATCTAGTAAGTAGGGTTAATTGTATATTACACAAAGTTCAGTCATCAGAAAAATTCCTGTGAAATATTCAGCTGAATAGACTAGAAGTGTATGTATTATCTCTGTTCTGGAAAAGCCTGCTGTTAGTGGTGATGAGATTCCTGGAACAAACAATGGAATTCAATGTGAGGTCCAAGGGAAGAGATTGGCTATAATAATCTCTCAACTCCAAAACCTTGGCATTGTTACCTGAGCTAAGTCTCACCACTTTGTTACCTTGTTTCTCCAAAACACTTTAAATATGTGCAGCAACTTGGTGCATCCAAAGTTTTATAGAAGAGGCATATCAGTGGGTGATTATAGTTCACAAAGATGTCTTTGGACTATATCTTGAAGAATGAATAATATTTGAAAAGACAGCTAAGCATGAAGGTAGACTTCTAGGCAGAGAAAGTTGAGAAATGTAAAACATGTTCTGGAAGTAATAATTTCACTAGTTTGGCTATAAGAAAGACATTAAGTAAAGGAGTCATAAGACATAAGATGTCTTGAAGAAAAGCAATATATTGACTTGGCATGGATTGGATTTATGTGAGGCTTAGCTATGCAAAGTCATTAGCTTCCCTCTTTCCTACACAGTCATTCAAGTAAAGTGGCAAGACAAAGGTTAAGAAAAATAAGGATGACCCAGGATGCAGTGTGTGAACTTGGCCTTTCTAAATTACATCTTTCCCAGATCTCAGTTTGTCTTAGGCAATACTCATTCAATTACTAAAAGCTAGACAAGATTTCAAATAAAGTTTGAACCTACAATGGGAGGCCTCCTTAGTTGTACAAAGCTAAGGAATTTTACTTTCTTATGGAGGCAATAGGAGTCAATGAAGGTTTTTTCAGGAAGGGTTTTGGGTCATCTATTATGCTCCATTTATCAGATGAAAAAGGGCTGACTTAGGTTAGGTGCCATATAAGTGAGGTATAAAAAGACGACTAAGACAGACATTTTTACAAAGAAAAAAAGAAGACATAACAATGGTATAATGGCAGGAATCCTGCATTTGAATTCAGACGACCTTAGTCTGAACTTCTGTTATGCTATTTACTATCTGATTGGTCTTGTTTAGGCCACACAGCTTTATGGGTCTTGTTTCTATATATGTGAAATGAGTAGATTAAATTTCATGATTGTTAGAGTCCTTTCCTCTTCTAAATCTTATGATCTTATGAAGCAGCAGGAAGTCATAACTGATTTGAACTTACACTTCTAGGAGCCAAGATGGCAGAGTAAGTGGTAAACCTCTACATCTGTCCCATACTCACTCAAAACAACCATAAAATAGAGCCACAAAACAAATCCTGGAACAACAGAACCAGAAAAAAAAATATAGGGTGAAACAATCTTTTGGCCCAAGAAACTTGGAGGATTGGAGAGAAAGGTCCATCTCAATTGGCTAAAAGAGGAACACAGCCCAAGATGGGAAGTGTCCAAGGAAACCGGCTTTAGTTTAGACCCATGGAACCACAGAAAAACTCCACTTGGCCTCAGCATAGATCAGACAACACCATTAAGACCCCAGCTCAGCACCAGGTAAGGTACCACACACCTATAGACTCCAACTGTGAGCACATGAGGCTCCAGAGCACCAAGCTAGTGACCAGACCCCAGGCACCCAGCACATAAAGCTTGGACCAATTCCCTTGTACTCCAGATGGAGGGTTCAACTTTAAAAGCCAAAAAAATAAGAAGAGCAAAAAGCAAAAAATAACCTTGACTATAGAAAGCTTTTATTGTGACAGGGAAGATCAAAACACAAAGTCAGTAGAAGACAGCATTGTCCATATATTCACATGTGAAACCTCGAAGGTGAATATGGACTGATCTCAAGCCAAAAAAGCCTTATTGGGAGAGCTCAAAAAGGATTTTAGTAGTCAAATGAGAGGTAAAAAAAAAAATTGGGGAAATAAATGAGTGGTATGCAAGAGAGATTAAACAGCTTGGAAAAGGAGGGACAAAAATTGAATGTAGAAACCAATTCTTTAAAAAAATTGGCCAGGGGTGGAGCCAAGATGGCAGAGTAAAAGCAGTGACTTGCATGAGGTCTCCCCCACACCCCTCCAAATACCTATGAATGTGGCTGTAAACAAATTCTAAAGCATCAGAACACACAAAAAGACAAAGTGAAACAAATTTCCATCCCAACACAACCTGGATGGTTCATCAGAAAGGCATATTGCACTGGAATAGGAGAGGAACACAGTTTAGCCTGGGTGTACAGGTTGCAACAAACTTGGAGCAGTCCTAAGAGGACTGAATTTCAGGCAGCTGTGTTGGTTTCCAGACTTCTCAACCCATGAATGCCAAAGACAACTTAGAAGGTGAGTGGGAAAAGTCTGTTTCTGCAGTGGGAGAGAAGCACTGTTCCCAGCCCCATATCTCAGCTGCAGCCCCGGGGTAGCAGCTACTTCCTGAGCTTCTGGCCCACAGACTGAGGGGGAATCCAGTGGCTGATCAGAGGGGATTGCAGGGATCTCTCTGCTGGTGCAGAATTCTCTTGCTTTGACTGTGCTTGGTTCTGGGTCACAGTTCTGGGTGGCAGTCCTGGGGTGAGAAGGAGCTTGTAGTGTCTGTGTAGATACAGCAAACCCTCCTCACAGTTTCAAGACAGAAAAGAGTGCTTGTGGTCACTCATAGAATGGAGCACAGGATGGGAAAGGAATAAACACCTTGCCCTTGATCATACCACCTTGGAAGAACTGAAAATTTTCAGGTCTCTAGAAATACCTCTGAAAACAGCTGCACAAAACCCCTGACACTTGGGAGAGTACATTCTTCACACTGGAAACAGACCCCTGCCTTAACAAAGAGTTTATGACTCAAGTAATTGGCTGGGATCATGAGCAAGCAGCACAAAAAGAGTCAGAATATATTATCTTACTTTGGTGACAAAAAATATCAGAACATACAACCATAAAAAGACAACAAAGTCAAAGCTCCTACATCCAAAGCCTCCAAGAAAAAATATGAATTTGTCCCAGGCCATGAAAGAGCTCAAAAAGGATTTTGAGAAGCAAGTAAGAGAAGAAGAGGGAAAACTGAGAGTGATAATAAAGGAGACCTAAAAAAATACTGAAGAAAACAACAACATAAAAAATAGCCTAACCCAAATGGCAAAAGAGGTTCAAAAATCCAATGAATGAGGAGAAGAATGTCCTAAAAAGCAAAATTGGCCAAATGGAAAAGGAAATCCAAAAGCTTACTGAAGAAAATACTTCCTTAAAATTGGAATGTAGCAATTGGAAGCTAGTGACTATTTGAGAAATCAAGGCACTGTAAAACTAATGCAAAAGAATGAAAAAATAAAAGAGAATGTGAAACATCTCATTGGAGAAACAACTGACTTGAAAACAGATCCAGGAGAGAGAACTTGGTAATTATTCGAGTATCTGAAAGTCATAATCAAAAAAAAAAAGAGTATAGGCATTATCTTTCAAGGAATCATCAAGGAAAAGTGTCCTGATATTTTAGAACCAGGGGGCAAAATTGAAATTGAAAGAATCCATCGATCACATCCTGAAAGAGATCCTCAAAGGAAAACTCCTAGGAATACTGTAGCCAAATTCCAGAATTCCAAGGTCAAGGAGAAAATATTGCAGGTAGCCAGAAAGAAGCAATTGAAGTATTTTGGAAACACAATCAGGATAACACAGGATTTAGTGGCTTCTACATTAAGAGATCAGAGGGCATGGAGTATGATATTATGGAGGGCAAAAGAGATAGGATTACAACCAAGAATCACCTACCCAGCAAAACTGAGTTTAATCCATCAGGGTAGAAAATGGTCATTCAATGAAATAGGGGACTTTCAAGCATTCCTGAGGAAAAGACCAGAACTGAATAGAAATTTTTACTTTCAAATACAAGACTCAAGTGACACATGGAAGAGGTAAACAGGAAAGAGAAATCATAAGAGGCTTATTAAGGTTGAACTGTTTACATTCCTGCATGGAAAAATGATATTTGTAACTCATGAGTCCTTTGTCAGTATTAGAGTAGTGGGAGGGAAAAAATTATATGTACGTATGGATGATAGATAGATAGATAGATAGATAGACAGATAGATAGATAGATAGATAGATAGATAGATAGATAGATGGATGACACAGGGTGAGTTGAAGATGAAGGGGTGATATCTGGAAAATAAAGGGTGAGAGGGTATTATACTGGGAAAAGGAGAAAGGGAGAGGTAGAATGGGGTAAATTATCTCACATGAAACAGACAAGAAAAGGCTTTTTCTGTGGAGGAGAAATGGGGGAAGGTGAGAGGGAATGAGTGAATCTTATTCTTAAAGGATTTGGCTTAAGGAGGGAATAACATACACAATGGTGTATGGAAATCTATCTTACCTTACAGGAAAATAGGGGGGAAGGGGACAAGAGAGTAGGTGGTTGATAGAAGGGAAGGCAGATTGGGAGAGGGGATAATTAGAAGCAAATACTTCTGTGGAGGGACAGGGTCAAAAGAGAGAAGTGAAAAAATTAGGGATGTGATAGGATGAAGGGAAATATACTTATTTTTTTCACACATGACTACTATGGAAGTATTTTACATTACTACATATTCATAATCTGTATCGAGATGCTTGCCTTTTCAATGAGGGTGGTTGGGGATGGAGGAAAGGAGAAAATTTGTAACCTGAAGTTTCAAAAACACATGTTGAAAAAATAATTTAAAAAAAGACAATTGGTCAAATGGGGGGAAAAAGTACACTGAAGAAAACAACTCCTTAAAAAGTGGAATTGGCCAAATGGAAAAGGAAGTATTAAAGCTAACTGAAAAAAAAAATTCATCAAAAATTAAAATTGGCAAGTAGAAGCTAATGACTCTATGAAACATCAAGAATCAGTCAAACAAAATCAAAAGAATGAAACCAACAGAAAAAAAAGACTTAAACTACCTCATTGTAAAAAAAAATGACCTAAAAATGTATCCACAAGAGATAATTTTAAAAATTATTTGTCTACCTGAAAGCCATGATACAAAAAAGATGGTGGACAGCATCTTTCAAGAAACTATCAAGGAAAACTTCCCTGAGGTCCTGGAACCAGAGGGCAAAATAGTCATTGAAAGAATCCACCAATCACCTCCTGAAAGAGATCCCAAAATGGAAAACTCCAAAAAATGTTGCAGGCAAATTCCAGAATTATCAGGTCAAGGAGAAATTGATGCAAGCATCCAGAAAGAAATAATTTAAATACAGTGGAACCACAGTCACAGTTATGCAGGACTTAGCAGCTTCCACTTTAAAGGATCAGAAGGCCTGGGATATGATATTCTAGAAGGCAAAGAAGATTCGATTACAACCTAGAATCAACCATCCAGAAAATTGAATATAATCCTTCGGGGGAAAATATGGATAATCAGTGAAATAGAGCATTTTAAATCATTCCTCATGAAAAAACCAGGAGAGCAAAGAACATTTGATTAATACAATATGCAAGAGAAGCATAAGAAGATTAACAGGAAAGAAAATAAACACTATTCAATAAGGTTTAACTATTTACATCTGCACACAGGAGGATGATACTTGCAACTTTTGAGAGTCATATCTTTATTATGGCATTTAGACGGGATATGCATAGATAGAGGGTGTGAGTATAAATTGAATTTGATGTGATGATGAAAATAATTAACTAAATAAGGAGTGAAAAAGGGATTGCACTGAGAGAAGAGAAAAGGAGGAGGCAAAATAGGGTAAATTACATCAGAGGAAGAAGCACAAAGAGCTATTGCAGTAGAAGGAAAAAATGGAGAGGGACAAGCATTGGTCGAACCTTACTCTCATCAGATTTGCCCAAAGAGGGAATAAAATACACATGAAGTTAATTATAGAAATCTATATTACTCTATAGGGAAGTAAGTGGACAATGGAGAAACAAAATTAAGGGGGTGGATAGAAGGAAGAGAAGAAGTGAATAAAGAAGAAGAGGAAAGCAGAAGAAAGAGGAAGGGGAGCTGATAGAAAGAAGGGGAAATTAAGGGGGGCATTGATCAGAGGCAAAACAATGGTGAGGAGGGAAATGATGAAAGGAGAGAGAAAAGTATAAAAGGGGGAAAATTGGAATGAAAGACACAGATAGGAATCATAAAATGAATTTTAAGGAGATGAACTCTCCCATAAATCTGAAATGGATAGCAGATTGGATTAAAAAACATAATCCTACGATATGTTATTTGAAAGAAGCACAACTGAAGCAGAGACATACACATAGAGTAAAGGTTAAAGGCTAGAGCAGAATATATTATGCTTTAGCTGAAGTAAAAAAAAAAAAGCAGGGGTAGCAATCCTGATCTCAGACAAATCAAAAGCAAAAAATAGACCTAATTAAAAAGAGATAAGAAAAGAAACTACATCTTGCTCAAAGGAACCATAGACAATGAAATAATATCATTACTAAACACATATGCACCAACACATATAGCATCCAAATTCTTAGAGAAATTAAGTGAGTTACAAGAAGAAATAGACAGTAAAACTATGCTAATGGGGAACCTCTACCTCCTCCTCTCAGAACTAGATAAATGTAATCACACACACACACACACACATACACACACACACATACACACACACACAACAAAGAAGAAACAAAACCAAAAAAAAAAAAACAAGAAAGAAGTTAAGGAAGAGAATAGAATTTTAGAAAAGCTAGAAATGGTAGACCCTGGAGAAAATTGAACGGGGCCTCAAAGAAATGTACCTTTTTCTTAGCAGTACATGGCAGCCACTCAAAAACTGACCAGGGCATAAAAATTTCACAGTTTAATGCAGAAAAGCACAGGTATTAAATGCATTCTTTTCAGGTCATGATGCAACAAAAATTGCATATCATGAAGGGCCATAGAAAGATAGACTAACATTTAGTCTAATTTAGGAAACTAAATAATCTAATCCAAATGAATGAGTGAGTCAAACAACCAATTACAGAAATAACCTAAGTTCATCAGAGAGAATGATGATAATGAGTCAACATAACAAAATTTGTGGGATGCAGCCAAAGCAATTAGGGGAAATTTTATTTCTAAATGCTTACATTAATAAAATAGATAGGAGATCAATGAATTGGGCAGACAACTAAAAAAGATAGAAAAAGAACTATTTGAAATTATGCAATTAAATACTAAATTAAAAATTCTGAAAATCAAAGGAGAGATTAATAAAATTGAAAATAAAAAAATGATCGAACCAACAAATAAAACTAAGAGCTTCCTTTATAAAAAAAGCAATAAAATAGATTAACCTTTGGCTTATATACTTATAAAAGGAAGAAGAAAATCAAATTACTAGTATCAAAAATGAAAAAGGTGATTTCACCACCAATGAAGAGGAAATTAAAACAATAATTATGCTCTATTTTGTCCAACTGTATGTAAATAAATTAGACAATATAAATTAAATGGATGAATATTTATAAAAATGTAAATTGCCCAGATTAACAGAAGAGGAAATAAAATACTTAAACTCAATTTAGAACACAAGAAATTGAGCTAGCCATCAATGAACTCACTAAGAAGAAATCTCCAGGGCCAATGAATTTACAAGTGAATTTTACCAAACATCTAAAGAACAGTTAATTCCAATACTGTATAAACTATTTGCAAAAATTTGTGGAGGTGTCTTATCAAATTATTTTTTATGATACAAATATGTTGCTGATACTTAAACTTGTAAGAGACAAGAAAGAAAAAAAATATACCAGATTTATTGAATATTGATGAAATTTTTAAAATAAAACATTAGGAAAGAGATTACAGCAATTTATCATGAAGATAATAACCTATGATCAGGTAGAATTTATTCCAGGAATGCAGGATTAGTTCATTATTAGGAAAACTATTAACATAATTGACCATATCAATAATAAAACAAACAAAAATAATATGAGTATCTCAATAGATGCAAAAAAAAAAGCTTTTGACAAAATACAGCACCCATACCTGTTTGAAATACTGGATAACATTTTCCTTAAAATGGTAAGTAGCATCTATCTAAAAACTATCAGCAAGCATTAAATGTAATAGGGATAAGGTAGAAGTTTTCTCAATAAGATCAGGGGTGAAACAAGAATGTCCATTATCACAATTCTAATTTAATGTTGTACTACAAATATTAGCTTTAGCATTAAAAGAGAAAAAGAAATGGAAGGAATTAGAACAGGCAATAAGAAAACAAAGCTATCAGTCTTTGTAGATGATATGATGGTATAATTATAGAATCCCAGAGAATCAATTTAAAAAACTACATGAAATAATTAACTATATAATATAATATATAATATAATATAATATAATATAATATAATATAATATAATATAATATAATATAATATAATATAATATAATATAATAATATAATATAATATAATATAATAACAATATGAATAATATCAAAGTTGCAGGACATAAAATAAATTCAAATCATTGTCATTTCTATGTATTATTATCAAATTGAAGCAGGAAGATATGAAAGGGAATTTCCATTTAAAATAACTGTAAACAATATAAAATATTTGGTAGTCTACCTGCTGAAAGAAACCCAGGAACTATATGAACACAATTACAAAACATTTCTCACACAAATAAAAACATTTCTAAATAATTGGTAAAAAAAAAAAAAGAGAGTGGTGAATAAGTGGAAATATCAGTTGCTCATGGGTAGGCCAAGATAATGTAATAAAAATGCTAATTCTCTCTAAATTAATTTACTTATTCAGTTCCATATGAATCAAACATCCAAAAATTATTTTATAGATTTAGAAAAAAATAATAACAAAATTCATCTGCAAGAATGAAAGTTCTATAATATCAAGGGAATTAATGAAAACAAATGCAAGGGAAGGTGACCTAGCAATACCAGATCTAAAACTTTTATAAACCAGCAATCATCAAAAATATTTGGTACTGGCTAAGAAATACATTACCTCCTTCTCCAATTGGCCAAATGTATTTTTAAGGGATTTGTTTTCTTCAGTGTACTTTTTTTCCAATTGGCCAATTGTATTTTTTAAGGACTTTTCTACCTCTATCATTAGACTTTTAAAATCCTTGTGCTCTTCTAAGCCGGCTTTTTGGACTTCAGACCAGTTCACATTCCTGTTTGATGTTGCCAATGTGGGTTTGTTGACAATGCTATCCTCTTCAGAATTTCTGTCTTGATCTTCGCTCTTCTCCTAATATGAATCTATGGTACATTTCTTTTTACTCATAGTGTTTCTTTATTCCCTGGCCTTTAAAGAAATTGAGCTCTTCTGCTGGGGAACAGAGGTCACTGACCCAAGCTTCTTGTGTTGGGAACCTAGGTCTTGGTCACTGGCCTTATGTTGGCAATTGGAGGCTGTAGAGTTTTGGCAGCTTACCTCCTGTTGGGCTGGAATCAGCAAGGCTGAAGTTTTCAGGCAATTCTATGTTGCCTGATTTTCCTTTCCTTTAGCTTTCTTCAGCTCCTTTTAGATGGATGCTGCAGGGTGTTTATCTGCTGGGGCCCCTTGCAATGCTGCCTCCCTTGTTTCTGCTAATGCACTGGGAGATTCCTTTGCAGTAGAGTGCCGAGGTACCTGATGATTTTCTGAGCTGGTTTCCACAAGGTCCCCCACCCTCACTGAGGCACTTGGAGGTCCAGTTGTTGGTGTTTGCCTCCTCTACCACCTGAGCTTCAGGAACATCTCCTGGTTGGTAGTTGGAAGCTGTTGGGTTCTGACAGCTTACATGGTGTTGGATTGGAATCAGCAAGGCTGGGACTTTAGAAAAACTCTAGGTTGCTTTCTTCAGCTTCTTTCAGATGCCTGGGGTCCTTTGTAGTGCTATTTCCCTTATTTTTGAGGAGGCACTGGGAGACCCATTTGCTGAGCTGCTGCACTGCTGTCTCCCATCTTTCTTCCAGTTCAACTGTTCAAGGAATTTTTTTTTTCCTGGGGTGATATTTTCTGGGTTTTCAGAGGTTGATAGGGGAGGGTGAGAGCAGCTACCTTTTTAGTCTGCCATCTTGGCTCCTGTAAGTGGAAGTTTGGAAACAATTTTTACAACCAGTGTCTCTGATAAAGGCTTCAATTCTAAAATATATAGAGAAGTGAGTCAAATTTATAAGAATACAAGTCAATCCTGAATTGATAAGTGATCAAAGGATATAAACAGGCATTTTTCAGATGAATAAATTGAAGCTATCTATAGTCATATGAAAAAATGCTCTAAATCACTATTGATTAGAGAAATGCAAATTGAAATAACTGTGAAATACCATCTCACACTTCTCAGATTGGCCAAAATGACAAAAAAATTGAAAAGCATTGGAGAAAATGTTGAAAAATTGGGACACTAAAACTTTTTTGGTGTAGTTTGAACTGATCTAACCATTCTGGAGACCAATTTGGAACTATGTCCAAAGGGCTATAAAAATGTTCATATCTTTTGACCCAGCCATACTACTGTTAGGTCTCTATCCCAAAGAGATCATAAAAAGTGGAAAGGACTCACATGCACAAAAGTATTTATAGCAGCTCTTTTTTGGTGGCAAAGAATTGGAAATTGAGATGATACCCATCAACTGAGGAATGGCTGAATAGGTTGTGGTATATGAATTTAAAGGAATACTATTATTCCATAGGAAATGATAAACAGATGATTACAGATTTCAATGTTTGAATGGCAACCTAATCAGTCACTGGTCTATGTACTGCAAACAGTGTGGTTCAAAGTACATTTCCATTGCTGCAAATGAAAAAAACACAGGTTATGCTAACCTCTAAAATCTTTTGTAGATAAGCTGCATAGACACATTTTATGATGTAGGCTAACTTTAGCCTTCAATAAAATGCTTTTAAAATGAGTACCCACTTAAAAAAAGAGAGAGAAAGAAAAAAAATGATAAACGTGTATTTCAGAAAAAAAAAGATAAACAAACTTGGAAAGACTTACATAAACTGATGCTGAGTGAAGTGAGCAAAGAACCAGGAGAACATTGTATGTAATAACAGCAGCACTGTGTGATCACTAACTGTGATAGAATAATCCCTTCTCTGAAAAATAATGATCTAAGACAATTCCAAAAGACATGGCATGGAATATGCTACCCACATTCAAAGAAAGAACTATGGAGTCTCAATGCAGATTGAAACACACTATTTTCTCTCTTTTTTCCCCTTTCTCAGTGTTTTTCCTTTTTCCTCTGCTTCACCTTTCACAGCATGTATAATGTGGAAATATTTTTAATATGATTCTACATGTATAGCCCATATCAGATTGCTTGCCATCTTGGGGAGATGTTGGGGCAGTGAAGTAGAAAAAATCTTTAAAATCTTATAAAAATTGAAAGGTAAATACTATCTTTACATGTAATTGGGAAAATATAAAATATTATTAAGGAATATAATAAAAAAATCTTGTAAGAGTGAAGAAAAATTGGGGAAAGAAATGAAAGTGCTGCAAAAGAATTATGAAAATAAAGTAGAAAGGCTAATTGAGAAAAACAATACCTTAAAATTTACAGTTGAGCAAGTAGAAAATATGAGGCATCAGGTATCAATCAAACAAATTCAAAAGAATGAAAAAAATGCAAGAAAATGTAAAATATATTATGGGAAAAACAATTAACCTGGAAAATAGACCCAGGAAAGACAATATCAGTATCATTGGACTACTTAAAAACCATAATCAAAAGGGGGACCTCAACAGCACCTTTCAAGAAATTATGAAGGACATCTGCACTGATATAATGAAACAAGTCAAAATAGACTTTTAAAGAATGTGTTGATAACTTCAGGAAATGGATCAAAAAAAAAAAACAAGGAACATTTTAGCCCAATTTCAGAATTACAAGGTCAAGGAAGAAATACTAAAAGTTGCAAAAAAGAAACAATTCAAATACTGGAGAGCCACAATCAGGATTGAACCGTTCCTGCATTCCTGGTATCAACCATACCTGGTCATAGTGTATCATTCTAGTGGAAATTTTCTGTAATCTATTTGCTAATATTTTATTAAAATTTTTTGCTTCAATATTCATTAGGTAAATTGGTCTCTACTTTTCTTTCTCTGTTTTGGCTCTTCTTGGTTTAGGTATCAGCACCATATTTGTATCATAAAAAGAATTTAATGAGACTCCACCTATTTTCCCAAATAGTCTACCTAGTATGGGAATTAATTATTCTCTAAATTTGATAGAATTTGCTTGTAAATTCCTCTGGCCCAAGAGACTTTTTCCTAGAAAGTTAATTGATGGCTTGTTCAACTTATTTTTTCTGAGATGGGGTTATTTAAATATTTTACTTTCTCTTCTGTTATTCCAGGCAGTTTTTATTTTTGTAAATATTCATCCATTTCATTAAAATTGTCAAATTTATTTTCATACAGTTGGGCAAAATAGTTTCTAATTATTGTTTTAGTTTCCTCTTCATTGGTATTGGATTCAAGCTTTTCATTTTTGATGCTGGTAATTTGATTTTCTTCTTTCTTTTTTTTAAATTAAATTAACCAAAGATTTATCTATTTTATTGGTTTTTCTCATAAAACCTGGTCACAGTTTTATTTATTAGTTCAATAGTTTTCTTAATTTAAATATTATTGATCTCTCCTTTGGTTTTGAGAATTTCTAATTTGGTATTTAATTGGGAATTTTGAATTCTTTTTCTTTTCTGTTTTTTTTTAGTTGCATGTCCAATTCATTGATCTCTTCTTTCTCTATTTTATTCATGTAATCATTTAAAGATACAAAACTTCCCCTAGGAATTTCTTTCACTGCATCCCATAAGTTTTGGTATGTTGTCTCATTATTGTCATTCTCTTGGCTGAAGTTATTGATTGTGTCTATGATTTGTTGTTTGACTCATTCATTCTTTAGGATTAAATTATTTGGTTTCCAATTAATTTTTAGTCTATCTTTTAATGTCCCTATATTACATTTTTTATTGTATCATTATTTGAAAGGGATGCATTTAATATTTTTACCTTTCTGCATTAGACTGAAAGATTTTTATGCCCTAATACATGGACAATTTTTGTGTAAGTGCCATGCATGTCTGAGAAAAAAGTATATACCTTTCTATCCACATTCAATTTTTCTCCAGAGGTCTACCATACCTACATGATCTAAAATTCTATTCACCTCCTTAACTTCTTTCTTGTTCATTGTGCTGTTAAATTTATATAGTTCAGAGATGGGGAGGTTGAGGTCTTCCAGTAGTATAGTATTGCTGTCTATTTCTTCCTGTAACTCAGTGAACTTCTCTAAGAAGTTGCCACTTGCTGCATATATGTTCAGTAATGATATTACTTCATTGCTTATGGTGCATTTTAGCAGGATGTAGTTTCCTTCCTTTTCTCTTTTAATCAGATCTATTTTTGCTTTTGCTTTGTCTGAGATCATGATTGCTACCCATGCTTTTTTTTTGTACTTCAGCTGAAGTATAATGTATTCTACTTTAGTCCTTTATCTTTACTTTGTGTGTATCTTTCTGTTTCAAATGTGTTCCTTGTAAACAACATATTATAGGAATATGATGTTTAATCCATTCTGCTATCTCAGTTTTATAGGAGAGTTCATCCTATTCACACTCACAGTTATAATCATGTGTCTTCATCTCCATCCTATTTCCCTTCCCCTGTTTATGCTTTTCTTTCTGTTTTCTCATTTTCCCTCCCTACTAGTGTTTTTTTTTTCTTTTGACCACCATCTCATTCAGTTTACCCTTCCTTCTATTAGCTCTCTCCTATACTCCCCCTTTACACTTACCACTTTTTCCCTCCCTTCTATAACTCACTACCTTTCCTTTTCCCTTTCCCCTCCTACCTTCAATAAAATAAGTTAGATTTCTATACCTAACTGATTATATTATTCCCTCATTGAGCCAAATTTGATGAGAGAAAGGTTCAAACAATGCTCATCTCACTCCCTTCTTTCTCTCTACTGTGACAGGTCTTTGTGCCTTTTCATGTAATTTATCCTTGTCTGCCTCTTCCTTTTCTTTTCTCCCAGTACAATCCCTTAATTAGATCCACTTTATCCATTTACTTAGATTTTTTATCATTACATCAATGTCAACTTACACCCACCCCCTCTGTGTTTGTATACCGTTTTAAAATAATTTAATAACAATACCATTCTCTTTCATTTCAGTTTGACTGATTCTTGCTCTCTCATATTGTCATTAGCTTCTACTTGCCCAATTCTAATTTTTAAGAAACTGTTTTCTTCTATTAGATTTTCTACCTCCTTTTCCATTTGGCCCATTTTACTTTTTAAGGATTTCTTCTGCTCCATGAGTTTTTGTGCCTCCTTTTCTATTTGGCCAATTCTGATTTTTAAGGAGTTGTTTTCTTCAGTGTATTTTTTTCCCCATTTGGTCAATTATATTTTTTGTGGACTTGTTTTAGATAGTCAACTTTTATTCTTCCTTTTCCAAGCTATTAACTCTTTCTTGCAGATCTCTTTCCCCAATTTTTCTTCTACCTCTCTTATTTGACTTTTAAAATCTTTCTTGAGTTCTTCTAAGGAGGTTTTTTGAGCTTCAGAACAGTTCATACTCCCTTTTGAGGTTTCAGAGGTGGGTATATTGACAATGTTGTTTTCTTCTGAGGTTTTGCCTTCATCTTCCCTATTCCCATAATAAGAATCTATAGTCATTGTACATTCCTTTTCCTCATTGCATGTGCTTATTTCCTGACTTTTAAAAAAGTTGAGCTCTCTTACCGGAAGGAAGGGGGCATTGACCCAAGCTTTTTGTTCTGGGAGACTGGGAACTGGTCACTGGCTTTGTGTACTGGGGCCTCAGGTGCTGACAATTGTTGGCTGTAGGGTTCTGGCAGGTTACCTGGTGTTGGGCCATAATCAGTAACATTGGAGCTCTAGGGTTAGAGGTGGGGAGTCTGGCCCCTGGAGGATGCCTTCTCACCCAGGCCTTGCACTCCTTTCTTTGGATCCTGTTCATCCAGGCCTTGCACAAGAATGTTTCCCTGCTGGAGGATATCTCTCAGCCTGGAGCTTTACCTTTTGTAGTTGTGCTTCCCAGAATTTTGCTGAAGCACCAGGAGATTTGCCTACCAGGGAATTCCATGGCATGTGATGGTTTTCTGAGCCAGTCTCCACCAGTTCCTCTGCTTGTACTGAGGCACTCAGGAGTCCTGGTGTTGGTGCTTGCCTGCTCCACCACCCTGAAGTTAGGGATCTCCCCTGGCATGCTGAGGTTAGGCTTTTTGCCAGCTTGATGTGACATCTCCCATTTTGTTCTACTTCCCCTCCTCCAGAGTGAGAGGGTCCTTTTCTGTTAATCCCCTAAACTTCCTGGGCAACAACACTCCTATCTCCATCTTTCTTCTGGTTCAGCTGGGGTTGTATTTTCTGGGCTTTCAGAGGTCAATAAACGAGGGTGAGAAAAACTTACTTCTTAGTCTGCCATCTTGGCTCCCTGAAGTGGAACTCCCAAAGTTTTTACTTTGTCAAAAATATGCCTAATTAAAAGAGATAAAGAAGGAAATGACATCTTTCCAAAAGGGACTATAGACAATGAAACAATCAAATTAGAAGAGCAAGGAATAGTGTACCTGTTATTTCTATGGGGAGGGGAAGAATTAATGACTAAATAAGAGATTGAGAGCATTGCAAAATGTAGTATAAATAATTATCATATTAAGTTGAAAAGTTTTTGTACAAACAGAACCAATACAACCAAGATTAGGAGGAAAGTGGAAAGCTGAAAAACAATCTTCACAACAAGTATCTTTGATAAAGGGCCCATTTCTTAAATATATAGAGAACTGAGTCAAATGTGTAAGAATACTAGATATTCCTCAATTGATAAATGGTCAAATAACATGAACAGGCAGTTTTCAGATGAAAACATAAAAGCTATCTATAGGCATATGAAGAAGTACTCTGAATCACTTCTCAGTAGAGAAATGCAAATTGAAACAACTCTGAAGTATCACCTCAACCCAATCAGACTGGCTAATATGACATAAAAAGGAAAATGATAAATGTTAAAGAGGATGTGGGAAAATGGGACCCCACTTAATGTAATGCTGGTGAAGTTGTGAACTGATACAACCACTCTGGAAAGCAATTTGGAACTATGCCTAAAGGCCTATAAAAATGTGCATACCCTTTGATCTGACAATACCACTACTAGGTCTCTATTCCAAAGGGATCATAAAAAAGGTAAAATGACCTACACGTATAAAAATATTTATAGCAACCCTTTTCATGGTGACAAAATATTGGAAATTGAGGAGATGCCTATCAATTGGGGAATGGATGAACAAATTCTGAAATATGAATGTAATGGAACACTATTGTGCAAAAGAAATGATGTACAGGCATATTTCAGAAAAAAGAAAATTAGAAAAACTTGTATAAATTGATGCAAAGTGAAATGAGCAGAACCAGGAAAAACATTGTACAGAGTATCAGCAATGATGTTTAGTGATCAACTATGAATGACTCAGCTCATCTCAGCAATGCAATGGTCCAACATAAGTAGAAATGACTCATGAAGGATAATGCTATCCATGCCCTGATAAAGAACTCATGGATTCTGAATGCAAATGAAAATATACTTTTTCACTTGCTTTATTCTTTCTCAGTTTTTTAAAATTTTCTTTTAATCTATTTCTTCTTCCACAGCTGTGACAAATATGGAAATATGTTTTACATAATAGCATATGCATAAATTATACCAAACTGCCTACCATTTTCAGAGGAAGGGAGGGGAGAGAGGGAGTAAAAATTTACAACTCAAAGTCTTGTAAAAATGAATGCAATTTTTTTTTTCTCAATGTGCAATTTGGGGAAAATACTATTTAAATAAAAAAAATAAGGAGAAGTCAAGGATGGCTTCATATTTGGTTTTAAATTAGGATAACTAGGATAATGCTGGCACCATTAAAATAGAGAAGGAGGAAGGCAGAGAAGTTTTGCAGGAAGATAATTCTTTGACATAGCAATAACATTTTCTTATTTCAAAGCTACATTCAAAGAAGTTATCTAAGTTGAGCCTCATAATTAAAAATCATGTCATAAAAGTAAATCAGAGAAGAAAGGAGAAAGAGGAGGGGAGGAGAAACAAGAAGAGGCCCATCATCTTTATAACTATTTTCTGTCTCTGATATTCTTATATTCTTTTCAACTACAAAAATATGTTTGTAGTTGGTGGAGGCAACATTTGTCTTTTTTGTAAATGTTGAAATATTTAGGGGAGGTAATCAAAACTTAATTAGAATCTCTTTATCAGACATTGGAGAGTGGGAGGCTTCTGTATATTGAGTCCTTTCCTGTAACTTTGAAATCATACCAAAGTAAACTATCATCAACTCCACATGCACCTCAGGCCAACCTGGATAGAAGTACTCATTTGGTTGCTATTAACTCTTTATACTTTTGTTGTAACCTTAAAAAAATCTTATCAACTTGTCTGAACTAAGATAGCCCTATGTCTCAAAGGCATGAGAGAAAGAAAGAAAGATTGCCTGTCAAACTGATTTTTTCTTAGTGTTGTCCTTGATTATATGAAGACTTTCATCCTCCTGAAATCAGGTCCTTAGGATGTTGCTGCCACCTAGAGACATGTATCAGAATTTCTACTCAGACAACACTGATGGGAGGAAGAAACAAAACCACAATCTACTATTGTTTGTTTTCAGTATTTGAGTCTAATCTGAAGTAGGTACAATAACTCCTTACAAGCAAACAGCTCCAGATATGTTAGTGCTTTCGAAATCATTTTTATTATATTTTTAAACATGTAACATGGAATTGTTGCCTTATTTTCTGTGGTCTTGGGAAGTGGAACCTTAGGTTTATTAAGTTTATAGTGAGAAAAAAATGCACACAAGTGCACACACACACACACACACACATATACTATAAAGAATTAAGATTTTAGAGTTGAAAGGGATCATAAACACAAACAAGGAAACTAGAGCCCACAGAGGAGGTAAAAGTTTTTTAAGGTCACATAAGTAATAAAGTATCTGGGATTTAGCTCTCCTGAATTCAAATCTAATACTCTTTCCACTCCAAAAGGTATATATATATATATATATATACACACACACACACACACACACATATATATACACACACACATATATATATATATACATATATATACACATACACATATATACATATGTATATATCTATGTATGTATATATGTATGTGTAATTTTGATGCATCTTAAAGAATTGTGGCCTTCTGTGATAGAATGGGATTTATATATTATCAATTATTATAAACAAATATTAATGACATTTTATGTTGAGATTATCACCAATCTGGAAATATTCTTATGCATTTATACTCGCTAACATTAAATCTGTTTTTTTTTAAATCACTCACCTCTTTGCATTAATATTGTTTAGAAGGAAAGATTTCCATAGTTTGAATAGGAATTAGGTTAGCTAAATACCATTCAAATCAAAAACCTTCAAAATCTATCCTGAAAATGAATGGTTTGATATTTACTTAAGCTTCTTAGCCTGGGATTCATACTGGCTTGTCAGTGAAATTAGTTAAAAAACCAAAAGACAAAGTATCATCCCAATATTTTCTTCAAGAAGGCACAGTATGGAAAGGCAAAGGGAATGATAGTAGTAGAGTATAATTTACTGAAAGGAATTATTATTTTTATTGGTGTTATTTTAAAACTTGAGTTCACTTGCTATATGACCATAAGTGTCAATGGAGTCCAGGTACTCTTAGAGTTCTGTAAGACAGAATAGTTTAAAGGATTAAGCACATTTAAAAAGGAGGAAGCTTAATGGTAAACATTTTACATGAGTCTAAAAGGCAGGAATCTGAATGTAGAATTGCAGTCTAAAATTCTTGAGGTCGACTTCCAGGAGCCAAGATGTTAGAGTAAGCAGTAAACTACTGTAGCTTTCCCAGATTCACTTCCAAACAGTCATAAAATAGTGCCCCAGAACCAATCCTGGAAGAGCAGAGCAAGCAGAAGGAAGGGTTAGAACTGTCTTTTAGCACAGAAGACTTGGAGGATTGCCAAGAAAAAGCCTATATCATGGAAACAAAAGGAGAACACATTCCAGGACAGGAATTATCCTAGCAAGACACCAGCAAGCCCCACCTCAGCAAACTAAAGGGAGATCTAGAGCCACAGTGTGGTAGAGCAGGCAAACACCAAAAGCAGCACCCCCACCAGCTGCTTTTGTAAAGTCAGGGGAACTGGCAGACTCCAGTTCCAAGATGGGCAGAGGTCTTCCAGTAGTCAGACCTCCATATTTCTCAGTGTAGCCCAGGACAAACAGGCATCTTCTAGTGCTCAGACTTCCACATGCTTCAGTGTAGCCTCAGAGAAACACAGTAAAATTCCACATGGTCTTAGCGCACACCAGACCCCACCACTAGGACCTCAGTTCAGAACCACATAAGCTGCTAAACCCATACAGCCACCAGCAACTAAGGCCCCAGCTCACAAAACCAGAGCTCAGGCCCCTGGACCCCAGGACAAGAAGTTTTGTACAGTGCCTCCTGTGTTCCAATATGAAAGCTCAACTTTAAAAGCCACTAAATGGGCAAAAAACATAAACAGGAAGCAAAAGTGAGTACACTGAACACAGAACATTGACATGGTGACAGGGAAGATCAAAACACAAACTCAGAAAACAACATTGTCAATATGCCTATATCCAAAACTTGAAAGGGGATATAAATTTATCTGAAGTCCTAAAAGCCTTCTTGAAAGAGCTCAAGAAGGATTTTGAAAGTCAAATAAAATATTTAAAAATGTAAATTAAAAATTAAATTAAAAATTTTAAATTTTATAAGTCAAATAAAGTCAAAGAAGAAAAATTTGGAAAAGAAGTGAGAAGTATGGAAGAGAGAGTCAACAGCTCAAGAAAGGAAGGACAAAAATTGACTGGAGAAAATAATTCTTTAAAAAATACCATTTGCCAAATGGAAAAAATAAATCTACTGAAGAAAACAGCTCCTTAAAAAGAAGAATTGGCCAAATGGAAAAGGAAGTACAAAAGCTAACTGAAGAAAATAATTCCTTAAAAATTGTAATTAGTCAAGTAGAAGCTAATCACTCAATGAGACATCAAGAATCAGCCAAACAAAATCAAAACAATGAAAAAATGGAAGAAAATGAAAAAAAAAAACTTATTGGAAAAATAACTGACCTGAAAAATAGATTCAGGAGAGATAATTTAAGAACTACCTGAAAGTCATCATCAAAAAAGAAGATGGAAAGTATCTTTCAAGAAATTATCAAAGAAAACTGCTCTAAAGTTTGAGAACTAGAGGATAAAATAGTCATGGAAAGAATCCACCAAGCACCTCCTGAAAGAGATCTCAGAATAAAAACTCCAAGGAATATTGTAGACAAATTCCAGAACTATTAGGTCAAGGAGAAAATATTGCAAGCAGCCGGAAAGAAACAACTTAAGTATTGTATTACCATAGTGAGGATTCAACAGGATTTAGCAGTTTCTACCTTAAAGACTGGTGGGCTTGGAATATGATATTCTGTTAGAAAAAGGAGCTTGGATTGAAACCAAGAATCAACTACTCAGCAAAATTCAGCATATTCTTTAAGGGAAAAATATGAAAATTCAGTGAATTAGAGGATTTTAAATCATTCCTGATGAAAAATCTAGAGCTGAACAGAAAATTTGATGCTCAAACACAAGATCAAGAGAAGAATAAAAAGGCAAACAGGAAAGAAAAACAATGTTATTTAATGAGGTTCAACTGTTTACATCCCTAAGTGGAAAGATAATACTTGTGGTGTGGGTATAAGTTGACACTGATGTGATCACAAAAAATAATTAAAGGGTGAAAAAAAAGAATTGTAATGAGAGAAGAGGAAAGGAGGCAGTAAAATAGAGTAAATTAAATCACATGAAGAGAGGCTAAGAGCTATTTTAGTATAGAGAAAGAAGGGAAGGCCATGGGCATTGTTTGAACCTTACTCTCATTGAGTTTTGCTCAAAGAGGGAGTGATATACTCATTTAGTTGGTTATATAAATCTATTTTACCCTGTAAGGAAGTAGGAAGAGAAAGGGTAAAGGAAAGGGAGGGATTTAATAGAAAGGAGGACAGATTGAAGGAAGCAATGGTCAGAAGCAAAATACTGGTGAGGGGGAAAGGGGGAAAGGAGAGAAAAGCATAAATGAGGGGGGAATAGGGTGGAGAAAAAGAGACGGTAATCACAAGTGTGAATGTGAATGGGATGAACTCCCTTATAAATTGGAAGTGAATAGCAGAGTGAATTAAAAAACATAATTCTACAATATGCTGTTTACAAGAAACACATTTGAAGCAGAAGGATACAGAGTAAAGGTAAAAAAAAAAGCTGGAGCAGAATATATTATACTTTCAGCTGAAGTAAAAAAAAAAAAAGCAGGGGTAGCAATCCTGATCTCAGACAAAACAAAAGTAAAAATATACCTAATTAAAAGAGATAATGAAGGAACCTACATCTTGCTAAAAGGTACCATAGACAATGAAGTCATGTGAACACTAAGCACATGTGCAAGAAGTGCTATAGCAGCCAAATTCTCAGAGGAGATGTTAAGCAAGTTACAAGAAGAAATAGAAAGCAAAACTCTACTAGTGGGGGACCTCAAACTCCCCTTCTCAAAACTAAATAAACCTTACCATTAAATTTTTAAAAAAGACATAAGGGCACCTAGATGGTGCAGCGGATAGAGCACCAGCCCTGGAATCAGGAGGACCTGAGTTCAGATCTGGCCTTACTAGCTGTGTGACCCTGGGCAAGTCACTTAACACCATTGCCTAACCAAGAAAAAAACAACAAAAAAAGATGTTAAGGACATGAAGAGTAATTTAGAAAAGTTAGATATGATATGCCTCAGGAGAAAACTGAATGGGGATAGAAAGAAATATACCTTTTCCTCAGAGGGAATGGCACCTACACAAATGTTGTCCATGTATTAAGACATAAGAACCATGCAATCCAGTGCTGAAAGGCAGAAATATTTAATGCATCTTGTTCAGCTCATGATACAATAAAACTTACGTGCAATATAGGGCCATGGAAAGATAGACTAAAATTAATTAGAAATTGAGGCAATTTCTGTTAATTAGGTAATGGCTGAAGAATTTGTGGTATATGAATGTAATGGAATACTATTGTGCAATAAGAAATGATGACAAGTGGACCTCAAAAACAAAAACAAAAACTGGAAAGACTTAAATGAACTGATGCAGAGTGAAATGAGCAGAACCAGGACATTGTACTAACAGGCACATTCTGTGATGACTGACTTTGATAGAATCTACTCTTCAAAGCAATGCAAGAATCTAAGACAACTCCAAAAGACTCATGATGGAAATTGCCATCCACATCCAGAGAAAGAACTGTGGAGTCTGAATGCAGATTGAAACATATTATTTGCTCTCCTTTCCCTTTGCAGTTTTGTTTTATTGCTTCCTTCTCGTTGTTCCTCCCATTAGTTCTAATTGTTCTTTATATCATGACTAATGAGGAAAAAAAATGCTTAATATGAATGTATAAGTAGGGCCTATGTCAGATTTCAATCTGTCTTGGGGAGAGAGTAGTGGGAGGGGGAAAAATTTAAAACTCTAAATCTTATGTAAGTGAATGTTGAAAACTAAAAATAAGTGAATTATTATCAAAAAAGAGGGTGATTATAAAATAAAAAGAAACAAGAGGTACTCACTGTGTGTCTATCATTTCAGTTTTTACATTGCCTGTTGCTGAGTTAGTCAACTGTTGTTTTCTGTTTGATGCTTCTGGATATACTTCTGCTGGGAGATCCAACTAATTCTCCTGATTTCCTGGGTGCATTCCGTCTCTTCCAGGATTACATACATTCTCCATATGAAGGAGAATTCATTCAGGTAGAATGACTCAAGTTACTGAAGTCAACAACAGGATCTTCCTGAAGATTATGCATCCTTCATCCTGGGCACACTTCCTAGAGAGAGAAATATAGTCTCTCACATGTTTGCAAGAACCATACCACAGGACAAAGCAGGGTTTAGTGGAACTGTTTTTCGGTTCTTGCTTAGCCTCTTAATCCCTGAATGTCTCTGGGCAAGTTGTTAACCTCTGAGCTTTAGTGTCCTCACTTTTAAAATAAAGGAGTTAGAGTAGCTCATATCAGAGGAGAGCAACTATGTTAGTTGATTGATTCATCTACAAAAAGCCTCTTTTTATACCATTATTCCCTTGCTCAAAGGTAAACATTGGCTCTCTGTTTCCTACTTCAGTATATCAAAGTTACTATTCCTGATTCTTAAGGCCCTTGTTGAGTAAATGTTACATGAATTGTTTCCTGCTTGTGTCTAAGTGCTATGGTGGCTATAATTATAAGTTATAGCCAAGGTAATGTCAAATTTCTGCAGGACATAGAAAGGTCAATGAGACCTGTTGCCTATGCTCAAGGAATTTATAATCGTGCTAGATAGATAATATATACACAGTTAAACAAAAATACATATATATGCATGTATATATTAACAAAAACATGTATGTATGTATATATGTATATATACATATATCATAATTATATGTAATTATAAATTATACCTCAATGTCAATGACTAGGAAAGAAAACAATTTTTGAAGGTATTTGGAAGGAGGAATGATTTGAACCACAGAACCAAGAAAGGTCTTCACAAAAAAGGTGTCAATCGAACTAGGTCTTAAAAGATGTAAAATATTAATCCCTCAAATGTATATGGTGCTTTGTTGTTCAGTCATTTTTCAGTTATGTATAATTATTTGTGAAACCATTTGGGTTTTCTTTCCAAAGATACTGGAGTTGTTTGCCATTTCCTTCTCCAGATCATTTTATAGATGAGGAACTGAGGCAAACAGAGTTAAATGACATGCCCAGGGTCACTTAGCTAGTAAGAATCTGAGGCCAGATTTGGACTCAAAAACAGGAGTCTTTCTGACTTCAGGCCCAGCACTCTATCCATTGCACCACCTAGCTATCCTCGTATGGTGTTTTAGGGTTTTATAAAATCTCTTAATTATGACACCATAATAATGTGAGTAGAGAATTATCGATTTCCCCATAAGACAGAAATGGACACTGAAGGTTAGAAAGGTTAAATTGATTTGCTTATGATCACATAGTTATTAAACATCAGACCAAAACAGTTGAAAGCCAAGTACAGTGCTCCTTTGAAAAAACTTTTTGGCTTCTGTAATTTAGGTAAGTAATGACAGTGTATGGAGGAGGCCATTATAGCTGAAAGAACTGTCATGGGCAAAGATTTGGAGGAGAGAAAGTATTAAAAAGATTCTGACAAACTGCTTGGCCTGGCTTGGCTAAACCTGTGGGTTAACAATGGTGGCCTTAAGGAGAAGGTTGGAAAGGTTATGTTGGGCCAGATTATGAAGGACAATGAATATTAGGGATAAGAAGGATGGACTTATTTCATAAAATAAAATGGACACATCAAGCACCATTTAAAAAAAGAAAGATATGGTAAAAAGGGGATCAGATGATTAACCTTGGTTATTGAATAAAAACTGAAACACAGTATAATGAGAGGGATAATAGAAATTTTATAATATATATAATTTATAATATATATTTTATGATATATATTATATATGTATATAAATTTGTAATATAATATAAACTTTATATTCACAAGACTTGGACTTGAACTTCTTCAAATCAGTGGAAGTAGGAAGTAATGATTTCTAGGAGAAGGCTTTTCAATACACTTATTTCCTGTCTTTTTATCTAGTAGTTCAGGGTCCTAGGAGACAGTACCAGACATGGCAGAGGAAAGGTCTAATTATTAAAATAGTGTTTTCTTTTTCCTCCTTGAGCTTGATAGATTTTGAATATGTAATTTTATAGTTCTTCCTTATACACACACAAAAAAAACCTTACACAAAAGTACATACATACATACACATTCACACTCACAAAATCTTTACTGAAACCAATAAATTTTCAAAATAATTTGATTTTAAAAGCCATTTATAAAGCAGGATAAGATTCAGATACTTGTGTGAAATTTCAAATCAAACAGCCAGTATAACAAAATTAGATCTCTAAAAAGGAGTTTTGGATTGAAGAGACATCTGCCTGAAAACATAGCTTGATATCGTTTGGAGAACTAAACAGTTTCATATGGTGTCCTGAAGTAGGGCAAGTGTGAGGCAGAGAAATGTGATAACAAATTACTTGTGGAAGAATGAAGACAAGGCCTACTCCTTTTTGGTGAAAATGTGAAAACATAACAGTTCATCCACTGTACTTTTTTTCCAATACTACTTCATCCAACTTAGCCACAGAACCATATAATGGGCTGAGCTTTAGAAACCTTTGAATCAAGAGAAGGCCCAGTGAAAACACCACTAGCCCAGAAGGGAACCAAACAAATTCCATAGCCAGGACAGCAAAGACAAAAGTGATGAATCTAAATATGTGACATAAGAGCTGAGTAGGTTGAAGTCCTGTGGAGTTTTGCTGTAATAAAGGAGAGGCTTTAGAAAGCATACTTCCCAAAAGTGTTAAACACAGCCACTGTCACTGTTTAACTTCAGGATAAGTCACCTATCCTTTCATTTTTTGTTCTACATATTCTAGAGATAAGAGTAACTAGAAAAAGAGGTTATTAGAGGTTAAGGTACTCTGCCTTTTTTGAGGATTGTTTCAAAAGATGAAAGAAAATAATTTCTCTAGTGTTTAAGTAGAAGGAAGTTGATTCAGTATTCATTTAGCACTCACTGTTTGCCCAGGAAAATCACAAAAGATCTTATCTTCACCCTAGCATGTAGGGGAAGAAACATGATAGAATTGGAGGAATGTTGGCTTTGAAGTTAGAAAATATTCAAATTTAATTTGTCTCCCTTACTACATATGGGACTTTGGGTAAGTCTTAACATTTCTGGGTATTGGTTTCTTCACTTGTATAGTGGGAAAATTGGATTAGAAGATGCTTAGCTTCCAGCTCCATATTTCTATAAGTTTTAACTAGAAGGCAGAGTACAAAATGACTCATGCAGTATAATGTTAGGGGTACCGAGAAGGCAATGATGTTCCCTCCCCTTCAATCTTCGTCCAGCCACTTAGTAATGCTTAGAATTTTATGGCTTAAAAGTTTCATATCTTACATTTAAAACCATGCTTCCTCGTAATCATCAAATATTTCTTAAGTGCCTTTTGGCATGATGTATGATACCAAGTTTTATGTGTATGGCAACAAAAATAAAGTTCTCCTTACCCTCAAGACCTTTACATAGGAAATGGAGGGACATTTATGTGTATATGTATGAGTGCATTTGGGGTTAAGTGAGTTGCCCAGAGTCACACAGCTAGTGAGTGTTATGTGTCTGAGGTTGGATTTGAACTCAGGTCCTCTTGACTCCAGAGTTGGGGCTCTATCTACTGTGCCACCTACTTGCCCCAAATCCAAGATTTTTTTTTAAAGACATTAATGCTGAAGGGAATCAAGGAAATTATTTTGGTGAAAGTAGCATTTGGGATGAGGATTTAAGGAAATTAGTTGAGGAGATATCCCTACCTACTTCAAATAGCTTACTTGAGATGAGGAAGAATGAAAATGGAATGATATAATACCTATTCAAACAAGATTGCTATAATTAAATATACTAATATAACAAAACAAAACAAAATTATTTAAAATGTCATTTTAAAATTCAGTCATTGTCACCACTTATTTGTATAAGAAGCTCCTGTTTGGTGTCTATGGCTTGATTTTTTTCTTATATATAAACCTCAAGAATTTCTTGCATGACGAAGAGTACCCACATTCAATTGTTGGTGTAAATAGCTCTCCACCTTCATTGGACTTCACACCAGAGGAATTATGTGCCCACATGGACTTCCATCTTTCAAACAAGCTCTCATCCACAGTCGATATTTATTTTTAGAATATATCCAACTTGTTTCTCCCCTCTTTAATGTAAGGTATAATTTTGAGCTATAGAGACTGTAGTTCCTACAGCTTTTAAATAGTTAGATACTTCTTTGTTTGGATTATTTTAAATATGTGCTTCAGGGGAAATGATAGGCTTTTAAAGCTCTGCTTGGCACTTTTTTCTTTGTTTTTTTTTTTTTTTATAAAAACAGAGAGTAATTTACTCTATTCCTCTTCAGATGAACCAGAGATAGCACACTCTTATTTCCAAATGAAAAACACCAGAGGGTAGCATTTATTTATTTTCCACCATGCACTTTGAAAGATGCAAACAGATGCATAATGTTGGTGGCTCCCTGAAGGAGGCCTTTTATTTTCAGGCTTAGAATTTGCTTCCTTTATTTAATCTCTTCCATATAATTTCATAACAAGGAAATAGATCCTAAAGAAAGAAGAATGGTATAAAATGGGCATTTATATCCCCTATGTCCACTAACAGTAATATCTTGAGGAAAGTACAAAGGAAAACATAAAGGAGATGATCTTTCTGGAACATTTTTGGCAAAATTCTTCTTGTTGACAGGGGCAAGGCATGATTTAAATGACCTAGAAAAGTTCCTAACAGTCCTTAGAATTTGTTGTTTGTCCTTCCTTCTAGAAGAGGTCCATGACTTTAGGAAGATGATACTGTGACTTACAAATGAATTGGATTTAAGTGTGGTAGGGCTGTACAAGGTCACCAGCCTCACTTTCTTCTCCACAGCCAGTGGGTCCAGTGGCAAGGTGTAGATCAGCATGACTGGAGATGACCTCAGATGAAGTGAGAGATGTTGGCCCTTTTAAGCTAAGGTCATTACTAGTTCTCATTTTGACTGAGGCAATGCCCCTTCAGTGATTGAAGCTAGTTAAGAAATGAGCCAAGGAATGACCCCTTTTATTTAATAAAAAAACCTGGAGGGGAAAACCCTCAAGATTTCTGGACAAAACAGGAACAATCACTAGTTATATTCATTGTGAGCCATCAGGTCCCAAACAATGACCACTAAGAAGTGGTTGGTTGGTCTGGACCTATTGTTGGCCAATCAATGAGAGCCAGAATGAATGAGGTTTAAGGCAAGGGTTCCCAAATTTATTTAGCATACCAACCACTTTAAAAAAATTACTCAGCACTCCCCAGGAAATCTACTAACTCTTTAGTGTTTTGTTTGAAATTTGCATCATTTCTAAAATTATGAAATACACACACACACACACACACACACACACACACATTTAAATGATGCATCTTAAATTTAATAATTTATTGTAAATTTGTGGCTTTTTTCTTGCCTTGAAATTTTGATGACACAGTATTGTATCGTGTAACTGAATAGTATAATATTTTAAACAAGTCATTACAGGCACAAGCATGCTGGACAGCAGACTTGACCACTAATAAGTTATAACCTGTATTTTGTGTGGCTATTAGAAAAATAACAGAATTGCTATGATTTTAACTGTGTTACACAACAGATGAAACATGTAGGAATATTTTTCCAACATTTTCTTCTCTTCTTTCCTTGTGCTTCCACCACACACAGATTTTATTCAATCCCTCTCCCCAAATTGTAGCTAAGACTACTACTGCCCCCTTGGATTGTTCCAGTGCCTTACAGGGGGTGGTATCACCCACTTTCAGAACCTCTTTCACTTTAAGGCATGGTCTTTAACAATGAAATCTAGCTCAGAGGGTTTGGAAATATTATATTTTTTTTAAGGCAAAGGAGCTTGGATTACAACAAAGAATCAACTACCTAGTTAAATCAAGCATAATCTTTCAGGAAGGAGATGGACATTCAATGAAATAAGAGTCTTCAAAACCTTCCAGCTGAGAAGACCAGAGATCAACATAAAATTTGATCTTCAAATACAAGATTCAAGGGAGACAAAAAAAAGTAAACAAGAAAGAAAAAAATGTAATTCAGTAAGGGCAAACTGTTTACATCCTTACAAGAGAAAATGATGCTTGAAACTCTTGAGAACTGTACTTTATTTCTACATTTAGAAGGGGTATACACAGAAGGCAGGGTACAAGTTGACTTTAATGTGACAAAAAAATCTAATTAAATGGTAGAAAGCAATTCAATGTGGAGAAGAGAAAAGGAGGAGGCAGAAAAGACTAAATTACATCACATAAAGAGGCACAAAGACCTATTACAGCAGAGGGAAAGAAGGGAGGGAGATGAGCATTGTTTGAAATTTCCTCTTATCAGATTTGACTCAAATAAGGAATAACAAAATCAGTTAGTTATAGAAATCTAACTTAGCCTAAAGGAAGTAGGAGAGGAAAGCAGAAAAAAGAGGAAGGGGTGGATAGAAGGGAGGGAAGAAGTAGTAAGACAAAAGAGGAAGAAAAGGGAGGTGGTGATAGAAAAATGGCAGATTCAGGGAAAGGTGGTCAAGGGGAAAGGGAGAAAGGAAGAGAAAAGCAGAAACAGAGTGGAAACTACGATGGAGAGAAAGCCACAGATAGGAATTATAACTGTGAATGATAATGGAATAAACTCTCCCATATAATAGAAGTGGATAGCAGAGAGAACTAAAAACAATAATCCTACAATATGCTGTTGACAAGAAACATATTTGAAGCAGAGGAATACACACAGAATAAAGATAAAAAGCTGTAGCAGAATATATTATACTTCAATTGAAATAAAAAAAAAACAGGAGTAACAATCTTGATATCAGACAAAAGAAAAGCTAAAATATATGTAATTATAGGAGATGAAGAAGGAAACACTATCCTCTTTGAAGGTGCTATAGACAATGAAGTAATATCATTATTAAACACATATGCACCAAGTGGTACAGCATCCAAATTCTTGGAGAAGTTAAGAGAGTTAACAAGAAGAAATAGACAGCAAAACTATACTAGTGGGGGCCCTCAAAATCCCTCTCTCAGAGCTAGATAAATCTAACCACAAAATAAACAAGAAAGAAGTTAAGGAGATGAACAAAATTTTAGAAAAATTGGATATAGTAGACCTTTGAAGAAAATTGAATGGGGATAGAAAGGGGCATAAATTTTTCTCTGGCATACAAATCTTGCAATCCAATGCAGAAAGGAAGAAATATTAAACATATCCTTTTCAGATCATGATGCAATAAAAAATGCATGTAACAAAGGACTATGGAAAAGTAGACTAAAAACTAATTGAAAACTGAAAAATCTAATCCTAAAGAATGAGTAGGTCAAACAACAAATCATACAATCAATAACTTTGTTAAAGAGAATGGCAATAATGAGACAGCATACCAAAACTTATTGGATGCAACAAAAGTGGTTCTTAGGAGAAATTTTATATCTCTAGATATTTACATGAATAAAATAGAGAAAGAAGAGAACAATGTCCCGGGCAAGCAAATAAAAAACCCCCCCCCAAAAAAAAGCAAAAATTAAAAATCCCTAATTAAATACTAAATTAGAAATTCTAAAAACCAAAGGAGAGATTAAGAAAATTGAAATTAAGAAAACTATTGAGCTAAAAAATAAAACTAAGAGCTTGTTTTATGAGAAAACCGATAAAATAAACTTTTGGTTAATTTGATTTTTAAAAAATAAAGAAAACCAAATTACCAGTATCATAAACTAAAAGGATGAATTCATCACCAATGAAAAGAAGATTAAAACAATAATTAGGAGTCATTTTGCTCAACTATATGCCAATAAATTTGGCAGTCTTAGTGAAATAGATGAATATTTACAAAAATATATATTGCCCAGATTAATGGAAAAGGAAATAAAATCCTTGAATAACTTCATTTCAGAAAAAAGAAATTGAACAAGCCATCAATGAACTCTCTAAGAAAAAATCTCCAGGGCCAAATGGATTAACAAGTGAATTGCATCAAATATTAAAAAAAATACTTCTAATACTATACAAATTATTTGGGAAAATAGGAGAAGGAGTCCTATCAAATTATTATTTTTTTATTATACAAATATGGTGCTGATACCTAAACTAGGAAGAGCCAAAAGAGAGAAAGAAAAGTATAGACCAATTTCTCTAATGAATATTGATGCAAAAAATTTTAAGTAAAATATTAGAAAAGAGATTACAGAACCAATCTCTAGAGTACTACATTATGAAAAGGTAGGATTTATACCAGAAATGCAGGCCTGGTTCAATATTAGGGAAGCAAACATCATAATTAACCATATCAACAACAAAGCTAAAATAAGTCATACGATTTTCTCAATAGATGCAGAAAAATCTTTTGACAAGATGTAACACCCATTCCTATTAAAAACCCTAAAGAGCATAGGTATAAATGGAGTCTTCCTTGAAATAATAGATAGCATCTATCTAAAACCATCAGCAAATATTGCATGTACTGGGAATAAGCTAGAAACATTTCCAATAATATTGGGGGTGAAACAAGGATGTCCATTATTATCATCATTATTCAATATTGGACTAGAAATGTTAGCTTTAGCAATGAGAAGACAAAAAATTGAAAAAGTTAGAATGGGCAATGAAGAAACAAAATTATTATTCTTTGTAGATGATATGATGGTATACTTAGAGAATCCTAGAGAATCAAGTAAAAAACTATTTAAATAATAAACATTAGCAAAGTTGCAGGATATAAACCTACATAAATCATCAACATTTGTATATATTACTAACAAAGACCAACAGCAAAAAATAGGTAAATTCCATTTAAAATTACTGTGCACATTATTAAATACTTAGGAATGTACCTGCTGAAACAAGTGCAGGAGCTATATGAACACAATTGCAAAACACTTTTCACATAGATAAAGCCAGATCTAAATAATTGGAAAAATATCAGTTGCTCATGGGTAGGCTGAGTTAACATAACAAAAATGACAATTCTACCTAAATTAAATTACTTATTCAGTGCCATAAAATTAAACTACCAGAAATTATCTCATTGAACTAGAAAAAAATTACAACAAAATTCATCTGGAAGAACCAAAGGTCCAGAATATCAAGGGAATTAGTGAAAATAAATGCAAGTGAAGGTGGCCTAGCTGTAATAGGTCTTAAATTGTATTATATAGCAGCAATCATCAAAACAACTTGATGTTGGCTAAGAAATAGGAGGTGGATCAGTGCAATAGATTAGATAAGTAAGACACAATAGTCAATGATTATAATAATCTATTATTTGATAAATCCAAAGACTCCAGTTTCTGGGATAATAACTCACTCTTTAACAAAAAATGCTGGCAAAAGTGTAAATTAGCATGGCAAAAACTAGCCATAGACCAAAGATACACCAAGATAAAGTCAAAATGGGTACATGATTTATATATAAAAGCTGATACTTTAAGGAAATTAGGAAAGCAATGAATAGTTTACCTGTCAGATGTATGGAGAAGGGAAGAATTTATGATGAACAAGAGACAGAGAATATTATGCAATGCAAAATGAATTATTTTGGTTACATTAAATTGAAAAGTATTTACACAAACAAAGCCAATGCAACAAAGTTTAGAAGGGAAGCAGAAAGCTGGGAAACAATTTTAATATCCAATATTTCTGATAATAGCCTCATTTCCAAAACATGTAGAGAAGTGAGTCAAATTTATAAGAATACAAGTCATTCCCCAATTGATAAATGGTCAAAGGCTATGAACAGGCAGTTTTCAGATGAAGAAATTAAAGCTATCTATAGTCATATAAAAATGCTCTAAATCACTATTGATCAGAAAAAAGGCAAATCAACACAACCCTGAGATACTACGTCACACTTATCAAATAAGCTAACATGAGAAAAACAGGAAAATGATAAATGTTGGAGAAGGTGTGGGAAAAATGGAACACTAATGCATTGTTGATGGAGTTGTGAATTGGTCTGACCATTTTCGAGAGCAATTTGAACTGTACCCAAAGGGCTGTAAAAATGTGCATGGCATTTTGTGGAGCAATTACACTTCTTTGTCTGTATCCCAAAGAGATAATAAAAAAGGGAAAAGGCCTCACATGTACAAAAATATTTATAGCAGCTCTTTTTGTGGTGGCCAAAAATTAGGAATTGAGGGGATGCCCACCAATTGGGAAGAGGCTAAACAAGTTGTGGTATAGGAACATAATGAAATACTGTTGTGTTGTAAGCAATAATGAGCAGGTAGATTTCAGAAAAACCTAGGCAAACTTATAAGAACTGAAGTTGAGTGAAGTGAGCAGAACCAGGAGAACACCATACACAGTAACAGCCACATTTTGTGATGACTAACTTTCATAGACTGAGCTCCTCTCAATAATGCAAGTGCCTAGGAAAACTCCAAGACTCGTGATGGATAATGTCCACATCCAGAGAAGAACCATGGAGTCTGAATGCAGATTGAAGCATATTATTGCTCTTTGTTGTTGTTGTTGTTTTATTTCTTTCTTGTAGTTCCTTCCATTCATTCTAATTCTTCTTTACAACATGACTAATATGAAAATGTGTTCAATAAGATTGTATAGGTAGAACCTATATCAGATTCTACACCATCTGGGGAAGGGAAAAAGGAGGGGGAGGGAGAAAGTTTAAAACTCAAATACTTATGGAAGTAAATGTTGAAACCTATAAATAAATTAAAAAACAGACAGAAAGACAGACAGACAGATGGATAAATGAATGAATGAATGCACAAAAATAATTAAATAAATAGATAGATAAATGAATGAATGAATTAATAAATAAATGGAATTTTAAAAAAAGAATGAAATCTAGCCAGTAAACTCCAAGATATCTTGCTAGGTTTCAGCCATCTAAATTTGTATACCTTTAAGTAGAATGCCCACAAGGAGGAAGTGATACCCCATTTAGGGAGAGGAGAGGATGGAAGAGAGTGAAAAGGACAGCAAAGAAGTGGAGAAGAGAGGATAGCTGAGGAGAGGAGAGAAGAGGAGGAGAGAAGGGATGAGAAGAGAAAATGAGAGGAGAGGAGAGGAGTGAGCTGAGTTGCTCAACTGGAACTGTCCAGTTGTGTCCTCAGTAAGGCAGCTTGGACTACTCAAAGATTGTTGTTTGAAATTTACTGAATGGGAAAACACCATAACAAAGGAGAAATGGGGGATAGAAAGAAAATAACAACAACAGGCTGTGTATTCTGGTGAATCATTAAGGGAGAAATGAATAATTTAAAACTATCATATCTGTCACATTTTTTATTAATCTTTTCATTTTTCAGAGGATACCATACTGTTTTAAGCAAAAGTATGTGGAAGAGGGTTACAAGTCCCATCTGCTCTAAAGAGACTTTGTGAAGATGAAATGAGACAATATATGTGAAAATGCTTTGCAAAATATAAAGCCCTATACCAATGATAACAATATGATTGGGAAGAATGCATTGAAGAGTGTTTGACTATAAGTCACGAAATAAGAATTTGTGCCCTATCACTGTATTTTTAGTCAAAGGTGGAGAACCTCTTTGCAGTCAGATTAAAGCAACATCTGGAACTGACTGTGGCTCAAAACATGAGTTTTTTATTGCAAAATTCAAACAAATTGAAGAAAGTAGGGAAAACCATTAGACCACATAAGTATAACCTACATAACAACTCTTACAAATATGAAGTGGAAATGATGAATAGAATTAAGGGATTAGATCTGGTAGACTGCCTGAAGAATTCTGGAAAGAGGTTCACAATACTATGCAAGGGGCAACCACCAATAAAAAAAAAATCCCAAAGAAAAAGAAGATAAGGAAAGCAAAGTGGCAATCTGATGAAGTTTTATAAAAAGCCAAGGAAAAAGGGGAAATGAAATGTAAAGGAGAAAGGGAAAGATATATTTTACTAATAAATGCAGAATTCTAGAGAATAACAAGTAAAGATAATGTTTTCCTAAATAAGCAATGCAAAAAAAAATAGAAAAAAGTAGAATTGGAAAGACAAGAGATCTCTTCAAGAAAATTAACAATAATAAGGGAATATTTCATGCAAAAATGGACATGATTAAAGAAAAAAATGGTAGGAAATTAGTAGAGATAAAAAATATTAAGAAAACATGGCAAGAATATACAGAAAAATTATGCAAGAAATATCATAAGATCACTTGTAACCACTGTAGTACAGTAATATACTACAGTAATGACACTGATCTAGGCAGACATTCTAGAGAATGAAGTCAAGTGGGCCTTAGGAAACTTTTTTTTTTTAAATAAAGCCAATGGAGGTGACAAAACTTAAGTTGAGCTTTAAAAAAAAAAAAAACACCTAAAAGATGATGCTGTTAAATTGCTGAACAGCAAATTTGGAAAAATTCAGCAATGGCCACTGGAATAAGATCAGTTTACATTCCAATTATAAAGAAATACAATGCCAAAGATTATTCAAGTCAGTGAACAATTTTACTAATTTCCCATGCCAGCAAATTTATATTTAATATTCTGTAAGCTAGGCTTCAACAACATTTGAATTGAGAATTACCAGAGGAGCAGACAAGTTTTTGAAGAGGCAGTAGAACTAGAGACCAAATCAGAAACATTCATTGGATTATAAAGCAAGGAAGTTCCAGGAAAAAAAAATGTACTTCTACTTCATTCACTGCACTAAAGCCTTTGACTGTGTGGATCACAACAAAATATGGCAAGTCCTCAAAGAGAAAGGAGTAACGAATTATCTTTTCTCCCAAAGAACTTTTATGTGGGCCAAGAAGCACCACTTAGAACTGAATATGGAAAAACCAATTGGTTAAAGATAGAAAAAGGAATATTAAAATGTACAGGGCTGTACATTGTCACCTTATTGATTTAATTTACATGCAGAGTACCTCATGAGAAATGCTGGGCTAGATGATTCAAAAACTGGAATTAAGATTGTTGGATCAACAATCTCTGATACATAGATGATACCAACCACCCTGACAGCAAAAAGTGATGAAGAATTAAGAAGCCTCTCCATGAGGGTAAAATAGAAGAATGTAAAAAAAAAAAAACAAAAAACCTGGCTTGAAGCTTAATAACAATGAAAAATACTAAGATCTTGGCAACTGATCACATCATTTCCTATAAACAGAAGGAGAAGAAATGGAAGCAGTGTCACATTTTATGTTTTTGGGCTCAAAGATCACTGAAGATGGTGGCTATACCTATAAAATTAAGAAAAAAATGCTTACTGCTTGAAAGAAAAGCTATGGTAAATCTGGACAACCTACTAAAATCAGAGACATGACCTTGCCAACCTTTGTTTCCAAACCAATGCCAAAGCTATGTGAAAGTCGAAGCTGAAGGAAAACTGAGTGCCACAGAATGGACTTTTTCAAATTATGATGCTAGAGAAGACTTTTGAGAGATTGGTAGTGTGTTGTAAACAATCAATATAAACTTGGACAGACTTCACTAGATAGGGGAGGATAGAAGGGCCAGGCTAAGGGTCAAGCATGATAACCACACCAACAACAAATATTGTCTTTTTAAGGAGTTCTTTTCAGTGAACTTTTATGCCTCTTTTACCATTTGGCCTGTTCTCTTTTTCAAGGTGTTATTTTTTTCAAGTACTTTTTTTGCCTTTTTTACCAAAGTGTTGACTATCTTTTCATAATTTTCTGGCATCATTTTTGTTTTTTACCATTTTTCTCTATATCTATGATTTTAAGAGCTCTTCTACTAATTCTTTTTAGTCTTTTATCCAATTCATTATTTTCTTTGAGCCATTGCATGAGGATGTTTTACCATTGCTGTCTTCTTCTGAATCCATGTCTTGATCTTCCCTGTCAACATAGTAGAATTTTATGTTCAGGTTTTTGTTGTTCTTGTTTGATTTTTCCTCCAAGTATATTTCTTTACTTTAACTTTATGTTAAAGTGTCAATCTGCCCTTGGAGTGAAGAGGGCTTTATCCTAAGCTTTAAGCCTTTCTTGCTTCTGTTTTTAGAGCTACTTCAGGTGTCTGCAAGTTTTTAGTGCTTTCAAAGTGTTTTGATCTAAGCACAGGTATGGTCACTGCTCCCTAGGCCCAAGTTCTGGTCTTTACTCTGGAAGAAACCTTGTTCCCTTGTAGCCACAAGTGCTAATGCTTCTCTTGATCTTGAAACCATGACCTAGGCCCCAGGTATCTTTAAATCAGAAGTGCTTGGGCACCTTTCTTTCTTAGGACTAAGAATAGGTCACATACTACTTTGTGAGCAACCACAAATACTTTTTTGTGCCCTAGAACTGTGACCAGGATGCCTGCTCCCTTGCAACCACAAGCAATACTGTCCCTTTTTCCCATGAACTACATATGGCAATGCAACAGTTCCTAGAAACCATGCCAGCAAAGGGTGCCTTGGAATTTCTTTCTGATCAGTTGTCCAGCACATTACTGTTTCTATGAAACCTCCAGAAGCTGCTAGTGTCACTATTGTACCAGTCTCCAAGAACTGTTGCTGGTATTGCCACCACGCATGCTGTGTTCTGGGCTGGCCCCTACATGGAGTCACAGAACACCTCTCCAAACAACCCCTCAAGTTTTCTTGGGTTGGAAAAGTGTTTCACCTCAACCTTATTGTGGTCCAGCCACCCTGGAGTTTAATTTGAGACATTATTTTCAATTAGTTTGGAAGGAAATGTTGGGAAAATTTAGCTGAGTTGTTTCCTATACTATATCAATTTAGCTCCTTGCCCACCTAGCACTATCAAAAAGATAGTCTATGATCATGGACCAGTCACTTAAACTCTCTGAACATAAGCTTCCTTATCTATAAATTACGGAATTTGAATTCAATGATCCTCAAATCTCTTTCAGCTCTAAAAATCTGTTTTTTCCCCTTATTACTTCATATCCTACCAACTTCTGGTTTTTCATCATATGTTCAAGCTCCTTCAACCACTCTATCTATATTATTTTGCATTAATTGGAGTAAGGCCTGCTACTAAGGATGAAAAGAAATGGGATGATTTTAACATAGAGAAAAGCAAGCTGATAATGACAATAACTGACAAGAACCTATTCTTTTATTTTCCATGATGATACAGTAAATTGTTGAAGGTCTATACAAAATTTATCTTTTTTTTCTTCTAGAAGAATGTGGCTAAATTTCTTTGGGATATGTACAAACATAGATAGATAGTAGATAGATATAGATATAGATATTCTTTTCTCAATATTAATTAGCCCATACTCAAAAATAATTGGTATTTAATAAATATTTATGATTACTTCATAAAATAAATAAATGAATTAAATATTTTTTTAAAAGTTTGCTATGTGCCAGACAGTATACAAAATCATAACAACAAAGAATAGTTTCTAAAAAGAAAGGGAAACTAACTAGGGCTATGCAATATTTCTGGAAGATCACTGAATTGTGTAATCTCAAAATTTGACTGAAATTCAAAGAGTAGCTAGTCTAAAGTATATCTTTTTTTTGCTTAAATATGTGTATTTATTACAAAGGCTTTCTTTTTCTTTTCTTTTTTCAATGGGTACAAGAGAGGATAGAAATAGAGTAGTTAAGAGAAAGAAAAGAGAATCATGGAGATAACCTTTTTTTTAAAATGCTGAGAACAAAAGGAAGTCCAGAAAGAAGCCCAACCAACTTCGAAAGCTATATATTAGAATTATACACTTAAAAAGAAAAGCAAACTGGATATGAGAATTTGCAGTTTCATGTATAGTACTCTTTTTAATTTCTACAGTGTGTTTCAAAATATTAATTTTATTTGGTGTTTGCTAAGTTTGTAATCTTTAAATGTAGGAAAAAAGGTAAGTAGTGGATATATTACTGCCCACATTTTACAGGTCAGGAAACTGAGGCTGGGGACAAGGGAGGTGGTTAAGTTACATGTCCATGATCACACAGTAGGCAAAAACTTTCAAGACTCAAACCTAGGTCTTTTGACTCAAAGTCAAGTGCCCTATAATTATTGCACATTGCATATTTTGCTGTAATAGCAAGAAATTAAAAGAAGAAATAAAAAGGAAAAGGTTGTAGATAACTAAAAGCTATCCAAGGATGCATCCAAATGGTTGGTGGGGGAGGGAAAATAATTTGGAGACAACAAATATAAACTTTGCTATGGTATATCTTTATAGGCATATAGGTAATGTAGTTGACAGAACACTGGAAATCTGATTTCAAATCCAGCCCTAACACTTAATAGATGTTTGACATTGGGAGAACCACTTGACTTTTTTCTGGCTCATTTTTCTCGTCTGTAGAATAAGAGCCTGCACTTCCAAGGTTGTTAATGGGAATCAAATGAAATAATATTTGTAAAGAACTTTACAAATATTAAAGTGCTATGTAAGTGCTGGCTATTGTCATTATTGTTAATAACAAGGGACCCATTTTACAATACCAGGCAGATGGTCAGCTCAAGTACAATTGAAGATCTTTAGTATTAGGGAACTCACTGTCTCCTGAGGTGTCTATAACACTTTTGGACTTGTCTGATTGCTAAGAATTTTTTAAAGTGACGTTTCTTTTTGGAGAACTCATATATGTGAATAACTTTCATTATCAACTACATGTTTTTCATTCCAATTATATTTTCAAGTCTAGTCGTCTCACTTGAGGTCATCTATCATTCTTCAACCTCTAGTTTGAATGATAGGTTTCTTTATTTATTCACCACACCTATATTGAGAACCAACTGTATGTAAAGCACTGTCATAAACAATGTTGAAAATACCAAATAGAATTCAACATGGTCCTCCCTTCCTCAAGATAACTCAGTTACACAAAGAATTCAACAGAAGAAAAAAATATAAAATGTCAAGAAAAAAAGTCCTTCCCAGAAGGGAGAAATAGTATTCTTCCTACAACATGGTTCTTGTTTCTGTTCTTGCATTTATTTCTGCTACTCTATCCTTGTCCAGGGAATCATAGCTTCACAACTACTTTGCTACTACATCCTCCTACCTGGCTTCCTTCATCCAAACCCTCTGTGTTTCAATCAGCTATGTACTCTTCAACTGTTGCCACACTCATTTGACTAATACTCCAATGCTCCTTTACTTTTATCATTCTCTTACCCAAAATCTTGAATGCCTCCACATGTTCTAGCAAATGGAGCTTAAACTCCTAGGTCTGACTTTCAAATTAATGTAGTACCACCCTAGGATCTCAAAATTATCTCTCATAATTTCCAAATACCTAATCTACTTCATAAACATTTTTATCATCATTCATGATTTTCTTCTAGCTTGTGATTACCAAACTTCATTTTTTTTCCCTCCTATTTAAGTCCTACCCGCCCTTCAAAGTCTATGTTAAATTCTTTGTTCTCCAGGAAGATTTTTCTGATAATCCTTTGCATGTTGTAATCACTCAGTATGCATTTGTTGATATTTCCAGTCATTGATTTCATATGTCTTTGAAATCTGAAGTATTTACAATCTATAAAACATAGTTTGGCATGTTTTATATATATATATATACATATACATATATATACATATACATATACATATACATATACATATACATATACATATACATATACATATACATATACATATACATATACATATACATATACATATACATATACATATACATATACATATACATATACATATACATATACATATACATACACATATACATATGCATACGCATACACATACGCATACGCATACGCATACGCATACGCATACACATACACATACACATACACATACACATACACATACACATACACATACACATACACATACACATACACATACACATATACATATACATATACATATACATATACATATACATATACATATAATTTAATGTTTCCTATTCTTTATTGTATTTATAACCCATCTCCACAAACCATGAAAGTAAGGACCATGTCTGAATCCAACAAATTATATATTATCTGTACTATCTATTATATATATATGTACTATCTATGCAAAACTAAGTAAAAAGCAAATAATAAATAAGTATGGATAGATTGAGGTTGAGAATATTTGTGGTCATTTCTAACATCTTTGGAATGCCTTTAAAATGTCTCCACTCAAAGAAGATCTATGATTATGAGAGAGATGAGGAAAAGGAGAAGAACTAGAAGGAGGAAGAGAGGAGAATGATTCAAAATGGAAGAGGTAGTGAAAAGTGAGAAGGATTCCTGATAATAGTTCTTCCTATTGGAGCAATGTCTAGCAGAGGTATTTGGGTATACTGTTATGTGGAAGTTGGTATTCATAGAAAAAAAATTAAGAATTCTAACAAATTTTATATTAATAATTCATACCAGAGGTTAGAAATTTTCTTAGGATATTAACTGAGTAAAGGGGGAGATGTAAGTGAATCCTTGAATAAGGCACAAAGAATACTGGAAATAGGTATTCAGATCTGAAGAATAATATTTAATTTAATTTCTTGGGAGAAGAATGTATGTTTATGTGTAAAGTGAAGAATTTTTACCAAAAAATCACTAAACCTTGTGAAACTCTCTGGGCATCAGTTTCCTCAACTACAAGATACAAATAATATTTATGTAACCTAAATTACAGACTTCCTCTAATTAAAGTTCTTTGTAAGAATTAAAGTTTAAATAGGGCAAGGAATGAAAGCTATATTTAAGTATTTGAAGATCTTAAAAGAGACATATTAGACTTCATTTTCTTGATCCTAAAAGTCAGAACTAGGACTGATATGTAGTAGTTGTAGAGATGTAGACATGTTATTGATATAGTAAAACTTTCTGATAATTGATACTATCCAAAAGGAATGAGCTACCTCAGAAGGAAATAGTTTTCACCCATTTCCTAGAGAGTCTAAAACAAATCTCATATAATCAATCGTTTATAATACTTTTGTATAGGTTCTCATTGAAGTATGAGTTTGACTAGATGATGTTTGGGATTCTTTCAAATTTTCAGATTTTGTCATCTTGTTGAGATCCAAATCAATATTAATGTCTTTGAGTGTCAATATTAATATCATGTCTATGGAATGGAGATGCAATATAGCATAATGGATAGAGAGCAAACTTTCAAACCAGAGGGACTTTGGTTTAAATTCCGTCTCTGAATTACACAGAGTGTATAAGTCTGCGCAAGTCATAAACCCTCTCAGTAAGACAGGCAACTCTAAGATTGTAAGTTGCAGAAAAGGTTTTGAAATGAATTGGTAGTTTGCTCACCTGAGAGTTTGCTTTATCAGTTTGCTTTAACAGTTTTATTCTTTACGCCCAGTTGTAGTGGAATAAGAACTTACCAGGACAATCTCAGGACTAGAGATTTTGTCTAAGGATTAAGTCAATGGAATATCTACACTGTGCAAAGTAGATAAGAACTATAGTATGATCAAACTACAAAAGAGATCCAATATGCTATTCTGGTATGCACCTATTTGGCCTTGATCCTTTGCAAAAAGAATGAGGTATAAATATATCACACATAGTAATCAGTGAAAAGTGTTTAATTGGTCTCTCTGACTGCTGGTTACCATTGACATTTTCTCCATTCTGAACAGTGATTATCATTACCATACCTCAAAATTGTTATCCTAGCCACCTGTGCTTCCCAGCCAATGAAATCATAAGAAAAGAAGTTTAGGGAAAACAACGGTCACAGAACAGTGAATTAAAACACACACACACCCCTACATCCCCCCACATACACAACTATATAATTAATTCCATCCCAGCAAAGAATCACATCAAAGTGCAAGTCAAAGGGAGTAAAAGTAAGCTCAGGAGCCATAGAATCTTAGAGTTATGATGAACCTCAGCAGTAATTTACTTATCTAATATAACCTATTTATATTAAAGGTAAATCTGTGGGGTTTGGGTTTTGTTTTACAAAAGACATCTATTACGGACATGTCTTTAGATTCTTTTAATTGCTAATCGTATTGAACCACTTAAATATACATACACACATACATATACATGCATGTATGTGTATATATGCATGTATATATGTACATATGTACATGTGTATATATACATATATATGAACTTTCTATTATAAAGTGTAAGTTATGCATTTGCAGGATAATTAAGGAGTTAATAATTATCATCACTATTTGCTGTTGATATATAATTTCCTATTGCTAAGCTACAGTGATTTGAAATGAGGATTTAACAACTATTCCATTAACCATCAAATTATTAATCCGTTACTGAGTTTATGCCTATCCCATCAAAGAAAGATGACTAGGAAGATGATAAAAAAAAAAATCAAGGATGTTGAGAACTTGCTGTAATTGAAGGGGCTGTCTTCAATAAAGTTTATGGTTTAAAGAGAGCTTTCATGTTTTATAGCTTGATTTATTTCTCCAGGTGCAGAATTCCAAATCACTACTCCCATGTACTGCATTTTATTATCAGGAATGAAAAAAAAAACTTTATCAAGATATAACAGGAACTTACATAGGGCAGTAATGGGATGCATAGTCAGAGGAGGGTTTTACAAAAATTGAAGAATAAAGAAAATTTGTCTCCATACCCTCTCCATCCACTTCCTATTTCTACTTTTCCCCTTTTAGAACACTATTCTGCAAGCTCCTTCTCCCTAGCTCAATCCTTATCTACAAGACTAAAGACAAAGTATCAAAGCTACTTGATTTTTATTCTTTTTTCCCCCTCTTCTCTTGGATTCAGGGGAAATATGAGTTGTTAAAACTCCTTCACGTTAGTCACCACAACCTCCCAGAAGGTGATAAGTTTCCTCCACACTATCAGGTTCTTACCCTTCCTGTGTGTAATTTAAAAATAATCCTGTAGGAATAAGTGAATACAAAATGTAAAGAAACAATCATTAGATAATATAATAGAATGTTTATTGGGCTTGAAAGTAGCAGAACTGGGTTCAACTCCTCACTTTTAATTTGGGAATAATAACACTTGTTGTGTCTTCATCACAGAGTAACAAGTGAGATCATGTTTGGAAAAATGCTCATGTAACTTTAAAATAAAAGAAAGTAGTAACATCTTTGTAAACATTTTAGTTGTTTTGAATATATTACTTCATATTAAAAATTGTATTTCTTGTGGACAAGTCACTTAAACTTAATTGAATTTCCTTAATTGCAAAATGGAGAATAATAATGATATTTACCTCCCAGGTTGTTGTCAATGTAAAGTGAAAAAAAATACAAACCTTAAAGCATTGTGATATCTTTGCTGTTTGTTATTGTATACCTATACATGTATATACATACACACATATACTTGTGTATATATGTATACGTGTATATATGTGTATGTATATGTGCGTATATACATAGTATATATGCACACATGCACACGTATGCGTATATGTATGTACATATGTATGTATGTAATTTCATTATGTTTCCCAAACATTTCCAAGTCCATAGATTTTTCTTTCTGGCCCACAGCAGCTGGCATCAAAGGCAGAAATTCTATTTTGTCTACTACAATCAAAAGTGTAATAAAGGTGCAGTTCTTTGGAAATAAAAATAGTAAATATAGCCTCTTGGACTGCAGCCCAACAACCAAAACAATAATCAGAATGGCATAGTACTGAATCACTCATATCCCATTATTTAGGTGGATTACTCCTTTGCTTGCATGTGACAGACCTAAGTACTATATAATCAAGTGGCATGAGATTGAAGCCAAGGGACCATAGGAAAAAAAAATATGGCTAAGTTGGCTATTCATGCCCATATCAACATATTTTATAAGTAAATCCAACTAATCTTAGTTTGATTTCTTTCTCTTTTGTTGTTCCATTTTTCTACATTTACTTTCTTACTTTCTTATCACGACAACTTGCTTTTACAAAGCAACTAGTCCATCATAGGCTATACTAAAGAGATAAGTCAACTAAGTGGGGACTTCTAGAAGGAAATAAAAATGACTCTCTGGGCCAGGAAGAAGACTTCTTCTTGATTGGGTTGGGGGAAGGGATAGTTTTTATTCAGTCATTTGTTAAGTCATATCTGACTTTTTGGCCTCATTTGGGGTTTTCTTGACAAAGATACTTCAGTACTTTGTCACTGCCTTCTCCACCTCATTTTACAGATGAGAAAACTGAGGCAAATATGGTTATGTTACTTGCCCCTGTTCACACATCTAGTGTCTGAGGACAGATTTGAACTCAGCTCTTCCTGACCTCATGTCTGGCTCTTTATCCAATGTGCTGCCTAACTGTCATAACTACTTTAAATTTAATTTAATCCTTCTAGAAAACAGGGATATTAAGAGAAATAAAGGTATATTCCCAGTTTTATGGGGTATTTTATACTTTATTCTGTAGTCTATCAACTTAGTGAATAGACCTTTGTAAAAGTTGATTGATGTTCATTGATATTATGGTAGTGTTAACTAGTTGATTAATAAGGGAGAGAACTACACAAATTAGACAAAAATCCTCAGAATTGCCCTTAGAAACCTGACCATGAATACTACACACCTTCTAGGTACTCTATCTGCTAGTATGGGAAGGATTTAGGGAAGTGGGTTTAGAGCATATGATACACTTGTATGTGCATATTTCTATACATGTTGTCTCCCATATTAGAATGCGAGCTCCTCGAAGTTGGGCATTACGTTGTTTTTTTTTTTCTTTTTTCTTTCTTTCTCTTCAGTACTTAGCATGGTGCTTTGTACTTGGTTGATGCTGAATAAATGTTAGAAATGTTTCTTGACTAACTGCCTGAAGGAAAATAGCCAGAGAATCTGGATTACTAAACAACTCATACTTAAAATATTCTATAAGTTCCCATGACTTCTTTCATCTAAGACCACAGTTTATCTCACACGCAGTAGCTGCTGGCTTCAAAGACAAGAATTCTTCTGTATGGTGGAATCAATAATGGGGGTTGTGTGTGGAGAATTCTCTAGAACACAAGTAATAATTAGATTCTCTCAGATTGGAATACAAAACCCACCAATACAAACAGAATGGCATAAGGCCAGACTTCTGTCAGCCTATCAAGGGAAATGAAGAAACTCAAATAAACAGGTTCATCACAGATGGCCCTATCTGCAAAGTACAAGGCATGTCTCATACACGTACACGCTGGATGATCTTTTACTAACTTGCAGTCAATATTCTTACCTACTGCAAACAATGTTAGTGATTTAACAAAATGCAGGAGTTCTCTATTTCCTATCTTTGCAAGATAATTTGCTCTGCCTGGCTTTCAAAGTCCTCCATAACCAATTTCGTCCTACTTAATTACATAATGGTCCTACATATTCAGCCTAAGTCCCTTATGCAAACCCTGCATACTGTGCAGATTAATCAGCTTACTTTCTGCTCCCCCCACCACCACCAATCATGTGTCATGTCTATTCATACTTGTTTTTTTTTTTTTTTGCATAAAACCATTTAGGAAATGGCAAATGTCATGACAATTCTCCCAGCCAGAAATTATCTCCCTTCCCTTTGTCTACCTAGTTCTACTCATTGTTCAAATCTTAGATTAATTCCTAAATTCTCTAGCATCTACCACAGTGCCTGGAACATAGTAGATATTTTATAAATGCTTGTTGATTCATTGATTTTTCCCTGAAGATGTTTCTGACTGTAAATACTTCCACTACTCTGAAATATAATGTACTCTTTTGGTTTAACATTCAGTTTTGTGTTGTTTTATTTTATTCCATCATATATGAACAGATATGAAAGGCAATGTGTCATGAAAGAAATTCTAGCCCTGTTGTCTAGGAACCTGGACTCTAGTCTTTATTCTTTTATATACTAGCTTGTGTGACCATGAGCAAACCACTTCATCTCCCATCACCCCCAGGCAACTCTATAAAAAGTTCTCATTACAGATAAGTTTCTGATACAAGAAGAGGCTACAGATTTAATCAATAGGTAAATTTCTTGAGTATGTGTTAATAACAATATAATTTACATAGAATTTATGTGTCAGGCACTTTGCTACAGGCTTTACAAATATCACCTCATATCATATTATATACACACAGCATTGCCTTAAAGCCTAAAGTTCCCGTATGAGTGAAGTGACACTAAATCTGAAACTAAATTTTGTCTCCTTGACATGATTTTAATTCATTCTTTTCCAGAAAAATCAATTTATACATCATGATAAACAGGAATTTTCCAAAGTCATACAAAATGTTTTCAATATTAATATCTCATAACTATTTCACCTAAAAATTGCAAGGTATCTGGTGCAAAATGGTGTATTTTTTCTATGTTGAATAATTTGAGTTTCATTAATGTTGTGGAGTAGCATGAATCAAAGGGTGAGAATATAAAAGGTTCCTTATCTTTTGTTGCCATGCCAATGGTACATGGCTGCCCATTGATGACATGAGAGCCCTTTCTTTTCATAAGAGAGAAATCCTCCTCCAGTAATTTCAGCAGTGAGAATTCAATTAGCCAAATGTCTTGGGTTTCAAAAATCTTACAGGTTAACACAATATTGCTGAACACATCACATCTTGCCATAAAGAGTGCTATAGCAAACATTTTTTCTTGGACCACTTTTAAAGTAAGTAAGCCATCTTCAGAAGACAAACTATCACAGAAGAACAAACATATTTTCCATACTATTATGACTCCTGATCGCATCCTCAAATTCTTTAGTATTTCCCTGGATGTGGAGCACATAGCCTTTCATACAAACCCAGACAAAAAAAAATAGATCGTTGTTTGGAGAGAAGTTTCTCTGATGTGTTTAACTTCAAATGTAGACCATCAAGAGATAAATCAGAATATTCCGTTAAAAAGGAAATCATGGGTAAGAGATTAAGGTTTTTTAAAAAGAGTTCTTTGTGTCTGGCTGATGGTTTTCCTATCAGCAAGGATGTGGAAAGAGAGGGAGATCACTCAGACTCTGTCACCAGGGCAGCCCTGTAATTGCTCCACCTCTGCAAGGGTTTCTCAGTCTAGGAGAGAGTCCTAAAATCCATTGGAAAGAATCATTCTTCTTCAACTCTGATTCAGTTGAACACAAAACTTTATTGTTGGAGAGGAAAAGGGGAAATTGTCTATCTAGGAGTACCTCAAGTTCTGTGAAGAGATTTCAAGAACAAAATAGATACCTTCTGTCTCCTGGTCACCCACTGAATAAGAGCTGGTAAGTATCATGGGAGTTGCTTTATCACAATCTTCTTCCTACCCCAAGTTGCCCCTCTGGAACCAAATGGAACACTTACAAGTGTGAAAAGAAAATATTTCAAAATAGGAAGAAGACATACTTTGCCAGTATCAGGTATATGTGATGTGAGTCTGGGCATAGAGGAAAATTTAAAAAATGTAAAGAAAACTATTTTTTTTCAAATCTTAGCCTGCCAGGAATGAACAAAAGAGATTCCCTAAACAGTTAATTGTATCACCTTCAGGACTGAGGACACAGAACTGTTCATTTCTACTAATACAACTTGTTAAAACAATCAGAGTAATAGTTCCTCTTACACACCTCTTTTTTAATATAAATTTATTTATTTTTAGTTTTCAGCATTTACTTCCACAAGATTTTGAGTTCCAAATTTTCACCCCCCCACCACAAGATGGCATGCATTCTCAACACCCCTTACCCTAGTTGCCCTCTCTTCTATCGCTCCCCCCTTCTATTATCCCCTTCCCCTTCTATTTTCCTGTAGGGCAGGATAGATTTCTATACCCCATTTCCTATATTTCTTATTTCCCAGTTTCATGTGAAAACATTTTTTTTAAACATGTGTTTTTAAAACTTTGGGTTCCAAATTTTCTCCCTTCCTCCCTCTCCACCACCCTTATTGAAAAGGCAAGCAACTCAATGTTGGTTATACATGTGCAGTTATGCAAAACACTTACATTATAGACATGTTGTGAAAAGCTAACTCTATTTCACTTAATCCTTTCCTGCCCCCACATTTATTCTATTCTTTCTTTTCACCTTGACCATCCTCAGAAGTATTTGCTTCTGATTACCCCCTTTCCCAATCTGCCCTCCTCTCTATCGTTCCCCTGTTCTCTTGTCCCTTTCACCTGCTAATTTTCCTGTAGGGTAAGACAGATTTCCATACCCAATTGAGTGAGTATACTATTCCCTCCTTCAGCCACATCCTATGAGAATAAGATTCATTCATTCTCTGTCACCTTCCCCCATTTCCTCTCCACTGTAAAAGCTTTTTCTTTTCTTTTCTTTTCTTTTCTTTTCTTTTCTTTTCTTTTCTTTTCTTTTCTTTTCTTTTCTTTTCTTTTCTTTTCTTTTTTTGTGAGATAATTTACCCCATTCTACCTCTCCCTTTCTTCTTCTTCTAGTATAATCCTCTCTCCTCCCTTAATTTTATTCTACAGATATTGCCCCATCATCTTCAACTCACCCTGTGCCCTCTATCTATCTATCTATCTATCTCTATATCTCTCTCTATATATATACACATATATATTTTTTCTATGCAAATACCCTAATACTTACAAAGGTCTCAGGAGTTATAAATAGTATTTTTCCATGCAGGAATATAAACAGTTCAATCTGAATAAGTCTCTTATGATTTCTCTTTCCTGTTTACTGCTTCATGTTCCACTTGAATCTTGTATTTGAAAGTCAAATTTTCTATTCAGCTCTGGTATTTTCTTCAAGAATGCCTGAAAGTCCTCTATTTCACTGAATGACTATTTTTTTCGCTGAAGGATTATACTCACTTTTGCTGGGTAGGTGATGCTTGGTTGTAATCTTATCTCCTTTGCCCTCTGGAACATTATATTCCATGCCCTGTGGTCCCTTAATGTAGAACCTGCAAAATCTTGTATTATCTTGATTGTGTTTCCATAGTACTTGAATTGTTTCTTTCTGGCTGCTTGTAATATTTTCTCCTTGACCTGGGAACTCTGGAATTTGGCTACAATATTCCTAGGAGTTTTCCTTTGGGGATCTCTTTCAGGAGGAGATTGGTGGATTCTTTCCATTTCTATTTTGCCCTCTGGTTCTAAAATATTAGGGCAGTTTTCCTTGATACTTTCTTGAAAGATGATGTCTAGGCTCTTTTTTTGATCATGCATTTCAGATAGTCCAATAATTTTTAAATTCTCTTTCCTGGATGCATTTTCCAGGTGAGTTATTTTTCCAATAAAATATTTCACACTGTTTTCTAAATTTTCATTCTTTTGGATTTGTTTTACAGTATCTTGATTTCTCATAAATTCACTAGCTTCCAATTGCTCTACTCTAATTTTTAAGGAAGTATTTTCTTCAGTAATCTTTTGGACTTCCTTTTCCATTTGGCCAATTTTCCTTTTTAGGGCATTTTTCTCCTCATTGGCTTTTTGTACCTCTTTTGCCATTTGGGTTAGGTTGTTTTTTAAGGTGTTATTTTCTTCAGTATTTTTTTGGGTCTGCTTTAGCAAGCTGTAGACTTGTTTTTCATGATTTTCTTGCATCACTCTCATTTCTCTTCCCAGTTTTTCCTCTACTTCCCTTACTTGCTTCTCAAAATCCCTTTTGAGATCTTCCAAGGCCTGGAAATGATTCATATTTTTCTTGGAGGCTTTGGATGCAGGAGCTTTGATTTTGTTGTCTTCTTCTGGTTGTATATTTTGATCTTCTTTGTCGCCAAAGTAAGATAATACATTCTGACTCTATTTGTGCTGCTTGCTCATGATGCTGGCCAATTACTTGAGTTTTAAAGTCTTTGTTAAGGTAAGAGTCTGCTTCCAATGTGGAGAATGTACTGTCCCAAGCTTTGGGACAGTACAGCTGTTTTCATCGATACTTCTAGGGACCTGTAAATTTTCAGTTCTTCCAAGGTGGTATGATCAAGGGTGAGGTGTTTACTCCTTTCCTGGCCTGTGCTCTTGTCTGTGAGTGACCACAAGCAGTCTTTTCTATCTTGGAACTGTGAGGAGAATTTTATCTGCCCAGCCACTACGAGATTCATCATACCAGTACTCCTCCTTGCCCTAGTATTTATACCCAGAACTGTGACCCAGATCCAAGCACTGGCAAAGGGAGAGATTCCTGCCACAGCACTGGCAAAGAGATCCCTGCAGTCCTCCTCTGAGCAGTCACTTGATTCCCCCTCAGTCTGTGGGCCACAAGCTCAGGAAGCAGCCACTGCTCCAGGGTCATGCTCAGAAAGGGAGGGAGTGGGGAGTGGTGCTGAAACCTAGCTTCTCTCTCACCACAGAAACAGACTTTTCCCATCGAACTTCTAAGTTGTCTTTGGTGTTCTTGGGTTGAAAAGTCTGGAAACCACCACAGCTGCCAGTAATTCAGTCCTCTGAGACCTGCTCCAGGTTCACTGTGACCTGCTTGCTCATGCTGAACTGCAAAGCCCTCCCTGCCCGGCTTGATATACCTTTCTGATCAACCATCCAGGCTGTCTTTGACTGGAAATGTGTTTCACTCTCTTTTTGTGGGTTCTGCTGCTTTAGAATTTGTTTAGAGCCATTTTTCATAGCTATTTGGAGGGGTTTGGGAGACAGCTCAAGTAAGTCACTGCTTTCACTCCTCCATCTTGGCTCCTTCCCCTGTACAGACCTCTTTAGCAACAGTTTTGTATCTGTTTAAGTAATATCATCCATAACAGTAAACTTGGTTGAATGATATACTTCTCTCAGTAAGTATTTAAGCTTTGCTTCTAGCTTAAATTCAGTGTTGCAAATGCAACCTACTAGAGAAGAGTTGTGCACATGCTGTATCATAATACAAATATATCCTCTTTTTAGGTACTAAAGTTAAAATATAATGCAATAGAAAAGTTCCCTTATAAATTGAAGAGTGGGAAAACTTGATATTTGATCTGCCTACATTAGAATTCAAAAGGAATGCATGCAAATGATGCAGTGTGTGGATGTTCACACATACCTATACATAGACAACAAGTAATGATGGTTAACTTGAACACATATTTCTGCTCAGTGGGTAGATGAAGTAATTCATCTGAAACTTTGATCGTATATAGATACAGATCACATATATAAAAATGTGTATATACATGTGTGTGTGACAGAGAGAGAGAGAGAGAGAGAGAGAGAGAGGAGAGAGAGAGAGAAAGTAGTAAACAAGTACTTGCTAGCCTTTTAGAAAAGAAAGAAGAGTTTTCTTTGTTTAATAGAAGGAAGCATGCTGTGTAACTCCTATATTTACATATAAAAAGACTTTTCCAAGGTTCTTTTTGTCATCCATATTCTTCTTGCCTATATATTTAATTATAAAGGGTGAGCTTTATTTTGCAGACAAAATTAATAAAGTGTTTTATCGTCTTGGATTTTATGTCTTTGAAATATGCTGTTTGATTCTGAGCAAAAGCAAATGACTCTGATTAAATTATTCGGTGAAATATTTATTAACTGTCGTCTATTTTCTAAGCCCTATACAAATACGTGAAAGGAACATGATAACATGATTTTTGCATCATGGGAAATTAGAATTTAATTGTGGAAATAAGATAAATATATAAATCAAACAATTAGAGAATGAGCTTTAACAATTTACAAATAACAACATTTAGACATGGTAATTGTAATTATTTATGATTACTTTGGAAGATGTGATATATTAGGGTAACGAACACATAAATAAGAAAAAAATACATGATGATGGTGAATTGAAATTAATCATCATCCTGAGCAAACTTCAATATAAATTTTTGGTTCCCAGGACAATATAAAATTATTAAATATAAATAAAAAATCAGGCCAGCAGTTTTTTCAATTCTTCACAATATAAACATTCCCAAAATTCTGACATTTATCAAAATATAGGTTTTGTTACTTGGTAGATTTATCCATTAAATCACATAGCTATAATTCATTGCTTATTATTTTTATTCAATTTAGTGTCACTTATGGTATTGGCAAAAATATTGTTTCCATAGTTCTTCAATGGAAACAGTGCAATTATTGCACATCTTCTTCCAGCCTGGTTTCAGAGTAAGAAACCACCAGAGCTAGTGAAATATCAAATATTATGAAGAAATAACAAATATTTACCCAAAAGGTATGTATAATACACAGAGCACCAATTGACTAGAAGAATATGATTGTTATTATAGAAAGAGCTTTGGAATGAGTTAAAAGAGTGTGGGTTAAAATCTTAGCTCTATTATCTACTAACTGTTATTTAGGAAGATGACTTAATTGGGTACCAGTTTCTTTATATTCAAAAGCAAGTAGTTAAGAAACACATTTCTAAAATCCCCCATACGCACACACATACTTTGAAACCTGTTATGCTATTACTTTAGTCCTTCAACATGTGGTTCAGGCATTACACTTATTTACAACCCTTGAGAGTAACTCTGGGAAAAAAAAAAAACTACTCTCCAATCAACAGGAGTGGGTAAAGGACAGGATTTCATGTCAGCAGAATAGACTACCACATACATGATGGCAATAATTGAGAAAGTTCTACACACCTGTCCCAACTCAGATGTCTCTCATCTTCTTGCCAACAACATTTGTACCATTAAATAAGTGTTTTTGGGGTAGGATATCATGTCCCCAAAAGTTTCCACTGGAAGGATATTATATGGTCATTTTCAGTCAAAACTGCAAAAACGCAGCATACAAAGTCAAAGTTAGAAGAGATCATCTAGTATTTCCTCTCTTTCTACAGTTGAGAATGTGACTAATACAAGTTCAGACAACTAATAAGAGTCAAATCTGGAAATTATCATACCACAGCAGTAATAATCATAATGGAACTAAGTGTCTTGATTCCTACATTTGTACTATTTTGATCACACCACAGTGAAATCCATTATAATTACCTATAATAGTGAATCAGAGGTACAGTTCTTAGTTTACATAGAACAGACGCAATTGTATGGTTCTTACTCACAAATATGTCTTTATGAATGTGGAAATATCTATATCCATCTATACATTTATGTTTAAAAAATAATTGGACATAGATAGAAAATATAAACACAGGTAGTGATCTGTATAGATGCCAGTTAGAATTTTCTGCAATAAATAAACTTTAGGAAAGAAAAGCCAAGTAGTAATACTTTGCTTATTAGTCAGCCTCTTGTCAAGAAATCATAATTATTCAGAAATCCTACAGTCCAAAAAAGAGACTCCTATATAGCCACATCAGTGCAGACTTCATGCACTAAAGCTTATACAATGCTTAGAATATCAAACTAAACACTTACTCAGAGCACTTTTGCATTTAATTTATGTCACTTTTGCTTGGTTATTTGGTTTTATAATAATCTTAACTTTTTCTCTGTGCATAATTATAAATTGTAGCACTGTATGGAAATACATAGTAGGAAAGACACTTTCAGGTTAAGCCCTATGCCAGAGCATTATAACAATTCGTATTCCAGAAAGAAGTATATTACAAAATACTGATGCAATTTTTTGTTATTTCATTGATGTGGATATTTCCATTGGGCATATAAATTACAACGAATCTACATAAATTTACCTCCACATCCTTTAGTTCTATTTAACAGATCTAACAAAGCTGAAGGCCTCTGTTTCTTGATTTCTTGATATTTTGTAGATCCCAAATAAGCAGGTAGAGTGCTCGTCTATCACTCCTAGTCTCAATAAATAACTCTAGTACCTCTTTTTCTTCCTTCAAATGTATGGCTCTCTGATGAAATCATTTTTGTTCTTTTCCTTGAAAAATTTATGATGGATGATAGATTGAAGCATATTCAAATCCACCATGCATCTGTCTATTATATTAGATGTTAATTAACTTTTATTCTTCATAGACCATGATATTTCATGTGTTAAACCCACATTGAGTCATTGGAAGAATAATATTTTTTAATTGGCTGTATTATTTTGGAGGGGAGAGGGACATTTAAATGACTGAAAAATTTTCAAAAATAGTTCAGTATGCTATCTTCCATCTTTTCAAAAGTATACTTTAATCATTGTCCATCTTCAGAGTCTGTCCAAAGTGTCCATATCTTTGAATAATTTTATGGATTGTCTATCAAATTTCATGTCATAAGCTGGACAATAGGCATTTTCATTACTTGCTTTGTCCTGTTTGCATAATTATGTCAAATTTTTATGATGATTATGGTTTTGATTTATGGGGCTTTGCATTGCTTAAGATCTTGGCACAATCATCACAAATATTCACAAGCAGAGGTGTCTGAAAGATTGTCACATCTACAGGCAGTATCTCTCTAGTGGACCAGAAATTGTGTATACTAGATGACAGCAGCATTTTCTACAACTTTGCATCTCTCTATGTCTCACTTGATATTAATTACAAGAAAATTAATGAATCCATGAGTAAGTATTTACAGTATTTAACACCTCCTATGTTAAGCCCAAGGCAAATTTCTGGATGAAAGAATTTTTCTCTTTCTATACTTTTCAAGGACTTTGAACAATTTTCATATAACCATAGAAAATATTTAATTGAAATAATGCCTTGAAGATGGTGCTTTTTCTCTACATAATCAAATGTATAATACCTATGGATGTATAAATTTGATATATACCAACATGTCTTCATATGTGCATACACACATACACACATGTGAATATGTGTGTCTATATATGTATTCAACAAGTCAGTGTTATCGTGTATTCTCCACAGTTTTGTGTCAATATATGACTGTGAAGATGTGGTATTGCAGGAGTCTGACTTTTGCTTCTTATACATTCATCAAGAATATTCTCAAGTTATGTGCAGATTATTTGCATACATATTTTGTAGAGATAAAAAAAGTAGGCCTCTGGGCTACTACTTGGTGTTTTATGCCTGTCTTTTTTGATAATAATAAGAATGCTTATGAATTTTTCACAGAGTTTGTTATCTTGCCCTCTCTAAGATATAAAGCAAATCAGTCCCTCAGTCCTCTCCAATTTGGTTTTGCCTCCAGCATAGACCTCCTGTACATACATGTGTCATAGATTCCTTAGCGAAATATCTATGTCTGATACAATACAATGGAAAACTGATATTGGAATCTAAATGTGTTAGCTTCCCTGTCATCGGAAAGATTAGAAATTAGGCCTGTAGGTCAGTAGTTATTGTAATTATTTGCCTTTTTTTGACAATAATAAGATCCATGAATTTTTCAGAGTTTGCTATCCTCCCCTCTTTCAAATATATAGAAGATAAATCCCTCAGTCTTTCCAAATTCTTTTTTTTTAAACCTCCAGCATAGATCTCCTCTATTTATGTGTTGCAGATCCCTATTTTTTTTTTCGCATTTTAGTTTTCTTCAGGAAAATGAATAAGTCTTTATACAAAGATTAGAGACTAATATTGGAATTCAAACATGGTAACTTGACTGACATTGATGGATCAAATATTTGTTAAAAATATTTTTACAGAGACTTTCCAATTTCATGTGTTTTTTGTCCTCTTTCTGGCTTCATTTTTAAATGTTGTCAGGATAATTTGACAATCCTGTTTCTCAAAAATCTGTCTTAAAAACTACTTTTCCCTCAAACAGTTGCTGGTGTTTTATGAAGGAATAATGATAACAGTCTTCCACTATTCTCCACCATATAATTGTACAAAGAATTTGTGTTGTAAATTTCTCTTAACTGTCATATTCCCAGCTTAGCAAGGAAATCAAATATTATCTGGCTGAAATTGTTTTTTGCATGCTTGTTTTTGAGAGCAAATTATATCATTTAAGAATTTTTAGAAACTGTTTCATAATATTTATAAATGTCTGTTCTATTCATTTCTCCTTTTTAGTGTCAGTTTATTTTATTGGATGAGGTTATTTCAGTTGTCTCAATTCTACCGAGACCTGCAAAATAAGCATCTTAATACATTTTATTTTCTTTGTATGTAGACAGGCTAAATTCTTTTGAATAGTAATGAATTTTAATTATGAGACTTTTCAATATGCCATAGCTTCAGGTAATCATTATACATCTGAACAGTTGCCCAACATATCTCCTCATTTTTATTTTTTCCTTTTAATTTGGTATTGATTTTATTTTTCTCTCACAAGTTAATATTCTTACCATACATAAACAGCTTATTCAAAAATTACATCCATAGCAATAATACATAATTTATCATCTATTAAAATATGATTCTCTTTTTTTATGTTATTTAGCTTTTGCCATATCCAATATTTCTCAACTTTCTTATTGAATGAAATATCAATATATATTGGTATTAGGGTACATATAATCCTATGTCTTCAGCTTTTTAATTTCTTAGTCTAAATAATATTTTTAAACCAATTTTTACATTTAGTGATATGTAGATTTTATGACCTTCCCTTATGCCAAACTTTGTATTAAAATTGCCAATATAAAAATGTGAGTTAATTTGATTTTTAATATCATATCAAGTTATTTGTAGATTTTATATACTTCATTCTCTTCAAAGAAAGATGATTAAAAAATCATGACCTTTTATTTTTTTGGCAAAAATTCATCATGAGACCTATCACATTACCAAATTCTGTGTACAATATTACTTCCTGTTGAATTTCAACACAAGCCCACATATGATTTCTGTGAACTCCTTTAATTGTTTCCCCAAGGAAAATCTGTGAGTCAGCTTTTCATTTGTGCAAAGCTCTTTTTTCTGATTTAATTTATAATAAGAATATAAAGATTGATAAGTTTAATTTCTTACTGTATTGTGGGAAAAGATTATAGCTGTATGGGTAGCTAGGTGATGCAATGGATAGAGTGTTGGGCCTGAAGTCAGGAAGACTCATCTTCCTGAGTTCAATTTTGACCTCAGACATTTACTAACTGTGTGACCTCTGGCCAGTCACTTAACCTTGCCTCAGTTTCCTCATCTGTAAAGTGATCTGGAGGAGGAAATGGAAAACCACTGCAGGATCTTTGCCAAGAAAACTCTAAATGGGGTCACAAAGAATTAGGTACAACTGAAAACCTATTAAACAACAATAGTCATCAAGCTGGAAAATACCCATGTTCTTCTCATCCAGCCCTTTATTTTAAATATTGAGAAATAGATGCAAAGTATGTAAGTTACTTGCTTAAGGTTGCACAGGAAGTTAGTAGCAGTTCTGGGAATTGAAATGGGGTTGTCAACTCTATAGAAAGTTCTCATTTCACTATACCAATTCATTGGAAATTATTTGATATATAAGACCTTTATCTGTTTAATAGGAATGGAAAGGTAAACATTGGCAAACTTTAAAGTTCTCTATAGAAGTGAGAGGAAAAATATAAGCACCACGAAAGTCTAATCATTCATCAAGTTAGTCTTGGTGTTCATCTTACTCTTCAATTGTAGCTTGCTTCTTACAACTGGCCTCTTAAATTATGGCTAAGCACTATAAGTTGTTCTTTTTCCCCAGCAAATTTATCATTATATTTACCTCTATATCTTAGATTCTGTTCTCATACCCCACTCTGTAACACAAACATGTCTGGAAATGGACTTCTTTCCCTAAGTATTCCTGTGAATCATAGTTGTAGGTTACCCAGTCTCAACTCCCAATAATTCACTTTCCACTAACTAGAAATAAAGCTAGCCAATCCAAGCAGAATGAGCAATTATAAATGAAACAGCCAACTTATAAATAGATAGAAATGATTATCAATTCCAAGATGCTTCTAGAAAACTTTGTGATAAAAAAAAATATAAGTAATGTGATTTCCTTACAGTATCACAGACTAAGGAAAGTTCTACATAATATAATAAGTGGGGCCTGCTTAGAAATATTAAGAGATAGTATTCTTTGTTTGGTTATACCTAGATTGCAGATAGGGCAATGAAAAGATGAATTCAACCACATGCAGTCATATATATGTGTGTGTGTGTGTGTGTGTGTGTGTGTGTGTGTGTGTGTGAATATGTATGTATTTATGTATATCCATATATGTATGCATGTATATATATATATATATATATATATCACCAAAAACAAACAAAAAATAAAATTTTCTCCTCAAAGTGTTGTGTTGTATAATAAATTATTAATTTTTTTGCAAATGCATGTTTCTGAAAACTTTGCACCCAAAGATTCACTTTCTTTTTTTAATTTTTTTATGGATCAATAAACAAGAATATATTAAGTACTTAGTATGTGCCAGGAACTGTGCTTACACAGAAAAAGCAAAAACAGTCAATATGTGTATGACTTATATTCTATATGTTGCATCCCTGATGGGTTTTGCTGTTATACCCTAAGGACCAGAGGAGGTTTCCATCTGATTGGCATCTGAATGACTTCTAAGATTCCTTCCAGCTCCAAAAATCCTATTATCTTAAGAACTTACTTCATCTTGTTAGAGTTCACATGTAACCATGGGTGTGCTAGAAATATCTCCAATTGGCTTTTAAAAACTGAGACCTAGGGCATAGCTAGGTGGTGCAGTGGATAGAGTGATAGCCCTGGAGTCAGGAGGACATGAGGTCAAATCTGGCCTCTGACACTTGCCACTTACAACCTGTGTGACCCTGGGCAAGTCACTTAACCCTATTGCACCACAAAAAAAATAAAATATATAAAATGAAAGCTGGGAAAAGAGAAAAGTGACTTGTCTAATATGATAAAGGTAATAAGCAGCAGAGCCAGGATTTGAATACAGTTCCTCTGATGCCAAATTTTGGTCACTGTTGGAGCACACAGGTTGCAATGTTAACCTCTTACCTAACAAAATAATCATTTTCCTTCAATCAGGGGCCCTGTTATTGTGATAGCTCTATGAAGAAAGAATGACCAAGATATATCTTTTCTTTTATTTTTCTATAGTTTCTCTTCTTTTCAATATTGTAAATGTCTCCATTTGAATTCAGTATGGGCCTCAAAGATCCCCTGGATTCTGAGATGTTGCTGGTGAAGTCTTCATGCTATGATACCCTTCACATAGAGGCAGCTCAAAAGTTTCTTCTAGGGTTCAGATTTTTCCTTTAGCCTTTATCTCCCAACTTCCTCATCTCCAGCTACAATCCTCCAACTACTTAGGATCCAGTTAGAGTGTGTCCCATGACCACAAGTTAATCCAACAGCTTTCAGTCCCCCCCCCACTAGATTGCAATCTCATGGAAGGCAGGGATTTTCTTTTACTTTTTTTTTGTATCCCCAGAACGTAGCACATTGTCTAGTACATAGTAAGCATTTAGCAAATGTTTATTGAAAAAGTTTCACTTTCTAAATGGCGCACATTGTTCATATAAATGTGGCTATGTCCCATGATTCAGATAAACTGTGTTACACAGAATCTGATCAGAAGTTTCTTGCTGTTGCTCACTTTGCACTGATATATATGTTGCTTGTAGTACACTTGAAATAAATTCACAAATCTTAACTGAAACAAACATCTGTGAACCTTGCTCCCCAATGCCACACACACCAAACTCTCCATACAGAAAAAGGAGTTTAAAGGCAGTCACCATCCCACTGATACCATGTTTTCCTCTGATCTCCTTATCCTTTCTGACTTCTCTGTTCTAATGCTAAAACATACAGTTTATCATAACTACTGTGTAATCTAGTAGTTTTCAAGTACAGTCTAGATTCACATCTCTCATTCATTTTTAAATATGTTGAGAAGTATTGCTCTTTAATTATCAAATCCCCATACCACTCAATCCACACAAATACCTCTTGTACCATCAGCAACCAATAGCATTTATTTGTTCATCTCCTGCCTAACCCTACAACATGCCAGTCATCTTAATCACTAAAGATAATATTCTCTCTCTACTGTAACTTTTCAGTGTTTGTTCTCCCTCTCTTCTCCGAAGGAATGAGTTTACCCTGTTAATTCCACAAAGAGGGAACTGTATAGACCTATAAGAACAGACCCTAGATTAGCATAAGGACCTTTTTGAGGGTCTTCTTTTTTTATTGTCATCTGTAAAGTTTGTAAAATGCCTAAGGGGAAATACATTAATAGCTTCTTCATGTTGTGCAGTTTCAAGCCATCTTACAGAGTTTTCCCTTGGTCATTATTTCATAGGGCTGCATAATACAAAGGACAGGCCACATGTTCCCACTCTCTTCTTTTCATGCAGAGGTAGATTCCATCAAGTCAAGTGAACGAGCATTTATTAAACACTTACTATGTACCAAAAGCTGTGTTGATTTCTAGGGGTATACATTTTTTAAAATGGCAATCTTTGCCATCAAAATTGACATTCTGTTGGAATAAGATAACACATAAAAGGAAGCTGGAAGGCATAGAGCATATGTGTTACTAACTACTTTTGCCCATTACAGCTAGAAGTATCAAGTAGTTCTGAAGCATAGTAATTCACAAGAAAACCATTAGGAAAAAAGAAAACAACAAAAGTTTAAGAATTCTGATCAACGCAACGACCATTCGTTATTGTAGAAGACCAATGATAAAGCCTACTATGAATACCTGAAAGATAATTATTTCTTGTCTTCATAGTCCTCAGAACTATATATCATCATTGTTGGAAATATCATAGCATCACAAATTTAAAACTGGAAAGCACCTTAGATGTCACCTAGTACAATCACATTAGTTTACATGTATGAGGTTGATTAAGGCTTCTACTCCAAATGAGGAACACTCAGCACTGCAAGGGCATCAAGCATCAGAATTCTTATGGACCTATAGCTCATAAAGATGAGATAATGCCCCAGATACTCCACTCTCTCTTTTTCTCATAGTATTTCCAGTCAGATTAACTTGTCAGAAACCTCAACATTTAAACTGAACGTTGTTTCTATCTGAGCAACAACATGATATAGTGGATAACGAACCAGCTTTGGAGTCAGGAAGATATGACTTCAGCTCCTCTATCTGACACATACTGATCTACTCTGGATGAGAGGTTCCTGTCACTGAGTTCTCTAAGTTAATAAAGCCATAGACCCAATTTTTAAAAAGTGTGTATAATCTTATAAAAATATGGGTAAAAGTGGCTCCCAATCACTCATAAGAACACATGGTAACAATTGAGATATTCAGTAAAGGTTGATCTTTACTCTCCCTAAAAGAAAATACAGAAATGACCATAAGATTAAGCAATCCATAAAATATATAAAACTTTGTGCTCTGAATCCATTAATTCTCTTCCAGACATTGATAGTAGGCTTCATCATTGGTCTTCTAGAATAATGAATAGTTGTTGTGTTGATCAGAATTTGTAAACTTTGAATGTTTTGTTTTTTTCTTAATAATTTTGTTGTCAAATAAAAAGCTATTCTAGTTCTATACCTTTCATTCCACATCAGTTTATAAAGTATTGAAAACTGTTTATTTTTATAGTACTGATGCTTTAACATAAATTATTCTTCTGGTTGTGATAAATTCATTGAGTTCCCCTTTCATCTAGGAGGCTCATATAGGCATCCTGTCTGACGAGCTACTGTTAAGATTTTGGAACCCCAACCCCAATTGAAAAAAAAAAAGTATTAAATTTAGAGTCAGGAGAAATCTGGGCTCAAATTTTGTATCTAATGTGCTTTGTAGAAATGTTTAGGTCCTTGATCTTCAGTTTTTCTCACCTTTAAAATTAAGATAGTAACATTTGTAATGCTTATTTCATGGGGTTATTGAAAAGAATAGGAAAATGTGCACAAAGTAATATGTTTGTATTATCCTTTTTTTCCCCTCAGATGACTATGGAATTAATTTTATGCAGCTTTGTGGAATAATAGGAAGGGTCTAACATCCTATTCTTTAATCATGATCATTGCAGGGGGAGGGAAGGAGAGAGATACTGTGAAAACTTCTCATGAAAGTGGTTGGGAGTGTTCATACTATCTGCATTACTGGTCCAATTAATACTCCAAATCTTTTAATTAGAAACAGGATGTAGGTTGATCTGGTACAGAGATTATGGCCTGAAGAGTTGAGCTCTGCTTATATTTTTATGCCTGGTGGCCCATTTTCCTCTATTTTGTCTTTTCCTCAATTACATTTTTCCGATCTTGAACCTGGGACAACCAACAATAATTAGCCAGATGACACCACATATCACCTATACTGATAATTTTGGGAAGTATGGCATTGCAAATTTACCCCTGGCATTTTAGAAAAAAACCTAAGAAATCACTTTGAGCAAAGTGTCCTATTAAAGGGGCTTGAAGCTCATCTCCAACAACATCACCTTTTTTTCCATTCCAATAGGAATGAACTATCAATACATTCAGATATCAAAGTACTTGTCTATTTTCCAGATGTTTACCTAGAATGGAAACCACATATCACATGCAGATAGTAAAGCATTCACCAGAGTTCTATGTGAAAAGCATGATTGTCTCCCAATAACCATCTTTCATCCTCTAACAAGGTTACCTCTTAGCCAAGTTTCAGAATCACAAACACTGAATGTATGATCAATTGAAATGTGCCCATAGAAACGTATTGTAAAGGTATTCTGGCATCATCCTAGAAAGGCTAAGGTCTTCTTGCTTTTCTCCACCTAAAATGGGTGGAGTATGATCACTGCTTCCTATAGAGGCACTACTTTGGCAAGACATGAGAATCTCATGTAACAGGTGCCCATGCTAAGCCATAGTTCCAGCAATCAATACATGATCGTGTTAAAACTTCATTTCCAGGTGTTGCATCAATCCTACCAAACCACAAAAAGTAACAGAAGGAGTGAGAAGGAGAAGTTTGGCTATCTCAAATATGTTACATTTGTTAGGTTGCCTAGTGAGCCCCAACAACCAAGTAATCAATAAATGACACTTATTAAGTGTCAAAATGTAGGCTCAGTACTAGGAACTGGCAATAAAAAGACAAAAATGAAACAATTTCTGCCCTCAAGTAGATTCCATCCTACTGCAGAAAACATGTATGTATAAGAAAACACTTTATAAATACTCATTGGTTGAGTGATTGCTGTAAGTATTTATAGGATAAATACAAGATAAACTTACTAGGTTACTAGGAGCTGGTAAATTACTAAAGGATTTATATAGAAAGTATCACTTGAAACAAGTTTTAAAGGTTAATAGCAATTTTGGAGTGCCGAGGTGAAGATGGAGTTCTTGCCACGTATGGGAGAAAATCAATGCAAAGTCACAGAGGTGGGAAATAAAATGTCATGTATGAAGAATAGCAATAATCCCAGTTTGGAGGGACCTCATTGTGGGAATTAAAGAATATATAACAAGACTAGGAAAATAGGTTGGGGCCAGGTTGAAACAGGGTTTACAAGGCTGACAGAATCAAAGAATTAGGAAATTTGAAAGAACCTCAGTAGCCAAATATGAAATGGATCCCCATTCTAATATTCCTGAAAAAGTCATCCAATCTCTATTTGAAGCCCTTCATCTAGGAAAAAACTACCACCTGTAGATGCAGCACATTTTACCTCATAGAGCCAAATCTCATGACTGTAATTCCTCTTCCATGTGATAACCTTTTAATTATTTGAAGATGGCTATCATGTGTCCATTCCTTTTGGAATCTTCTCTTCTTTAGGCTAAATATCCCCTGTTTCTTCTACCAATTCAATCAATCAATCAATCAATAAACATTGATAAAGGCACTACAAAGCTTTTAACCATCCTTTCTGATATTCTGTAAATATGTTCCAGCTTATCAATATCCTTATTAAACTGTGGCATCCAGAATCAGACAAAATGATGTAGATGAAGTCTGATGAGGCCAAATACAATGAAACTATTACTCCCCAACCTCTAGCATCTATGTCATTCAATACAGTCCAATATTATACAAAGGTTTTTTTTTATTTGTTTGTTTGTCAAATTACACTGCTAAACTGATATTGTGCTTGCAGATTATTATAACCCTGGATCTTCTTTCTTAGAACAACTGCTATGCAATAATGCCTCTCTCATTTTGTAGTTGTGAAGCTAATTTCTAAGCCCAATGAGAGGAGTTACATTTTATCCCCCCCAAAATAGTAAGTCCTTAGAATTTATTGAGTATGGGAGTGACATAGAACCACATTTTTGGAAAAATGACTTAGCATCTTTGTGGAGGAAGGGTTAGAGAGAGGAGAGTGAATAAGGCCTAACATATTTAGTGATAAATTTCAATTAAATGAATCTGAAGTGAAAGGAAGATACAGAGTGTTGATAACAAAGAAAAAAATCTAAAAGCATCTAGAGGAAAAAGAGTATTACAATTCTTACTCGAAGTCCAGTGTATTGGACGATATGAGAGAAAAAGTATAGAGAGGGATTGTGTCACCTGGGGAAAGTGAATCCTCTGAATTTCAGAAGATGAAAGAATCACAAGAGAAAAAGGTTTCAAAAGAATGGAAGTGTTTTTAAATTATAGAATGGGACTTTCAGAGGGCACAATGGAAGATTTAGGAAGAAGAAGAAAAGGATGAGGTGGGTGGGGTGGGGGTTGGGTTGAAGTGGAGATAGACAATAGGAAGTAAGAGTAGGGCAGGAGATAGAGGGATCTCTAATCTAAGGTAGCTAGAGATTATCATCTCACAGACTGGGAGTTAAAGACTTAGTAACACCTTTCTGACCATAGAGGATAAGACAAGACAGAGATTCTATCACCCTTTTCATATTTGGTGGTCTTGCTGGGTGATCAGAATCAGCTCCACTGTTGATGATAGGGGAAAGTGAGTAGAATTTTCCATATCTCTGCTGTAGCTCTGGGAACCAAAACTGAAAAGAACCTTAGATATATGCTACAATTCAGATAAAATTGCAGCAGACAGAATCAGTCAAAAAATTATTAAGTGGCTTTTATGTGCTAGGTTCTGTGCTAAGTGCTGAGCACAAAAAAAAAATGCCTAAGTGAGACCCCTATCTTCAAGAAGTTAACAGGCTAATAGGGAGAGAGCATGTAAAGAACTATGCAAAAGTAAAATTTATACAGAATAAATTAGTGATGATTAATAGGCAAAAAGCATCATAGTGAGGGTGATAAAAAGTTTCTTTTCTTGTCTCAAGAAAAATTTATCTCAAAAAATTGAAATGTATTAAATACAAGGTGTTTAATTTATATAAGCAATAACTAAACCATATCTAATCTTTCATTCTGCATACTGCTACTTTTGTACATATGTGGTGCTAAGATGTTAGCAAACTGTCAACATCTTTGTAATTATACTTTATTATTTTTTTTATTTCCAATCAGTGTTTTGTTACTATAACAAAAGCAATAAACATTACATTTGGAAAAGAATACATCAAAAATATGAACAAATTACAAGAGGAAGCAAGGGAAACATCTAGCAAATAAATAAACAAGCCATTGATCAATGATGAGATATTGCATATACCAGATTTTAATATGCTTCTATGATAATTTTTATATTTACGGTTCAGTCAGATAATGTTAAAAGTGTTAGAATGTCTGTTAAAATAAATTATGTACCTACATCATTGTTTGCATTGACTTGCATGAAATGTTGGTCTGTATATAATTTTGCTTGAGCATTTCTTTTACAATGAGACATAACCTCCAACTCAACATTGCACATGGAAAAGGCTTTTTAAAAAGCAAGATAAAAACATGTGCCAATCATGCTTTAAAAAGATCCATTGCTAGGAAACAATCTTTAGAGCAAGCATCTATGACAAAGATCTCATTTTAAAAATATATAGAGAATTAATACAAGCCATTAACCAACTGATACATGGTCAAAGAATATGAACAAGCAATTTTCAGGTGTATATATCAAATCTATCATTAGGCACTTGTAGATGTGCTCTAAATGACTTTTGATTAGACAAATGAAAATTAAAACAACTCTGAAATATCATCTCACACCAATCAGATTGGCTAATGTGACCAAAAAAAAAAAAAAGAAAAGAATAAATATTGGAGAGGATGTGGCAAAATTGGGACTCTACTTCACTGTTGGTGGTTTTGTGAACTGATCCAATCATTTTGGAAAGCAATTTGGAACTATGCCCAAAGGGCAATCAAACTGTACATACCCTTTGATTCAGAAATACAATTACTATGTCTGTATCCCAAAGAAATCATAAAAAAGGGAAAAGGAGCAATATGTGCAAAAATATTTTTAGCAGCCTTTTTTGTGGTGGCAAAATATTGGAAACTGAGGTGATGATCATCAAATTGTGGTATGTGAAGGTAATACATTGCTATTGTCCAATAAGAAATGATGAACAGGCAGATTTCACAAAATTGTGGAAAGACTTGTATGAACTGATGCAAAGTGAAATGAGCAGTACCAGGAAAACACTGTATCAGCAACATCATGTGATGATCAGCTATGAATGACTCAGTTCTTCTCAGCAACACAACGATCTAAGACAAGTACTTTGTACTTTCACCAAGGGTAATGCTATCCATATCCAGATAAAAAAACTGATGAACTCTGAATGCAAATCAAATCATTTTTTTTCGCTCTGATTATTCTTTCTTGTGTATTTTTTTTTCTTTTGATCTGTTTCTTCCTTCACAAGTGTGACTAATATGGATTTTTTTTTCACGACAGCACATGTATAAACTATATCAAATGGCCTACCATTTTCAAAAAGAGAGGAGGGGAAGAAAGGAGGGAGAAAAATTTGGAACTCAAAATATTATAAAAATGAATGCTGAATATTTTCTTGACATTTAACTCGAGAAAATAAAATACTATTAAACTTAAAAAAAATAAGAAATATCCAGTTCAACTTGTATCTCAAAAAAAAGAGAACATATTTACTGTACACTCTCTACAATATTAAACTAGTCTTGTAGCTGTCAACATTACTTGCTCTACTTGCTATCTACAGGTGGATGAGTCTATACTGTGTCAGAGTCACAACAACAAATACAAAAATCCTGAATGAGACAAATATCCATGACTACAAATCTTCCATCACATATCACCAGGAACAAATACAAGGAAGGTGATCCAAAGCAATTACCTCTATGCTGTTGAGATACCTTTTAGCCTCTGTAACCTTGACATTTTACTTTCTGTTCTCATGTTGAAATGCAAAACTTAATATTACAACAATTTTCCCTTCTGTGCTCTAGATCATTCTTTATCTTTACTAATCTAATTCCTTTTTTCAATACAACAGTAACTTGCCTGCTTCCTTATTCCCCTAAAGACACTACCTAATTGGCTAACATGAACAAACAGGAAAAGTATAAATTCTGGAGAATATGTAGCAAAATTGGAACACAAATGCATTGTTAGTGGAGTTGTGAAATGATCCAACCATTCTGGAGAGCAATTTGGAACTACTTCCAAAGGGCTATAAAAATATTCATACCCTTTGACCCAGCAATAGCACTTGTAGGTCTCTATCCCAAAGAGATCATAAACATGCTATTGTGGTATAAGAAATGATGAGAAAGCAGATTTCAGAAAAATCTGGAAAGACTTGTGTGGACTGATGCTGAGTGAAATGAGCAGAACCCGGAGAATGTTGTACACAGTAACAACCACATTGTGTAATTGACTAACTTTGATAGACTTAGCTCTTCTCAGCAATGCACGAAACTAACACATCTCCAAAAGTATCATGATGAAAAATGGTATCCACATCCAGGGAAAGATCTGTGGAGTTTGAAGGCACATGGAAGCATATTATTTGCACTTTTTTTCTCTTCTGTTTTGTTTTCTTTCTTCTTTCTTGTGGTTCCTCCTATTGGTTCTAATTTTTCTTTACAACATGAATAATGTGAAAATATGTTTATTAGAAATGTATATGTATAGTCTTTATCAGATTGTATGGCACCTTGGGGAGGGAGGTGGGAAGGGAAGGGGAGAAAATTTAAAACTCAAAAACTTATGGAAGTGATTGTTGAAACCTAAAAATAAATAAATTGACTAAAAAATGAAATTCTAAAAAACAAAAAAAAATTAAAGCAAAATAAAACAAAAAATAGATAAAAAAATAAGAGCTTTGAAAACAAACAAGAATAGAAAATCCTTTGTATATCTTGACTGAGAAGAAAAAGTTCAGTTTGAAATGGTATTTAAGTAAATTTTTCAAAAATTAAAAAAAAAATGAAATGATGAGCAGATGGATTTTAGAAAACCTGGAAAGACTTACATGAACTGATGCTGAGTGAAGTGAGCAGAACCAGAACACTGTACACAGTAACAGCCACATTGTGTGATGACTAACTCTTCTCAGCAATACATTGGTCTAAGATAACTCCAAAAGACTCATGATGTAATATTCTATCCACATTCAGAGAAAGACCTCTGGCTTCTGAATGCACATCAAAGCATACTATTTGCTCTCTGTTTTTTGTTTTGTTTTCTTTTCTTTTCTTTTTTGTGGTACCTCCCATTTGTTCTAATTCTTTACACCATGAGTAATGTGAAAATATGTTCAATATGAATGTATATTTAGAGCCTATATCAGATTCAACTCTGTCTTGGGAAGGTGGGAAGGGGATGGAGGCAGAGAAAATTTAAAACTGAAAAGCTTATGGAAGTGAATGTTGAAAACTAAAAATAAATTAATTTAAAATAAAAAGAATACAAACTACACACACACACACATGCACACAAAAGATACCTCCTAAAACTTCTTATATATCACTTACTCACTGCAGTGGATTCTGTAGCAGGGAGAACTGTGAAGAGCCTTATCCTAAACTAACTGCAGATTAAGAATCCCTAATCCATATTGTTTTTATCCAACAAACTTTCTGTGTTTCCTCCTACTGCTAATTGTTACCAGTTCTCTGTGTTTTGTACCGTACAACAGGAAAATTTGTTGTGTCAGTCTTTTAGAGAACAAAACTCCCAAATGAAGCCAACTAAATTAAAATGTAATTGGGAAATCTTTAACAAAATATAAAAAATATATAAAATAGATGTGAAGCTGTGGTTTCTAAGTCATTGTGTAACTTGTAGGGATCCATATCTATTTGAGTTAGACACTACTGGTGTTGTGGAGCCTAAGGAGTGTTTAGGGAAGACTAATACCTCTGTCATGAAAGCTGCTGAATCCTTTACAGGACTGCTTTCTGCCTTTAGCATCTACCTGATCCACCCAACTCTCATCTATGTCTCCAAAAATCTATAGCATTTGAAGTGGCCATACTCTGATAAACCATTTTGGCAGAGAACCTAAACCAGGTTGAGGGTAAATGAAGGGTTTTAAACCCATCAGTGAGTTGGAGTGGTATCTACACCAGACATGTGAAGACTTACCCTTGTGGAAGATACAGATGAAAACAATTTGTTCCAACAGCTATGAAAGTGGCTGAAGCAGGTGTTCTGGAGCACTTAGAACTTGGTTAGACATCAAAGATGCCAAGGTCATCCACTGCATCCTCAGCCATCACTAAAATAGCATTAGCTGTAAAGTCACATGAGATGAGCAAATTTAGAAAAATCTTCACTCCAGATGATCATATAGAGTATTTGTGCCTGACTTGGGGTGGAATCTTCCAAGATCCTATTGGTCTGATCGTCACAGTTGGACTCAGTGTACTTTGACCCCAAAATAGTGATATCATTTTGGTCCTCTTCAAAAAGGAAGGAGAACAACCAACCAACTAGTCTAGTTCATAAATCTCATGTATGGTCCATTCCACTAAACATAAAACCTTTTCTTTCTTCATCCACAAATTACAAGCAATAATTAGAAGAGGAGTGGCACTAATTATGCTTACTTACATAGCAATAATTTTATACAATATTTCCTGCATGTAAGACAGAAGAAGGCATATTTCAGTCTAGTATAAAAATTAAAAATCACAACACTTAGATTTGTTCAATAATGCAAAGGATTTATGAAGGGGGACCTCTTCACTAAAATTATTCAAATAAAATCTAGATAACACATTGTAAGAGATATAGCAGTTGGAATTCTTGTTTAGGTAAGATTTCAAATGTACAATCTCTGTGGTCTCATCTAATACAGAAGTTCTATATTTTTATGTTACATACAGGCATATTGAGATGAACAATAAGTATTAGGTGACAGACTGATAGTAAGAGAGGAGACATGCATTTTTTACGTTGTGTAAGAAATTAAGAAAAAAAGTGGTTCAGGATTATTTACCATAGCAGCAAATAGCTACACACTTCTCAAAAGCCCAGAGGGCATCTCTATATTACAGCTCAGTTAAATAGTTAATGTTTATGCTGCTATCATAAGTCATCAAGAAAAGTTAAAGTATATCCATTAGCCTCTTTTTAAAAAGGCAAGGAAGTGTGTAACGCATTTTCAAAATATTTCTAACAAAATTGTTACATGAAATGTATCTGAATTCCTTTCCTGCTCTGAAATATTATGAATAATAATAGGTGGCACTTACATAGTTCTTTATGTTTTACAACACATTTTACATACATTGCCTGTTTTGATCCTTAAAGCCTTGCAAGTTAGATAGATCAGGTATTTTTATTCCCATTTTGCTATTACAGAAACTGAGTTTCAGACAGTTCAATATCACACAGTTATTCAGTGGCAGTTCTAGAACTCAAAAGTTCAGTTTTTAAATTAAAAGTCAACTGATTTTTCCCAATATGCTACAGACAACTCCCTGACATGAAGGCTTGATATTTAAAGAAGAAAACTTTGGTTGTCTGGAGAAGCAACACAGGAAACAATCTCTTTCTTGACAATGACAGATAAAACATCATTTATACCATTTGCATCTGAAACCTAAATAAAAATTCCCTTTATTTCATGGAGTCTAAAAATGAGCTAAAGCTGGCATGAGGTTTGAAGCTGCCAAAAACTCATTTATTTCTCCAATATCTAATCCCATTTGGATGAAAACATGAACAGCAGGGAGCTGAGATATGTAGAGAGAGATCAAGAGCCCATTAAAAACAAACACATGAAATACTCTTCATCTAAAAAAAGAAAGGGGGAAATGGTGATTGGAAAAAGTCCAATGCTTGCTGGCCCCAAGAATATTTCTGGGAATCTGTTTTCCAATATTAACTCTTTGTTGACAATGATTATGCCAATGTTAGGAGGAAGTGACTTTAAATATAGCTAGAAATTTAATATGATGGAAATTTACCCATGCCATCAATACTGCTAAAAGCAATGATTTCTCTCTCTCTGGTCTTTCAGCATGCCTTTTTGTTTATAGCTTTGACCTGTTAAAGAAGTGCTTCATACAGGAGGATGGACTAGATGATTTTCATGTCTCTTCCAACTCTAAAATTCTATGAGACTAAGAATATGGCCATGGGAAACTAAGCTCTGAGATCTCCTCAGTTATTTACATAGTGTTAAGTGAGGGATAATACCTGTGGTGTGAAAACTTGCTAAGCCATTTTCAGGACTGTTCATCCATGTTTGGTGTCCAAATGGTTACCCAACTATCACTTGTGGCTTCAAGGAAATGTAACATCAAGTACTTCCAGGGGACAAGATGTCTGAGTAAGCAATAAATCACTATAGCTCTCCCATGTTTACCTCCAAACAACTATAAAATAGTGTCCTGGGACAAATCCTGTAATAGCAGAGCCAGCAGAAAGTTGGGGTAAAGGAATCTTTTAACTCCTGAGACATGGAGGATTTGCAAGAAAGTTCCATCTTGCTCTGGTAAAAGGGGAGCTCATTCCAGGACAGGAAGCACCCTAGGAAGCCAGCAGCAATCCCCACTTCAGCAAACCAGCAGGAGGTCCTGAGTTCTAATGTGGTGAAGGAGGAAAATGCCAATGCCAGGACTCCCCATGTACCTTAGTATAGTCAAGGAAATGGACTGACTCCAGCTCTGAGAACCACTATGTGTTTCAGGAGAAAGTGTCCTCCAGCAGCCAGACCTCCAGGTGCTTCAGTGAAACCCAGGGTATACTGACATCTTCCTGCAGCTGGACCTCTGAATGCTTCAGCACAGCCCAGGGCCAACAGGATTCTCAAAGGGATCACTCAACCTGCCTGTGCTACATTGTAGCCCTGGGGAACCACAGAAAAACCCCATCTGGTCACAGCACACACAAGACATAACAACTAGGACTGTAGCTCAGCACCAGGTACACTGCCAGACCCTGACAGCCTCCAGCAGCACCAGCCATCCTCCATTGAACTCTCTCAAAATGGCATCAGATACTAAGGTCCTTTGTGGACCTCAGAGCAGGATCAGCACAGCACTGGTTAACAGCCACAGCCTATAGCCACTGGCACAAGAAGCCTGAGACAGAGCCACTTCTACCCTGGGAGCAGAGATAAAATTTAAAAGAAAAGATAAAGGCCGAAAAAAAAAAAAAGGATGGGCCAAAAATAATTGACTATAGAAAGTTACTGTAACAGAAAATATGAAGACATAAACTAAGAAGAAAATAACAACATCAAAACACCTACTGGCAAAATCCCAAATAAAAATAGAAAGTGGTCTCAAGCCCAGAATGGACTCATAGAGGAGCTCAAAAAGGAGATTAAATATCATATAAGGGAAGTTGAAGACAAATTAGAAGAAATGAGAGTGATGCAAGAGAGTTATTAATATAAAACAGACTCAACAGGTTAGAAAATTGCTTAAAAAGTAGAATTTGCCAAATGAAAAAGGAGATACAAAAATCCACTGAAAAAAAAATAACTCCTTAAAGTATACAATTGGCCAAATGGAAAAGAACAAAAGTGAATTGAGGGGAAAAAACATGTTAAAAGTTATAATTGGGCAAGTGGAAGCTAATGATTCTATGAGACATTATGAATCAATCAAACCAGTCCAAAAGAATGAAAAAATGGAAGAAAATGTAAAACATATCATGGAAAAAAAAACTGACCTGAAAAACAGATCCAGAAGAGACAATATCTGAATCATGGGACAACATGAAAGCCATAATCAAAAAGAGAATCTCAACATCATCTTTCAAGAAACTATCAAAGAAAACTGCCCTGATATCTTGGAACCAGAGGGCAAAGTAAGCATTGAAAGAATCCCTCCATTGCCTCAGCAAAGAGATCCCAAAATAAAAACTTCAAGAAACATTAAAGCCAACTTTCAGAACCATTAGGTCAAGGAAAAAACTACAAGTGGACAGAAAGAAACAAGTAAAATGTCAGGGAGTCACAACCAGGATTATACAGCACTTGACATTTACAAAATGAAAGGCATGGAATGTGGCACTCAAGAAGGCAAAGGAGCTAGGAATACAATTAAGAATCATTTATCTAGCAAAGTTAAGCATAACACATCAAGAGAAAAAATGGTCAGTCAACTAAGTAGAAGAATTTCAAGCCTTCATAAGGAGAAGACAAGTACTAAACCAAAAATCTAACCACCAATATCAAGATCCAAGAGAAGTATAAAGAGGTAAAAAGGTAAATGAAAATCTAAGGGATTCAATGGATCTAACCTGTTTACATCCCTACATGGGAAGAATGGACTCAGAATGCAGATTGAAACATTTTTTTTTCACTTACTTTGTTCTTTCATTTAAAAATATTGAGTTCTAAAACCCTACCTCCTTCCTCCTCCTCCTTTCCTCACAGCAAAGGAAATGAATATGATATCAATTATGTGTGTGAAATCATGCAAAAGGCATTTCCATATTAGCCATATCACCAATAAGCAAATTAAAAATAAAGTGAGAAAATTATACTTCACTTACCACTCAGTTCATCAGTTCTCTTTCTGAAGATGGATAGCGTTTTTTCATCATGAGCCCTTTGGAAGTGTCATGGTTCATTGTATTGAGCAGCCTAATTAAGTCTTTCATAGCTGATAGTCATTATAATATTGCTGTTATAAACAATGATCTACTAGTCTTGCTTACTTTACTTTAAATTATTTTTATCAGTCTTTTTTTAATTCTAAAACTATATACCTTGTAATTTCCTATACCAAAATAGTATTCCATCACAATCATATGCCATAACTTGCTCAGACATTTCTCAATTGATGGGTAGCTCCTTAATTTCTGATTCTTTGCCACCACAAAAAAATTTGCTACAAATATTATTGTATATATAGGATACATGTTTTTTTCTTTGATCTCTTTGTGGGGACAGACTTAATAATGGTATTGCTACATCAAAGGGAATGCACAGTGTGATAGCCCTTTGTACATAATTTCAAACTATTCTCCAGAATATTTGGATCAGTTTACAACTCTAGCAATAGTTTATTAGTGTACCTGTTTTTGTAATTTCTAACAGATATGAATTAGAACCTTAGGTTTGTTTTAATTTGCATTTCTCAAATCAAAAATAATTTAGAACATTTTTATATAATTGTAGAAAGCTTTGATTTCTTCTTCTAAAAACTGTTTTTGTCCTTTTACCATTTATGAATTAGGGAATGGTTCTTATTTTTATAAAATTGACTTCATTACATATTCAGCATATATTTGAGAAAAGAGGTCTTTATTAAAAAAAACTTGCTGAAAACATGTCTATAGTAACATTTTAGCAAAATACAGTCTTCCAGATTTTTTAAATTAGTTATATTTTTACTTTTGCTATGTCTAAGCTTATGACTGCTAACCTTGATTTTTTTGTTTCAATTGAAACAACAGATTCTACTTTAGCTCCTCGTTTTATCTCCATGTGTGTCTTTCTGTTTGAAGTGTTTCTTATTTATAAAAAAAAAACATATTGATTGATTCTAGTTCCTAATCCATTCTCTTGCCTATTTCCATTTTGTTAGTGAGCTCAGCTCGTCCCCTTTCTCTTTCTCTCTGTCACTCTGTCATCAATCCTTAAATGTTTGTTTTGCTTCTAGCCACTGCATCCCTTAATTCACCTGCCTTTTTATCATCCCTTCTCTTTTTTCTCTTATCTCCTGTATCCTCTTTCCTTCCTACTTCATTGTTGTGTAAGATAGATTTTTATATTCAAATACATGTGAATACATAGTTTTCCCTCTTTGCATCAGTTCTAATGAGAATGAGGTTTAAGCATTGCTTGCCACCCAACTCCCCATTTTCCACTCTACTTGAAAATCTGTTGCTTGCATACCTTTTTTTTTTATTAATTTATTTGGAGCTATCAACAATCACTTTCATAAGCTTTTAAGTTTTAAACATTTCTCCCCCTCACCCCACCTCCTTCTCCAAAATGGCACACAATCTGATATAGGATATACATATACATTCCTATTAAACATATTTTCATATTAGAGATGTTGTAAGTAAGAATTAGGATCAATAGGAGAAACCACAAGAAAAAGGAACAGAACAAAACAGAAGAAAAAAAATAGCAAATAGTATGCTTCCATCTGCATAGAAACTCCATAGTTCTTTCTTTGGATATGGATAGCATTTTCCATCATGAGACCTTTGAAGATGGCTTAGATCCTTTCATTGCTGAGGAAGGTTAAGTCAATCAACGTTAGTCATCACACAATGTGGCTGATACTGTGTATAATGCTCTCCTGGTTCTGCTCACTTAAATCAATATCAGTCCATGAAAGTCTTTCCAGGTGTTTCTGAAGTCTTCCTACTCATCATTTCTTGTAGCACAATAGTATTTCACTACATTCATGTACCACCACTTGTCTAGCTATTCCCCAATTGATGGGCATCCTCTCTATTTCCAATTCTTTGCCACTATGAAAAGAGCTGCTATGAATACTTCTGTACATGTGGGTGCTTTTGTATGATCCCTTTGGGATATAGCCCTAGAAGTGCTATTGCTGGATCAAAGGGTATGTACATTTTTGTAGCCCTTTGGGCATAGTTCCAAATTGCTCTCCAGAATGGTTGGATCATTTCACCACTCCACCAACAATGCATTAGTGTTCCAATTTTCCCACATCTCCTCCAACATTTATCAGTTTCCTGTTTGATCATGTTGGCCAATCTGATAGGTGTGATGTGGTACCTCAGAGTTCTTTTGATTTGTCTTTCTCAAATCAATAGTGATTTAGAGCATTTTTTCATATGACTATAGATGACTTTAATTTCTTCATCTGGGAACTGCTTGTTCATATCCTTTGAGTATTTATCAATTGGGGAATGACTTGTGTTCTTATGAAGTTCACTTAATTATTTAAATATTTTAGAAGGGATGACCTTGTACTTGCATGCCTTTTTATGTGAAATAATTTACCCTATTGCACCTCTCCTTGCCCCTTCTCCCACTGCATGTCTCTTTCTCACCCTTTATTTTTTTTGAGATCATTCCAACATAATCAACTCACACTCATGTCCTCTCTCTGTATAGACTCCTTCCTACTTCCCTAATGCTGAAAAGTTCTCAGGAGTCAGATGTATCATCTTCTAAAACAGAAATGTGAACAGTTTAATCTTATTAAGTCTCTAATGATTTCTCTTTCATGTTTATTTATTTTTTATGCATGTCTTGAGTTTTGTGTTTGAAAGGTGAACTTTTCTATTCAGCTCTGGCCTCTTCATTAAGAATGCTTGACAGTCTTGTATCTCATTAAATATCCATTTATTCCCCTAAAGGAGTTTACTCAGTTTTCTGGGTATGTTATTCTTGGTTGCAACTTAGGTCTAGAATGTCATATCACAAGCTCTCCATTTCCTTTATGTGGAAACTGATAAATGTTGTGTGGTCATGAATGTGGATAAATGATTTTCAAAACTATTGCTTTCTGGATTTTTACAATATATTCTCCTTGATGTGGGAGCATGGAAATTCAGCTATAACATTCCTGGGAGGGGGGCAGAGCCAAGATGATGAAAAAAAAATTAGACAGAAACAAGAAAGAGTCAAGAACTTCGGAAGAGAAGGACAAAAATTAACTGAAGAAAACAATTCATTTTTGGTGTGTATTCTTTTACAACATGACTATAAAAGAAATGTTTTGCATCACTACACATGTATAACCTATATGTAATTGATTGCCTTTTCAATGAGGGGAGGGAGTTGGGAAGGAGAAAGGGAGAGAATTTGGAACTCAAAATTTTAAGAACAAATGTTAATTGTCTTTTGGCTGTAACTGGGGAGAATAAAATAAAATGCTTAATTAAATCTCAAAAAAAAAAAAAGGGAAAATATATACACTGGCCTTATCTTCTCAACAAGGCTATAAACTCATCAAGGTTATGTACATTCTTCTCCACTTGTCTCCCACCTTCCCCAATATTAGGAATGTAGTTAATGAAGCAGCTAGGTGGTTCAGTGGATAGAGCACCTGACCTGGAGTCAGGAGGACATGAGTTCAAATCTGGTCTCAGACACTTGACACTTACCAAGCTATGTGACCCTGGGCAAGTCACTTAATCCTATTGTCCAGCCAAAAAACAAAAACAAAACAAAGAAACAAACAAAAATCATCATAAGTGCCACAGTGGATAGAGCACTACACCTGGAGTAAGGAGGATCTGAGTTCAAATCCAACCTCTGAGACACATAACACTCACTAACTGTGTGACTCTGGGCAAGTCACTTAAGTCCAATTGCCTCACAAATAAAAAGAATGTAATTAATGCACAATTAGTATTTAATGACTGGAACTAAATAAATCTTAGTGAGATCAAGTTTGATCTCCATTGTGTAGAACTACAGACCCTATCTGAACTTTATATTCAGATAGTAATCTTTGCTTTTTTGGAATTGCAATCTGTAGCTCTGAGAATGCTTTATTGAGGTATGAAGAGTCTTTTCTGAGAGGAACAGAAGCTAATTAAGTCAGGCTTTACATGGTTATCCCAAAGATTCCTCCAGTGATGGCTCAGGTGACTTTATGTGGCTGAGGGCAATGCTACTGTCTGTTGTTCTTCTTGTTGTTTTTGTTGTTCTTGTTGTTTTGCTGGAGAAAATGTGCAGAACTCTGTCAGTCATCTGGCATGAAAAACAATTTTTCTTAGCTAATGTTCATGGAAGAATGGCTCTCTAGAGAGACTGGAAGAAGAATTTTAAAAATTCTTCTTCCATGGTGAACCAAAGGCACTTTTATTTTCATGACACAGAACAGGTCAAAGGAATGAAAATTATTTTGCCCCTAATAAAATTAGAATACGTTTCATTTTTCTTTATTTTCTAAACCATACTTGTGTCAGTTATAAGCATGCTCCTTGGTGATATTCTCATTCTTAATGTTAATTTTAAAATACAATAAGGCTAATGAAACTTTACCTTTAATTTTCCTTGCCTCCTCCTCAAAACCCGATGTGAAATGTACATGGGTAATTTTCTTTTCTAATAAGCTTAGATTTTTTTTTAACACTTTTGTTGTAGTTTGGCAGAGAATAAGGGTAATTTTCCATGAATTATATCCTTTAAGGTGAATGAAAGTACATAGTAAAAAAAAAAACCTGAGATTTAAATCTTAAGAAACAAGTCTGTATTTACTCAGGAAAATATATAGGAATGAAAGAGCAGAAAGAGGAACTTAAGTAGAGGAAAGATTCAACATCTTCTATCTACTTTATAGTGAAGTAGTGATTAAGGAAGTCTCTGGGGAGGACCATTTGACACCAGTACACCATAATGATTTGACTCTATAATCCATCTAGCCTTGGTTTTTGTCTTGAAGTGGTACCAAAAGATATTGTATGGGAAGGCTTAGTAAACAAATGTAGTAATTAAAAGGTTAGGGACATTCACCTCCAAATACCTTTAATTTACCATAATATTTTATCTCTATCTTCAGGGAATTCATTTAAATCTCTTATGAAACTATTTAAATCTCCAACCTTCACTAACTCGAAGGGAAAAAAAAATAATTCTGTAAGTGGATTCCCACTGTGAGGGATAATAAAGCACATTTTACTTCTGGTATAGTTTCTGGTGTATCCCCTGTCCCATAAATCTTCCAGAAAAAAAATATTTCTAATGACGATGGTTCTTTGTGATCAGCACCCACTAAAATATCACTTGACATGAAACCCAATTAATTTATTTACTTTTGTCATTTTTACATTAGTACAAATAAAATGTCTAATCAAAAATCAAGGTAAATAAAGTAACAAGAGAAAATTCCTTTCATGAGTACTTAGGGTTAACTACCCTGCAGATGACCACATCAGCAGTGAGGAGAGCACACACAAAACCACATAGAGTGAGAACACATGTAAATGAACATACAGTTGAGGAAAATGTGAACATATTATGCATATATATATGCATATATACATATATAGTCTGTGTATAATATATGTATATGTACATATAATTATACCATTTGCATGCATATTTCTGTGCCAATTATGCTTGTGCCATGTACACATGGCTACTGAGCTTTTCAGTTTCCATTTTCTAGGGTTCAGTCTCTAGAAAACTACTTGATAAGTCCAGGATAGCAGTTCTTTAGTAACAGTTAAGTGTATGAACTACTACATGCAGCTAAGGGGAAACCAAATAAAACCCCTCCAATTCTTAAACTAAGATGGTCTTTTCATTTGACTAATATTCTTGGTACTTGAACGAACTCTTTTGTCCCTAAAATCAACTTGACTTTGGATCTAAAATTCCTAGTAACTGCAATTTAATGCCTTATTAAAACTCTGTGCCTTTAATACCAATGTGGGAAGTACAAAAATCCCCCAAAAGCTATGTAGAAAGTGCTCTATGAAGCTACAGTTTTCTCCTGCTTTGTATACAAAAACTAAATAAAAGAATAAGGTCATCATACTCCATTCCCTTGGCTTCCATTCTTTCCTGTATTGTATCTATCAGTAACAAAAATACCATTGACTTTGGTACTAGATTATAACTCATAAAAAGCTCCACTGCTTTAATTTATTCTAAAAAAAATTTAAGGACTTACTATGTGCTAGCCACAGGTGATACAGAAATGAAAAATAAAGCAATCCTTCTTCTGAAAAAGCATTCTTCCATTGGGGATGTCTAGCAAAGAATTTTGTATTTTTGTATTTTTGAAAGGATTTTAATTCTTGAATAAATACTCAGAATATACTTGAAAATTTATGAACATACATAAAAACACCAACATGTATAGACATAATAGTACCACAGGTAATCATTACTCATTCTTATCTACATAGTACAAGGTACAAATAAATTGAGATAACATTTATAAAGTGCTTGACACAGTGCCTGAAACAAAATAGGTACTTAACAAATGTTTAATTTCCTCATCCCACAAGCATGTAACTCATACATCAAATTCACATTATAATCAAATATAATTTAATGTTTCCCAATCTAAAATATAATTATTTTTTCATTGACCAAAGTACAATCTAATGGCTAAGAACTTGGATAATCTGATTATTGAAATATTATGAATAATTGTTTCATATAAATATTATATATTAATATATATACATAGACACATATACATATACATGTACACATTAATTTGTGTACATAAATATACATATACATTTGGTATATACATGTATAATGTATAATATATACACAATTGCCAATATTCAATGAATCAGAGTAACATATTCCTCACACAAAAACCAAATTATGTGTAATTTCACGTGTGAAGCCATCTGGGGTTGGAATTCTGAACATATTAACATTGTATTGTAAATTTATGCTAAAGCCAGCAAGCAAAAATCTCCAGTTAATAGGATAATAGATAAACATTTTTATTCTACTTCTTTCTGCTTTCTCTAAGCTACTCTTTCCATTAGTAAAAGTGTACACTTTATCCCCTGCCACTCCCTAACTTCATATCTAGCTTGGACACCATGCTGTACCTAATCTTCTTAAAGGAGCAATATGTTTGTGTTAATCACCTGCTTAAAGCCTTTTATCATCCCTTTTTTGCTTGCCAAAGAAAGCTCAAAATCCATACTTTGTCATCCCAGAACCTCCATAACCTGGCATCAACCTATCCTTTTACCATATGTGCTAGCATTTTTCACTGTGCTACAAGTAAAGTGGCCCACTCTTCATCACCTAAACATTCTTTCTTTACTGCCACTGTATTATTCTCCAGATCTGCAATAGCCTTCCATAAATCACTGCCTACTAACCACCTTCTGATAATAACATCTCAAAGTATCTCTACTTTTGCATTAATTTTCCCTTTATCCTCCATTTAAAATGATGTTTCAATCTTCAGAGATCTCTTCCTTTGGTGCCACTCTTCTGTGACTTTTTTTTTTGTTTAGTACTAAATCACGTTTTTCTTATTTTCCTTTTATGTTGTAAATGCCTGACAAAATCAACTCTATCATATTTAATTTAGTATACTCACCCAATGTCCAGTACAGTATTTTGCATTAATAAATGCCCATTGAAAAACTGACTTAATGGGTGCAGAGCCAAAATGGCAGAGCGAAAGCAGTGACTTGCTTAAGCTCTCCCCCAAACCCCTCCAAATACCTACAAAAATGGATCTAAACAAATTCTAAAGCAGTAGAATCCATAAAAAAAAATAGCATGAAACAAATTGCCAGCCCAAGACAACCAGGATGGCTGATCAGAAAGGTAAATCGCGCCGGGTTGGTAGAGGAGTATGGAATGGCATGGGCGCTCAGGCTGCAGTGAACCCAGAGCAGCCCTCAGAGGACTGAATCACAGGAAGTGTGATGGTTTCCAGACCTCTCAACCCATGAACTCCAAAGACAACTTAGAAGGTCAGAGGGAAAAGTCTGTTTCTGTTTTGAGGGAGAAGCTAGGTCTCAGCCCCAGTTCCCAAAAGTGGTCCAGGGCAGCTGCCTCCTGAGCTCCCTGTCCACAGATTGAGGGGGAATCGGGTGACTGAACAGGGGAGGATTGCAGAGATCTCTTTGCCAGCACTGAGGCAGAAATCTCTTGCTTTGCCCCGTGCTTGGATCTGGGCACAGTTCTGAGGGATGGTCCTGGGGTGAGGAGGAGCACTGGCTTGGTGAAGTTTGTAGTGGAAGTGAAGATAAAATCCTCCTTACAGTTCCAAGACAGAAAAGAGTGCTTGTGGTCACCCATAGAGCAGAGCACAGGACAGGAAAGGAGTAAATACCTCACCCTTGATCATACCACCTCAGAAGAACTGAAAATTTACAAGTGCCTAGAAGTGTCTCTGAAAACAGCTGCACATAACTACTGAAGTTTGGGACAGCATATTCTTCACACTGGAAACAGACCCCTACCTTAACAAAGAGTTTGTAACTCAGGTAATTGACTGGGATCATGAGCAAGTAGCACAAAAGGAGTCAGACTATATTACTTTGGTGACAAAGAAGAATACAACATACAACCAGAAGAAGACAACAAAGTCAAAGCTCCTACATCCAAAGCCTCCAAGAAAAATATGAATCAGTCCCAGGCCTTGGAAGAGCTCAAAAGGGATTTTGAGGAGCAAGAGAAGTAGAGGAAAAACTGGGAAGATAAATGAGAGTGATGCAAGAAAATCATGAAAAACAAGTCAACAGCTTGCTAAAGGAGACCTAATAAAATTCTGAAAAAAATTAACACCTTAAAAAATAGCCTAACCCAAATGGCAAAAGAGGTTCAAAAAACCAATGAGAAAATGAATTCCCTAAAAAGCAAAATTGGCCAAATGGAAAAGGAAGTCCAAAAGGTTACTGAAGAAAATACTTCTTTAAAAATTAGAATAGAACAATTGGAAACTTTATGAGAAATTAAGATAGTGTAAAACAAATTCAAAAGAATGAAAAAATTAGAAAACAATGTGAAACATCTTATTGGAAAAACAAGTGACCTGGAAAAAAGATCCAGGAGAGAGAATTCAAAAATTGTTGGACTATCTGAAAGCCATGATCAAAAAAAAAGAGCCTAGACATCATCTTTCCTTAAATTATAAAGGAAAACTGCCCTAATATTTTAGAACCAGAGTACAAAATAGAAATTGAAAGAATCCACCCATCACCTCCTGAAAGACATCCCCAAAGGAAAACTCTTAGGAATATTTTAGCCAAATTCCAGAGTTCCCAGGTTAAGGAGACAGTATTGCAAGCAGCCAGAAAGAAACAATTCAAGTATTGTGGAAACACAATCAGGATAACACGAGATTTAGCATCTTCTACATTAAGGGACAGCTGGGCATGGAATATAATATTCCAGAGGGCAAAGGAGATAGGATTACAACCAAGAATCACCTACCCAGCAAAACTGAGTATTCTCTTCAGGGGAAAAAAATGGTCATTCAGTGAAATAGAGGACTGTCAAGCATTCTTGATGAAAAGACCTGAGCTGAATAGAAAATTTGACTTTCAAATACAATGCTCAAGTGGAACATGAAGAGGTAAACAGGAAAGAGAAATCACAAGAGACTTATTAAGGTTGAACTGTTTACATTCCTGCACGGAAAGATGATATTTATAACTCATGAGACCTTTGTTGTATTAGGGTGGTTGGAGGGAAAAAATTATATATATGTAGATAGATAGATAGATAGATAGATAGATAGATAGATAATTAGATAGATAGATGGCACAGGGGGAGTTGAATATGAAGGAGTCATATCTGGAGAATAAAATTAAGGGGTGAGAGGAGATTACACTTGGAGGAGAAAGGAAGCAGTAGAATGGGGTAAATTATCTCGCAAAAAAAAAAGAAAAGAAAAGGCTCATACAATGGAGGGGAAATGGGGGAAATTGAGAGGAAATGAGTGAATATTATTGTCATAGTATTTGGCTTAAGGAGGGAATAACATACATAGTCAATTGGGTATGGAAATCTGTCTTACCCTGCAGGAAAATTAGTTGGGGGAAAGGGGCAAGAGAGCAGGGGAATGATAGAGAGGAGGGCAGATTGGGAAAGGGGGTAATCAGAACCAAATACTTCTGAGAGGGACAGGGTCAAAAGAAAAAATAGAATTAATGTGGGGGCAGGAAAGGATTAAGGGAAATAGAGTTAGCTTTTCACAACATGTCTACTATTTAAGTGTTTTCATAACTGCACATGTATAGCCTGTATTGAGTTGCTTGCCTTTTCAATGTGGTTAGAGAGGAAGAAGGGAGAAAATTTGGCACCCGAAGTTTCAAAAGCATGTGTTCAAAAAAATGTTTTCACATGCAACTGGGAAATAAGAAAAACAGGAAATGGGGTACAGAAATCTATCCTGCCCTATAGGAAAATAAAAGGGTAAGGGATAAGAGAAGGAGGGGAGAGATAGAAGGGAGGGCAGCCTAAGGGAAGGGGTATTCAGAATGCATGCCATCTTGGGGTGGGGGAGCAGTGATATAGGGTGAAAATTTGTAACTCAAAGTCTTATGGAAGTAAATGTTGAAAACTAAAAATAAATAAATTTAAGAGTAAAAAAATGAAGAAAGATAATTACCACTATATCCACACACATACACACACACACACACACATATACACACATATAATGTTTTATATATATGTATGATGAATATGTATGTGTGCATATGTGTGTGATGTTAAAGTTCAAGTGTTATTTTTAATGTGCTTCACTGTGAAAACAAATTGTCATAGGGATCTCAGCAGATCTTTTTTCCAGTACTTTACAAATTGTTTTCTTTCTACTGCCTTCCTTCTCAAAATCCTTTGGTATGACTGTGCTTAGTTGGATCAGGACATCCAAACTATCTGTAAACTGATTTTACCTCCTGTGAATCTTTCCTACTTTATGAGACAAAACTGCTTTTAATAATTTATCAAAAATGAGTTTATATTCTAATTTGGTGTTGTATTTTCAGCAAAGAATTTAGAAAAGAAAAATAGCAAATTTTCCACTCTAGCACATCCTAAGCTTTAGCTTTCTTGAAACTAATTGTAAAATAAAATATAACACTTTTGGACATTCAAAAAAAATACTGAGTTATTACTGTCAGGAAGCAGACCATAAAGAGGGACATTTCTGCCCTAACAAGAGGATATTGAGATACTGAAGAAAGAGGGAGTCTGTACCAACACAGTAGCAAATAGAGTTTATTTGGGAAGACATATACAAGAACAGTCCTGGGTAGCAGCAGGATGATTATATATTTCTGCATCCCAGCCAGACCTACTCAAATTTAATGTTGAAAAAGAACATAGAAGACTTGGTGCCAAAGAATGGACTATAGTCACATGGTGGTTAAGTAAGCTTTTATGTAGATAATTATATAATAGAACTATTTAAATAGACTATTTAAATAATCAAGTATTTGGTTTCCCTTCCTCCAGCTTCATCCTTACCAATCATCTTATACAAATTACTGAAGTGATATTCCTAAAACACAAGTTTGACCATGTCACGTCCTTACTTGATGAAAAGCATTGTTTTCCTATTATCTATAGGAACAATTACAAAATCCTCCTTTTGTATTTTAAAGTATTTTATATCTTATCCCAAAAATACTGGTCTCTCTACCTTTGCACCTTTGCACAGAAGGATCCACATTCTTGAAATGGCCTCCTTCCTTACCTTCACCTCTGAAAATCTGTAGCTTTTTTTTAAAGGCCAGCTATAGAAATAACTCTAACAAGAATTATTTCCTCTTGTATCTTAATTACTAATGCCTCTCCTTTACCTAAAATGACCATATGTTTATGTGTATGTATGTATGTATGTATGTATGTATATATGTATGTATGTATATATGTATGTATGTAAGCTTAATTGTAGTCTCTGTCCAAAAGTATATAACTATTTTATATTTTACCACTCAGAACTTTCTGGTTTAATGGATGTAGCACAGTACCTGAGATACAGTAGCTTATAACTTAATTCTTGTTGATTCATTTATAGATTGATTTCAATATGTTAATTCAAAATATTTGAATTTATGTATATTTAAAAAGGAGCACAGTAGCAGCAAAAGAGTTCCAGTTTCTACAATGTTGAGCAATCTGTTAAAATGCTAACTCATGTACTTATTAGTTGTGTGATAATGATAAGGTCAGTTAGATTCTCTGAAGTTCAATACACTTATCTGGAATTCAGCAATAATAAAAATTACAGAGCTGTTACATGGCACAGTAGATAAAGCACTAGCCCTAGAGGCAAGTAGACTTGAGGTCAAATCTCATCTCAGAAATTTACCCTGGGCAAGTGATTTAACCCTGATTGCCTATTCCTCTAAATAATAGTAATGATAATCATCATCATCATCATCATCTTCATCATTATTGTTGTCATAACAGCCTCATATACAGAGTTTTTTAAATGTACTTTGTAAATGTTGCCAGTCTATAAGAATGTCTTGCTATTAACATAATATATTCATTTTTTCATGTCATGAAGTGAATGATTTAAATTAATACCATGGTTATAAAAGATTAAGAAATATATGGTTAATGGGAGTCTGTATGTGTACCTAGAATGTATGATTTCTTTTTTTGTACAGCATAAGAGAACTTATATGATAGAAAAGTAAATTAAAATGTTCACAATGAATTTTTTGATTTTCCTTGAAAATTCTGATAACAAGGAGATGTGTTAGATGATGTATGTATTTCCTAAAGGAAATGATTGTACATTAAATTTTTAGATAAAGTACAATGCTGTACTCATTTTTCTCAATGAACTTATTTTTACTTCTACCTTCTATTTTTTTATTAACTTTTTTTCTAATTACATGAAGACATAGTTTTCAACATTTAATTTTGTAAAGTTTTGAGTTCCAAAGGAGGTCCCTCCTTCCTTTCCCCTCCTCACTCCCCAAGAAAGCTAGTAATCTGATATAGGTTTTATGTGTATGGTCACGTTAAACATATTTAGTCCTGTTGTAAAAGAATAATCAGAATGAAAGGGGAAAAGCACAAGAAGAAAAAAAGTGAAAATAGCATTCTTAGATTGACATTTAGACTCCACAGTTCTTTCTCTGGATGTGGTTAGCATTTTCCATCCTAAATATTTTGGAACTGTCTTAAATCATTCACAATACTATTCTTTCTGTGTACAATGTTAACCTGGTTCTAGAAGCTCATTTCAATTATGTCAATAGTTTTCTTAGTATTGAATAAGCCCTGCATTCCTGTCATATATTCTACCTGCTCATAGTGTGTGATCTTTGTGACATATTGTTGTAATTTCCTTTCTAGTATTTTATTTATAATTTTTGCATTAATATTCATTAGGGAAATTCGTTTATAGTTTCTTTTTTCTTTTTTTTTTATCTTCCTGGGTTAAGTATTAATGCCATATTTGTAGCATAAGAGGAATTTGGTAATACACCTTCTTAACTTATTTTTTCCCCTAATAGTTAATATAGTATTTGAATTCAATGTTCTTTGTGTGTTTGGTAGGATTCAGTTGTGAATCTATCTGATCCTGGGAAATTTAAGCTCATAGATGGCTTTTTCAATATTTTTTTTTGAAGATGGGGTTATTTAATTATTCTATTTCTTCTTTTAATCTGGACAATTTGTATTTTCATAAATATTTATATATTTCAGTTAGATTGTTTGAATTATTGGCATATAATTGAGCCAAACAGTCCCTAATAATTGCTCTAATTTTATCTTCATTTGTGCTGAATGTACCCTTTCATTTTTGATACTGATATTTTTTCTTCTCTCTTTTTTTTAATCAAACTAACCAATGGCTTATTTATTTTATTGGTTTTTTATAAAATTTTCTCCTATTTTAAAATTTATTTGTTCAATTGTTCTCTTACTTTAAATTTTATTAATCTCTCCCTTGCTTTTGAGGATGTTTTATCTCATTTTTAATTGAGGTTATTAATTTGCTTTTTTCTAGCCTTTTTTTTTTCAGTTTCATGCCCAATTCATTGATCTGCTCTTTCTCTATTTTATTGATATAAGTGTTTAAAGACAAAAACTTTCCCCTAAGTATTGCTTTAGCTGTATTCCCTAAATTTTAGTATGTCATCTCATTGTTATTCTTTTTGATTAAATTATTGTTTCTATAATTTAATTTTTATCCACTCTTTCTTTAATGTTAAATTATTTACTTTCAAATTTATTTTAATCTGTTACTATAGCACACTAGGAATGAAATTTTTATTTTTATCTTGATCTGCAAATGATATATTCAATACTTTTGTTTTTCTGCATTTAGTTGTGAGACTTTTATGTCTTAATAAATGGTTAATTTTTGTGTAGTTGCCACGTACAGCTGAGATGAAGTTATTCCATTATTTCATTGAATTTTCTTCAGAGGTCTAACATATTAACTTTTCAAAATTCTATTTACTTTCTTAACTTGTTTTAAATTTATTTTGTGATTAGTTAGCTCTGAGAGGGGAAATTTGAGGTCTCTGGCTACAATAGGTTTACCTTCTATTTTGTTCTACAATTCATTTAACTTTTCCTTTAAGAATTTGGATGCTATGCCATTTAGTGAGTATATGATTATTATTTATTTTATTTCATTGTCTATGGCATCTTTTCTCAAAATGTAGTTTCCATGTTTATCTTTTTTTTTTAATTAGATGTATTTATTTTTTGCTTTTGCTTTGTCTGAGATCATGATTGGTATTTCTGCTTTTTTTATCTCAGCTGAAACACAATATATTCTGCTCTAGCCCCTTAGTTTTACACAGTTTACATCTCTCTCTTTCAAATGTGCTTTTGTAAACAACATAGTGTTGAATTTTCATTTTTAATTTATTTGCTATCCATTTCCATTTTATGGGTGAGTTTATAAAATTCACATCCCATTCACATTTACACCTGAATGTGCATGCTTTTACTTTTTTGAGCCAATTCCAGGGAGAATAAGGTTCAAATGTTGGCCACAACCTCATCCCATTATTATCTCCACTGTAAAAGCCCCTCCTTTTGTGTCTCTTTTTGTGAGAACATTTTTTTCCAAAATTCTTCCTCTTCTTCTTTCTTAAAGGCAATAATTCTTCCTCACCTGTTTTTTTTTAATCATCCCACCGTATTCAACCCACACCCATACTATCCTTTATGTATACTCCTTCTAGCTTTCCTAATAATGATAAATTTCTTTGGAGTTACAAGTTTCACTTTTCCATGCTGAAATGTAAACCATTTAGCTTTTTTGAATCCCTTATGATTTCTCCTTCATGTTTAACTTTTTATGCTTCTCTTGAATCTTGTTTTTGAAAGTCAAATTTCTTATTCAGTTTTGGTCTTTTTTTTCACAAACATCTGAAATTCCTCTATTTCATTAAATATCCATTTTTAACCCTGAAGGTTTATATTCAGTTTTGCAGGGTGAATAATTCTTGGTTGTAATCCTAGCTCCTCTGCACTCTGAAATGTAATATTTCAAGGCTTCAACTCCTTTAGTATGAAAACAGCTAAATCTTATGTTAGCCTGACTATGGTTCAATGATATTTGAATTCTTTCTTTCCAGGTGCTTGCAGCATTTTCTCCTTGACTTTGTAGGTCTGGAATTTGTCTTTAATATTTCTGGGAGTTTTGTTTTTGGGATCTCTTTCAGGAGGACATGATGGATTCTTTCAAATTTCAATTTTACCCACTGGATCTAAGATGGTTGGGCAGTTTTCCTGTATAATTTCTTGAAATATGATATCTAGACTCTTTTTAATCCCTGATCATAGCTTTCAGAAAGTCCAGTAATTCTTAAGTCATCCCTCCTTAGTTAATTTTCCAAGCCAGTTTTTTATGAGATATTCCACATTTTCTTCTTCTTTTTTTTATTCTTTTGGCTTTGTTTATTTCTTAATAACTCAGGGATATTAGTTTTAAGTTACCCTGTTTTGTTGTTTAGCAAGTGATTTAAGGGTGGATGAAAGGTGAAACTCATGTGGGGATATAGTCATAAGGAGAAGGAAGATTACCATATCAGGAGTTTGACCATGGTACTGTTACCAGGACTCCTATGCTTTTGTGAGAGACCACAAGCAACAAGTACTTTCCTCTGTTCTACAAGTGTTACCAATGCCTCTGCTTCCCTGCAGTCAGAAATGTTATTATTCTTTTTGACCCAGGAACAACAACTTGGGAAGCTGCTTTCTTGTGGTCTCAAGTGCTAATGCTCTTTTCTTCCTTAGAGCTGAGATTAGGCCCCTATTACATTGTACGAACACAAGTTCTCCACTCAAATCTGGAACGTGGTACCAAGGTCCCTCTTCCCTTGCAGCATCAAGTGCTGGTACTCCTCTTCACATTGGAACTGTAACCCAAAGCTACATATGAATATTGAAACAAGGTCCTGAACCTAGCACTAGTACAGGATCACCTGTAATCTCTTTCTGATGAGCTGTTCAATTTATTTACTGGGCTGAGAGCTCCTGAAGGTGCTTTTTTCAGCTATTGCAACTGCCTCCAAGGCCTGCTACTGGTATTGATGTGCCTGCGCTTTGCCACAACAAACACCACAGTTTTGCAAACCTTTACTGCCAACCTCCTAAATTATCTTTGGCTGGAAATTTGTTTCACCCTTACATTTTGTTGGTTTTGCCACTCTAGAATTCAATTTGAGGCATTATTTTAAAGTTGTTTGGATGGGAATTTTGGAGAGCTCAGGTGAGTTCCTGCCTCTACTCTGCCTTCTTGTTTCCACTTCTATGATGATTCTTCCAAAGAAAACTCCAAAGTTGCATACTATTAAGCCTTGTAGGCATCACAAAATGCTGTTGCCTCATTCACACTAGAAAGGCTTGAATGGGCAATGGACTATTAACAAATGAAAATGTATTCTCTCTATTTTAAAATTATCTATATTATTGGACATTCCAAATTTTGAATAGTGTTGAATATTTATGTTGTTTCATACTACACCAATCAATTTTCTAGGCCTAAGCAAGTGCCCATCATTTCAAGTCCCTGGGGATCCATTCATAACTGAAGGGTGGTCTGAGAACAGTTATGGTGGAAATGTCTATTTTTTCTGCCTTGTTCTTGGCCTGTATCAGAAAGGCTATAGCTAGTAGAAGTTATATTCCTTGCTTAATCCACCTACAACCTAAACATTTAGGTTCTTTTACAATGCAAAAGTATGCCTATTGGTGTTTTGCTGATGAGTGTGTATTACTTTTAGTAAATAATCAGAAAGGGAGTCTCAGTGGATAGAAAACTGCTTTTTAAGTCAGCAAATCATTAGTGCAAGTGATTCCTCTGCCATATAGAGGTTTTGTGACCACAAAAATCACTGTGGTTTTTCAATATTATGAGCAACCCTTTCTTTCTAAAAATTATGGAGAATATTTTTCTCTCTATTGGCAGAGGTAGTTCCTCATCTATATTGATGAAATCACAAGTCTGGTCCCCCCTAAATATCATGCATACAAATAACCTGAAGAGTCTAAATAAAATGATTTTGGTTAGATATTCTTTGCAGCCACTTCAGATCTAAATTTTAGTATTTTGTGTAAAATAACCTGAGCTACTAAAGAGAATACTCAGGGAATAGAAGGATTTTTTTTTGCTATTTTTTTTTTAATGCATGAAAGAAAATAATGACTTCCTAGCTCTCCCAATTCAAACCAATAGTCTTAAAGGCAGAAGAGATATAGTACATAATAAGCTGGATTTGCATAAGGAAAACCTGAGTTAAAATCTTACATTAGATATTATATAGATTTTTTTAAAATATATTTTATTTTCAATTCATGGAACAAAACAAGCATTTTTATAGCACAGTAAAATAAAACGATTATTGTGCATAAAACTGCAAATCTGTTATATATGACTTGATATTCTCTCCAAATATGCAACAAAGTCATTATGTAAATTTTTTTGACATGGTACTAGCAATTTAGCCTCTGTCACCCCATTTCATCATCTGTAAAATGAGTACAATAATAGTGCCTACCTTACAAGACTTATGTGAGAATCAAATGATGCAATATACATAAAACACATTTTCAACCAAATTTGTCATATTTTATGTCACTCAGCATACAATGTCCTGGTATGGCAAACTTCCTTCTGTCTATGACTATATCACCTGTGAGTCTCTCCTTTCATCTACCCGGAAAACTTAGTCCAAATTTAAAAACAAAAGTTATGCTTCATCTTCTATGAAAAAGAAATTGAAGAATGAAAAATAAGTAGGCACATTCCCTAAACACACACAGTGACATACACACACACATACAAACACATTTTTTCTATAAACTTCTTGAATATAGAGATTGCTTTTTACATAAACTGTATTTCTCTAAGTGCGTTACAGTGCCATACATACAATAGGAGCTTAGTAAGTGTTTGTTGTTGTTCCCGTAAATTTCATTTATTGCTGACTGGTTTATTTATTTGTGACAAACTTTAGGTATATAACTCAGGAATGTTGGGGGAACTAATATGTTACTTTGTTTTGCTTTTATTCTTTAAAACCATAGAATTTCTAAGAAATCAAGAGAACCTTCATGTAAGTAATATTACAAAGTTTTCCCCATGAAGTTTAACTAAATTGCTGAAAGGTTAAATCCTGATGTTGTAATGTATACTGTGCTCCTGCAAGAAAAGTAAAACCATCCAAGTAAAAATGATAAAGATTTCAAAATTATTCAACTTCATCCTTAGGGATATTGCCAAGCCATAATGTAACACGTTGGCAATCACCCAGTTAATGGATAGTATGAGAGTTGTTATATGACATTCAATGAAGCTGACAGAGTTTAATTTATCTAATGATTGACTAATCAATAAACAGGTTAGGAAAAGAGAGAATAAAATTGTTCCTATAAATCTCAGTCATTATACTATTGAAGTATTCAATTAGTTTGATAAAATAATTTACTTATCACTATAATATAATCAGAGATTTATCAGTTATGTCACATTGCAGCCTTATTGTACTAATAAGAGTGCTTGTAGCCAAGACAAAATCCCAGGGAACAATGTAATGCTACAATGAAAACCTTGTGCCTTATGACAACAATACAGAATTACACTATACCTTAAATCTACTAAGTATTAACTCTGTTACTTATTGGTACTTCTCTTCATTTCAGTAGGTGATACAGGACACCAGTGAATTTATCAAAATAATACACTTTAAATAAATTTGGAATTAGAAAAGGTTATGCTCACTAATACTATATTTAATTGGAAATAACCATGTATAGCAGTGTGTTAGGTGATGGGTGGAGGTTGGGCATAGAGGAGGTATAAGGGAAAAAAACATAATGAGAATGCCATCTAATTCAGAACATTCAGAACATAAGATGAGTAAAATATAGAGTTAGATTATAGTCAAAGACATTTCTGAGAATCAACTGAAGTTTAAAGATAATAGTTCCTTTAGGAGTTACAATGCAAAGCTTTTTGAGTTAAATTGCAAAATATGGACAGAATTTGAAGTTGTAGAGAGCAGAAAAGGCATTGATCTCGCAAAAATCATCGACAAAAGCATAAAAGATTGAGTGGCATGTTCAAAGCATAATGACAAACTTGTCTGGCTGGAATAGAAAATTCATGCTAATCAAGCAGTGAATGAAATGGCTGGAGATATTGTATGGCCAGATTTTACAAAACCTTGAATGTTATACTAAGAAATTTGCACCTTTGATTGCATCAGAGGCAATTGAAGTCTACACGTTCTATTTAACTGGATACAAAGGAGATGCACAGGATATTTGGGACCTTATGGGGAAAGAGGGAGAGAGAGAGAGAGAGAGAGAGAGAGAGAGAGAGAGAGAGAGAGAGAGAGAGAGAGAGATGATACAAGGTCTATCACATCTAAAACATGGTGACATAGAATGTTGATCTCTCTGCTTCCAATCTCTTGCCTCTCACATATATACTCCATTCATCTTTCATATTAACATGAAATGCCAAGGTCAATAAAGTCTAGTGACTCAATACAAGCTTTATTAACAAATACGAACTTCTATTTGGCTTTTAAATTCCCTGATAACATGTTTCTAGTCTAACTTTTCCAGCTTATTCATGAACATTACTTCACTTTTTAAAGTTGAGAGTGATTGACAATCAAATAAGAGAGGTAGAGGGAAAATTGGTAGAGAAATGAGACTGACACAATAAAATAATGAGAAATGAGTGAACAGCTATGTAAAAAAATACACACAAAGAGAATCTGGGTCTCAGTCTTAGAGTGAGAAGGAGCATAGGCATGGTCAAGTTTGTGGAAGCAGTATATGGCGAATCTTTCTCAGAGTTCAAAGGCAGAAAAGAGTGCTTGTGGTCACTCATAGACCAGAGCACAGGCCAGCAAAGGAGTAAATGTATTATCTTTGATCATACCACCTTGGAAGAACTTAAAATTTATAGGTCCCTAGAAATATCTCTGAAAATAGATGCACAAAACCCCCGAAACTTGGGACAAAGCAAACCACTACCTTAACAAAGAGTTTAAAAGTCAAGTAATTGTTTGGTAACATGAGCAAACAGCACAAAAAAAAACCTCACAAAATAGAATACCATAACATAGCATAGAATATTACATTGGTGACAAAGCAGATCAAAACATACAACTGCAGGAAGACAACAAAGTCAAAGCTACTACATCCGAAGCCAGCAAGAAAAAAAAATGAATCATTCCCAGGCCATGGAAGAGCTAAAAAAGGACTTTGAGAAGCAAGTAAGAGAAGTAGAGGAAAAATTGGGAAGAGAATTGACAGTGATGCAAGAAAATCATGAAAAACAAGTCAACAGCTTGCTAAAGGAAACCCAAAAATACTGAAGAATATAACCCCTTAAAAAAAAACGCACTAATCCAAATGACAGAAGAGGTCCAAAAAGCCAAGGAAGAGAGGAATTCCTTAAAAAGCATAATTGGCCAAATGATAAAGGAAATCCGAAAGCTCACTGAAGAAAATACTTCTTTGAAAATTAAAATAGAAGCTGTTGACTTTAATAGAAATGAAGATATTGTAAAACAAAACTAAAAGAATGGGAAAAAAATAGATTAGAACATGAAATATCTAATTGTAAAAACAACATGCCTAAAATAAATACAGGAGAGATAATTTAAAAATTAATGGATTACCTGAAAGCCATGATAAAAAAAAAGAGCCTAGACATCATTTTTCAAGAAAATATCAAGGAAAACTTCCCTGATTTTCTAGAACCAGAAGATAAAACAGAAATTGAAAGAATCCACTGATCACCTCCTGAAAGAGATCCCAAAAGGAAAACTCCTAGGAATATCATAGTCAAATTCCAGAGTTCCCAGGTCAGTAAGAAAATATTCCAAGCAGCCAGAAAGAAAAAAAAAAACAGAATCAAGTATTGTGGGAACACAATCAGAATAACACAATATTTAGCAGCTTCTATAATAAGTCATCAGTGAGGCTGGAATATGACATTGCAGAGGTCAAAGGAGCTAGGATTGAAACCAGGAACCATCTATCCAGCCCTTCAGGGGAAAAATAGACATTCAGTGAAACAGCAGACTTTTAAGCATTCTTGATGAAAAGACCAGAGCTGAATAGAAAATTTGACTTTCAAATACAAGACTCAAGAGAAACATGAAAAGGTAAACAGGAAAGAGAAATCATAAGGGACTTATTAAAGTTGAACTGTTCAAATTCCTACATGGAAAGATGGTATTTGTAACTTAATGAGACCTTTCTCTGCATTAGCATAGTTAGTGGTAAAAATCTGTATTTGTGTTTATGTGTATATATTTATGTATACATACACACACACACACACACACATATATGTCTCTCTGTGTCTGTGTGCATATATATGCATGTGTGTGTGGGTATGTGTATATATATATATATATGCATTATATATACATTATATATACATATATCCATATGTATATATGTATGTATGTTCATAAATATACGGACAGAGGGCACAGGGTGAGTTGAAGAGGAAGGGATAATATCTAAAAAAATAATATTAAGGTATGAGAGAGGATTATATTTGGAAAAGGGGAAATGGAGAGGTGGAAAGGGGTAAATTATCGCACATGAAACAGACAAGAAAAAGCTTTTACAGTGGAGAGGAAATGGGGGAAGATCAGAGGGAATGAGTAAATCTTGTTCTCATCTGATTTAGCTTAAGGAGGGAATAACATACACACTCAATTGCGTATGGAAATCTATCTTACCCTATAGGAAAATGAGAGAAAAGGAGATAAAGGGGGGGGGGATGATGAAAGGGAGGGCAGATTGGGCAGGGTATAATCATAAGCAAACACTTCTGAGGAGGGAGAGGAACAAAAGAGAGAATAGAATTAATGGGGGGGTGGATAGAATGAAGAGCAATGTAGTTAGTTTTTCACAACATGACCACTTTGGAAGTGTTTTGCATAACTACACATGTATAACCTGCATTGAGTTCCTTGCCATCTCAATTAGAGTGGGTGGGGAGGGGAGAAAGGAGAGAATTTGGAACCCAAAGCTTTAAAAACAAATGCTAAAAATTGTTTTTACATGCACCTGGGGAGTTACTTATACAGGTAGTGGGGTATAGAAATCTATCATACCATATAGGAAAATATAAGGGGAAGGGAATAAGAAAAAGTGTGTGTGGGGTGATAGAAGGTCAGGCAGATTAGGGGAAGAGGTATTCAGAATGAAAGCCATCTTGGGGTGGGATAGGGGAGATGTGGGGAGAAAATTTGGAACTCAAAATCTTATGGAAATTAATGTTGAAAACCAAAATAAATAAATAATGTGTCTTTTCCTGTAATGTAATTTATCCTTGTCTGCCTCCTCCTTTCTCAGTACATTTTCCAAGATCAGACTGACCCACTTGATTAAATTTATTTTTTTTATCATTACATCAAAGTCAACTGATATCCACCCTCTTTATGTATACTCCTTTAACTTGGTGTAATAACAATACAGTTCTCAAGAGTTGCAAGTGTCATATTCCCTTGAAGGGTTTAAACAACCCCCACCTTATTAACAACATATTGTATCTTTCTGTCCCAGTTACATTTTTATGTCCTTCTTGAGTCCTGTACTTGAAGATCAAATTTTTTGTTGAGCTCTGGTCTTTTTACCAGAAAAGTTTGGAAGTCTCCTATTTCATTGAATATCCATCTACTCCCTTGAAAAATTCTGCTCATTTTTGCTGGGTAGTTGATCCTTGGCTGCATTCCAAGCTCCTTTGCCTTACAGAATGTCATGTTCCACACCCTGTGGTCTTTTAATGTTAGGTCCTGTGTAATCCTGACTGTGGTTCTATGATATTTAGATTGTTTCTTTCTGGCTGCTTGCAGCACCTTCTCTTTAATCTGGTAATTTTGGAATTTTGCTATTATATTCCTTGGCATTTTCAATTTGGGATCTCTTTCAGGTGGTGAGCCATGGTTCTTTCTATGGTTATGTCCCCTTCTGGTTCTAGGACTTCTGGGCAGTTTTCCTTTGTGATTTCCTGAAAGATACTGTCCAGGCTCTTTTTTTCATCATGATTGTCAGGTAGTCCAATAATTTCTGAATTGTCTCTCCTGAATCAATTTTCCAGGTCAGTTGTTTTACAGATGAGGTATTTTATGTTTTCATCTGTTTTTTCATTTTTTTTTTGTTTCTGGTTGACTGATTCTTGATCTCTCATAGAGATATTAGTTTCCATTTGTCCAATTCTAGTTTTCAACAGATTGTGTTCTTCTTTTAGTTTTTGTCCTTCTTTCTTCAATTGGCCAATTGTGTTTTTTAGGGACTTGTTTTTTTCAGTGTATTTTTTTTCTGATTGGCCAATTTTATTTTTGAAGGACTCTTTCTACCTCTCTCATTTGACTATTAAAATCCTTCTTGAGCTTTTCTAAGAAGGCTTTTTGGGCTTCAGACCAGTTCATATTCCCTTTTGTTGTTGCAGCTGTGGGTTTTTTGACAATGTTGTCCTCTTCAGAATTTCCGTCCTGATCTTCACTCTTCTCATAATATGAATCTATGGTATGTTTCTTTTTACTCATGGTGTTTCTTTATTCCCTGGCCTTTAAAGAGATTGAGCTCTCCTAATGAACTGGGAATTTCCTTGGTGCTAGAGTGCCTAGAGTGCTAGAGGCACCTGGTGGTTTTCTGAACTGGTGTCCACTGGTTCCCCCCATCCTCACTGAGGCTGTGGGAGGTCCAGTTGTGGTGTTTGCCTGTTCTACCACCTGGGCTTCAGGATTTCTTCACGAGTGGAGGTTTCAGGGCTCCTACAGCTCACCTGGTATTTGGCAGGAACCACCAAGGCCAGGGCTTTAGGAAGCCTTTAGGTTGCTTTCTTCACCTCCTTTCAGATGAATGCCCCAGGGTACTTATCTGCCTGGGGCCCCTTGAAGTTCTCCCTCCCTTATTTTTGCTGAGGCACTGGGAGACCTGATTGTTGGGCTGCTGCATTGCTGCTTCCTGTCTTTCTTCTAGTTCAGTTCTTCCACGGTTTTTTTCTGGGGTGATATTTTCTGGGTTTTCAGAGTTTGACAGGGGAGAATGAGAGAGACTACCTTTTCACTCTGCTATCTTGGCTCCTGGAAGTGGAAGTATGAAACTCTTAATATACTCTTTTTTTTTTTTTTAACATTCTATCATGCTTGGAAGTTAGACAATGAAAATAAGGGTATTATTTCCATTATGTGTTTTGCCTATTAGTTTGTCTATTAATTAATTTGCCTATTAATAATGATCAGATTAGCTAAATGAACTATAATATAGAGGGGCTTGTGGTTTTATGTGTATTGTGTCCGGGACTAGAGTTGAGTGGACTTATTTAAGGGAGGAGAAAAGAGATTTAAAGAGTATATTTTTGTTTCTTCTCTATCCAATGTGCCCATTAAGTTCATAGACATATCTATCTAGGCACATCAATGAATCCCTGATCTAGTAATTTGTGAGTCTTCTCCCTATACTAATATAAACTTAACATAAAGCAGCACAGTTTTCCTGTGTGATACTAAGGTGTAGCTTTCAGTAAATCTTCCATCCAACATGCTGAAAGATTTCTTCTACTTTATTAAAAAAATTTGTGATTACATGACAATATCCAGCCCTGTCCATTTGCTGTCTCTAATTTAATACATAATTACTTTATTTTTATAATCACAGACTTTTCTGGTAATATTTTTACCCAAATTGTGGTAGGGAATATATAATAATATATTTATGAATTTTTTTATTCACTTTAGTCAGGTGTGGATGTAACTGCAGGTAAAATACTAACTCTAAAATACCAGTATTCAGTTGATTTCTGTCCATTAATATAGCATACATGGGGCAGCTAGGTAGAGCAAGGGATAGAGCTCTGGCCTTGAAGTCAGGAGGACCTGCGTTCAAATCTGGCCTCATACACTTGATATTTACTAGCTGTGTGACCCTGGGCAAGTCACTTAATACCAATTGCCTTGCACCCCCCCAAAAAAAAGGTAGAATACACTGCATTTTTGTGATGCTATTCAGTATTCACTATATTTGGGGATGTAGATTATTTTCTTAAAAACAAAAGATATTTGCTACTTTCAAAGAGCTCACAGTCTAATGGAGGAGACATGCAAACAATTATATAAAACAAATCATTTACAGGGAAAAAAAATGGAAATAATATGGCCTTTATAGTGTCTATGAAGATTTGCAAAGGTGTTTTACATGTTGTTTCATTTGATTCTCACTACAACCATTTAAGGTAAGTGCTATCAATTTCAACTAAGTGCTATCAAGTTCATTTTACAGATGAGGAAACTGAGACAGAGTGTAGGTGACTTATCAAGGTTCACACAGCTAGTGAGTTCCTGAGGTATAATTTGAACTCACCTTTTCTTTTTCTTACAATCCCATGCTCTATTCACTGTACCACCTAGCTGAAATTTTCTATATCTTCTATCCCACATGAAGAGCTGTCTTTCTTTTTAATGTCTAGCAATTGGTAAACTGCATTCCAATTTGAGTGGTGGGTATTAGATGGGTCTGAATGTTGCTTCCTAGTCCATGTTCAGAAGCCTAAAACTAGTGGCAAAGGAGAAGAAATGAAGCTGGAGCCAAATATGCAGGGTTTATTCAGTATCCATCAATATACCCTATATATCTTTGACACATGAGAGCATATGCTATCTTACATGCTGATGAGGCTCCCAGTGCTGGAATTATAAGGATGACATCCTTCACCTTTCTTCTGAACTATTTTATATTTAAAACTTGAAAAGTATGACAGAGATGATCTTGGAGCCAGATTGTCATGCAGGTGTTAAAAATAACAGAATTATTGTTGAATAGAGCAGAAGAGATGAAGCTCCTAAAAGAACAGCTTCATATTTTTTCAGAAAATCAGAAGCCAGAAAAGTAGAAAACCACAGGTTATGTGGAGTACTGTGGTATTCTAGGACTTACTAACTCAATTGTCATACCTTATCCTCACACAGGCACTCTGGCTATGAATAGCTACAGGTTACCAAAAGGAAACCAAACTCTACCATGATCATCTTGGATTAGTAGCTGTCAAAACTCACCAAACAAGAAAATGATAGAATTTATGATTTCAGAGATTCCTTCTACTTTTAATTCTTATGAGTGAAAGTGAAAAGAAAAATCAGTAATAGGAGCCACAAAACTGAAGAGGATTCCCATAAGCTATTATTGGGCCAGTAACTGGGAGGAGAGGGGATTTACTAGAACTAAGACTTAGAACTATATCACAATAAATTAAGAGCTAAAAAGGACCTCAAATCCATCTGGGACAATTTCATTTTCCATATAAGGAAACTGAAATTCAGGGAGAATAAATTACTTGTCCAATAAAGATTCATACTGAGGTTTTATTTTCCTCCTTCTCCCCCTCTGTTGATACAAGGAAATGGCAAAAGCCTGGAGGCACTATATTAATAACTAATACTTGTATAGTGTTTTTAAGGTTTTTGACATCCTTTCCACGCCTTTCTTAAACAGTCCTGTGATTTGAGAGCATAGGTATTATTCTTTCCACTGCATAATAGAGGAGGCTGAGCCTTTGAGAGATTAACTGACTTGCCCTATACATAATAAGAATCAGATGTATTTGAGTCTTCACTTCAAAACTGATGTTTTTTTTTCATTAAAATTAGTACTACACAAAGATAAAAGGAAGGGATGATAATTCATGAATAATGGAGGGAAGCAAGGGAGAAATGGAAGAGCCAGAGAGGAACCAGCAAAGGAATCAGTAAGAAAAGGGGAAAAAATAGGCTTTTATCCAAACTGAAAAATGGGGAGAACTAATGGAGATTTTCCTCATATAATGTGAGAAACCATGTGTTGGGAAAATACATTCTGTAAAGCTGGAGAATCATAAGAATGGTGCTAGTTAGTGGTGTATTGTCCTAATACCTGCAGCCCTGTATTGTCTAAATAATTCACAATAACACTGAACAGCAAAGGTCAAATATCACAGTAGAGGGAGAGAGAGAAAGAGTACTAGAATGAGTTGTGTATGCTCACTTCCACTTCTATTAATTTGTGATTTTTTTTTTGCATTCTGGGAACTGGATCTATTACATGACATGAATTAATCTCTCCAAGTTTATCAATGATATCTTTATTGCTAAATCTGATTGCCTTTAATCATCTTTTATCTTTCTTGCCTTCTCTACAGCTTTTGAGAATTCTCCTTCCCCAGTGTTCTGTAGTATACTTAAGAATCAGGGATCTCTCATCTTTGATATTCACTCAAGCCCTCCTCTTCAATTGTGTTCCCTCATTTTTACAGATGCAAGCACCTTCTTTCCATTTAATAACTTAAAAATTAGATTAGTTTTTACAAAGGAATATTTTCTTCCGAAGTATAGCATGAACAGACATATAAGCATCTTGCCCCAACAGTTAGAGGAAGGAGAGGCATAATTCCCTCAATAACATCTTGTTCTCGGGGGAATGGGGAGGATTTTTGGTAAACAGCTTAATCTAGTTCCTACATAAAATTATTTCTAATAAATTCAAAATCCAAAGCTCTGTGGCACCCCCAGCCTTGAATCCAACACCCTGACTTCTCAGGGTTTCCCTCAAGGCATCATAACAACCTCTGGGCAATAATCTTCCCTCAATTTGCTGTGGCTCAAATTTTTGGATCTGGGACACCTCTCTCTGAATCTAGAACTTAACAGGACAAAAATATAGACCAAAACCCCTAGCCCATTTGTGAGGTTTAAGGGAAAGGGGAGGAAATGCCCATTATAGGGGTGCCTGTTTTGTGGATTAATGAAAACTTCACTCCTAGAAGACATCTAAGACAGAGAGATCAATTGTTCTCTTTTAGGTACTTTTAAAGATACTCATTTTCAGCTGCGAACCCAAGGAAAAGAGGCTACTCCCATCCCTGTCAAAGAGGAACAGCATAATATATTTTACCAGAAGAAGGTCTCTGGCTTCTCCCACATGGGTGCTTAATTCTTAAGTGATATGGGCATGTGTCAAGCCTTAGTATACAAACACATGAACACACATATGTACATATATAAGTATGTACATGAATGTACATATATAATGTATCTACATACGCTTATATGTATGTGTACATGTACACACATGCATACTGCATATTTGTAAAGCTATATATGCATAATTAACGCCTATGTATGTATATGTATTTTATATGTACACATATGTTTATATGTATGTACAACCTTGTACTTTTGGCCATGATTAACTGACACAACAGTAATACTGAGGAAGGAATCTTCAAATATTCAATGAGACAGGCAGCCTGTGCCTTGTCTAAATAACAGTTTCATCGCAGAATATTTCCTGCAGTATTGCTATTACATTATACACATTCTGGTTGCTTTTTACAGTAGAACTCACTATCATAGCACAGAGATATCCACGGAGAAGAATAGATCCAGATAATCACAACAACAACAACAAATTTACCTTTTGGAGGTAAGTTTTATCCTAGAGAGATTAAGTAATTTGACTCTGTAGTAATACAGGTAAATGAAAGAAGTAAGGGTTGTATTGAAATCTTCTGATTCCAGAACCTGTGCTCTTTCTACAGTGTCATTCTGTCTCAATGTTCAACACAAATCATAATTCCATTTTCCCCAGTCATATCCAAAGACCAAGGGAACAATAAATAATTTGGGGGAGATTGTATTATTTCACCAGACTACTTTGTTAATTTTGATTCCTCATAGCTTTGCAAATAGTATTTTCTGTTTTTCTTATCTCCTCAAAGATGCCTTGTGCAAGATTTTGTCCACTATTGTGCAATGCATTCCATAGTATCTTTGTTTATACCAAGTTTAATATTTTTGTTTTGCTTTTCTTTCCCCTAAGTAAAACCTATTGAGCACTGAAAGTTTTATCTCTTTCTTGAAATCCCAGGACTGAGTTTTTTTTTTTTTATCAAATTGATGATTGAAAATGCAATGCAAAACCCTTCAGACTTCCAAACATTAGAATTTACTGAGTCCCACTGTATATTAGAGAGAATGATTCATGCAAATCCCCCCAAAGGAGTTTACTATTGAATGGGGTTATGTAATAGGGACAAAAATGTATAATACAAATGAAATAAAAGCAAAAGAAAAATGCAACATATTTGTACAATAAATTTTAATTCTATTCAAAGTAACTATAAATTCCATAAAATGTTTCTGAGACAGTTAGCAAAGGACACTCAATGCATATATAGATTAAACTAAAAATATTTAAAGAAAAAATGAATGTCTGTAGGAATATTCAGTGTTCATTCCTCACCTATGCATACATACATAATATACAGACATAACAATTTATAATACTATCCAAGATTAATTTAGTGTTGAAGATATGCTCTCCAGAAGACACTTTTCAGAGATTAATAAAGTGATAATAACCTTTGTTTACAAGTACAAAAAGTCCAGAAAAACAAGTAAAATAACAAAAAAGTAGGTATTAAGTAGAAAATAGCACTACCAGACTTCAAAATATATCACAAAGTATCAATAATTAACCCTATTTTATTAGTTAAAAATAAAAAAAAGTGGATCAATAGAACAGACTAGATGAAACATTTAGAACTAATGGAACTCAATAACCCAATATTCAATAGCCCCACTAACAGATATTACTTAGAAAAGAGTTTCTCCTTGAAAAAAAGTCTGTGAAAACCAGAATTTAGTGCAATTATATCTATGTATCTATACATCTATCTAGGCAAAAATCACAAGTAATTTGAAAAGTAGCTGTCCACTGGCCAAGATATGTCACTTCTTGAAATTCAATTACCACGGGCATAAAGAAAACCAAAACAAAATTAAATAATGATTGATAACATACAAAGGACAATATGGAGAAGTACTTCCATTTTACTTTAGTATTCTATTTCTCAGCATTTTTAACAAATATAATATTTAAGTAATTACATAATCATGATGTTTAAACAATATTTATTAATTTGCTAATATTTTATTAATTGACCATTTAAGTCTTTTATGCAAAATAATATTTGAATTACTTAATTTATTATGTATCCTTCTTATTAATGCTTCAAATAAATCCAAACAAAACGCTATGCTAATCTCAAAAGGAAATGCCACTCACTCATTCACATATAAAAAGAAAAAAATACATATACCAAAAGTTGGGGAAGTTTAATCTTTTTATTTTTCACACAAAGGACTTACTGGCAAACACCTAACTTCTCTTTTCAGATGCCAAATCAGATTTTATGACTGCAGAGCTAATGGCCTTTATGTACCACTTGCTTACTTAACCACAGTTGACAGAGCACAGAACTGCTTTTCCTCACAAAATAATGCCACTATAGACTGAGAGGAAAGCATGGAAAACAAACTATTCTCCTCTGGAGAATCATTTGTGAAGATACATATTTTAGTCACAAAACAACACAAAGTCTGTCAAATATTGGAAATTGGAACAGATGTTAAGTCTTCTAGTGCCTTCATGTGCCCCCTATGAAAAGACCCCATGTGTATCTTAAATAAATAAAAAAGAACTTGAGTTTATCCCGGAATCTCAGAGCATGAAATGAAAAAAGCTAAAGCCTGAACAATATTTACACTCATAGCAAAATGAAAAAGAGAACTGGATCACCAGTTAATTTTAAGCATATGAAAAATATGATATGGCTCACCATCTGAATGAGTTTAGTAAGCATCCATGTACAGAGAGAACTTTAATTAAGAAGCACACTGGAAAAATCAGCTAATTTTCTAACTAAATCTGACATATTGTTGTAAATTGGTTGCTTCTGTCACTGTCTATTGTAGGTATGATGCACAATTTTTAATAGCCAATTAGTCAGTTTGGCATAATCAAGACCATGGCTGGTCTCTTGAAGAGTTCATTGAATAATTTTGTAATTTGCTGTACATCATCATCTAAGATCCACAAGAGAAGAAAATTTAATACCAATGTGATTGTTAATATAATCAAGAAGGCAAGGCAATTCAACTGTAGGACAAGAAAGGCAACCAAAATTTTCAGTAACTGCAATAAAGGCATAAGCCTCTCTCTCACTCTGTAACTACCTGTATGTAGTGACTATACAATTTGATTGTATTCTGAGAAAAAAAAAATAATGAAAGCAAGGTGAGATCTCCTATTGAAAAGCAGTGAAGATCTGTGGAGTATGGTTACCTGACTGAATTTCTTTTTGTACCTATATTTGAATTTCCATGTGTTTTGTATGTCATTGGACAAGTGTTTTGTTTTTGGGTATACACTGAATTTCTTTAGCTCTTAGGCAAAGAATACACCAAATTCTTGGGAATAATTATTCTATCACAAAATCATTCATAGGGAGAACCAAGATGGTGGGTGGATTAGAGGAAGCCACCCATCCGAACTCTTTTAACATTCTCCTCCAAACAACCTTAAAATCATGCCTCAGATCAAATTTTGGAGGGGCAGAACCAATACAAGGTCAGAGGGATATATTTTTATGGCCTAAGAAAACTATAAAGTTCAGCAGGGGAAGTCTATAACACAGAGGTGGAGTCCTATCTAGAGACTCCACACACAACAATGGCAGCATCAGCAGCTGCAGCTTCATGAACTCTCATCCCAGAGATTGTAAGGGGATTGATAATTGCTCAGAAAGAGATTTCAGAGGACCTTTGGCTGTCACTGAGTACACTCAGTATTCATTGAAAACTACTGCCCATATACAGTTCTGCATTGTACTTCCAAGGCAGAGAAGTGGTTGGTCACAAGGGAGAAGGGGCCCAGGTCACAGTTCCAAAGCAAAGAGAAACACTAGTACATGTGAATGAAGGGGAACAGGGTCTCTTCCTGGGAAAAAAAAAATACTAGAGCTCAGACCAGGAGAACAGTGAACATACCTTTCTCAGGATCATGTTACCCTGGAAAAAAAACAAACAAACAAAACTTCCACACCCTCAGAATTAGTTCTTAAAATGGTAACACAAAAAAGTCTGAAGTTTAGGATAGTTATCTCCTCACTGTTAGGTGAGTAGAGTCCAATTTTAACATAAAGTTCAAAGTCAAAAAAATTACCTGGAAAAATGAAACATCAAAAACTGAATTGAGCCATAAAAAGCTACTACAGTGGAAAGGAAGACCAATCTATTAAACTCAGAAGAAGATAACAATGTGAAAATAGCTACCAAAGAAGCATCAAAGAGAAATGCTAATTGGACCCAAACCCAACAAGAATTCCTGGAAGTGTTAAAGAAGAAATAAGATTGGTATAGGAAAAACTGGGAAAAGAAATGACTCAAAAAATTATGAAATTAACAGCTTGGTTAAAGTGGGGAAAATACTGAAGAAAACACCTTAAAAACAGAACTGGCCAAATGGTAAAAAAAAAAAAAGCCACAAACATCCACTGAAGAGAAGAACTCTTCAAAAAGCAGAATGGCCAAAGAGAAAAGGAAGCACAAAAATTCATTGAAGAAAAGAACACCTAAAAAGTAGATTGGCCAAATGGATATTAAATGACTCCATGTGCTATCAAGAAATAATAAAATAAAGTCAAAAATGAAAAAAAAAATAGAAGAAAATGTGACATGTTTCATTGGAAAAACAGCAGATCTATAAAATAGATAGATGAGGGATAATTTAAGAATTATTGAACTACCTGAAAATCATAATCAAAGAAAGAGCCTGCACATTGTATTTCAAGAAATTATCAATAAAAACTGCCCTGATAGCTTAAGGTTGGAAGGTAAAATAGAAATTTAAAAAATCTGCCAATCACCTCCTGAGAGACATCCCCTAGATGAAAACTCCCAGGAATATTATAGCCAAATTTCAGAGTTTCCAGGTCAAAGAGAAAATACTCCAAGTAGCCAGATAGAAATCATTCAAATATCATGGAACTACACTTAGGATCACATAAAAGTTGGTGCTTTCTGTGTTAATGGAGTGGAGAATTAAACACATGTAGGTTGATTTACAATTAAAAAAAAAGTTAGAGAAGACTATTGTACTTCAGCTGAAGTAAAAATAGGAGGGGTAGCAATTATAATTTTAAACAAAGCAAAAGTAAAAACAGACTGGATTAAAAGAGACAATCAGAGGGACTACACTATGCTGAAAGGTACTATAGACAACAAAATAATATATGCTAAAATTATATTGTTACTCAGATAAAGGCCTCATTACTAAAATATATATTGAGTAAATAACAAAGTCAAATTTACTAAAAAAAAATTAAAAACACTCTTTAACCAGTCAATGGTCAAAGGGTATAAATAGGAAGTTTTCAGGAAAATAAATCAAAATTATCTACAGTCATATGAAAAAACCTACTAAATCACTATTAATTAGAGAAATACAAATTAAAACAACTCTAAGGTACTAGGTAACACATTAGAAATTACAAATGTTGGAGGGAATGAGGAGGAAAAAGGTACCCTAATGGACTGCTTGTGGAGTAGTGAATTGGTCCAACCATTCTGCAGAACAGTTTGTAGCTACTCCCAAAGCACTATAAAACTATGCATACCCTTTGAACCAGCAATAACACTAAATCCCAAAGACCACCAAGAAAAAGAAAAAAAAGGATGTATATCTACAGAAATATTTGTAGTAGCTCTTTTTGTGGTGGCAAAGAATTGGAAATCAAGTTGGTGCTCATCAGTTGGATAATGGATGAACAAGTTGTGGCATACAATTGTGATGTAGTATTATTGTGCTATAAGAATTGATGAGGGTGGTATTTTCAGAAAAAAAAACACATCAAGAACTACATGAACTGCTAAAAATTGCAGTATTGCTGGTTCAAAGGGTATGTACACCTAGTAATGGAAACAAAGTTGAGTAACTGTCAACCTTTCCAGATACAAATAATTAATGTGGAAACCATACAAATAATCATAAATAGGTAACTTTAGTATTTTCCCCCTGAGACATGTAAGCAGGGTGTATGGTTTAATATAAATAACAGAGAGACGAGAGTCAGGAAATCCTTGGATCTAGTCCTCAATGATATTACTTGGTCTTGTGACTTTAAGAGACTTACCTCACTTCTGTGTAAAATGAGCATGGGCATAACTTTCCATGACATTCATCAGGTTATCACAAGAATTACATAAGATAATAAACATGAAAATGCTAAGTATTATTAGGATCATAACAGATGAGTAAATCTTTAAGAGAACTTAGCTATTACCCAGCGATTATGGCTAGAAATCTCTACATATTTAGAGATTATCTAGTGGCACTGGAAGAATAATTTCCAGGAGCTTTAAATTATCTAGTACAAACTGAGGACAAAGCAAGGTTGAGTGACTTGCCCAAGACCACACAGGTAGGTAATTGAATACAGTAGACATCCATGACTCCTGATAACTAGTTTATATGTGTGAGTGTGTATGTATATATGTATATGACTATACCATACTAGCATTATTTGCCAACATGTAAGCTGCTGGGGAAGGATCATGAGTACATTTGAATACAGTGTGCTTGCTGTTTCTTCAGGGTGTTCACTATGAAATATCAAAAAAAAAATCCTGTTGTTGTAGGCCTAGACTTAAGGGAAGAAATTGAGGTTGGCTGCATGGAACTGGGAGTGATATGAATAGATGTGAAATTATGCCCATGGGAGCTGATGAGGCCCACAAGACAAAGTATGGAGGGGCAGCTAGGTGGCACAGTGAATACAGCACCAGCCCTGAAGTCAGGAGTACCTGAGTTCAAATCAGGCCTCAGACACATAACACTCACTAGCTGCGTGACTCTGGGCAAGTCACTTAACCCCAATTGCCTCCCTAAAAAAAAAGAGAGAGAGAGAGAAAGTATGGAGACAGATCAAGTGGCCCAAGACAGAACCTTTGGGAATAAATACAATTATGTGTATGATAAGGCTGATGTTCTAGCCAAAGGGATTGGGAAGTAATAAGAAAGGTATGAGAAGAACCAGGAGATGGTTCTGTCAAAAAAGCTCAGAGCAAAGAGATTATCCAGTAGGATAGAGGGATTATCAGGATCAAATGAAGGTGAAAGGTCAAGAAGAAAGAAAACTGAGAAAAGGCCAATAAATCTGGCAATTAAGAGAAAATTGAAAATTTTGGATAGTGTAGTTTCAGTTGAGTAATCAGATTGGAAGCCAGATTGCAAGTATTGAGGATTAAATGAGAGGAGAAGAAACAGAAAGAAGGATTTTGAGAGTAGTCTCTCTTTTACTGAATTCTATTTTTCTCTCTCAGGGAAGGCATACATAGAACAAGAGAGTGAGGAAAGAAAGAAAGGTACAATGTGCTTTATCAGCACATTGAAAATAGCATAGTAGAACTATGACAAACATAATGATGAGTATATTGAACTCACATTCCACTTTAGTGAAAATAGTGGAAAGATTTTAAAGATTGATTAACAGATTTAATTCTATTAAAGGTTTTGATTTATAAATTATAAAAAACAATCAACAAAAAAACCACCTAAATCCCCTGTGTTTTTGTCATCAAAATTCCTGGCATAAAGTTTATTTACAATATCCTTTTGTGGTATTTTGGATACTTTTTTAGTCCTTTTTCTGCTCTCTTTTTTATTTTTTTTACTTTTCATTAATTTATTTTGATTTATCAACAATCACTTCCATAAGCTTTTGAGTTTTAAATTGTTCTCCCCTTCCCTCCACACCTCCCTTCCTAAGACAGCATGCAATCTGATATAGATTATACATATGCATTTCTATTAAACATATTTTCACATTAGTGATGTTGTAAGCAGACTGTCTTTTTGAAAGATAAAATTATGACCCCAAAACAAAAATGATGACTTTATAAGACTTGCACCTCAACTGAGCTCATCAGGGTTTTCTCCACACAAAGAAATTTTTTTCCTAACTTGCTCAGTATGGTCTGATAGGACGTTATTTTTAGTTCTTCGTGCGTATTGTTTCAGTTTGCAAATTTCTAAATGCTCCAGTGGAACCCTGCTTCCTCTAGATAACCTAATTATCTTCACCCTCACATAAGGGAAATTAATTGTCCAGGGAATGAACATTCAAAGGAAGTGTGTGTCTTTTAAATGGTGAATGGATTTCTTTTCATCATTTTTTAATGTATGCCTCTTGCTACTGATCAATTCCTCTGGTCTGTGGGTGATTTTCAACTTCTTATTTGCATATCACTTGGAGCACTATCTCCAATCAAAATAATTTTGCTAATGAAACAGCACTGGGAGGTCTTTGCTTGTAAGTTTTGTCCATTTCTTTAAATTAAAACATTCGGAATAGCAACCCCTGTCTGGATTGTTGAGGCTGGGGGGCAAACTTTAGGCAGATGTTGGGTGAACTTGCCTAGCCTACTTCCTAGATCCTTCATTAAAATGCCAAAGTTCGAAGCCAGTATATCACAAATACACTTTGCCACTAGCTTAAGGGAGCCCAGAAGTTCATTAAATACATAGCAGGAACCAACCCATGAAATTCCTAAATGGGCTTAATCTGACTGAAGGAAAAGAAATTCAAGACAATCTCAGTAATTTTCTTTCTCAGTAATAAGATATTCAAAGGTATTTGCACAGGCTCCCTTTATTCCTAAATAAAAATATTTAGCATATTTTAAAAACAAAATAAAATACTTTGAGGTCATATAACTGGGGATAAAGGAATAATATTTCATGTCCCTAAGCATTGCTACACACTCTGGAAAGAAAGTATCCAAAAGCAGTACCAAGTGCAGTCTATACTATTACATAAGCACACAATTATCACAAATTTACTCCTTAGTGAAAACATGTAGATTTTTACAAGAGGAGAACTTGACATCATGAGCATGGCCTATGAAATATCTCTGAGGACAACAAGAGACACAGGAAACATCTTCTAAGTTCAGAAGGTACACTAGCACTACACATTGATCCAAACACAAGAGACATTTTGACATACTCAAAAATAATACTTCCTCACTGGCTCACTGCAACAGAGTTCCAATATGTCACTTTCCTTCTCTTTCCTTACAGTGATCTCTACAGCTAGAGAATAGTGGTTAGTTCAAGAAGTTATGTCAACTGTTCCCTTAAAGGGACTGCTGATAAATATTTAGCAACTGTTTTTCAAAAAGTAAAATATATAGGATATATTTTTAAGTTTATTCTTCATTGTTAACCCTTTTCCCTTCACTTCCTTAAGTTTAGATAATCAACAAAACAATAAATCAAGTCCTGACCTGCAACAAACCTGATTTCTGAGTTATAAATATTCATTCTCCTAATAGCTAGCTCCATCACATCCCAGTTCCATTGTTCAATAAAGGTGCAGAGGTGGAGAAAAATCACAACAGTAAAATTACATTATATTATATTATATAATCTCAATTAAGTCTTCACCAAAGCAATAGAATATTTTTTACATTCCTTTAAACAATGCTATATCTTAGTAATTTTAGTTGATATTCCAAACATTGATTGCTTTTTCAAGCCTACCATGGTACCATCTTCTCCCACTCTTTCAGCTAAGAACCTTTCTAAATATTTAACCCCTTCCCCCTAAAAAACAAACAAACAAACAAACAAAAAACCTGAGGCCATTTGCGAAAAACAAAACAAAACAAAAAACATTTATCCTTTTCATTTTATCTCACTCAATTGTCTTCCTCCACTATATGTTCTTTCATCCCTGACTCACATAGAGAAGTAACTTTTTACCTCACCAAGTCAATTCCTCTATGTGCATCCTTAATTATAGTCTATCCTGGTTTTTCCAGCATATTGCTCCACTCTACCTCCACTCTCATAATATTCAGTGTCTTCTTATTTACTGACTACTTTCCTATTTTCTACAAATGCATTCATATCTCCCACATACTTAACTATCTTTCATTTCATCTATCTCTGCAAACTATCAATATATGTCTCTTCTCCCTTTTATAGCTAAATTCCTTTAAAAAGTCATCTATAGGGGCAGCTAGGTGGCTCAGTAGATAGAGCACTGGCCCTGAAGTCAGGAGTACCTGAGTTCAAATCTGGCCTCAGATCAAACACTTGACACTTACTATCTGTGTGACCCTAGGAAAGTCACTTAACAACAATTGCCTAAAAAAAATTTAAAAAAAAAATAATAAAAAGTCATCTATAATCAATGCCCCCACTTTCCCTTCCCTGAATCTTCTAACTCCTCTGCAGTTTCATTTCTGACCTCATTTTTTAACAAAAAGTGCTATATGCAAAGTTGTCTTAATTGCCAAATTTATTGGTCTTTTACCATTCCTCATCCTTCTTTTTTTCCTGATTTTTATTAATTTATTTTTATTCATCAACAATCACTTCCATATGCTTTTGAGTTTAAAATTTTTCTCCCACTTTCTCCCCACCTCCCTCCCCAAGATGGTGCAAAATATGATATAAGCTATATGTATACATTCTTATTAAACATATTCACATTTTTTCTCATCCTTCTTGATTTTTCTTCAGACTTTAATATTGTTGATCATGCTAAATAATTTCTTTCCTTTTTTTTAATTTTTTTTTTCTGGCATTGCTCTCTCCTAGTTCTTCTCTTACCTTTCTGACTACTACACAAAAGTCTCCTTTGTCAGATATTCCTCCAGGCTACATCCACTAATCATGGATCTGTTTTTGTTCCTTTTTGCCAATCTTGCTTAGCAAACCACTATGAGTTCAATTATGACATATGGCTTTTATCAGAAACACTTACTATAAAAGTGTTTCCCAGCTTTCTGCTTTCCTTCTAATCTTCGTAGCATTGGTTTTGTTTATACAAAAGCTATTTAATTTAGTATAATCAAAACCATCTATTTTATATTTTGTAATGTTTTCTATCTCTTGTTTGGTCATGAATTCTTCCCCTCATAATAGATCTGACAGGTAGACTATTCCTTTCTCTTCTAATTTGCTTATGGTGTCAATTTTTATGTCTAAATTAAGCACCCATTTTTACCTTACCTTGTTACATGATGTGAGATGTTGGTCTATACCTACTTTGTGTCCTATTGTTTTCCAGTTTTCCTAGCACTTTTTTCTCAAATATTGAGTTCTTATCCCAAAAGCTGGGGTCTTTGGATTTATCAGACACTAGGTTATGCTGTCCATTGCTTACTGTGTCTTGTGCACCTATTGATCCCCTTTGCTATCCACTTCATTTTATGGGAGAGTTGATCCCATTCACATTCACAGTTGTGATTAATACTTGTGTATTTCTGTCCATCCTATTCTTCCCCTCTTTGTCCTCTCTGTCCTGTCATCTTTTCCTCCTCACCAGTGTTTTTTTTGTTCAGTTAACTAAATTTTCTTTTTTTTTTTAATTTTCATCTTAGTCATACTTTAAAGAAGAGTTAGAACCAATAGGAAGAACCACAAGAAAGAAGAAACAAAACAAAACAGAAGGAAAAAAAAGAGTAAATAGCATGCTTCAATCTGCATTCAAACTCCATAGTTCTTTCTCTGAATGTGGATAGCATTTTCCATCATGAGATTTTTGGAGATGTCTTAGATCCTAGCATTGCTGAGAAGAGCTAAGTCTCTCAGAGTCATTGCACAACATAACTGTTATTGTGTACAATGTTCTCCTGGTTCTACTTACTTCACTCAGTATCAGTCCATACAAGTCTTTCCAGGTTTTTCTGAAGTCTGTTTGCTCATCATTTTTTTACAGCACAATAGTATTCTATTACATTCATATACCACAACTTGTTAAGCCATTCCCCAATTGATGGGCATCCTTCAAATTTCTTTGCCATCAGAGAAAGAATCGCTATAAATATTGTTGTACATGTGGGTCTTTTCCCATTGTTATTATATCTTTGGCATACAGTCCTATAAGTGCTATTGCTGGCCTCACCAGTGTTATGCTTCTGTCTTCCACCTCTGATCTGCCCTCTTTTCTGTCGGTCCCCACTCCCCATCACCCTTTACTTGATCTCCTCCCTTCCAACATTCCTCAGCTTTCTGTATTCTACTGGTCGTGTATAATATTCCCTCTGTGAGCCAATACTGATGAGAGTAAGGTTCAAGCAATGCTTGTCACCCACCCTTCCAACCTCCTCTCCACTGTAATAGCTGTTTTGTTCCTCTTCATGTGAAATCTGTGCTATTTTGCCTCTCCCTTCCTTCTGCACCCATTGTACTCCTCTTTCTCATTTTGTTTTCTGTCATTTGCACCTGTACCTTCTGTCTATGTGTATTCTTTCTACCTGTACTATTAGTGATACAATTTTTAAGAATCACAAGTATCATCTTCCCATGCAGAGATGAAAATAGTTTAGCACTACTGAATCTCTTATATTTTCTTTTTTTCCCTTTTAACCTGTTTATGCTTCTCTTGGGTCTTGATATTGGAGGTCATTTTTTTTTTGTTTAGTTCTGGTGTTCTCCTTACGAAAGTTTGAAATCCTTCTATTTTATTGAAGGACTATTTTTTCCCTTGATGCATTATGCTTAATTTTGCAGCTAAGTGATTCTTGGTTGTAATCCTGCTTCCTTTGCCTTTCAGAATATCATGTTCCATGCCTTTAGAGTTTCAGCTGTCAAGTACTGTGTAATCCTGATTATGATTCCCTGATATTTTAATTGTTTCTTTCTGGCCACTTGCAGTAATTTTTCCCTCACCTGAGTGTTCTGAAATTAGGCTATAATATTTCTTGGAAGTTCTATTTTGAGATATCTTTGCTGAAGCAATGGGTTGATTCTTTCAATGCCTATTTTCCCCTCTGGTTCCAGGATATCAAGGCAGTTTCCCTTGATAATTTCTTGAAAGACGCTGTCCAGGTTTCCCTTTTGATTATGGTTTTCAGGTAGACCAATGATTCTGATATTGCTTTCCTAGATGTATTTAGCAGGTCATTTGTATTTTTTTTTGTTTTTCCCATGAAGTACTTTATATTTTCCTCCAGTTTTTCATTCTTTTGAATTTGTTTGATTGATTCATGATGTCTCATGCAGTCCTTAGCTTTCATTTGTCCAATTCTAACTTTTAAGGTGTTGTTTTCCTTGATCAAATTTTATACTTTCTTTTCCATTTGTCTAATCGAACTCTTTAAAGAGTTGTTTTCTTCAGTGGATTGTTTTTAATCTCCTTTTCCATTTGGCCAATTCTACTTTTAAAACAGTTTTCCAAGCTTTTGACTCTTTTTTCATAATTTGCTTGCATTACTCTCATGTATTTTCCTAATTTTTCTTCTACATTTCTTATATGATATTTAAGCTCCTTTTTTATCTCTTCCATGACTTCTTTCTGGGCTGGAGATGACTTCCTATTTTTCTTTGGGGTTTTGCCCATAGGCATTTTGACATTGTTGTCCTCTTCTGAGTTTGTGTCTTGGTCTTCCCTGTCACCAAAATAACTTCCTGTGGTCAGATCCTTTTTATGTTGTTTTTGGATGGTCATTTTTTAAAAAAATCTCTTTTGTTTTAAATTTGAACTCTCCTCTCCAGGTGGAAGGGCCACTGTGTTATGCTTCTTGTGCCAGTGGCTGTAGGCCATGGCTGTCTACCTGGTGTTCTGCTGATATTGCCTTGAGGCCGGTGGGTGATACTGATGTCTGGTGCTTAGCTGAGGGGGTGGGGGGGGTGGCTGGCACTGCTAGAGGATGTAAGAGTTTGGCAGCTTACCTGGTGCTGAGCTGGGGTCCTAGTGATGGTGTCTGGAATGTGCTGAAGCCTGGTGGGGTGTTTTTGTGTTTTCCGTGAACTACACTGAAGCACATGGAAGTCTGGTCCCTGGAGGAACTCCTTGGAGATTGTTTCACACCATCATTTTTCTAGTTCTCCTGTTCCAGTATTTGTTTTAGGTTGTTACTTTATGGTTGTCTGGAGGTGAGTATAACAGACATCACCACTAGGACCCAAACTTAGCATCAGACAAGCTCCCAAATGCTTACAGCCTCTAGCAGCACTTGCCACTCCCACCTCTTTAGCTCAGCACCAGACATAAAGGTCTCCCATGAGCCTCAGGGCAATATCAGCATAGTACCAGGTAATTTGTCATGGCCTGCAGCCACTGGCATAAGAAGAATGAAAAAGTAATGCTTACTCCACTATCCTGGCTTCAGGAAGTAGGGGAAATCTGAACAGAGAGTTTTAAGAAGAAATCACAATTATCCACAGTCATATGGGGGAAAATGCTGTAAATCACTACTCATTGGAGAAATGTATATCAAAATAACTGACATACCACCTCACACCTGTCACATGGGCTGACATGACAGAAAAGGAAAATAATAAATGCTTTAAAGGACGTTTAAAAAATGGGACACTTATTCACTGTTAATGGAGTTTCAAACTAGTCCAGCTATTCTGTAGAATAGTTTATAACTATGTCTAAAATGCTATTAAACCATGGCTACCCTTTATTTCAGCAAAATCTCTACTTGGTCTGTATCCTAAAGAGATCAAAGAAAAGGAGAAAAAGTCTTTTTTTTAATCCCAAACTATTTATACTGTCTCATTTTGTGGTGGTAAATAATTGCAAATTGAGAGGATCCCCATCATGGCTTAACAAGCTGCGATTTATGATTGTGATGGAATACTATAATGTTGTGGGAAATTATAGGAAGTATGCTCTCAGAAAAAAGCTGGGAAGATGTATATGAACTCATGGAATGTGAAGTGAGCAGAATATTACTCACGGTAATAGCAACATTATCAACGATCAACTATGAATGATTCAACTACTTTTATCCAGACAATGACCAAAAGAATTCTAAAGAACCCATGATATAAAATGTTATCCACTTCCAGATAAACTGATGAATTTTTTATGGAGACTTAAGCATACTTTTCTATTACCCTATTTTTGTTTGTTTTGTTTTGTTTTACCTTGTTTGTTTTTGCAACACAACTAATTTGGAAATACTTTTCCATGACTTCAAATATATAATCAATATCAAATTGTTTACCTTCTCAAGATGTGAGGGGGAGGGTTAGGAGAGAGGGAAAGAATTTGTAACTCAAAATTTTTAAAAATGATTGTTAAGATTTGTTTTACATATGATTGAGAAACATTTAATGAAATAAGTAAAAGTAATTTAAAATAAAATAAAATAACATGAAGGGTCTGTACTAGGTAATTTCTAACATTCCTTTTAGTTGTGAAATTATTTCATTCTGTGACTTAACTCAGACCCAGGGTTTCAGATACAAGTTTATGGATAACACTTACAAATCTAAGTTGCTAGCTCTGACCTCTTAGAAGAAATACTGTAGAATTTCTATCCTTTTAATGAGAAGCCTCAAGAGAGACAAAAAAGTCTGACTTACCCTAACAAAGTAAAAGCTGCACAAATGGCTATAGCCCCTTTTCCTGCAGTTAGGGAGTTTGAATAACAACTAGCCACCAGTTGTCCAGCATGAATCAGCTTCAGTCCCTAGTCATGGTCTAAATCTTTTTGGGTAACTTTTTTTCTGTCCCAATACCTGCTCCTTTTTGACTCATAAAATTCTTATTAAAACCTATACCACTTTACTCACATGAGGCACCTACTTCCATCCAGGATCCCAATACATTTTCCAAAGTCCTTCCTTCCAGAGCTCTTCTTAATTTTGCATCATTCATCAATAAAGTGTATTCACCATTGCTGCCCTTTTAGAGCTACTGGATGGCAAAGTACTCCCAGGAATGACCACCACTTTCCTGCCTACTGGTTCCTGTGCGCAACCCTTCCAACTTGACACTGCAATGCTTTTTGTCCCTTTTCTTGGCATTAGGCAAGGTTTTTTTTTTTTCCCTTCAAGACTCAACCAGTGCCCAGAAGATGGGGCAATGAGAGTCCCAGAAGAAGCTCAACTCAACATTGTGTTTCTTGGGTGTGTCTGTTGTCAGATGTCACTTGAATTTATTTAGTTTGTCTAAACTATTGTTGTGATCTATAGAGCATACAAAAATACATACATGCATACATACATACACATATACATATGTGTATGTGTGTGTGCATGTATATATATATATATATATATATATATATATATATATATATATTGCCTTTAGGAAGAAAACAAAAAAGGTAACGCCATTGTTAGCCATACTCTCCTGAAATAGTTTGTTTTGTTAAGCTTTATCAGAATCTGTTTTTATCTTTACTCACTCAGTGTATGGAAACATGAAGAAACTCTAGCTTGGTGTGGGGGTGAAGGGTAAGGTTGACCTGTTAACTAAACATTTCATGAAAGTTCCAACTCAAAAAAAAAGTGTGCTCAATTCACTTTCTATCTATGTATGTCCATGTTTTACTGCATTTGTTTAATGGTCACTTGCCTTCCAGTTACACTCTCTCCTTTTAAGCATAAAGTCGCTTTCCAGGGCTGTGACTAACAATCTAACAACCACATTTACATACGAATTCTTTTAATTAAGCAACATATAACACAAGGAAGAATTGGGACAACATCATCTTCTCTGATATTGGGATAGTGACTAGGGGGTCATGCCCAAAATTTCATGCCCCTTTTTCCTTGGCAATACTTAAGGAGATATGGGATTTTACCAACTTTCCCTATATCAGACTTAGCATTCCAAACTATCTTATCTGTATTAAGACTTGACTCACTTTACTCATGCATTATGATTGCATATTGGACATCATACTTTGCATGGTCTTGCTGACATATTAATGTGTTTAAAAGAAAATTAATCATTGTATTATCCCAATAATAGCCACTCCTGCTTGCCTTCTCTATCATTATTATTGAATATAAGGGTAGAATAGTATCTAGTCTTGTAGTTTCGTTGGTATTAAGGAAATACATGAAAAGGAAGTTTCCTTTACCAATGCAGATCAACAATGAGAATGGCTTAGAGTGCTGAGTGATTATGTGGTTAAGAAGCAAAGTAACCAAAGTCACATAGTTAGAAATGAGAAGTATCAAGGTTGAAATTTTGATTCATATCTTCCTGTGTCATCATCAGTTTTCTGTCCACTACTCTATGCTGCTTCTCTGGCCACCACTGCCACCATAACAATGATAGATATAGAAACTGGAACTATGGTTTCATTAGAATAGGGAACTCCTCTTAGGAATGTAGGTCAGAACCTTCTTTTCAACTATTATCTGAGTGATCTAGATCACTGACAACTTGGCCATGAGCAGGGAATGGAACAATCCTTTATTAATTGCTTACTATGTGCTAAGCATTTGATCCTCACATTAGTCCTATGAGGAAGGAACTATTATTCTTATTTTATTTATGAAGAAGACAGAGGTAAAGTGATTTGCCCAAGGCCACACAAGTAATAAGCTAGTAAGTGTGTGTAGCTGAATTTAAATTCAGGTTGACTTTAATTGAGAGGTTAAGTGATTTGCCCAAGGTCATCGTGCCAGTGTGTATCAGAAATAGGACTTGAATTTAAGTCTTCTGGTCTCAAAGAAGACTCCTTGTCCATTATCCCATATTGCATTTAATATTATTTATGTAAATAATGGGAGCTCATATTAATAACCTTGTTTATCAGTATTGTCCCAATCATTCCAACTCTAAAACTTTGAGCTAAACTTGGAATCCATCATCTCCATTTGTTCCCTATGCACTCAACTAGTATTGTATTTTTTATTCTTCACAAACATCCTATTTCCATGATATTTTAATTGCCACAGTTCTCATTTAGAGCCTTATTATCTCAATCTGCAGCTCCATAATTGCTTCCTATTATAACAGTGTGATACTATCCAATCTCTCATCTCTTCTAACTAGCCCACTGAATAATTATCAGATCAAATTGTATAACACACCATTTTATGACATTTCTTGCCTGTTCAAAAGCCTCTATTGATTCCACATTATCTAGAGAACATTGCCAAAAGTACTTAGCTTGGAATTCAAAATGTCCTATTATTTGGCCCTAGTCGATGTCTCCAAATACATTGCACCTTCTTTCAAACATTATGCACTTCTGAATAAATTCCAAGTTCCCAATTATTCTCTTCTGATATATTAAGCTCTACATGTTTAAAACTAAATTAATCATTGCATTGTCCCAATACTAGCCACTCCTTCTTGTCTTTCCCAACTCTGTTCTTATGTTTGCATTCTATACCCAGCCCCTTTTCCTGGCCTAGAGAATTCTAACGATCTTTCAGAAGTCCAATTCTAATATTATTGTCGTGACAAATACATCTCTGATCAATCTAAATCCATAGTTCCCAAACTTTGTACTGCAATGCCTGAAGGCAATGAAGCAAATTCATAGGGAGGGATATTCTAGATTTTTGAGGGAACTATAGTGATACTTTACATTTTTTTGGATAACATGGGAAGTAGTATTTCAGAGTAGTACACAATTTCAACATTATGTAAAGCTATATTCCTTTTGGTGCCATTCTTGAATGTTTGATATATAATTTTATTTACTTATAATTATGGTTACACCAGTATCTTTTCAAACATTCTCCTGTTTTGAGTTAATATCTTTGCAAAGCTGGGTTTTTGGTGGTTCTATAATATAAACAAGTTACTCAAGAGAACCTCTGTGGAATAGTAAAGGTGGTGGTATTCAATCTGATTACAAAGTTTGAAAAGTTGTATAGTCCTGATAGGGGTACAAATATCACTAGAAAGTAATTGCAGTTATTTGAGAATGCTTTTTCATTAAATTTATGTGAACATTTTTGTCTTTAAATGGCTACCAACTTGTTAGACTATAGTTGCTTAATTTATGTCTGCCTAACTACTTGATAAACAGAACTGTGAAGTGTTTCTTTTGCTCTAAAGGGTGTGATGAACCAAGAAAGTTGATAACCTCTTGACTAACTGGAAGTGATTTCCCCCTGCTTTTGTACTTCTTTAGGACCTTGTTTGAAATATGCATGTGAGATATAGCACATACCATCTTTCTTTGAAGATATTTCTGTATTTGCTTTATATCCCTTACCAGATTGCTAGATGCAAATACATAGGGCCCGTTTTGTACATCATATTTCCCCACAGTGCCTAGACATGCCCAGTGTATAATAGGGACTAAAAATTAGCAAAAAAGAATCAGTGAACTGAAAACATACATCTTCATTGGTCATTGGCATCTTCCTGTTGCAATCAATGAATCAGTGTCCTTGAGATAAGCTCCAGGCCTCCAGAAACAAGATTTCCCCTCTCACTTACTGAAGATAATGTTGAATCAATGTGGTATCATTCAGTTTACCAACTAGGATACATCAGTTGCCTCTGAAGTAGAAGGCAATGTACTAGGTGCTTGGGATAATAATAAAAAAAAGTTACACTGTCTCTCCTCAAAGAACTTACATTCCATCAGGAGACATGAAATATGCACATAAAAATATTACCTATACAATCTGATGATACTTATCCCAATGCCCATTACCTCTATTGAAAGTTTGGGTCCTCAAAGCAAGACTACTGCCCAGTCTTCCCTCCTCTCTCCTTCTCTTAGTCTCTGTACAATTTTTCTAGTGTTATTTGATCAAGCCTCTAAACAACGTGTTCTCCTAGCATCCGTGGCTGGTGATTAATTGCCCAACATCAGTTGCCAGATTCAGTATATATTTCCCTAGTATCACTTACCCAGTTAATATATTTTAAAAATCTTTGATAAGGAATCAACATCAATTAGCTTTTATAAAGGCATATTTACTGGTAAGACATAGAAAGTTCAGAAGAAGAAACACATAGCCTCTCCCACCCAAAATCACAGGGCATGCTACTCCCTAGCATCTTGGTTTCTGGACAGAGTGGGTCCAGACTTAAAGAAGATGCTTCAAATATTGGTAATATGTACTTGACATCCTATCGGTGCATAGCCTGTGGACAAGTGGATCTCTTGATTGCAATACTTGCTATCTCAGATGCTGGGGCATTCCATTGCTGGAATGAGTCAAATAGGTTGTTCTTTAGGGTTGGTTCCTTTCCAATCTGAGCAACTCAATTCCTACTGTCTCTTCTGAACTTTAAGAACTCATAAGGTCACAACTTCATTCGTTTTATCTCTAAAACTCACTCCTCTAAGAAAAGCAAATAAGAAACACAAAAGATTCAGAAGAAACAAATCCATGTGATCAATGCCACATGAGAATAAACTGTGAACCCTACTTCTCTACCTCTGTGGTGGATTATAGCAACTATTTCCTTGCTCACCACAAGGAAAGAGAGAAAGAAGGGAAGAAAAGCAAGTGAAAGAGGGAGAGAATACTTCCAAGAGTGCCTTTTGTCTGGACACTCAATTCTTGGTCAGCATCCAAATAAAAATCTATTCATCACAGTAAGTGATGAAGTAAGGAGACAGTAAATAACCATAGAAGGCTTGTGCTTGTTCTGATTTGGGGTCATAGACCATCAAGTACATGCCATAAGGCATTTCTGAATCTTCAAACCTCCCATGTGGATTAGCAACAGGCAGAACTATTTTCTCCTACTTTAAGGAATTTGTCTTCATTGTTTCATTTCCCATTACAAAGGCATATAGAAAAGACATATAAACTAAATATAAGGTTAAGGGGGAGAATATGCTAGAAGCCAGGAAGGACAGGCTTCAAGAATGAAAGGTGTTTTTTCAATATATAATATTTTATCATTCTCAAATTATATGTTGAAAATAATTTAACATTGTTTAAAGTTTTGAGTTCCGAATTCCATCTCTCCCTTCCCTCCCTACACCCCCCCAATCTCTGAAACAGTAAGCAACCAGATATAGGTTGAACATGTGCAATTATGTAAAACATTTCTATATTAGTCATATTGTCAAGAAGATTCATAAAAAAGAATGAAAAAAAGAAAGAAAATGAAAATAGCATGCTTCAGTCTGTATTCAGATGGTATTAGTTCTTTTTGTGGAGACAATATGCTTCTTGATTAGTCCTTTAGAATTTTCTTGGGTCATTGCATTGCTGAGAATAGCTAAGTCATTCACAGTTCTTTATTGTACAATATTACTGTTCCTTTGTACAATATTCTAGTACTGCTCATTTTTCTCTGCATCAGTTTGTGTAAGTCCAGATTATTCATCCTCCTTCTCCTCTTCTTCCTCTTTCTTCTCCTCCTCCTCCTTCTCCTCCTCCTCTTTCCTCTTCTTCTTCTTCCTCTTCTTCTTCTTCCTCTTCTTCTTCTTCTTCTTCTTCTTCTTCTTCTTCTCCTTCTCCTCCTTCTCCTTCTCCTCCTCCTCCTCCTCTTTCTTCTTCTTCTTCTCCTTCTTCTTCTTCTTCTTCTTCTACTTCTTCTTCTTCTTCTCCTTCTCCTTCTCCTCCTTCTCCTCCTCTTTCTTCTTCTTCTTCTTCTTCTTCTTCTTCTTCTTCTTCTTCTTCTTCTTCTTCTTCTTCTTCTTCTTCTTCTCTTCTCTGTCATTTATAAATCACTTTAAGCTTTACCTGCTCTCTTTTTAAATATTCTTTTTCCCCTTTCTCCATGGAAAGGACCTTAGAGTTCACCTAATCCAGATTTCTCATCATGTAGGTAAGAGACCCAAGGACTAGAGGACATTAACTTACCCCAATATAAGGCTAGTCAGTGATTGAGTCAAACTAGAATTTCAGTATTCCTACACCAAGTTCAGTGTTCTTTATACTACAACAAATAGCTTCTCTCAGAATTTAAGATTATAACTTATCATTAATATCTTCACTCTTCCTACCTTTTCTTTTTTAGTTATTCCTTCCCTTTTCCACTATTCCACTATTACTTTCTGCTTCATATGCTGAATTTTGAAAATATATATCTATATATACATGAATATATACATTATATATGCACACATATGGTCTCCACACAATTATATACAATATACACATCTGCATAATTTTATGTACATGTACATACATATGTACACAAGTGCATGTGTATATATTTATATGTGTATATATGTGTATGTGTATATGTATATATAATATACATATATATACTATATATGTGTGTATATATACATATACATATATATATACATACACATATGTGTGTGTGTGTATATATATATATATATATATATATATATATACATACACATGTGTGTGTGTGTGTGTGTGTGTGTATATATATGCACCTTTACTAAACGGCATTAAGGAAATCAGGAATATAAGTCAATAAATAAACACTTCATAAAAAGAGAGAAGAATACAATGTATTGTTTTAACATGGGTTTTTATGAATGTTGAACTTTAACTTTATGTAACAGGCAAACTGGGTTATGCTATAAACAAACCAGAGTTTTTCAAATTCATTAGTGATGAATGAAAGAATAGCTGAAAAGCACAAGATACATTTTTCCTTCAATAAAAGGACTAAGAGATCAACTAGCAAAAATACAGTACAATCTATGATCCTAAAATATTGTTACCTTATCATGAAAACAGTGATTGTTTCACTTCCTTTAGACACCTCCACAAGATATTTCATCTACAGCAGATATGTAAGAATCTTTGAGGAGGAGGAACTTAGTTTTACAGATTAACTAAGAACATAAGTATTTCATGTGATAAAATCTTTTCTCTCAGGTGAAGTTTTAAGATCTTTATTTCATGTCCTTTTACTTGGATTCTTTTAACATTTTTGTAGATATTCCTCATTTTCTTTTTAATTCTGTCTTGTTGACTTATAATTGAGAACAGGAGATTCTGAAACTATCTCTCTCTGTCTCAAATTAGTTTTAATTATTTTTGTTCTGACAATTTGATGTATTTCTCCCTTCTTTTTAATTGAGTTACCTGAGGATTTACTCACTCTTTTACTCTTTCACAGAGCCAGGCTTTAGTTTTGCTTATCAATTCTATTGCCTTTTTGGTTTTCAGCCTAGTACTTGTAGAATTTTCAAAATTTTCTCTGTTTTTCTTATTTAAGAATTATTTGTTAATTCCATAACTCTAATTTCTATGTCCAGTTCACTAACCCTATTTTTTTTTCTATTTAACTAATGTGTATTCTCAGGGATGTGATTCTTCTCCTTAGGTCTGCTTTAGCTTCATTTCAAAGATGCTGATATGTAGTGATAAGCCTTTTTCTTTCTCTCTCACATTACTATTAGTTTCTCCTATGATTTTTCCTTTGATTAATATTAGTTTATGTTTTCTGAATCAATTACTATTATATTCCATTATTTTATACAAAGGATGCATTAGTTTGTTTTTAATATTTAGTTATAGTATTTTGTGTCCTACCACATGTACTATATTTGTAGAAATATCACGTGTCACTAACATACATGCATATTCTTTAATTTTTCCATTCAAAAAATTGCATGTTTTTCAACTCTGCATTCTACATGTTTGATACTCTTTTTTCCTTTATGTTATATTTGTTCTGCTCTGAGAGAACATTAAAGTCATTTCCTATGCATTAGGTTATATGCATTTGCATAAATCAGTTAATTTTCCCTCTATGAGTTCAGATGTTTGGGATTGATATAGGTTTGTTGCTTATGCCTCTCTTAAGTATAATATAGTTTCCCTGTTTATCTTTTTGATTGTTTTTCTAGGGAGATTGAACAAGAGAATGCTAAAGTTAGAGGTCGCCTGAGTTTTATCAAAGCATTCCACAAATTCACTAATGCTATTATTATGGTCAAGATGAAGACATACAGACTGAACTGACTATACAGTCTGATGGACTATTAACTATTATACAACCAGACCCAAAGATTATTCATCGATCATTTGATGAAATCTTAGAAAGAGATTTCTAGTGGAATATCTCAAGGATCCATTCTTAATCATGTGCTGCTTACAATATTTTTCTTATAAAAAATTTGCATAAAACAAGTCATAATATATTCATCTTTTTTTTAATGTCCCAAAGCTAGGAGGAATAACTAATATATTGGAAGACAGTCATGATTCAAAAATAGCAAGAAGGTAGAATATTGGACAAACTAATTTTAAAATGTTAAATTAAATAACAATAAAGGTAAATCTTACAATTTGGCTCAATTAATAAGTTTTGATTTTGTTCTTTTTTTCTTAAAGTAACAGATAGGAAAGTCATAGCCAGATAACAATGCAGCTGAAAGAGATTAAAGGATTTTTTTTTGTTGTTGTTGTTGGTTGGTTGGTTTTTCTCTATAAGCTCAATATAAATCATCTATGTGATTTGGCAGCCAAAAATCCTAAAGTGAGATTAGACTACATTATTAAAGAAATAGTTTCCAACAATGATGTATGGGTAGTATGGTTTGACAGGACTCTGCCTATATCTGGAACACAATAATATTCAGAGTAAAGAAGTATGGCAAAAAAAAATAGTAAAATTACTACACAGGTTTGAATGAATTATTTTTGGTAAAATATTTTATAAATGTAATATTAATTCAAAATGTACAAAATAATTTAATGAAAATAATTCATTCAAACCTGTGTGGGTTTTACTTTTATTGTTGCAATTTTTTGAATAAGATGAGAATGATTCTAAGAAATGTCAAATGACCCAAATATAATCGCCTTATAAATTTGAGATGGAATGTACATTGAAGTCTCTTCTGACTCTTAGGTTAGTACTTTCATTATTGTTATTATTATTATTATTTTTTACTATACTTCTTTGACTGTGAATGTTACTCAGTATTCCAGACATAGGCAGAGTCCTGTCAAACTATAGTAGGCATACCTCATTGTTGGACACTATCTCTTTTATAATGTAGTCCAATCCCACTTTAGAATTTTTGGCTGCCAGATCACATAGATGATTTATATAAAGCTTATAGACAAAACAACAACAACAGCAACAAAAACTCCTCAACCTCTTTTAGTTTTTCTAACTTGTAGTATCCATAGCATTTATTAGCATTTAATAATTATTACGGACACCACAACTTAGAAAAGACAACGAGAGTATAAAACGCATCCAGAAGAGCACAACCAGAATGGTGAAAGAATTCAAGATAATCCCGTATAAAGATCATGAGAGAAACTGAGAAGATTAAGCTTGGAGAAGAGAAGATGGGGGCAGGGGCAGGGCAGGATAGCTATTTTATTTTTCTTTCCTTCTTTTAATATTTGAGATGCTATCATGTGAGAGAAGAGTTTGACTTATCCTACTTGTTCCCACCCTGCAGAAGTAAGAGTGATAGGTGGAAGATACAAAGAAGTAGGTGACACTTAGAGCAAAGTAAAGCCTCCTAAAAACTACAGCATGTCCAAAATAAAGTGGGCTGTCTCAGGAGCTGGTCATTTCTCTTGCACTAAAGGTCTTTAAGCAGAGGCTGGGTGACCACTTGGTGATATCATAGAGAGAACCATTATCTCATCTTACCCCTCCATTTCTTTATATATATATATATATATATATATATATAAAATTTTTTTTTAAATCAGCTCAGATCTGCCTTCTCTCTCACACACACTAACTCATCCTAACTGAGCACAGAAGAAAAGCAAAACTATAAACATGTACAGTCAATCAAAATAAATGTTCACGTTGATCCTCTCTCTCTCTCTCTCTCTCTCTCTCTCTCTCTCTCTCACCCTTCTCTCTCTCCACACACACATGTACATATATATACCCATTGTATGTATGCATGAACATACGTATGTATATATGTATAGATATATTTATATATACATACATGCAAAATATGGTACATTTACATTTATATGTGTGTGTGTGTGTGTATATATATATATATATATATATCTAATGTATATGTGTGTCTATATATATGCACACACAGTGATTTGACAGAGAGAGAAGAAGATGATGATGATGGTAGTGGTGGTGGTGATTTTTCCTTAAACAATATCGTGAACAAGTGGTCACCCAGCCTCTGCTTACCATGGGGGAGAAATTGTTACCTCCTGAGAAAGCCATTTCACCTTCAGATGGCTATAATTATCAGTAAGCTTTTCTTTGCCTCAAGTCTATCTGTTTTTTTTTTGTCTTCTACCTATCCCTCCTACTTCTACCAAATGGGGCCAACTAGTACAAGTCAAATTCTTCTTCCACATGAAAACATCTCAAATTTTAAAAGAAAAAAAAGAAAAGAAACAAGAAAGGAAGGAAGGAAAGATGGAAGAAAAAAGGAAGGAAGTTATCCTGTCTCCTCCTTTGTTTTTTTCTTCTACAAACTTAATCTATTCAGTTCTTTCCATGATCTTTATAATTTATGGCCTGGCTTTTTCTGGATTTCTCCATCACAATTTGTTTTGGTCCATTTTCTAGATTTGTTTGAAATAGTTTTTGGTGGGGAATTTACTGCCCACAATACATCTTGGGTCTACCTCTATCCCTTAGTTTTCCATGTATGGAAATGAAGACTCAGCAAAGTGTAACATCCATACAATGTTTTAAAAATGGTGTGAAATTCATTGTTCTTTAGTTTTCTTTCTACCACAATAAGCTGCCACTCTTTGGCATAAAATGAGGAAATTAAGATGAGTAATGAAAATAGTGAGAAAAGTTTGTTTGAATTATGGGATTCATATATGAATATGGTAGGATTGGGGGAACTGATGTCATAGAGTTCTTTGAATGTTAGGCTAACAAATTTGCACTTTTCTTGCAAACAATGTGAAATTATCACTTATTTGCAGTATAAGACTGCCATGATTAAAGTGATATTTTTAAAAAGTTCAGTTCATGGTGTCCTGAAAATACATAAATGCCACTAGCACGAGATAAGTGCCTGAGCTAGAGTAATTGAAATGCAACTAAAATCGGTAAGAACACCTACAATCTTTCCTTTTGACTTGAATCATGCCATAAAATGATCAATAGTTGAAATTGAAAATGGTAAATCTGGAGAAAACAAGATTTAATGAGGATAGGGGAATGGTTTTGATATTTAAAAAGTTATAATGTGGAAGAGGCATTCAACTAGGTCGGCTTTGCTATCAGAACAAAGAGTAATTGGTCAAATGCGTAGAGGCACATTGCTGGAAGGAAACACTTTTTAATACTAGAGTTCTCCCAAAGTACAATGTCCAAACAACCTAGGGAATTGGGTCCCTCTAATTCAAGGTGATCAGACAAATCCTGGATGATCAACATTAGTGTCTGTTGTACAGACACTGTTTATTCATGAATGGATTAGAAAAGATAGCCTCTGAGATTCTTTCCAATTGTGAAGATTCATTTGTAATCCACCCCTCATCCCTCCCTCAGATGCTGTTTCCCTTGCCCTCATGATTCTGCTATCGGTGTGATTTCTGATCATATCTTCCCTCTTGTTTTCACCTAAGATATTTAATATGAACAGAATCATAAAGCAGAAAATTTCAGATAGCCTTATTATTATGGTAATCATAATAAAATTTGAAGGTGATAACTCAATGAATATTTATTTGTTCAGGTTATCAAATAAGTTTAGAGTAATTTGAAGAGTGTTATAAAATGAAGGATGGGAATTTTTTTTAATGGATTATTGATTTTTATAGCCTGACATTTATCTCACACAATTCATACAGCTGCACACTGTTGGATTTTAAAAAAAAATTGCTTTGAGCTGTCAGACAGTCTTTTTATTAAGGTAAGGTATCCTTAGTAATATTACAATTGAATGCAAATTCTCAGGTGGAAAAACTGAGATTGTAGGTAAGGTCGAGACTTGTTTTATTTCCTATAGGAACAGAATGAGAAGTATTTCCCTCATGAATGATGTTGGGACCATGTTATCAAAACTAGAACCACAGAGACTATCCAGTCTATAATCTTAACTTCAGGCAGTGTAATGACAATCTATTCTTTTCTTCTCAGAGTCCTCCTTGTAAAATGAATCCTTCAACTAAATTCTACTACGTCTTCCTTTAGAATGCTTTCAATTTTGCCTTTTCTTAACTAAAGCAACTTCCAAGCATCTGGATTTATTTTCTTCCTCCTTCCAACCACAACCTATATATTTTTTAACACAAATGATAAAAAAGAAGTGTGTTCATAACACATGGGTCAGTCCAGATGAATCCCTTAAATCTTCAAGCCCTACTTACTCAATGACTTGTATTTTTTTAAATATTTTACTATTTTTAAAGTCCCTTTTGAGCTATATCTAATGAAGGAGCCATCAGCAAGTCAGAGCAACAAGGCTTTGCTCCGGGGCATGAAAAATAATAGGGCAGCACTTATACAGCTTTAAAACATAAAAACTCATGTTAGCACCTCCTTAGTAAGAGTAATTACTTAAAATAGAAAGTTAAAAGATGGTACACCTAATTCCAAGGGTACTCACATATCTGGGGCACTTTTCCCAAGACCTCCTAGTCTTTCCCCTGATTCTTACCCAGTAGCCTCCCCAGAACCTGACTTCTGCATCTTAAATTTTCTTTTTGTCCAGCAAACTCTTTCCAAGAGACTGTGTCTCCAGGTCTTTCTTCCTGAAAAGCTATGTGTCCTGAAGTCTGAGTTCTCTCACTAAGGTTCTTAATTTCCTTTTTAAAGCTCTTTTCTTCTTGCTTCCTTTGGGCATACTTTGTGAATTTTGCCCTGGGCATCAGACTTGCTAATTATTGATCTTCCCTTTTCTTACACACAGCTACACACAATCAGCAGGGAATCAAGGAAACATTCAAATAAGTTAAGTCAAAACAAAATCCACTTTCCAGAAAACATCTTCTAGATACTAGGTACCTAATGTTTTAGGCTCACTTTATAGACAGCTGTTTTAGTTCCAAAACTCACTTTGCTTGTAACAGTGAGTTCACAGAGCTGAGAGTCATAAAGCTCAATTAATCCATTATAAATTCTTGTTAAGAATTGAAGTTATAGGAAAGTTTGTAAAGAAAGAGAGCTATAGAGTGTTTTTTTTTTGTTTGTTTTGGTAGATTCATCAAAGTAAAATAATAATAATAATTGTGTAATATCTTGCCTGTTTCCCAGAAATGGAAGAGAGATAGATCTAATAATTCCAAATACTTTGAATTAAGATAAGCATCTATGGATACCTGGTTTTCTAAGTACCCTAATTATCAGAAGGCAAAAGAAGAGTAGCCGGTATTAAAAAAATCACTTTTTTTTCCCCCATGTAAAAACAAATTCATTGTCTGATAATAGTACAGAATAACAGTCTCCTTTCTGTTCTCTTAATAACTTGGGTGGTGAATGCCTGAGGCATTACCTAAAGGCCTTAAGAATGCTAAAGAAAATCCTAGTCACTGTGTAACATTCAAAAGGGGAGTTATTTTTACTCTGTGAAGATTAGTGATTCTATTTAAGATAATGCCCCAGGTACAGAGCCAATAGCTTCTTGAGATTTCCTTGGACGTTGAAAAAGCCACTCTCAGGGGACTTGTTGAGAAAATGTTGGATTCAGCTGTAGGTTAGAGAAATCATTTCAAAGGAGGAGCTTGCTACATGCAGAAGATTATAATGTGGAAGCCCAAAAAAGGTACGTTGATGGCAAATGGGAAATAGCAGATATAGGCAGCTGTGCCAAAAGGAGGCTATTATACACTCAAGTCAGCAAATCTTCAATCTATTAAATTCAATCTATTAAAAAACGAGTGAGAGGTTTTATTTTTCAAAAGATGTTAAAACATTCAGCTAGAACCCATTTCTCTTAAAAGTCAAGGATGAAAGTGTTGCAGGCTGAGAGGTTGAGAGACCTGAGTACAGGATGGGTCATCTGGAATGAATTCACAGACTCAAGAATTCTTTAATTCAAGGTGGCAAAGATTTATTGTTACACTTTTCGGCGGGCAAGGATTCTTAAAGGATCCTGCAACCTTAGAGAGGTACAGGTAAAGTTTATATAGGATAAAATGTAATACAACATATGTCAAATATGCTAACTAGGGGATTCGGGGTGGGATTAATGATTGGTTAAGGAGTGGTCAGTTCTCAATTGAAACTCAAGATAAGAAAAGTCCCATTATTCAAGAGAGTATCCGGTCCCAGACTTCCTGGGCCCAGTGATAACAAACAGGAAGAATACTGATCAGCTCTATCTGGTCCTGGAATTTGCTGACACAGGAAGGGGTGTTTTTAGTTCACTCAGAGAGAAAAAGATGATTAATTTAGGTTTTTGGCCCTTATTGGGGCTCAATTGATCTTAAATGATTATCAAGGGACAGTGTTTCTGAGGCTAGGGAGAAATTGGGGCCCAAGTACAAGCACCCAAACATAAGCACCCAAGCATAAGCACCCAAGCACCCCAACAAAGGGGGGAAAGTAAGAGAGGAGACTCTTGCTTGTGTACAAATAGTCTGAGGTATGCACTCATAACTACAATCAAGGTACAAAGTAGCCTTGTGTTGAATGGGAAGGTTAAGATATCATCTTTGATACCTAAATATTTATAAAAACTGATTCTTCCAGTTTATGACTTACAAACTCCTTTTCCTGGGGTTCTATTCTATCTATCTCCATTAAACAGAAAAAGAAACAGAGTTCCAAGGAGGTTAGATGAACCATGGTTACCATTGATACCAAAAAGTAAATTTGAGTTTTGTAACCACAGATCCAGCTGTCTTTGTATTATGCTGCATTTACTTTGTAAGCTATTTCTCCCACCTCTAGCTTCCAGATAAAACAGGAGACAATGTGATATTGTGGTTAAAGCACTAATCTTGTTATTCCCCTTTTGCCCAGTTACTGATCATGCCTTGTCAAGAACCAAACTTAAATTACTCCCATAATCCACTGCCTTTACTCTTATTTGCACAGTATGAAACAGAAGTAGGAAAAAAATCACAAAACTTGTTGGTGAGCAAACTGGTGCTACATAATCTCTACTGGGTCTTCACAACAGCAAGGCAAACCATTTACAACTCGAATTGATTCACTTACCCACCTCCTCACAGCAACTATTTCCAACCTTTTCACCACCACTCCCAAGCCTCTCAGGGAATCATCTCCCTTTGAAAGTGGTTAACACAGCACCTGAAAGATACCAAGTGCTAAATAAACAGTTGTTGAATGACTCAGGAAAGGGCAGAAATATGGATTACTCAGGTTTCAAATAACCCTGGGCAAGTATATAAATTATGGTGTCTTCAACATAAATAGGAAAAGTAAGTGAAAAGTGATACATCACAAGGAAAGAAAATGAATTTTGTTGTGAACTTCATTTTGAGATGCCTATGGAAATGTCATTGGAAAGTACAGTAGGCCACTGTTGATGCAGGACAACAGCTCAAGAAAGAGATATATAGCTAAAGACATCATCTGTGTAGAGATGACAATTGATCTCATGGGATTTAATGAGATCACCAAGAAAGAGCATAGAGAGATGAAGGGAGAGCCCAGGTCAGAGCTCAAAAAGCTATGCACACAGAGTATCATATGGATAACAATCCAAAAGAGGTTGAAGAAGAGCTATCTACTTTATAAAAAAACAGTTTGGATTAGATAACCCCTAAGATCCCTATCAGTTATAAATGCTATCATGAGCAAAATTTTGCCAAAATCATATAGAAATCATATATTCAAGTGAAGTGACTGACAGGTTATTTGACTTGACCAAAGTTCCCTAACTAGTAAATGGTTTTGTGCTTTTTTACTCAACATTCTTACAAAATATGTTTTAAAGTATTTTTAAATATTAAATGTGAATGTGGCAAATAGTCAATTCCCAGATGTTTTTGTTTCTAAAATCCTATATCATTTAACTCTTACCTATAGAATCATACAGCCATTAAATCTGGAAAGATCTCAGAAAACATCTAAGTCAAGTTATAATTTATGTATGAATTCCTTTCATGACCTCTTCAGGTCCTCAAGAAGTAAAACATTCACCAGTTCCTAAGGCAGTACACACATCAATCTACAAGTATTTACTATTTTATGTCACACTGTACTTAATATTGGGTGGGGCAAAACAGAGGTTGTGCACACACCTTGCCCTCACAAATAGTGTAACATAATTGATGTCATAAGTGGAATTTGAGTGGAATCACGTAAGAGCCAGTTTTGGAAAGTTGAGCCAGGGGCCCAGGCTGACATATTAAATCAAATATTATTTAAGGGCAGTCATTTTATGATCCAGACATAGTCTTGGAAGGACAAGTTTTAAAAAGTCAATTCCAAAACAAAATTAAAGAAATAAGGATGTTTAAGGAGAAGATAAGATGTCTGAGTTGCAGGCAGGATAAATGTGTTTGTCAATCAGTTGATATAACTATAAAAGTATGTGTGAGACACTGTGCTAGGTGAAGAGAAACATACTAACAATGAAATAATCCCTACTTACAGGAAGATTATATTTCATTCAATAGAGACAATATGCTTATATAAATAGATAGATTGAAATAGATTAAATAGAGAAAGAGATAGAGTTAATTTTGTGTTTATGTATTTACATACATATGTACGTGTGTGTGTGTGTGTATGTGTGTATGGACAGAGAGAGAGAAAGAAAGAGAGAGAGAGAGAGAGAGAGAGAGAGAGAGAGAGAGAGAGAGAGAGAGAGAGAGAGAGAGAGAGAGAGAGAGAAATTTAAGGCTACAGAAAGCAAGACTTCTAGTGCTGGAGCAGACAACTGTTATAACAGGGATCATCATGTCTACATGCCAGGTTCAGGATTGATTCTAGAATATGGTCAGAGCTGAGAGAAGTTTAACCAGACTGGGGTTGAGGTGCAAAATTGAATAGGAATTTTTAATATATATGTGTATGTGTATACACACACACACACACACACACACACACATGCATAGTCTGAGTAGGAAAGAGATAGTTTAAGTGATTATATGAGTTTGGCTTACACAGGCAAAATAGTGACAGGACATAACAAAAAATTCCATCATACGTGATTCAACATGGCTAAGCTCCACAGCTCTTTGAGTGCAAGCCAGAAGTATGGAAGAATCCATCGCCATCTCAGGGTCACAATTAAACTGACTATCATTGATCAATTTTTGATTATTGTTAGTCATTCCACCCTCACTCCTTTGCACTGGCTGTTCTGCACGTGGGGAATAATCTCAGTCTTTCCTTTCTTCTACCTCTTAGAACCTTTACATTCCATTAAGACTGCTCATAGGCACCTTCATATCTTCTATAGGAAGCCGTTCCTGATCTTACCAACTGCTAGAACCTTTCCCACTAAGGCTATTTTCCACCTAGTCAGTATTTTCTATGTAACTAGTTAGTTCTATGAGCCTTATTAGAATGTGAGCTTCTTGAGGACAGAGAATGTTTCTGCCTTTCTTTGTGTGCCCTGCACAGTGTGTGGCACATACTCAGCAGCTAATACATGCTAATTTATTGATTACATCATATATGCTAGGAGGAAGAAGAATATTAGGAAAAGTGAGCAACTAATATATTTTTACATTTTTTTGTACTTTCCAAGCAATTTCATATCCACTAGTTATAAGTATGGTTGAAAGATCACTAGCCTAAGATTCAAGACTTGGCTCTTATTTTGACTTAAGCTTGATATTCTATTTTTTTCTAACATATTTCTATTCCTTTTAGCCATAGTATTGAAATAGGCAAATAACCAGTTTTCAATGACTAGATGCCAAAATGAATTGAATTCCCAAAAAAAATAATAGTTTAGAATGTGCTCTCCATGTCTCTCTCATGATTATGTTTTCCAATTATTCAAATTCTGAGTTAAGAGGAATTAGTATTTGTAGATGAGGAGACAGAGAGAACTGGGACTAATGTTAAGGCACACAGGACACTTTTAAATAATACATTTTATAAAAGTATGTGTTTTCCTGCTGCAGATTTGGTCTCTCATGTCATGCAAGTAATTTATTTAGATTTCTGTCAACACTTCATGCATTACCGTAAAAGTTCAAAGTCTTTCTTGGGCAGAATCATCCATGGTGTACTATATTCCAACTTTAGTTTGGGTGCACAGGGCCCCTGTTCCCATTCTGTCTAGATCCTAGGTCAGTATTACCAGGTGTTTCAAAATGAAGGTAAGGATATTGGATTACAATTAGTTCCAGAGAAATTCACCTTATTGCTTGGGGTGTGTGGACTGAGCAAGAATTCTTCATTACCCAGTAAACCCCAACTTCCGGTATAATATATGAATCCAGATAAACATATAGGAAGCATTACATTAAGTAACACTTGAGAGATTGCATGCACATGCATGAATAATCTGGAGTGTAGGGAGAAAAGTTTTCAATTCTGCTCCCTGATAATTCATTTCCTTTCAGGAAATTCACTTTCATCTTCTCTTACTTTTCTTGCTACGTTGTTTCTTATAAAGAAGGGCCAAACAGCAGCTGTAACTTGGTATAATTATTTTAATTGTTTGCTTGCCATAAAGCTGTTAAAAGCAATTTTAATTTTACCAGTAAATAGGTTTTATTGCAGTTATATTGTTGCTCATAGCTATCTGATGTAATGGGTGCTTAGAAGAATATTTGAGTCTGGACGGCTATGTCTTCTTTATCCGCTGTATGCCCAATGAAGTGTTGCAATTTTGCCCACAGGATAACAAAAGAAATGCTAATAGGAACAATTAAAAGATATAAATAATCCCGACACCTCTTTATTTTCTTCCAGGTACCATTGGCACTGCCCAGCAACATTAAATGGTAATGATGAAGTTACAGTTATTTGCCAATTGAAGCTATTACTTTGAAAGCACAGAGCATTTATTTCTGAGCTTTGAAGTCTAGTGCACTTCATTATTGGATTTGGAAAATGAAACAATCCGTCTCTGGAATTCTCTAAACTATAATTGACGATGCTGGGCTCCTCATTGAATTAAACTTCACAGGGGGCTAACTTTTTTTTTACACCAGATGATGGAAATTAAACTTATGTTTCATGATGTCAACTTATAGCTTTTGGAGGGGGGTATTTTCTGTTTGAGTTTTGTAATTCTCTATCTCTCAGACTGTTTTTACCTTTGGCTTTTTTTTGTTGTTGTTGTTGTTTTTGTTATTGTTGTTTTCTCTAGTACAGTAAAAGATCTTTATGAAGCAATCCCCTCCTCTCTCTGTTAACTGCAACATACCATGGCTTCTCCCATGCTACAAGTCAGATTGAATCTCACACACTCCAATCCCAGGTATACAGTGATGTAGATGGTTGTACTCTCCACATAACTCAGTGAAAAGATATGCAGGTGTGGTTTTTATCATCCCTCTTGCCTAAGCGTTATAATCAGAGATTAGCAACAACAACAACAAACCTTTATATAGCCCCTACTGTATCAAGCACTGTGCTATAAACACTTTACAAATATCATCTTATTTAACCCTCATAACAACCCTAGGAAAGTCTTGTAATGTCCTAGTTATGGCAGATAGGCTAATGGCTGCCATCAGAGATGTTCAGTAGTAGGCAGACAACAGAAGAGGCACAATGGGGAAAGGAAAATAAAGATACTGGTAGAAAAGAGAAAACTGAAGCCCATGGGTGCACAGGGACAGCAATGAAACATCAATAAATACAAACAATGAAAGAGGACAATCCCCTTCTTCACTCATGTTTTATCACAACCACTGTAGTCTAGGCTCTCATCACTTGTCCATAGGATCATTGTAATGACTTCTTAATTGGTTTTCTTATATTGACTCTCTCTCTTCCCCTCTTCACTCTCCAAATTCCTCCAAAAATTTTAATCTTAAAGTAAAGGATGAACTATGTCACTGTTCTGAACCAAAGCCTTCAATGATTCTAATGGCTGTTAGTATGAAATACAAACTACAATGGTCTGTGCTTACAATCCTTCACAATCTATTTCTAACCTATCTTCTAAAATTTTTATATACTTATATTTATTTTATAAATTTAAAAATCTATAAATTTTTCTCTTTTTATTGTAAATTTAGCAATCATCAAAAAGAATTTAAATGTATAAAATGTAAGAAAGATGTCAATATGTACACCTTTTGTTTTTGAGAATACATGCCCACACAATTTAAAGAAGGAATGATAAAACTTGTTTGTGTCCTTTTCTGTACTTTATTTTCTTCTGTTCATAAAAAAACTATCAGTGCTCTTTTTATCATAAATGTTAATACTCACTAACTTATCAACAACATCCCTAAAGAAAAACCCTCCCTCGTCACAAATAAGTATAGTCCAACAAAACAGATCAGCATGTCCAGACTGTCTTTTCAGGAAAACAAATTAACAAAACACAGGCTATGTTTAAAGCAGACAGGTAACTTAGTGAATGAAGCACTAGCCATGGAGTTAGGAAAATGTCAATTCAAACCCATACCCCAGGCACTTACTATGTCATTTTAAGCAAGATATGTTGGAAAAACTCTCAGGTGTTATTAGTGAACTTACTGAGAGAACAGAAGTAACTACCAACTTACATATCTACTCTATGACTTCAATGAAATGTTCATGATGATCATCTACACATAACCTGAAGGAGCTCTTGATAATGGTACCTAGAAGTTTTTTGTTTTCTTGTTTTTTTTTTTGGCAAATTATATTAGGTTTCCATATCTTCATGAACTCACAATTTACTGAAAGATGTAGAAAATATAGGATCTTATTATGCTTCTTTGTTGATTTTGAAAAGTGTTTAATTTGACAGAACCAAATACCTTTCAGGGGTACCTCCCATCCTCATATTAAGATTAATCATGATTCCTTGATAAAATTAACAACAGAAAATATATTAATCAATGATCTTCTGATAATTAATCTCATATGAGACAAAACATTTAGATGTATGTTAATCACAAGTATTAAACTTTACGATGGAGGAGTTCCAGCACAAAACTCTAAGTCAAGCTAGGATTCCCTGTGGATGGTGAGATCTTCCAATTATTCTTGTTAGTAGATAGTATTGTGCTGAATGTATCAAATCTCAAGTCATTACTGAGCCTCCTGAAAGAAATCTATAAGCAATCAAATTCATAAGCACTCAACAATCTATGTACTTAACAGAAAAAAAAAAACACAAATGGATGAAAAATGTGTATTGCCTGTATTTCCACATGCATCTGAATGGTAATATTATCAACTTTGTCCATCAATATAACTGGGAAAGATAATACAGATAACTCAGTTTACCTCAGAGCTAACAAAAGGAGATGAGTAGATTAGTTTGCTTTTGAGAAATTACAAAAGTCTTGCATTGATTCCACTCTTCCTGTAATAATTAACCTAACTTTGAAATGCACATATTTTATCCCTATTACTCTATGGAAACAAAACCTGGAACAACATTGCCTCTGAAGAATTGAGGAGAGGCATCACAGAAGACAATGGAGAGAAGCATGGTAAATGTGAAGAGGATGTCACATATAATCAATGAAGAAATGGGGTCATCAAATATTTGAATAAAGAAAGCAAAGATGGGCTGGTCACATGACAAGAGTGAAGTATAACAGAGTTCTCCACTGGTATCATATGTCAGAAGAAAGTAAGAAAAGCTTTCAACATGTAGGCTAGACCTTCTTATAGTGAACTTTTGAGAGGATATGGATGAGAATCACACAGGTTTTGGCAGAAATTGATTAGGATTGGCACTACTGGATAGTTCTACAAAATACTGATATGATCACAGCACCATTTAAGTATTTGACTATAAATATATGGAAATTGCACACACAATGTATTTTCCATCTGTGATTATGTTGTATTTGACTTAGTAGAATGTGAGCTTCTTAAGGACAGGGATAGTTTCATTTTTTTCATGGGTATACCCATGACCTAGCATGTATTTATCCACTTACTAAATGTTTGTTAGTTTATTAATGCAATTGAGAATATGTATAAAGAAAATATATGTGCATATATTCACAGCTATGCATATACACACCTATAAATCATATATAAAATTCTTTGCACATTTACATGTTTTTGTGTATATACGCATGTGTATGAAAGTCAATTTCATCACCCACTGATAATCCCTGTATGTGTATGCCTATTTATAATTAAGCATAAATTTTTCCTCTAATTCCTCATTGTGGCATTGAAATAAATATCCATGGGTTCTCACACACTATGCCATTATACTATAGAGACTGGAAGGTCCTACCAAGCTAAAAAGCCTTCAAATATGGGCAGAGAAATGAAATGCTATTCAAGAATGAACCTGGCTAACAAGGGATTCATCACCAAGTTGACCATAAAAAGATTCTTTTAGCCAAATGACCTAATGACCTCCTGAGGACCATCTATTAAAGCATAAAAAAAAATGATGCCTTTTATATGGAGAGAGGGAATTCTCATTAGAAATACATATATCTAATCAGGCAATCCTGATTAGACAATGAAAAATTTGATCCAAACAGTAAAGTAAGTAAACTTTTCCTTAGAATCCCTTCTCCCCATCCTTATATATATATATACAGGTTTTGAAGGAACCTAGGAAAAGGGGAAATTTTATTTTTTTTTCCCTAGGTTCACTCAAAATCTATATCTTCTAGAACTTGCTACCTGAGTTACTGTGAGGCAGCTGGTTAAAGCTGAGTAGACATCTTTCTGGGATTTAAATCAATATAGCTTTTTTAAAAAATCAGCACACGTCCTTGGCGTCATTAAGCATAATTATAGAGGCCACTTAGATTTCTATGAATTAATCAACTAGGTTTTATCTCAGAGCAACAGGGATGCATATAATTACAGTGGGGAAAAAATGACTTCAATTGCAGTTGGAATGTCTGGGTTCAAATTCTGGCTCTGCTACTAATTATCCATGAGATCCTGAGCAAATCAAATTGCCTTTTCTCTGGGCCTATTTTCTCATCTGTAACATAAGAGCATTTGGTTAAATTGTCTCTAAACTTCCTTCCTTCTGCAAAACTATAATTTCATGAGGTTATAAAGTTATTTTAATGACCTCATGGAGCTAATAATATTATTAGAGAAATAACATAAAACCATGAATTAATAAGAAAATGTAAGAGACTACATAACTGGATGCCTGTCTATGTAATATTGATTATAAAGAGTGATGTGGGTTTCCAAAGAGTAAAAAAACAGTGTGGGCTGGAGTAGTCAGGGAGATATCTTATAATAAAGATGTTTTCAGTCTCACTATCATCAATCAAGAAATGAAGTACTCCTGAGTTGAGGGGCAACATTAACTTCAAGGTGGGGCACTAAACAATAAGAGCAATTCATATGCTCCAAAGTTTTGTGTATCAGGGCTTCTTAGGAGAATAGAAGGTCACCTTCCTCTGCAGACAGACATAAATGCAAAACAATTATCAAATAATAGAAATCCATTAATAGTTATCATTACTTCACCCTTTACATGGTAGCAATCCCTCTTAAAATGGACTCCTTATTTGGGGCCTATGAACTTGTTTCTTTTTAATATTTTTATAATTATATTTAATGTAATTATTTTATTTGTTTCAATGCACTTTATTTTATGCATTTAAAAACATTATCCTGAGAAGGGGTCCATAAGCTTCACCTAATTGCCAAATACAGTCCTTAAAACAAAAAAACAAAATAAAAAAAAGGTTCAGAATCCCTACTGTAGAACCACAGACAATTAAGAATGCAGTCTTAATGGAACTATACCCATACAGATCATGGTTGTTTAGCCAATTTTAGAGGTTGTGTATTGTGTGCATTTGGGAAAGCCCAGCTATCCAGGAAAGTTATATCGTTTACTCAGTGTGTCCTGGAAGATGGAACATCCATATGGTGCACCATTATTCTTCATGTGCTTGTGGAGACTGGATAGAATTGTGGTTGGGTCTTAGGGGAAAAAACAGCAGTGATTTTAATAGTGTAGGCTAAAATTTTGTTGAAAGGGTAGTTTCTACCTAGACTGCAATCTAAGATGCAACGTTTGAAATCCCTTCTCTTATCTACCAGTAAAGAAAGTAGAAGGGGGAACACTAGTTGTCATATGCAAAATAAGGGACTTATACCTAGTATTCTATAATACTCTTGCCATATCATATAATTCTTCTCTCTGTCTCTCTCTATCTCTCTGTCTCTGTCTCTCTTTGTCTTCTCTCTCTCTCTCTCTCTCTCTCTCTCTCTCTCTCTCTCTCTCTGTGTGTGTACTAGCAGTGATACAAAACAAAGCAAGGTTAAAGGATTTACATAAAAATGTGAGTTTCTTTTTTTTTAATTTTATTTTATTTTCAGTTCCAAATTCTCTCCCACCAACTCAGAGAGAAGGCTAGAAACATAATACTCATAGCACAGGGAAGAATCTTCTCTTTATTTTCTGTTATATACATGGAAATGTAAAAAAAAAAATAGGAAAAGCTGCATTGAAGGGAAATAAATACTGGTTTTCAAAGAAAAAAAAAGAAATATAATAGTGATTACATTTGCTAAGTCATGCAAAGCATATTTCCATACTAGCCATGTTAAAGGAAGAATTTGAAATGAAAAGAGAAAAAAATTAAACAGATTCTAATAATATGAGTTAAAGATAATTAAGGCATTTTCAACTATAAACTATAAGAGGCATTATTGACTTGCACTCCTACCATCATTCCATAGCTGTTGTAACTACATTGGAGCAAAAAGAATACTGCCATATTCTGACCAAGGACTCTAGAAACATAAATTTATTGAGTATCTACAGTACATGATTAGCAATATGGAATAAAAGTGAATGGAAAGACACAATTCCTGAGCAAGTAGACTTTACAATACAGTTGAGAAAACATAAAAAACACAGTACAATGAGAGAAAAAAACACATTGGTTAATCAAATGTGAAAATGCATATTATTCATTCTTTCATCTATGCATCTGTTAGTCTAAATATTAATACAACTTCAGATAATTTCTGGAATAAATTTCATTTTATAGTGTACATTGCACACAGAGAGTGAAAATGACCAAAAAACAGAAAACTGAAATTCAGATTATGCATGTTAACTGTTTTTTGATACTGGGCAAATCCCTGATATTAATCATAATTACCTTTCAACACTTAGCTCCCTAAAGTCATCTTAATATGTAAGAAGAAGCAGAACCAAAAAAAAAATTCATTCTTTGTGATCCATATTATGCCCAGTCCTACCATCATCCAGATTCTCTCTTTAGTGTTTTTCTTAGTGATTATGCTTGGGAAAAGGTCACCAACTAGGACAAGGATCAAAACTTGATCCTTTGGTGTCATTATTTAAATTATCCTCTCTATTTAAAATGTTTTTTTCTTAATGTAGCAAGAAGAGATTTTAATTCAACTTTATGCAAGCTCAAATATAACTTTGTTTGAATACTTCTTTGTGATTAAAATAAAAACAAGAAATATAATAGTCTTGGTGAAGAGTGTACGGATTGATGCAAATATATCTTAAATACCTGCAAAGGCTGGGGAGCAAGGGGAATGACATATAGAACTGCTATAAAATAAGCATTTGTACTTGAATAAGCTCTCTGTGTGTATATATCTAGAATTATTACATATTAGAGTCCTCTCATTGCTTTATTTCTCAGGGGGAGTAAATTTGTGAATTATGTCTTTCCTCTTTTTTCTTTTTTTTTTGTTTAATTTAGTCTTTTAGTTTTTCCTAGTTACATGTAAAAACAATTTTTCAACATTAATTTTTAAATCTTTAAGTTCCAAATGTTCTCTCTTTCTCCTTCTCTATCACACCTCATTGAGAAGAAAAACAATTTTTTGTTATACACATGTAGTTATGAAAATCATATCCATCATAGTCTTGTGAAAGAAAACATAGACAAAAATAAAAACCTGAAGAAAAATAAAGTAAAAAAAAGCACACTTCAGTCTGTATTCAGACATCATCAGTTCTTTCTCTGGGGATGGATAGCATTTTTTTTATAAGTCCTTCAGAGTTGTCTTGGATCTTTGTATTACTGTGAATAGGTAAGTCATTCACAGCTAATCACCTTACAATATTGCTATTACTTTGTGCATAGTAGATTTCATTTGGTATCAGCCCATGAAAGTTTTTCCAGGTTTTTCTGAGAGCATCCTGCTTATCATTTCTTGTAGTACAATACTATTCCATCATAATCACATAAAACAACTTGTTCAGCGATTCAACAATTGATGTCCATCCCCTCAATTTCTAATTCTTTGCCCCCAGGAAAGAGCCGATATAAATATTTTTGTATATATAGGCATTTTTCCATTTTTTTTAATCACTTTTGGGATACAGACCTAGTAGTGGTATTACTAGGTCAAAGGGTTCTCATTATTAGTGTAGTTAGAAGGAATATATACAGATAGAGGGTTTAGTTATGAGTTGAATATGAAGGGATGATATCTAAAAAATAAAATTAAGAGGTAAGAGAGGAATGTCCTGGGAGAAAGCAAAAGGGAGAGGTAGAAAGGGGGTAAATTATCTCACACAAAAGAAGCAAGAAAAAATGTTTTACAGTGGAGGGGAACAGGGGAAGCTGAGGACAGGTAAGTTAACCTTACTGTCATAATTGGCTCAAAGAGGGAATAACATACACACTCAATTGGTCATAAAAAATCTATCTTATCTACAGGAAAGCAAGAGATGAAGTGGATAAGAGAATGGGGAGCATGGTGGTAGAAGGGATGTCAGATGGGGGAGGTGGTAGTCTAAAGGAAATCCTTTTGAGGAGTGACAGGGTGAAAGGAGAAAGAGAATAGAATAAATGGGGCATATGATGGAGTGAAATACAGTTAGCAATAGTAACCGAAAAAATTTTGAAGCAAGTTTCTATGATAAAGGCTTCATTTCTCAAACATATAGGGAACTGAGTCAAATTTATAAAAATAAGAGCCATTCCCCAACTGAGAAATGGTCAAAAGATATGATCAGTTTTCAGATGAAGTAATCAAAGCTATCAATAGCCATATGAAAAAAACAAAATACTCTAACTCACCACAGCTTGGAGAAATGCAAATTAAAACAGTTCTGAGATATTACCTCATGTCTATTAGATTGGTTAACATAGCAAAAAAGGAAAATAATAAATGTTGGAGAATTTGTTGGAAAATTGGGGCACTAATGTACTCTTGGTGGAGTTGTGAACTGATCCAACTATTCTGGAGAGCAATTTAGAACTACGCCCAAGGGGCAACAAAACTGTGCATACTCTTCAATGTAGCAACACCACTACTAGGTCTGCATTCCAAAGAAATCATAAAAAAGGGAAAAGGACTTACAAGTGCAAAATTATTTATAGCAGACCTATTCATGTTGGCTGAATAGAAATTGATATAGAAATTGATGGGATGCCCATCAATTGGGGAATGTCTGAACAAGCTGTGGAATATGAATGCAATGGAATACTATTGCGCAATAAGAAATGATGAACAAGCACATTTCAGGAACTCCTGGAAAGATTTGCATCAACTGATGCAAAGTAAAATGAGCAGAACCAGGAAAATACTGTACACAGTATCAGCAACATCATATGATGATCAACTATGAATGACTCAGCTCTTCTCAGCAACACAATGATCACACAAAGGACTCAAGAAAGAAAATGCTAACCATAACCAGATAAAGAATTGACTCTGAAGGCAGATCAAAACATTCTTTTCACTTACTTTATTCTTTCTCATCCTTTTGTTTTGTTTTGTTTTGTTTTGTTTTACTTTTCATCTGTTTCTTCTTTCACAACCATGATGATACGGTATTATGTTTTACATAATGTGGATGTATAAAGTATGCCAAGCTGCCCACCATTTTCAGAAGTGGGGGAGGGAGGGAGAGAGAGAGAAAAATTTGGAACTCAAAATCTTGTAAAAATAAATGCTAACAATTTTCTTGATTTGTAACTGCTTGAAAAAATAACATTCTATTAAAAGCAAATAATAATAATAATAATAATAATAATAATAATAATAATAATAATAATAATAATAGTTTCTAGAAAGCAAGTTTTTGTACCTAGCCTTAGAGAGGCTGTGGCAGTATCACACTGACATTGAACATTCTCTGAGCTACATGATACTAAATATGGGGAATTCTAAGGACAAAAACATAAAGTGTCTGACCCAGAAGGAGAAGGGAAGGTCTTTAGAAGTATCAGCCACCTGAAAAAGAGGGTCCCATTTTCCAGGTTTCTTGAGATTAGATGAATTCCTGGGCCTACAAAAGAAGCGATTAGATATGAATAATCAAAATAATTGTAACTGACACAAAACTGTATGACAACATCAGAAGCAGAATTTCATCAAGAGATAGCTGTGGAGACAAAGAGGTGCACAGAAGTTGTGCTAGCATAGATTTATAGCCATCCTCCCTCTATAGAACTTGAGGAATAAAAAGTCCCAATCAAACAAGGAATGTGTTCATTTTCCTCATTGGAATAGGAGTCTATATGTCTTCCTAGAGCTGAAAAGAAGAGATTATTATCCATTTGTTCATAAGAGTTTTTGAAGTTTTATTAAGGATTTTTTTTACATTAAAACATTTACATATTACCCCCACTACATGATAGGATTCTTGTGAAATATCAAAATGTTAAAGCAAAACTAAAAATTCTGTGATATCACCTGAGAATGCATGCAACATTTCTAAATTCCTACTCATACTCCCTTACCTTCTAGATTAACAAAAAGTTATGCTCTTTTCTTTTCAACCCTATCCATTAAGAAGAAGAAAAGAGAAAAGAAAAACAAATGCCTTATAACAAATTTGAATTGTCAATCAAAACAATCCACTTATGGATGCTAGGCAAAAATATATGTGTCTCATTCTATTCCCCAAATCTACCACATCTCTGCCAGATATTGTTTGTTTCATCATCTATCCTTTGGAATCATGGATAGTCATTATATTCATCACAATTCTTTTAACTTTCAAAGTTCTTTGTCATTGCAGGCTTATGGTTATTTTATATATTTTTTCCTTTATCTGATAATTTACATCTTTATGAGTTTATAAAGATCTTTTGGGATGGAGTCAACATAGAAGAGTGAAAGGAAGGATTTTTTGTTTTCTTAGCTCTTCCACAACCTTCTCCACAAACACCTAGAAAATGCACTTTTTCCCAAATGTTAATTTCCCACTGTCATCTCCTTTTTTGGGCTGGGTCCAGAAACTTGCTATACCGTCTCTCTTACACCTCCAACACACCCATGGATGCTAAATTTCTGTATTTTCTCTCTTTCTTTCTTTCTTTCACTCTCTCTCTCTCTCTCTCTCTCTCTCTCTCTCTCTCTTTCTTTCTTCCTTTCTTTCTTCTTCCTTTTTTCTTTCATCCTTCCTTTCTTTCATTCTCTTTCTCTGTCTTCTTCTTCTTCTTCTTCTTCTTCTTCTTCTTCTTCTTCTTCTTCTTTTCTTCTTCCTCCTCCTCCTTCTCTTTCTTCTTTTTTTCTTTATCCTCCTTCTAAATTTAAATTTCTATTGGGAAATCCAATAAAAAGTTACAGGGAGTCATTTTTTTTCTATCCTAGGGCAGTTTAGGAGTAAAGACAGAGAAGTGTTTTGCTCTTTCTTTATCTTTATAGTTTATCGAATGTTTCCTTTAAATTCATATAATCTAGACTTCAGCTTCTGGGAGCCAAGATGGCAGAGTAAAAAGGTAGTCGCTCTCACCCTCCCCTATCAACCTCTGAAAACACAGAAAATATCACTCCCCCCCAAAAAAAAACCCTGAACAGCTGAACTAGAAGAAAGATGGGGAACAGCAGTGCAGCAGCCCAGCAACCAGGTCTCACAGTGCCTCAGCAAAAATAAGGGAAGCACTACAAAGGGCCCAAGGCAGATAAGCAACCTGTAGCACTCACCTGAAAGGAGCTGAAGAAAGCAACCTAGATCCTTCCTAAATTCCCAGCCTTACTGATTCCAACCCAACACCAGGTAAGCTGTCAGAACCCTACATCCTCCAACTGTCAACCAGGAGGAGATCCTGAAGCCCAGGTGGTAGATCAGGCAAATACCAAGACATGGACCTCTGAGTGCCTCAGTGAAGGCTGTGGAACCGGTGGAAACTAGCTAAGAAAACCACCAGGTGCTTCTACTACAAAGGAATCTCCCAATGCATTACCAGAAACAAGGGAGGCAGCACTGCAAGGGGCCCCAGGCAGAAAAACACACTGCAGCACCCATCTAAAAGGAGCTGAAGAAAGCCAAAGGAAAGGAAAAGTAGGCCACCTAGAATTGCCTGAAAGTTGCAGCCTTGCTGATTCCAGCCCAACAGGAAGTAAGCTGCCAGAAACCTACAGCTTCCAATTGCCAACATAGGAGGCCCCAGCACACAAAGCCAGTGACCAAGACCTAGGCTCCCAACACAAGAAGCTTGGGTCAGTGCCCTCTGTTCCCCAGCAGGAGAGCTCAATCTCTTTAAATGCCAGGGAATAAAGAAACACCATGAGTAGAAAGAAACATACCATATATTCATATTATGAGAAGAGTGAAGATCAAGACAAATTCTGAAGAGGACAACATTGTCAACAAACCCACATCTGCTACATCAAAAGGGAATATGAACTGGTTTGAAGCCTAAAAAGCATCCTTAGAAGAGCTCAAGAAGGATTTTAAAACTCTAGTGAGAGAGATAGAAGAGTCCTTCAAAAATACAATTGGCCAATTGGGAAAAAAAAGTACACTGAAGAAAACAAGTCCCTAAAAAACACAATTGGCAAACTGGAAAAAAAGTACCCTGAAGAAAACAAATCCTTTAAAAATACAATTGGCCAATTGGAGAAGAAAGTACAAAAACTAACAGAAGAAAACAATATGTTAAAAACTAGAATTGGACAAATGGAAACTAATGTCTCTATGAAAGAGCAAGAATCAGTCAAACAGAAACAAAAAAATAAAAAAAAAAGATGAAAATGTAAAATACCTCATTGGTAAAACAACCAACCTGAAAAATTGATTCAGGAAAGACAATTTAAAAATTATTGGTCTACCTGAAAATCATGATGAAAAAAAGAGCCTGGATAGTATCTTTCAGGAAATCATAAATGAAAATTTCCCTGAAGTCCTAGAACCAGAAGGTAAAATAACCATAGCAAGAATACACCATTCACCACCAGAAAGAGATACCAACCTGAAAACACAAAGAAATGCAACAGCAAAATTTCAAAATTACCAAATGAAAGAGAAGGTGCTGCAATTAGCTAGAAAGAAATAATTTAAATATTATGGAACCACAGCCAGGATTACACAGGAACTTGCAGATTCTACATTAAAAGACCACAGGGCATGGACCATGATATTCCCTAAATCAAAGAACCTTGGATTGAACTACCAGCAAAAATTAGCATGAGTTTTCAAGGGAGGAGATGGATATACAATGAAATAGGGGACTTCCAAACCTTCCTGATAAAAAGACCAGAGCTCAACAATAAATTTGATCTTCAAGTACAAGATTCAAGAAAAACATACAAAGGTAAGTGGGACAGAAAGATACAATATGTTGTCAATAAGGGTGTACTGTTTATATCCCTACAAGGGAAGATGACACTTGCAACTCTTGAGAACTGTATTTTTATTACACCATGTTAAGGAAGTATACATAAAGGGGGTGAATATTAGTTGACTTTGATGAAATGATTTAAAAAAAATCTAATCAAATGGGTTAAATGGATCCAAGTAAGTGGATTAGTCTGATCTCAGAAAATGTACTGAGAAAGGAGGAGGCACACAAAGGTAAATTATATTACAGGAAAAGACACAAACAAACCCCTATTACAGCAGAGGGAAAGAAGGGAAGGGGAAGAGCATTGTTTGAACCTTACTCTCATCAGATTTGACTCTGAGAAAGGAATAACATAATCAGTCAGGTATAGAAATCTTACTTGTCCTATAGGCAGTGGGAGGGAAAAGGGGAAAGAAAAGGGAGGGGTGATAAAAGTGAGGGAAGGGAAAGGGATAATAGAAGGGAGGAGGGACTGAAGGAGGTGGTGGTTAAAAGCAAAACACTAGGGGGGGAAAGTAGAAAGGAGAAAGAAAAGCATGAACGGGGAGAGGAAAGGATGGAGAAAAAGACACATATAGTAATCATAACTGTAAATGTGAATGGGAGGAACTCTCTCATAAAATGGATGCAGATAGCAAGAAGGATTAAAACATATATGAAACACACAGGAAACACATATGAAAAAGAGTAACACAGGGTAAGGGGAAAAGGCTGGAGCAGAACATATTATGCTCCAGCTGAACTAAAAAGAGCAGGGGTAGCAATCCTTATCTCAAACAAAGCAAAAGCAAAAATAGATCTAATCAAAAGAGATAAGCAAATAAACTACATCCTGCTAAAAGGCACCATAGGAAATGAAGTAATATCATTACTAAACATATATCCACCAAATGTTATGGCATCCAAATTCTTAGAGGAGAATTTTGGGGAGTTACAGGAAGAATTAGACAGCAAAACTATATTAGTGCGGAACCTCAACCTCCCCCTCTCTGTACTAGATAAATCTAAATGCGAAATAAACAAGAAAGAAGTTAAGGAGGTGTACAGAACATTAAAAAAGTTAGGTTATGATAGACCTCTGGAGAAAACTGAATGGGGAAAGAAAGGAATATACTTTTTTGTGGCATATATGCAAAAATTGACCATGTACTAGGGCACAAAAATCTCATAATCCAATGCAGAAAGGCAGAAATATGAAATGCATCCTTTTCAGATCACAATGCAATAAAAAATATTTGCAATAAAGGGCCATGGAAAGATAGAATAAAAAATATTTGGAAACTAAGTAATCTAATCACAAAACAAGACTGAGTCAAACAATAAATTATAGAAACAATCAATGATTTCACTGAAGAGAATGACAATAATGAGACAACATATGAAAACTTATGGAATGCAGTGAAAACAGTTCTAAGTGGAAGTTTTATATTTCTAAATGCTTACAAAAATAAAATAAAAAAGAGGAAATCAATGAATTGGGCATACAACTAAAAAGAACTAGAAAAAGAACAAATTAAAAATCCTCAACTAAAAACTAAATTAGAAATAGTGAAAACCAAAGGAAAAATTGAGAAAATTGAAATTAAGAAAACTGTTGAACTAAGAAATAAAACTAAGAGCTGGTTTTATGAAAAAAAACAATAAAATAGATAAACCTTTTGTTCGTTTAATTTAAAAACAGAAAGAAGAAAACTAAATTAGTAGTATCAAAATTGAAAAGGGTGAAGCTACCACCAAGGAAGAGGAAATTAAAATAATAAGTAGGAATTATTTTGCCCAACTACATGCCAACAAATTTCACAATCTTAATGAAATGGATACATATTTATAAAATATAAATTACCAAGATTAACAGAAAAGGAAGCAAAATGCTTAAATAACACCATCTCAGAAAAAGAATTTGAACAAGCCATTGATGAACTCCCTAGGAAAAAATCTCCAAGGCCAGATGGATTTACATGTGAACACTATCAAATATTTAAAGAACAATTAATCCCAATACTATATAGACTATTTGGGAAAATATGTGAAGAAGGAGTCTTAGCAAATTTTGTTATGATACAAATATGGTGCTGATACCTAAATCAGGAAGAGTCAAAACAGAGAAAAAAAAATTATAGACCAATTTCTCTAATGAATATAGATGCAAAAAAATTTTAAACAAAATATTAGCAAATAGATTACATAAACTTATCCAAGAATAATACACTATGGCCAGTTAGGATTTGTGCCAGGAATGCAGTGTTGGTTCAATATTAGGAAAACTATCAGCATAATTGAGCATATCAGTACCCAAATTAACAGAAACAACATGATCATCTCAATAGATGCAGAAAAAGCTTTTGATAAAATACAACACCCATTCCTATTAAAAACACTACAAAGTGCAGGTATAAACGGAGTCTTCCTTACAATAGTAAATAGTATGTATCTAAAACCTTCAGCAAGCATTATACGTAATGGAGACAAGCTAGAAGCATTTCCAATATGATGGGGGGTGAAAGTAGAAATTCCATTTAAACTTACTGTGGACATTATAAAGTATTTAGGAGTCCACCTAGCAAAACAAACCCAGGAACTCTATGAACACAGTTACAAAACACTTTTCACACAAATAAAATCACATCTAAATAATTGGAAAAACATCAGTTGCCCATAGGTAGGCCGACCTAGTATAATAAAAAGAACAATCCTACCCAAGCTAATTTACTTATTCAGTGCCATACCAATCAAACTACCAAAAACTTATTTTATAGAGTTAGAAAAAATAATGACAAGATTCATTTGGAACAACAAAAGGTCCAGAATATCAAAGGAACTAATGAAAATAAATGCAGGGGAAGGTGGTCTAGCAATTCCAGATCTTAAATTGCATTATAAAGCAGCAGTCATCAAAACTGCTTGGTACTGGCTAAGAAATAGAGCAGTGGATCACTGGTATAGGTTAAATATGCAAGACATAGTAGTCAATGACTGAAGTAATCTATTATTTGATAGAGCCAAAGGCCCCAGGTTCTGGAATAAGGACCCACTCTTTGAAAAAAATGCTGGGAAAACTGGAAAAGAGTAGGGCAGAAACTAGCCATAGACCCAAATCTCACACCACATATCAAAATAAAGTCAAAATGGGTTCATGATCTAGATATGCAAGCTGATATTATAAGCAAACTGGGAGAACAAGGAATAGTTTGCCTATCAGATCTATGGAGAACAGAAGAATTCATGAACAAGGAGGAGATAGAAAACATTATGAAAAGCAAAATGGATAATTTTGATTACATTAAATTGAAAAGTTTTGGCACAAAGCCAATGCAATTAAGATTAGAAAGAAGGTAGAAAAATGGAAAAGAATTTTTACAACCAGTCTCTCTGATAAGGGCCTAATTTCTAAAATATATAGAGAATTAAGAAAAATTTATAAGAATACGAGCCATTCCCTAATTGATAAATGGCGAAAGGATATGAACAGACATTTCTCAGATGAAGAAATTAAAGCCATCTATAGTCATATGAAAAAATGCTCTAAATCATTATTGATTAGATAAATGCAAATTAAAACAACTATGAGGTACCACATCACACCTATCAGATTGGTCAACGTGACAAAACAGGAAAATGATAAATGTTGGAGAAGATGTGGGAAAATTGGAACACTAATGCATTGTTGGTGGAGTTGTGAAATGATTGAACCATGTTGGAGAACAATTTGGAACTATGCCCAAAGGGCTACAAAAATGTGCATACCCTTTGACCCAGCAATAGTACTTCTAGGGCTATATCTCAAAAAGATCATACAAATGGGAAAAGGACCCACATGTACAAAATTATTCATAGCAGCTCTTTTTGTGGTGGCAAAAAATAGGAAATCGAGAGGATGCCCATCAATTGGGGAATGGCTAAGCAAGTTGTGGTACATGAATGTAATGGAATACTATTGTGCTATAAGAAATGATGAACAGGCTTACTTAAGAAAAACATGGAAAGACACGTATGGTCTGATGCTCAGTGAAGTGATCAGAATGAATAGAACATTGTACAGAATAACAGCCACGTCATGCAGTGACTAATAATGATAAACTTAACCTTCTCATCAATACAAGGATCTAAGACATCTCCAGAGGCCTCATGATAGAAAATTCTATCCACATCCAAAGAAAGAAGTATTGAATTTGAATGCAGATTGAAGCATACCATTTGCTATTTTTTTTTCTCTTCTGTTGAGTTTTGGAGTTTTGTTTCCTCTTTCTGGTGGTTCCCCTATTCTTTATAATTCTTATATACAACAACACTAATGTGAAAATAGGTTTAATAGGAATGTATATGTGTAGCCTATATCAGATTGTGCACCATCTTGAAGAACATAGGGGGAGGAAAGGGGAGGAATATTTTATACCCAAAAGTGTATGGAAGTGATTGTTGAGCAATTAAAAGAAATTAAGGAAAACAATTTAAAAATGAAAAAAAAGAAAGTGAAGTTTAACTTATTCCTCTTCTTCCAACTATATTAATGATATAAATATATAGATATAGATACACACATATACGCATTACACATATTTACATATATACAATGCATATTTACATATATGTACACATATACACGTATGTACATGTATACATGTATATATGCCTGTATATATATAATGTCTGTTTGTGTATACAAACACACACACACACACACATATATTGCAATCTGATTGTGTTTACAAGTTCCTCACATTGCTTCCATTTTTTAAAAATGCATCAAAAATCATCAAAATATTTGTAGGTCTTCTGCCCCAATTGAATAGCAATGTGATTTTTTGATAAAATTAGGATTATAGGGGGAAAAAGTTTTTAAATCCTGCATTTCGGAGCCAAGATAGTGGAGTAGGCATTAAATCACTCTAGGTATCCCATCTTCATCCTCAAACAACCATAAAATAGTTTTCCAGAAAAAATCCTGGAACAGCACAGCCAGCAAGACTTGGAGAATTGTCAAGAAAGGTGTGTCTTATTGAGGGAAAAGGGAAGCACATTCCATAATAGGAAGTATTCCAGCAAAGAAGCAACAAGCCCTACCCCAGCAAAGCAGGAGTTACTGAGCTTCGCACTGGTGGATCAGGCAAATGCCATCACCAGGACCCCCATATGCTTTAGCATAGCCAGGGAAGTGGGCAGACCTCAGATCTGAGAACTGCCACATGATTCAGTGTAGCCCTAGGGAGGCAGGCACCCACCAGTGGCCAGGCCTCTATGTACTTCAGTGTAGACCCAGGGAAAAGCAGAAAAAACTCACCGTGGCCTCACCACACACCAGAGACCACCACTAGGCCCCAAGCTCAGCAACAGTTAAGCTGCCAGAACCCTACTGCCTTCATCGGTGCTAGTCAGCCGTGATCCTACCCCTCAACACACCAGCAAACACAAGGGTCGGGAACATCAGTACAGCACCAGGTAAACAGCCAGGGCCATTAGCCACTGGCACAAGAAGCCTAAGAGGGAACCCCTTCAATCCTAGGTGCAGAGCTCAAATTTAAAGGAAAGGAAAAAGGCAAAAAAAAAAAATGATGAGAAAAAAAACACCAAAAAAGAACCTGGCCATGACAGGAAAGACTAAGACACAAACTCAGAAGAGGAAAACAGTGCCAAAACATCTGCTGCAAAACCCAAAAGAAAAACAGGAAGTGATCTCAAGCCCAGAAAGAGCTCATGAAAGAATTCAGAAAGGAGTTTAAAAATCATTATCAGGGACATAGAAGAAAATACAGGAAAAGAAATGAGAGTGATGCAAAAAATTATGAAAAAAAAAAGAGTTAGTAGCTTGGGAAACTGCTCAAAAAGTAGAATCAGCTAAATGGAGAAGAAAGTACAAAAGCTAATTGAGGAAAAGAATGCCTTAAATGTTAGAATTGGGCAAGTGGAAGCCCAATTTATAAGACATCGTTAATCAATCAAACATCCCAAAATAAAGCCCCCAAGGAAAAATTACAGCCAAAATTACAGAACTACCAGGTCAAGGAAAAAAATACTGCAAGTGACCAGAAATAAAAAATTCAAATTCCATAGACTAACAATGAAGAACACATATGACTTGGCAGCTGCAAACACTGAAAAACATGATACTCAGAAAGACAAAGAGTTAAGACTGAAACCAAGAATCACTTACCTGGTGAAATTAAGCGTAATACATCAAGAGGGAAGATGGTCATTCATTGAAATACAAGGATTTCAAGCCTTCCTAAGAAGACTAGAATTAAATCAAAAATTTAACCTCCTGTATCAAGACCCCAAAAGAAGCATAAACAGAGGAAAAGGAAAAAGAAAACATAAGGGATTCAATAAAGCTAAACTATTTATATCCCTACATGGGAAGATGATAATTGTGACTCTTAAAATTTGTATCACTAACAATAGAGCTAGAAGAAATATACAGAGTCAGAGTGTACTGAGAGAAGGTAAATTTGAGGAAATTATATAAAAATGATTAAGTGTTTAGAAAGAGGAATACAATAGGTAAAGAAGCAAGGGAGAGGTAGAATGGGGTGTATTACCTCACATGAAGAGGCAAGAAAGACCCATTACATTGGAGGAGAAGATGGGAGCCAAAGGTTGATGAACATTGCTTGAAATTTATCCTCATCATTATTGGCTCAAAGAAAGAATAACATACACACAGTTGAATAAAGAAATCTAACTTACTCAAAAGGGAAGTAGGAGGGGAGGAGATTAGATAGAGGGAGATGAGGACTGACACAAGGGAGAGCAAATTAGGGGAGGTGGTAGACAGAGGTAAAAACACTGTTGAGGTGGGAAACGGTGAGAGGGGAGAGAGGATAAACAGAAGGAAGACTAGAATGGAGGGAGGTACACAGGCAGTCATCATAACTGCCAATGTGAATGGGATGAACTCTTCCATAAAACAGAAGTGGACAGCAGAGTGGATAAGCATACATGCATGAATAACGACAGAACCTAACTTATTGCTATAAAGATTTCAGTTTAAGGGAGTGGTTTCTATGATTTTACAAGAAAAGGATGCAGGAAAATAGGAGGAATACATAGCACCTGGAACCAGGTGCAAGTTCTTTCCATTTTGGGCCAGTATGAATCAGTTTGAGCAGTCCCTGTGATTACTGGCACAGCAGAGGTGTTCTGGGTTCATGCAGTGGACACCTCAAAGGCATGTCAAACTCAAGCAACCCTCATTTTACCTCCTGGTTGGCTGATTTTAATTCCCAGGTTATTTCAGCCTCTCCTGGATAATAAGGGAGATCAAACAAATCAAGATGATTAGTAAATTCCTTATTCACTCCATTTCTACACTAGAAATCATACAAAAGGTTTTGAGTTCCCTAGTTAAGAGTACAATTGCAACAAGTTAGCTTGCAAGTGGAAATTTAGTAGGCCTTCTAAAATCACACAAAAACATTTTGCAAAATACTTCTTTCCAAAAAGTATTTCATTTTCTTACAAAAAACTTACAATTTATTCTGATGTTAAAAAGAATAATCACTAAACTTTCATGAAGTAAATTAGCTAGAAACTTTAAAGACTGGAATTTATCAAAATCAAGTTGGTGTAAAATGTCTTTTAAGTATCACAAATCCCCCAAATGCCATAAAACCAAAATTCTCAATAATCACAAATTCTGAAGTACCAAAATGTGTTTACCTTGGGGAGGAAGTTCAGGTTTTTTTTTTTTTCCTAATGCAAGGACATGCCCAATTAATCAGCCTTATCCCAACAACAAAGTGTGCCAGGTCTTTAAAATTTTACTCAGTAGGAATCCACTACACAGAAGACTTTTCACAGGGTTGAAAAGAATTTATGGCTAGAGGTTCCAAAAATCCCTATCTTAGTTAACAATCTCATAAACTGACAGTACAATTCTTAATCTAACAACATATAGATTTAAGAGAAATTGCATTTCTAACAACACAGGTGATACAATTGTTAACCAAATTATAAACTATATGAAAATTTAGAAATATAACTATACCAGTAGCAATAATCATGTATTTAAAACTTGAAACAGGACAAATTAATTACCAATCAGGTGACCTTAATTTAATTGGATGAGCAAATAAAATTTTAATTCATAATCACTAGTGGTAACATTTTAATTTCTAAAGCCCAATATCCTTAACACTTTAAAAGAAAAAAACTATTAACCATAAATTCACTTTTTTTTCCTTTGAAGACTTCTGGTAACAATTCCCAGCTCCAAATAACCTTTTTCTTCCTGAGCTGGAGTTCCCTGTCCCTTTTATTTTTGTGACTTATCAGATCCCTAAGCATTCCATCTCTCCATTCCCATCCTCTTGTGAATTTTGAGCTGCATGTACTAGAAAATGCCTATAAGGTTTTAGGTTAACAATATGGGGCACAGAGACCTCAAAATCAAGGCACAACAACCCCCAAAGAAAACCAGGTGCAGAGGCCCACCTGCCCACCTCCCTCAATTTCTACAGGAGAGGAGAAGGAACAACACAAGGTAAAGCAGGGTGCAGTGGGAATAAAAGTCTGCTTAAGCAGAGCAAGATAACTTTTCTTTAAGTTTTTGAAGTCAAATTTCTTACTAAGCTTGTCTTGTTTAGAAATCCCCTACACAAATTGCTTTTCTAGGTTACACTGAGGTCAGGCTGTGTTACAGTGGAACACTAGGCACTTTTCCTTAAGAACTCCTTCCCTGAATTTCCCATCCTAGCAGTCTCCTAGCAGTCTGTCTTCACTCCAACTTAGCATCCCAAGACAGAAGAGGAAAAAAAATCTGGGACTTACTCAGAGCAAGAGCATCCCCTTATATGAGGGTACACAGTCCAACTGACTGCCCACAAGTCAGTGGAGTTTCAGACACCTCTGGCAGTTTCTGGACACTCCAGAGGTCTTGGAGCCAGGGAGACAGTAGGAGCAGAAAAGCGCTGGGAAGAAAACAAAGAAAAGAATGCTTACCTAGGAGAACATCAGCAGAGTCTAATTAACATTTGGACTCCCAGTTTTGGCACTATAAATATTGAGGTCAGATTTGAGAGATCAGTTCAGGTGTGATAGGATTCACTTAAATGACTTTTTCTTAGCCCAGGAGATCTTTATTGAGCAAAAGCAGAGGGCTAGTCCTGGAAAAATAACTAGTAATTTACAGAGGGACTAGGGCTTATTTTTATACACAGTTTTTGGGCACTTAGCCAAGTTCCTACCTGATCAGTTAATCACAGGGAAAAAGGTATCAGGAAGGGGATGTAAGTATGCTGGGTAGAATTCAAGATGTGATCACAAAACAAGGAACTAACCTTCCAATTTGGTCCAGTACAGGGGACTAATCACATGCATAGAGTATGGGCTAAGTAAGCAAGGTTTTTGTTATCTGACCGAGCTTCCTGTTACTGGACAGATTTAGATGGAGCCCTCATAGTTGCTGGGAAAAGTTAGCCTCAAAGGTTCCCATTGTTGCTGGGCAAAAGTCAGCCTCATCAATTAGGAATCACACAATTATCCACAAGACAAATTCAGAGTTATGAAAAAGAATCCCCTCTAAGCCATTCCATTTACTTACTGAGGCAATCCATTCTACTTTTGATAGCTCTAATCTTGTTTGTATATTTGTTTTACCCTGACAGCAAAAGTAGATGCCTCTTTTCTCTTTCCTCTGGAAGCAAACAGAAGAAGTGTAATTCATCCATATGGAATTCTTTCCAATATGTGAAAATACCTATTATGTCCTTTCAGTTCCACCCCAGAGTCTTATCCAAGTTAAGCATCTCCAGTTCCCATGCAAATTCTTATATGGCATGGACTCAAGTTCCTTTTGCATATACACTATTCTTCTCTGAATACATTCTAATTGATGTTCTCCCTAAATTATAGTTCTTAAAGATGAACACTGTACTTTGTATATGGTCTGGCCATGGCAGAGTATAGCAGGACTAGCACCAACTTGTTCCTTGAATCCATGCTTATTTTAACACAGCCTAAGATGCAAGATGCATTAGCTATTCTCCTATTCTCCTGCTACTCAATCCCAGGACTTCTCTGTTTGGAGATAAATTATTAGTCATCCTTAGTAAGTGGCTAATTGCAGGATTAATTTGTCCCAGAGTAAATCCACATTTCCTTATTGAAGCTTCTGTCATTACCAAGTATTTGACATCAAAAATGAGGGTGTTAATGCATATATATTGTGATAGTGGTCAGATTGCATTGAATCTTGGATGCTTATATTGTCACTCCTTCTCTCACTGCCCCTCTAACCTATGGCAGCAGGTGGATTCTGAATAGAAAAGGAAGTCCTATTAATAGTAGTAAAATGGACGTGAAAAGTAGTTAGTTCCTCCATTCATTGAATGGAATAGGATTTAATGCAGCATATTTCATACCTCTTTGGTTGCTTTTATTAAACCTTTAGAAATTAAGGACTGGTGCTGCTTCTGATACCCACAAGGCATTAGGAAAGATCAGTATTATTTTTAAAACCTATTTGCTCCTCAGAAAGGGGTCAAGAGAGAGCAGGCAGCATTCAAGTGGAAGAAGATTTGGAAGTTTAAAAAAAATTCCTGAATCTTGCATTGAGAATAAATAATAGAAATAAGTTTATATCTTGGAAAATTGTGGGCAGAGGTGGCACGGCAGAACACAGGTTATCCATGAAATATCAAAATGAGACTGATATTTAAGGACAAAATTATTGTATTTCAATATGTATTTTGGGAAAGGGCTTCAGTGTTTTGATGGGCTTTAACATATCTTGTTAGAATCTTGTTAGACCTTTCCCTGAAGGGAGATATATCAGCCATCACCATCACCACCACCACCACCAAAAATGACTGATGAAATTCAAAGCTAATTGAATTATTTAGAATGAAAATAGAAATATAGAAACAAAATTAAATTCACTCAAGCATTTCTTTAGTGTCATTTATATGTCAGACACTGTGCTAGGTAATGGCAAAATAAAGGGAAAAAAATAGATCCCCTATCCTCAAGAAGAGGTTCATTTTACTAAAATAATTTAATATACAAGGAGATTAATATATTAACATAGTATGAGGAAAGAGAGAGCACTAGGTGGATGAGGGAAGGCTTTGCAGAAAGTTGGTACCATAATTAAATCTTTAAGGAAAATAAAGATTTGGAGAGTATAAATGAAGAGAAAGCTATTCCAGATCCAAGGGAAGAGTTTATGCACAGGATTGTATGGGGTTTAGAGAGGGAATGCTGAGTTTAGGGACCAGATATTGTTCTAGTTTACCTGGATCATAGAGAACATTGAAGGAAATGACATTAAATGAAGCCAGAAAATACATTAGGGAAGGATTTAGGAAGGCTTTAAAGAATGAATGAATGGATGGATGGATGGGTGAATGAATTAATGAATGAAGGCAGAAGATGATGAGAAATTTCTATTGCACTCTAAAACTAATAGGAAAGCAATGAAAGTCCTCAAAATTGGCTAAATCTGTTTTATATTCTCAATTATGAATGAGGAAAACATATAATTTTATTCAACAATGAGCTGACACATTTTGAAAGCCAATAATCATCTTCAAAATCAAGCACAGACAGCACATAGGTTATTCTTTACCATGTTTACCCTTTTGCTTATCATTATCATCATCTTTCTATCATCACAGTCTTACTCACACTAACACATATAATATTTTAATGTTTACAAAATGATTCCCCTTTTTCTGAAAAACCATTTCCTTTTTTTTCTTCCAATCCAAATTAGGACTAATCTCCAAAAATCTTCCCCTGATTGTCTCACATAATAATAATGACCTATATTGCTATGGGGCTTTAAAATTAAAATTGATTTCATGTATATTAATACATTTGATCCTCACAAAAATCCTTTGAGAAGGGAAGGTAACTAGGTAAGGTGTACTATCCAACTTTATTCATAAAGAAACTAAATAGTGCAGCTAGGTGGCACAGTGGATGGAGTACCAGCCCTGGATTCAGGAGGACCTGAGTTCAAATCCAGCCTCAGATACATAACACTTACTAGCTGTGTCACCCTAAGCAAGTCACTTAACCCCATTGCCTAGTCAAAAACATACAAACAAGCAAACAAAAAACAAGAAACTAAACATCAGAGATACTAAAGGACTTTCTCAAGTTCACACAATCAATAAACAACAGGGCCTAATGATGCTAAAATCATACTTTCTCCCACTGTAATACACTGCGTCTCCTCACACATCTTTATCTTCATATTGCTTCCGTACTACCCTACTGAGAGTCAGAATGTTATAGTTCATAGAGAAACAGAAATGGAGTTTTAGAGATGTGAGTTTGAAACCCACATCAGATGCCATGGTCAAGTCATTTATACATTCAGAAAATCTTTCCTCACTTGAAAAATGGGGATAATAACAAATATAGCATTTACCTAGCAGGGTTGGTTTAAAGATCAAAGAACATAATGTGTGCTATCTTCAGCAGCACACATACTAAAATTGGAATAATACAGAGATTAGCATGGCCTTTATGCAAGGATGAAATGCAAATTTGTGAAGCATTGTGTACTTTTTAAAAGCAAAATAATTTTGAGGAAGGAGATTGAAAGGAGAGGGAGAGAGAGAAAGACGGAGGGAAAAATAGGATGGAGGGAAAGACATAATGATAACTGAATTTGAATGGAATGAACTAACCCATAATACAGTAGCAGATAGCAGAATAGATTAAAAATTAGAATCCTACAATATGTTGTTACAAGAAACAAGCTTAAAACAGAAAGATACACACAGAGTAAAAGTAAGTGGCTGCAATAGACTCTACTATGCTTTAGCTGCATTAAAAAACAATCAGGGCTAGCAATCATTATTTCAGACAAAACCAAATGAAAAATAGATCTAATTAAAATAGATAAACAAGGTGTCTTACTGAAAGATAACAGAAAATGCAGTGATATGAATGCTAAACATATATTCAGCAAATAGCATATTCAAATTAATAAAAGAAAAGTTAAATGAATTAAGAGACGAAATAGGCAGTAAAAATAAACTACAAGGGGACCTCAACTTTCCCCTCACAATAATAGGTAAATCTAACCAAAAATAAACCAAAAAAAGTTAAGGAAATGAACAGAATATTAGAAAAGTTACATATGATAGACCTTTGGAAATAATTAAATAGGAATAGAAAGGAGTATACCTTTTTCTCAATTGTACTTGGTACTTACGCAAAAATAGGACATTAAAAACCTCCCCATTCAAATGTAGTAAGGCAGAAATAGTAAATGCATCATTTTCACATGACAATGTAATAGAAATTATATTCAACAGAGAGCCAGGGAAAGATAGATTAAAAATTAATTAGAAACTAAATACTCTAATTCTATAGAATTAGTGAGTAAAGAAAAATAATAGAAACAACCAATAATTTCTTTTCTTTTTTTTTCAGCCAAAGACAAGGTTTATTAGAACATCCATCATATTGGGCAGACTCTTAAGGAGTCTGAACATCAGTAAGGGATTGGCTAAATTTTAAGAATTTGAGCAGTGGCTAGATTTTAAGAATCAAAGCAGTTGCTAGATTTCACTAATCTGAGTATCTTAACTATACAGAAAGATTGTGAGAGGGATATAGGAGTGGCCAAGTAGCTATGACATAATAGAATTCCAGGGAAATGGAAGATGTACTAGTGGCCAAGTAGTCTATGAGGCAATAGAAAACCAAGAAAATGGAGCCTAAATAGGACCAAGGGTTGGAAGTGGCCTGGGGCCATAGAGAGGCAAGACAATGGAAGGCCAGGCTAGGTCAAGGATAACAGAATTGGGAGATTGGGAGTAACCAAAAGAATCATGGCCTCAGGGGACACCAGAGATCTCCTTGATCAAGTGGGAGAATTCAAGGATGGTCCAAAGGTTTTCTAAGGCCCATAGACAAATGGGGCCCAAATTGGGATGAAGGTCTCACTTTAGGCCTATACCCCATCACTCCCCCCTGAAACAAATGGAACCCAAATTCCTTTGGAGTAAGGAGTGAAGGTCTCAGTTTCTGAAACTGCTTCATGCTTGCAAGGGACATAGAGCTGTCCCTACCTCAAAAGGGTCTGAAAGGGGAGGTTGACTGGAACCAGTCAGAGTATGCATCCAGGGAATGATGGGGGCATTTGCTGGTACCTGCTGTTTCCTACCAACTGTAGGTAAACGGCCCATAGTCTGGAAGACACAAATCTAACAACAAAAAAAAAAAAACCCTGCAGGGCCCAGATATAAAGCAGGGACTAGATTTAGGGCCAAACTTTGAGAGGATAAAACATCCTTAGCTCTGTTTGGATTCAGATAATTCAGTTTTCCAACCACATAGTATCAAATCCACCTTATAGCCAGACTCAGGAATAGCCAGGTGGGTAATATTCCCTTTCAAAGGAACATAATGGGGAAACTTAGTCAAGAGGATCCCATCTTAGATTGAGGCTAAAATTGTCCTTTCAGCTTTTCCCAATTCTGACTTCCCACCAGTATCACCTTCTCTGAGTAGCTTGTAGCATTTCTCTCAGATGGAGGATTATTGATCATCAATGAATGATGACACATCAGATAATTCAAAATAAAATCCTATGAGCTTTTACCTCAAAGAGAAAGTTTTACTAATCACAGCTTAGGAAAAACTTTTCCAGGATTTATATCTCAAACTTAAATTTGCCCTGGTGTAAAAAACAATCATTAGAGATTTCTATACACTTACAAAATCTCAGTAAGCCATACATAACCCAAACAAGCTTTTTGGCTAGTTTAGATATTAAAACAATAACCAATAATAGCTACATTATTTTAGCTGTAACCAAATTATAAAAAGTTGCTTGACATAACTGATACAGAAAGATCACCAATTTGAAACTTCAAGCCAACTACTCAGGTGACTTAAGTTTTGTTAAATGCACTTCCAAATTACTTTACACAGAGAATCAACATCTCATCATTAACAATTAAAACTACAAATTTAAAAGAGCTTGCTTACCCAAGTTTGGAGGCTAGCTTCATTACCTTGAGCAGGATGTGCTGAACCTGAGTCAGTGACACTTCCAGGCAAAGTTTGCCCTCAAGCAAAAGGTTATTGCCAGGAGGGCCCACACCATAGCTGCTGCCCCTCCGCCTCTGTTCCTTTCCCAGATGGGGGAGGGCAAAAATCAAAGGTGAGGGGGGAAGGATGAAACTCTCTTCTCCTATGACAGGGGTTAACATACCTCTCCACTCAATTGAAGGAAGTGGGGAAAAAAGTGACCAGGGTTGTATGGAGAAGTTCCAAACTCCTTAATGATCAATCAGAAAACCTCTGGAATCTGCCAAGATATTTTTAGCTGTTCTAGCTTTTCTCTGTAACCTCTGTGAAGGAGAATTCAAGGGTGCAGAGGGAAAGGAGTAACTAAGCCTCAGGGAAGCAAAAAGCAACTATAGTTTTCCCCAATTCCCTATCACCAAGGGAACTAACAGAATTGAGCATGCACTTCCAGACAGAGCCTCTGTCCTTGTCCTCTATGCTGCAAAAGGTGTACCCAGGTCCATGGCTTTGAACTGACCCAGTGGACCGAGAGCCTAAGAGGGTCAGGCCAAGTGCAAGACAGTCTCATAACTATCTGCCAGAAAAGCACCTCCAAAACTTGGTGCTTGGAGAGTGTCCTCAACTGCAGAGCAAGAAAGGAGGGGGAGGGGGAAGCCTTACATACCTTCCCCTCTTGGCTGAAGAAGAACATGGGGTTAGGCAGTTTTCTTGTACGGTCACCAAAATGATGTGGTTTAGAGCTTCAGGGGTCTTGGGAATCCAAAATCACAACATGTGGGACCTGTCTAAAAGAATTCAACCCAAGCCTTCTTTCAGCCAAAGACAAGATTTATTAAAACATCCATCATACTGGGCAGACTCTTAAGGAGTCTGAACATTAGTAATCTATTGGCTAGATTTTACGACTCTGAGCAGTTGCCAGATTTTAAAAATCAGAGCAGTGGCTAGATTATAAGAATCCCAGCCATGGCTAGATTTTAAGAATCTGAGCCAACAGCTTATAATTTCAATAAAGAGAAAGACAACAATGAGACAACATACCAGAATTTATGGGATGCAGCCAAAGCAGTACTTAAGGGAAAAATTATGTCTCCAAAAGCTTACATCATTAAAATAGAGAAAGAACAGATCAATGAATTGGGAATACAACTAAAAGCAAATTAAAATCCCCAATTAAACACCAAATTGGAAATCCTGAAAATCAAAGGAGAAATTAATAAAATTGAAAGTAAGGAAGACATTTAATTAAGTAAAAAAAAAACTGACATGGAAATATGAAAAAAATAGAAAAATAGTTGTTTAATTGGATTTTAAAAAAGAAAATAATAATAATACTAGTATCAAACATTAAAGGAGTAAGTTTATCATTAAAGAAGATGAAATTAAAGCAAATAGGAACTTTTTTGCCAAATTTCACAACAATAAATCTGACAAACTAAGTGAACTGGATGAATATTTACAAAAATATGTATCACCTAGATTAACAGAAGAGGTAATAGAATACTTAAATAACCCTATCTTAGAAAAGGAAATTGAACAAGCCCTAAATGAGTTCTCTAAGTCAGGGCTTCTCAAACTTTTTCCACTGGTGACCCCTTTTCACTCTAGACATTTTTAAACAACCTCGAGCATATAGGTATAAAAACAGGTATGCAAATTAAACATTTACAGACAAAAAATCATAAAAAAATATTTTTAAAACAATTATTTGATATGCATACAATTCCACCATTCATTAAAGATAAAAGAATATGCTTGTTTATTTTTACATAAAAAATTAAATCTTGGAGGAGTATTTGATACTGCAGGATATAGAACATCTTGAAAATTTTTCAGAGGTGACCAATATTTTTCTTTTATAATCATCAATGTTGAGAATGCTGCTTTGCATAAATATATAGAACAAAATGGCAGAAATATGTTCAGAGGTCAATTCTGAAATTTGTTGGAAATTCTGTCTTAATCCCAAGCCAAAATTCATTTCACATTTTTTTAGAAAACCCAAGTTTTAAACCTGTGTCACTTGGTAACTCAGCAAATTCTTCTTGAATTTTTAATGGCAGATGATTGACATTTTTTATTTCAATTGAATATGATTTATGAACCCAACTCAATTTTGAGAATCAAAATTTCAAGTGCAACATTTCTGAAACTGCATTTCCAGGAACTTATGATGATCAATTATAATGCTTACAATTAAATATTTGGGAAGATTATTTTCAATTATAAAATCATATGTAGCTGTAAACATTTCTAAAGAACCATTTTCTACCCACATTGTTGCACATGCTAACTTTTTTAGTAAAATTTTTAATTTTATCTTTTAACATAAATATGTTACAAATTTTGCCTTGAAGTGACATGTTTAAATCATTGAGTTTATCAAGAATATCCAAATAACATATTTTTGAAAGCCATAAGTCATTATGAAAAAAAATAGGTTCCTGCTCAGTCAAAAATATAACAATTTCATCTTTCAATTCCAATAATCTCTTTAAATTTTGCCCTCTTGAGAGTCAACTTACCTCTGTATGTAGTAATAAGCTATTGTAATCTGAGTCCATGTTTTTCTAAAGGTTTGAAAACAAACAATGGTCAAGACTGTGGCTTTTAATGAAGTTAATGATTTTGACAGTATTGTGTAGCACAACATCTAACTATGGTGATTTTTTTGGGGGGTACAAGTGCCTCCCAAATGATCATGCAGTGAGTAAAACTGATATGTTCATTGTTGTCACCTTTAGCTTTTGCTATAAATCCAGTGTTCTCACCTGTCATTGCCCCAGCACTGTCTATACAGACTACAATGCAATTTTCTCACTATAAACCTTTATTTGTGAAAAAAGTCATAAAGTTTAAAAGATATCTATGAGTATATACATATACATACACACATATATATATACACATATCATCTACTCTTGTGTGCATATATACACACATACATATATACATACACATGCACATACATTATATATATATATATATATATATATATATATATATATATATATATATATATAATATCTTCTACTCTTGTGTGCACTTCCAAAAGGCAAAAAAACAATAATTTTTCATGTATGCTTCCTTCATAAGCATTTCTTACATAAAGTAACAACTGTGCCATGTTAAAAATATCAATAGTTTCATCTAATTAAATTGCTTACTTTAGTCTGTGCTTAAGTCTGTTAATAAGCTGCAAGTATTGTTTATCATTAATTTCAGAATTTTTTTTGGAAACAGTATCATTCAGTAAAGAAATTTTACAAATTTATTCCCATACTTTTTACCATGAACTACTTCTGACATTTTAATAGCACCAGGTAACATGATATCTTCTCCTTCACATAGGGCTTTTTAGTTTCTGCAATTAAATAAGAAATTTTATATGTTTCAAGTAAATACTTCTCAATGACAGTAAAAAATTTCTCAAAGCATTGTTCTTTATTTGAAGATTTTAAAAGTTGTTCAAAATATTTCTTTGGTTTATTGTAGTACATTGTATGCTTGGTATTAAGATGTCCTTTTAATTTCTCTAGTTCCATGCTCTCAACAGCCAAAACTTCGTCACAAATTAAACAAAGAGGTTTTTCTACACCATCATCATTATTAGAATTAAATTCATACTGCAGAAAAAATTCTGCATATTTTCTTTTACTTGTTAATTTAGGTATAGTACAAACTGGTAGCAAAGACACTACCACATTGTCATCAGCATTTTTACCTCTTCTATCTAAAGTTAGCTGCTTACCCATAACTGTAAAATATTTTATCCTAAAATAGAAATAATTATTGCTAACAATTTACCAAATAAATGCTAGCTTTATTGTATGAAATTACATTTGTTTGTGCTTAATTTTTTTTACAAAATGATGTTCACTCACAATAAATGGTGATCATGGAAAAATATTATTAAAAGGCTTTTATCTTTACTTGCTCCAATTAAACACATATGTTTCTGTATGACAGCAATTTTTAAAATCAAACATTCTAAAATGATACAATATAAAGATATACTAATTTGATACTTACATGATGAGGAATGATGGTAAAAAATATGAAAAGTATTTTCTGTAATTAAACTTTTATGTTTTTGTAAGAGCACAAAACTTTGTATGTACAATAAAAATATCGCAATTCATAACATACAATAATATTGAATGTGAGCTAAGGTGCTTCTGGCAGCTTTTGTAGGCATTGTGTAGCTTGACAGCATGTACTGTGCAAAGTGCATATGTTGTGTATTCGGAACCAAGGCTACACTGAAGTTGTGTAATGCAACACAGACAAGTGCTGCCAGAAACACCTCTGATTCATTACACATTTGATTTTGAATTAATTTTTGTTTTTTGCACATTCACAAATCTTTTACTGTTGCCAAATATTTTGTGACACCCACATTTAGATATGGGAGCGCATATGGGGTCATGACCCATAGTTTAAGAGTGGTGCTCTAAGGGAAAAAAAAAACAGATGGATTCACAAGTGAATTCTACCAGATTTTTAAAGAACACCTAATTCAATACTCTATATAAACTATTTGTTACATTAGGCAAAGAAGCAGTCCTACTAAATTCTTTTTATGACACAAATATGATTGTTAAGCCAGGAAGATTAAAAACAGAGAAATAAAAATAAACCAATTTCCATAATGAATAGATGCAAAAATTTTAAATAAAATACTAGAAAGGAGATTACAGCAATACAACACAACAATCATATACTATGACAATGTGGAAATTATGCCAGTAGTTCAGGGCTGATTCAATGTTAGGAAAACTATCAGCATATTTGATTGAATCAATAACAAAAGCAACAGAAAGCCCATTATTATCTCAATAAATGTAGAAAAAGCTTTTAACAAAGTAAAACACTCATTCCTGTCAAAAGCACTAGAAATCATAAGAATAAATGGAACTTTCCTTAAAATAATAAGTAGCATTTATCTAAAACTTCCAGTAAGTAAGATCTGTAATGAGGATAAACCAGAATCTTTGCCAATGAGTTCAGATTTTGCACAAACTAAGCCAATGTAGCCAAGATTAGAAAGAGAACAGAAAATTGGGGAGGTTATATTAACTATCCTGATAAAAGGCCTCATTTCTAAAATATATAGAGAAATGAGTCAAATGTATAAGAATATGGGCCATTCTGTAACTGATAAATGGTCAAAGGATATGAATGGCAGTTTTCAGATCAAGAAATCATAGCTGAGGTTATAGGAAAAAATACTCTAAATCACTATTTAATAGAGAAATACAAATTTAAACAATACTGAGGTACCACTCCATACATATCAGATTAGCTAATATTACAAAAAATAGAAATGACAAACGTTGGAGAGGATGTGGGAAAATTGGGACACTAATACACTGTTGAAGCTATAAACTGATTCAACCATTCTGGAGAGCACTGTGAAATTAAGCCCAAAGGGCTATAGAACTCTACTCACCCTCTGACCCAGCAATACCACTATTAGGTATATATCCCAAAGAGACCCAAATGGATAAAATAGGAAAAGAACCTATATGTGCAAAATTATTTAAAACTGCTCTTTTTGTGGTGGCAAAGAATAATGAATTGATGGAATGATCATCAGATGGGCAATAGGAAAATAAGTTATGATATATGATTTCAATAAAATCCTGCTTTTCTGTAAGAAATGATGAGAAAGATGCTTTCATAAAAAACCTGGAAAGACTTACATGAACTGGTACAAAGTGAAGTGACCAGAGCAATGTTCATAGTAATAGCAATATTATATGATAATCAACTATGGGTAACTTAGCTTTTCTCAGCAATACAAAGATTCAAGACAATCCTGAAGGTCTTATGATGAAAAAAATGTTACCCACTTTAAGAGAAATAATTGATAGAGTCTGAATACAGATCAAAGAATATTATTTTTTTTTCACAACATGGCAAATATGGAAATATATCTTACATAAATTGCACATGTATAACCTATATCAAATCACTTGCCCCTGTAAGAAGTCTGGAGGAGGCAAGAGGGAGAGAATTTCAAATTAAAAATTAAAAAAAGAAAATGTTAAAACTATTTTTTTCATGTAATTGGAAAATATTTAAAATATTAAATAAACACACTAAAGGAAGATAATGTAAGTATTTTTTTTCAAATTTACTGCTCTATATAAATGGTATCTATTACTGCTTTATATATCATCTGTACCTCAAATTCTCTATTTCCTTATTATTAACTTTGGATTTATTATTTATAATACATATATGTAAGGGTGTTTTTTCTCCCAAATTTCATTGTAATTTCTTTGAAGTTAGAGCTATTTTTACAGATAACCAGACAGATAAATAATTGATAGATAGATAGATTGATAGATAGATAGATGTTATATAGGTAGAAAAAGAGAAGGAGAGAGAGAGAGAGAGAGAGAGAGAGAGAGAGAGAGAGGACTGAAGTGAAGCATTTGTATATATGCAATAATATATATATATATATATATATGTATATATATATATATATATACATATATATATATATATATATATATATATGTATCATATTTACTTAACAAAACAATGTCTATTTCCTCCTGGTTAAAGCCAGTGGTGAAAATTCATAGATCTGTGTTGCAGAAGTAGGCATTCTTACTAGCTTTGGCTTAAGAAAATAAATCATACTTGAAAATTGTAAAAATAATAAGATTGTTTGTTTACTTTTTTCAATCCATATTTGTACTTTCAACCTGCAGGTTGTGACCCCAGATGAATAATTTCTGATTACTGAGCCTCAAAACTCTCATCTGTTAAATAAGGAGACTTGAAAAAGATGTCTCTAAATTTGTTCACAAATTTTATATCTATGATTTGTTTTTATTATTGGAATTGTTGATGATCTATGCACATTTTATATATCAATTACCAAAAATATAATATTGCAACAGTTCTGAATGATGTTCTACCAATAGTATGCAATTGATCTGACTGATAGTTTAATTTCACATGTGTACCACAGGACAGACTTAGAAATGCCCATGCTCCTCAAAAGTTAGATAGCTAACAAAAGTACCCAGTAGCCTAGAAATCAAATTATTGATTTCCTTTAAAATATTAATTCATCATTCAATCATTCCTTGTCATCAAGTCATAATCCCCTTGGAAATGTAAGTCACGAGGGGAAAAGGCATTAATTGTGCCCTTAAGCAGTAAATTTTGCTTAATTTTATAACTAACAGACCCTACCAGGAACCTAGAACATAGTGAGATTCCAGATATGATCAAAGGACATGCAGCATTCCTCAAAATAATGGAAAAATGTGTGGTGCACAGAAATGAATTGCTGCTTTTTACTTAATTTACTTAATTTTATAAATAATTATGATTTAAAAAAAAAGAAAAACAAAAAAAATTGCCAAGGTATCTATTTTCTCCCCTCTCTAAATTATGATATTCATCACTGACAAATGAGTCTTCTACCTGATTCCCCCCCTGTATAAGAATGCCATAGGACTGTTTAGGAGGAATGTTCCCAAGAGTATTCATACCCTGGTTCAATTTGGACAGGATCATCTTGTGATGTCCCCTTTAACTCTATACCCCTTCCCTACATTTCTCATGTTTTGTGATGGTATTTATAAATGGCCCTTTTTAATCAAGGGTTCTGTACTGTGATAACTCAAGAGTCTGTCATAGAAAGATATTTCATAAGTAGCTACGGTTGCCTTTTCATACTCCTGCTTTTTACAACGTTTTGTCCCATAACACTATGGACTTGTTCTTAGAGTCTAAAGATTATGATGTTACAGATAATAACTGGCCCCTTGATTCCACTGTTCTAGGAAACTCTCAGGTAAGGAAACTCTTACCAATGCAGATCAGCACATTTGAAATTTAGATTCTTAGTTGTCTAGTCATGCTGATGAATATCTGGCCACTGAACCCAAATGGCTCTGGAGGAGAAAGTGAGTCTGGTGACCTTGCACACGCCCTCCTTCACTCACCAATGGAGGGGAAAAACTCTGCCTCCCAAGGAGGCTAATCCCACTCTTGCCTGTGTAGCTCTAATTCATATGGTGGCAGATAAGGCTCTAGTCTTAAGGTTATGAAGACATGAGCTCCAAACCCACCTCACACACTTACTAGCTATGTGACCTAGGACAAGTCATTTGATTTCCTTTTGCCCTAGTTTCCTCATATGGAAAAGAAAAACAATGGAGTCATTGTCCTCAATGGTCCATTCAAGCTCTGAATCTATTGCTAGTAGTTCTCTCTGGGATCAAAAAAATAAAAAAAACTAACTCTTCTTCCATATGGTAGACAACAATTCACATTCTTGAAAATACTATCAGATTCTCCCTGTTACCTCTTCTCCAGGATAAACACTTTCATTTCCTTCAAATTATTCTTGTATAAAATGATTTTAAACCCCTACTTATCCACTTCACTTCCTATGGACCCTGTTAAGTTTATGGATGCGTTTTCTAAAATATGCTGCCCAAATATGAACAGAAGACTTCATATGAGGTCTGAATGGGAAAGAGGACACCTAAACTTTTATTTACAAGGCTGTAAGCTCCTGATCTCTCCTAATGCTCTTGAAAGTTACATTATCTTTTTTGGAAGCTAAACTCACTGTAGACCCATATTGGAACATGCAGATCTTTCCACATAATTTTTGTTTCCTACTGGACCCCTCATATTTTGGACTTGCAATGATATTTTTACAAATGAATGACAGTAAAATAATTTGATCAGTGCCTACTATGTATCAGATACTGTGCTAGGTACAGAGCTTATGAAAAGAAAATTGACACACAGTTCTTGCCTTTAAGTAATTTAAATAACAACAATCAAAACAAAATGTAGACACACATACATGTATACAGATATTTACATATATATATATATATATATAAATATATGTAAATTTCAACACTCAGTATTCTATACAAAACCAAATATGAACTTCTTTATTTGGTGTTTAAAGTTCATAACCATTTGGCCCCAACCTACATTTCTGGTTTTATTAAACATTGCATATACTCTGTGGTCTAGCCGTCTTGGTCTTTTTGTTCCTTATGCATGACACTGAAGATTTTTTTTTTAAATCTCTTTTTTCCTATGTCTGGAAGATTTTCCTTTATTTCATCTGCCTCTTGAAATCCCTGCTTTCACTCAAGATTCAATTTAAGAACTATCTTCTGAATGAGGCCTTTCCTAGTTCCCACACCTGACAGTACTTCTTTGATCTACTCCTCCACAAGATTACTTTGTATGCACACACACACACACACACACACACACACACAGAGAGAGAGAGAGAGAGAGAGAGAGAGAGAGAGAGAGAGAGAAACACACCAGATACAAAGCAGAAGCAAGCATTTATTAAGTACTTATTATGTGGCAGGTACTAAGCTAAGGACTAGAAATATAATGAGAACCAGAAAGAGAATCCCTACTCTTAAGGAGTTTAAAGTCTAATAGGAAAGACAATGCATTTAAAGAGAGCTGAAAGTTAGGATGGGGGAAGGAATAGAGTACTATGCCTATGGAGAAAAGTCAGCAATGAAGAGGAATAAAGACATCTTTGTTGTTGGCCTCCTTTGTCCCAGGAAACCAAATGCACAGAGATATTAATGTGAAACAGTCTGAAGCATATAAGGTGATTATAACTCAGATTCTCATTTTTTTCAGAAGTCCTAGGCTTCCTATGACTAGAGCTGCCTAACTTTTGTAGGCCTACTTCTTAAATAGGAGACACCTAAAGATCTATCCCCTTACTCATTCAGAAACACATCCATAACCCAACACATTTGCATACACACACACACAACTGGATATGGCATTTAGAATTTTTGGAAGGAAGATATGGTGGAGAAGAATAAAATTCTTTGGATGTATTGCTTCAGTGTGTTTTTTTCAGGCCTAGTTCCTGCCCCACCCCTTTTCACACACCCATCATTAGTGGAGATCTAAGAGCATTGATTCTGTCAAGATAACCATCTTTTTTTTTCAAAATTTTTAATAGCATTTTATTTTTCCCCAGTTACACATCAAGATAATTTTTAGCATTTGTTTTTTCAACATTTTGAGTTCCCACTTTCTCACCCTTCCTCCCTCCTTTCTTCCAAAAGGTAGGCCATTTAATATAGGTTATACATGTGCTATCATGTAAAGCATATTTCCATATTAGTCATAGCTGTGAAAGAAAAAAATAAAAAGAAAAAAACATAGAAAAAGAATAAATAAGTAAAACATATGCTTCAGTCTAGATTCAGAGTCCATCAGTTCTTTATTTGGATGTGGATAGCATTTTCCTTCATGAGGCCTTTGTGTTTGTCTTGGATCACTGTGTTCCTCAGCAGAGCTGAGTCATTCATAGTTGGTCATCACATAATGTTGATGATACTGTGTATAATGTTTTTCTGGTCTTGCTTACTCCACTTTGCATCAGTTCATACAACTCTTTCCAGGATTTTTCTGAAATCTGCCTTTTCATCATTTCTTATTGCACAGTAGTATTCCATTGCATTCATATACCACAGCTTGTTCAGTCATTTCCCAATTGATGGGCATCCCCTCAATTCCCAATATTTTGCCAACATGAAAAGGGCTGCTATAAATATTTTTACGCATGTAGATCCTTTTCCCTTTTTTATGATCTCTTTGGAATACAGATCTATCAGTGTTATTGCTGGATCAAAGGATGTACATAGTTTGATTGTCTTTTAGGAATAGTTCCAAATTGCTCTCAAGAATGGTTCATCATGTCCACAGTGCTTCATCATGTGAAACAGTGGTGGAAGAGGAGAAATTAGCTAAAGGCATCTAAATGGCAGGAAATGAAGAAGAGAGAAAATAGAACTAATTACAATTAGTAATTAAAACCAACGGCCTCAATTTTTCTGTAAAATATGAAGCAAGTTTCTAAACTGAGAGAGTGGGAGGACAAAAGACCATGGGGTAGTGAAGGAGAGATGAAAAAGTTTGGGATACTGCTGTGAAGAGTGAGATAGTGAGTTGAAAAGTAAGTTATTGAAAGAATGTCCAGCATGAGCACAGACCCAGTTCAGATTGTGCAACATAAATTTGTAATGAACCCAGTCAGAATAGTTGCATGATTTTCTCCACCTATGGGCTCCACAGTAGCCCATGTGTAGGAATGAAAGCAGCAAATGTCAGGAGTGATCCCAGGCTGAAATTCAGAAAGGCTATGATACATGGAATAATAAAGGAATAAGATTTCCAGAGAGAAGATCAGAGTAGAGTTGAATGAGAGAAAAGAGGAAAGAATGGTGAATAAGATGGGTAGGAGAGATTGGAGGGGTTAAAAGAATGTTGGTCATAGTTCAGATGAAGAATAGGGATTTGTGAAGGAAAGGAAAGGGATATGCAAAAAGCCAATAGGTAATGGACAGAAAAGTGGATTTTGGAGTTCTTAATAAGGAGGTGTCACATTTGTGAGTAATAGCAAGATCAAGGGCATCAACATCTTTCTGTGCTGATAGATGGAAGTCATTATTTTGGGGAAGGTAGCCCAATCCTTTGTTGTCTTAGAAGTCAGAGAAATGAAGACAACATGATGACAATGTGATGGGAGGTTGTGCATTCATTGTATACAAATGAATTAAGTTAAATGGATAGAGAAATAGGAGGGAGATATAAAATATCTGTGGGTAAGTATAGCACAAATTCATTCCAGTATAAAACCTTGGAATCAGGAAGAATATCCTCAGACTTATGATAGGCATACAACTTTGAGAAAGTCACTTACCCTCTACCTGAGGCAACTATCTAAGATTATAATGTACAGACAAAATACCAATATTTACCAGTAGAGGGAGTCTCCACACTTGGATTTTCCTACACTGACAAAATCTCAGATATGAAAAATAAAATAAAAATGCTGCAGGCCATTTGAATACGAGGAGGAACTATATCACATATTTGCTAAAAGAGATCCCAAAACTGCCATATAGTAATAGTTTTGTTGGGATGGAAAATCTCAATTTTCTGGATATCTGTTGAATCCCTCTCTGCCAAAATCACAGGATCTGGTAAATTTGTGAGTTGTCATAGTGATAGTTTCATCTCTTAAATGCTGGAAGGAGTAATAAAACAAATTGCTATTCTAGACCTGATTTAAAAAAAAAAGTGGAGCTGATTGCTAAAATTAATATGACTTAAAGTGATAGAAACAGAAGGAGCAAGTTACCACAACTCCATAACTTATGATAGAAAATAAGGGGAAAAAAAAGTCAGGGTATAATCTCATGTGCTCCCCAGGTGATTTCATAGGCTTTAGAAAAGTGATAAAATAGGGTTGCATTCTGGAAAGATGGGGGATGTGTGGGATGCCACTCAAATTAAAAATAAAACAAAACACAGAGGTGTACAAGGAGAAACAGAAAGTTAGTTTATTATAGCTATATTATTATTATTTCAAATCTCGAGATTTGGGTGTCCCTCCATCAGTCCATCAGTAAGCTCTGATGACGGGAGACGGCCCGCAGAGGTGGAAATCAGCTTATATAACCCTGAAGACTCAGTTCCCCCTCCCTCACAGCTGTCCATTAACTCGGCTCACAATCTCATAGGCCAGACTCTAACACAGGACAAAGGACATAGTATACATCTCTATATTTCTTAGTTTGTTGAGAAAATGTCAAAAAAGCAATTAAAAGACATGTGCGGTAGGGAGTTAATTTACAACTGTTTTGGAAGGTTTTAGGGATTGAACAGACAATGTTGGGAACAGGGAGACATCTAAATCAAATCCTGTCAAAAGGGAGACAAGGGGCCTTGAAGAACCTAGGGTTTCCTGAGACTGGTAGACGAATGGGAGCCAAAAAAGAAAACACATCTGCGTAAGGTCAAAGGCCAGGTCAGGGCCTTCACAATTAGACAAATTTCCACAACTAATGTCTGGTGCCAAGAAAAATAATGATCTTACAGAAATCTATACTGAACCCTATGCTACCTCCTAGACCCACTACCAGATCCAGGATAGTCTTGTCCCAAATCTTAATTACACTGAGAAGTCTTCACAATGGTATTCCATACAGGAGAAAGTCAGAAATTTCCAGGCTTTCCAGATTTCCTCCGAAAACAGACAGAAAATCACTGCAAAATTGACATAGATGAGAAAAAATTAAGGGGTTAAACAGTTGTCCTCCTAAAATAACTTGAGAGAAGATTCCAGGAAATGGGATTTTGCCTGCACAAAGTGTAAACACCTCCAGGGTGACTCCACTTAATTAACAAACAGTAGAAGCTGAGAGAAGCAGACTAGGCCTCAAGAAATTTTACCTCAGTGACTTTTACCTCACAGCCTCAGGAATATTTACATCACAAACTTTCATCTAAGGAATAGTAGACAGCTGAATTGGGGAAGATTGAAGGAACCTCTGCTGTTTCTGGAAGTCAGGCCTAGTGGTGCTGACCAGAAATGATCTTGGGCTGTAGCTGTGGGTGAGGAGAAGTGAGCGCATACCTGGTGAGTGCCGCAGGGAGCAAGAACATTTTTGGAACAATTTGACTGGAGCCCTAACTGTGGTGTAAGGGAGGAGGAAAGGAATTATTAAGGTTGATTCCCCTGATGGAATTCAGAGAATAACAGTGAGGAGGATCTGAAACCTAGGGCAACATTACCCAAGATTAGGGATTAAAACTTGATGATGATAATGATGATAAGCCGCTAAAAATAAAATCAAACAAATAAAAATAAGTAAACAAAGGAAAAAGAACCTGATCAATCAGAAAAAAAGATCTATTTTAAGAACTTAAAAGTAATTAAAAAATCAAATAAAGGTAATCCAAGAAAATTGTGAAAAGAAAGTTAACTAATTGGAAAAATACAAAATTTTAAGGAAGAAAATAATTCCTTAAAAAGTAGAATTGAGTAAGTAGAGTCAAATGACATAAGACATCAAGAAGTAATAAAACTAGAAAAAATAGAAAAGAATCTGAAGAGTGATAAATCTTTCAAAGAAAAGTTGGTCCAAGATGGGAGAAAATGAATCAGTGAAATAATAACATAATAAATATTAAGTGATTATTATGTGCCAAGTATTATGCTAAAGGCTGGAAAGTTAAATTTAAAAAAGTTATATAATCATTGTTCTGATGGAGTTCATTTTCTAATGGGGGAGGTAGCATACCTAGTAAGACTAAGTAGTGTGGATATCAACATCTTTAGGGAAAGACAGCTCTACAGATGGCAAAGAACAGTGTTCTTGGTGGTATAGGAGCAAAACAGCTGTTAAAGCTTAGTTGTCTTCAGGATGGAAAAGAAGGTCAAGCTACATGAGGAGACCCAGTGATCCAGAGGGCACAACTGAAGTGTGAATAAAAGTGTTTGCCATTTCATAAGGTGTCATGGCAAGGCTATAGATTCATTACTTTGACCATCTGAAGCACTTGTTGCTTCACAACTCCTTGTTCTTCTTCACCAAACACTTATGTGGATAGACTCTGCTACATTCCACAGGCCTAGGCTTCAGCTGACAGAATCTCCCACTGCTGGCTGAGAAGCTGGCAAGAGTGAAGTCTGAAGAAAGAAATATACATTATTTTGATATGTAGGAATAATAAAAATAAAACCATGGCAGTGCAAAATAACTCAGCCTACTCAGACTTTTTAAAAGTGTATAGAAGATTGATGTTGTTGGCCCTTTGCTTACCCAAAATATAGCAATATTGAAAGCCATTTTTGTTGTTCTTATCATCCAACTGCATTCTCAAATCATTTAGAGGTACTTAGGACTCCTGACACTATTCTTACAAGACTGTGCTCCTCTCTTAAACTTATCTTCACTTTTTTATATATTTCAATCATTAATTCAGTTATTGGTATTATACATGTGGGATCGTTGTCCATTGTTCAACACATGGGTTAATGCTTATGGAAGCTAAAACACACCAATCTTGACATTTTTACTATTAATTAAACTAGTAGGCAAAATAAAGTTGCAACAAAATTAAAAGACAACTAACTGGATCCCTTGGAAAGACAAAGCAAGGGGTTAGGTTTTTATTTTTGCCCAAGGCAAGAAGGCATACCATGTCATGAGGCATATGGTCATTTGTACCTTGAAGAAAATACTAATTGCAAAATGAGGCTACCACAAAAATACTGATGGCTTATCCAACATCCTTTGCTGTAGAGAATAAGGAAACATCAAAAAGTCCATACTGTTAATTGAATCAATTTGCACTTTGATACTTTGTAAATATCAAAGATATGCACAGAGGAGGATGGTGAAAAATATGGGAGGGAGTATGGTCTAGTGGGAGAGGCACAGGGTTTGGAGTAAAAAGGTAGGTATTTCAGTTCTCATTCTTAACTATTTGTTTGGCCTTGGGTAAGTAACACATACTTTCTGATCCCTAGTGAATTCTTACTATTTGCCAGGATTGGTGTTAAGTGTTAAGGATAGAAAGATAAGGGTGGAAAAAGACATCCCCACTTTCAAGGTGATTACTGTTCAATGGAGAAATAGAAGATAATAAAAAGAGAAGGTAGAAAGGGTGAGAGACCATAGAAGGGAGTTCACTTTCAGAAGATAAGGCATCTAGCATGTAGTTAGAAAAGAATGGAGAGTAAAAGGATAGAAATTAGAAGTGTGAATTGGACATCTAATGATATGTAATTTCCAGGAAGGGAATCCCACCTCCTAAAATAAGCCTTTTCCAAAACTTCCCTTAATTCTAGTCAATTCCCTCTATTTATTATCTATTATTGGTCCATCTTGAATTGATGAGGGCACTTTCTCAAGATGAATTTACAAAAAAAATATGAAATACTGTAAAAATGTTTGGTGGCATAGAGATGTTGAGCCAATAATGAATGCCAAAAAAATGAAGTTGGAGTGATATAACTTTTTTTTTTTTTAGAATTTTCAGACTCATAGATAAGACCCTCATCCTCACTGTATTTCTGTGTTGTTTTTGTTTTCTTTTCTATAAAATGAAAAGAATTAGATTCAATGACTTCTAAGACTCTTTTTCTGGAAGTTCTAAATATGTCATCCTACAGTCAAAGTATCACTGTGGCACATAAAATCTTAACAAAAATTAATGAAGAAATTCACTTTCTAAATTTCTATGGGTAAACCTGGTCCTAAATTCAAATTGGGAAAGATAAAGCGGAAAAAAAGAACTATGGGTGCAGCCAGGTGACACAGTGGATAGAGTACTGGCCCTGGAGTAAGGAGGACCTGAGTTCAAATCTGGTCTCAGACCATAACTTGACACTTACTAGCTGTGTGACCCTGGGCAAGTCACTTAAGCCCATTGCCTAGTAAAACAAAACAAAACAAAATAAAACAAAACAAAACAAAAAAAGAACTAGCATGGATTGTCTCTAGTGAAAGTTAATGCATAAATTTTAAAATATTTACAAAAGACCATATATATATCATATCTCATGTTATATATATGTATGTATGTGTGTGTGTGTATATATATTAACCAATTTGGATTTAAATAAGGAGTACTATATTAGGTTAAGACTTTATTTATCTCTCTAGAGGGAGGAATGGAGGGGAAAATCATTAATATATCACCTATAGTTTACCAGGCTCATGCTAAGTGCTTTACAAATATTATCTCATTTGACCCTCACAAATTTTTTGTGAAGTATATACTGTTATTATCCTCATGGAACAGTTGAGGAAATTACAATAAATAAGAGTTAAATAACTTACCTAGTGTCACACAACTCTGTGTCTAAGGCCAGATTTGAATTCAGGTCTTCCCAAAACCATTTCCAGAGTTCCATCTATTATGCTACTTAAATGCCTTTAGGTGTACAGGTGTCATTGATGCAGAAAATAAGCCCTATTTGTATTTGTATTTCCCTTTTATAATTTACATTATTTATATTTCCATTTATATTTCCCTTTTTATATTTTATGTTAATTATCCTCTTTTATATTTCCCTTTTATAAGACAGCTATCAAGTAGGTGGAAAAGAATGGAGATTGAACAGTATAGAAATGAGAAGTGTGAATTGGACATCTAATAATATGGAATTTCCAGGCAGGGAAACCCACTTCATATATTAAGTCTTTTTATTTCCCTTTTATATTGTATAAAAATTATCCTCAATTAGCTAAAGTATCGGCACAATTAAATATTGAAAAATCTAAAGTATATCAGTTAAGTTGGAAGTGAACTAATGATCCCATTGTATAGGGAATTCTTGATAAGGAAATTCTCTCTACTAAAACACTTCAACAACTGCTGCGAGATGCATACTTTTGTAAAGTTGCTTGGAACAGTAGAAAATGAAACAACTTGCTCAGAATCACATAGCAGTATGTATCAGAAGCAGGAAGGGAACCCAGGATATCATGATTCTAAGATCAATTTTCTGTTCAATATGCCTCCTTTTCTCTCTGTGGCTTGTGATAATGTTTAAGGATACAGAAAAAGCATTTGTTCAAAATAAGCACTGCTACACAAAAACTAACACTCATTTTTGTTAAAAACAAGAGGGACAACTTTAATATGATCAGAACATGTTCACAGAATTGTTTGGTTATTATTCTATTCAGGAGCTCCAATACATGCAAATTATTTAACTTAACCTCACAAAATTAGTTAATAGTATTTTTGAAACAAAAACTTCTAATTATGCTCCAGAATAAGACCTATGTTTTATTCTGGACCATTTGAAACTCAGTGCTTGCTTTTTCCTCAAGAAATAGTAGAACTTTGCCTGTCAATCTAATACCTTGTATGAAAAGTGAACAGGTTTTTGCTACTTTTCAATTTCTGATCGCTGTTCTACTTTCTTTCATCTTACCATGAATAATGAGTTTTCATATCAGTCTTATATCCTCTGTCAGACTTTGTTTTCACAGACCTGTACCATTTACGGGCCAAACTGTATGATTTTGGTAAAGATCCCAGACTACTAAATTTTTTTCAAAGCCTTGTTATAATACCACTGCTAATATCAAAATGGGCATAAATGGACTTCAGATGACAGAACTAAAATTCTAAAGTATAAAAAGTTGGGCTTTTCCTAAGCCATTTTGCCTTTTACCTTATATTTAAATAACAGTACAACTACTTAGTTATTAAACAAATTAGATGCATGTCTTTTAGCTACAGCAAAAATAAAAGGAGAGATAAGCATCCTTTTTCTTTTCTGGTAATGATGTTTGATAATATTGAACTAATTATTACCAAAGAGGACCATCAACTAGACTAATACTACAAACATTGCTTTTACTAGTACTTATTTTTTTTTAATTGACAAGCATTTTTTAATCATTCCCTCCTATTAGCCTGCAGTTCACTAAATGGCAATTATGCAAACCCTGAGCAACACACCCTTTAATATATAATTACATAATTTGGTGAAAACAAATTACCATACTGACTATGTCCTAAAATGTGTGTCTCTGCATTTTGAGCTCTGTTAAAGGTAAACAATGTGTCTCATCTTTTTTTATTTGGATACATGGATTAAAATTGTGATGATCAGAATTTTAAAGTCCTTCAAAGTTCTTTTACTCTTTAAAGTTCTTATCATTATGTAAACTATTCTCCTAATTCTGTTCACTACCTTCTGCAATAGTTCTTAGAGATCTCAATTTCCTCTGAAATTGGCCATTTCATCATTTCTTATGGTATAGACATATTCCATTATATTTTGATACCACCATTACTTTGGCCCAATGGTTCTCAAAACCTGCAGTGAAATCTTGAGTGGACTCTGAGATGTATTTATAATGTCTTAGAAATTAAAAAAAAAGTTTTCATAATATTGCTATTTTGATGTCTAATAAGGTAAACATTGATAGATATAACCCATGTAAATAAAGGTGCTTTGGAGGTTTTTGGAAAGTTTTCAGAGTATAAAAGTGTACTAAGATGAAAAAGTTTGAGAATCACTGAATTAGACATTCTCCAATAGTTTCAAAATTTTAACCACCACGAAAATAGGCTTTTTGTTAAATATTTTTGTACATTTGGGTACTTTTCTTCCTGTATAATATTTAAACAGAAATTCAACCCCATCAAAGAGATCAATTATTTTGCAGACTTAGGAGAATTTTTGAAGCTAATTTATAAAGGATTTAGTCCTTCCCAGAATCCACATTTTTTTAGATGGAAAAATAAATCACTTTCTATATCATTCCCTTAATTTTTCCAAGACCAAATGATTTCTTTTATTCTTTGTGCTATGTAATCTGGAGAAAAACTATGAAACTAAATTTTTTTTCCAAGTACGTGGGCCAATTAAAATTGTTTTACAAATCAACTAGTGATCTTATTTCCAGGGACACCTGCAGCCCACTTCTTTGCAGAAGTGGTATGACACTTATCTGGGCAATGATACAAGTCAGATTTCTAAACTTTCACAAATAGTTGTTAACTTTAATTCCTAAAATTTATCATCCAAAGTATTCATTAAAAAATAGCAGCACATAATATGAACACTTTGGACAATGAGACAATAAAATTGTGAAATTGCTGTAGTCCTACACATACCAAAAGCTAATTTGAGACATCTGCCATTTGAGTGAGAGAAGCTAATGGATACATTGCACATTCATTTCTCTAAGTTCCCTACATTCTAGCCCTGAATTGAATTAGATGAAGATGAAATATTTGTACCATATTATCTTAGTTCCTGACAAATGTCTTCAATGATTTAAATGTAATGCTATTCCCTCAGATTTTTCCTTTTATGTGATCAATATAAGAAATATGTTTTTAAAAAATGGTCTGGGTTTTATCGAAAATCATAGCTGAAACAACTGGTGTATTACATAGTGCCTTGATTATTAAAAGATGTAAAAAAATCTTATTGCTACATTATTCCTTCAACCTACTGTCAAGAAACTCAAATTTAAGTACATTTATCTGGAGTAAATGTGCTTGTTACTCAAATGCCTGTTAACATCTATTTCTATGTGTTTTTAACTATTACTATTTTTATATTGTTGTATGCTTTGTTTAATATCACACTTCTACAAGTACTTTACATAAGTAGTGCTCTTTCTCCCCTCACATGTGTACATACATATATGTGATTGCAATATGTGTGAGTGAGAAAAAAGTCAATTATTTACAACCATCCTACTTCTCAAAAGTTTGTGAGGTACAATATTAAATCATAGAATATGTAATTAAATATCACATAAAAGATTTATAGCCCTAGTTTTCTCCTGAAATGTGTATATACACAAATAGATGTATACCTATATATACACACATATATATGAACACATGCTTTTATGCATATGCATATGTATATGTTTATATATACGTGGATATGTACATATGCCTGTGATTCAGTCCCCTGAGGCCTGTTCCAGGTTTGCTGAGACCTAGTCTTTTCCTTCACATCCACACTGAACTGTACTCCTCTCCTAGCCTGGTATAATATATGATTTTTTCCCAATCAACCATCCAGGTTGTCTTGGGCTGGAAATTTGTTTTACTCTGTCTTTTTGTGGATTCTGCTGCTCTATAATTTGCTTAGAGCCACTTTTACAGATATTTGGAGGGGTTTGGGGGAGTGCTCAAACAAGTCACTGCTTTTACTGTACCATCTTGGCTCTGTCCCCTCTTTCACTATGACCTTTTGTTCACTCTGCCACTCCATAGTCAAATTTGAGGTGTTATTTGAAAGTTGTTTGGAAGAGAATGTTGGGATATTTCAGTTAGTTTGTTGCCTTTTCTCCACCATCTTGGCTCCTTCCTCTGGGCATTTTCCACAGCTCTTTAGGATGTCTGGATCATTCTCACTCTTTATCTTCCTATCCTGATTTCCTGGACTTACTTCAGATCTCAACTAAAATCCTTCCTTTCGTAAGAAACATTTCCTGACCCTCCTCTACTCCCATGATAGTGTTTTCCCTCCATTCATTAGCTAAAATTTAGTCTGCATATAACTTTTTTGAATGTAGTTGCATGTATATCATCTTCCCCATTAAATTGTTACCTCTTTGAGAGCATGAAGTATCTTTTGACTTTCTTCTTATCCTCACCATTTAGCACCATTCCTGGTAGGGGCTTAATACATGCTCATTGACTGACTAAAGTTCAATTCAATGTCCCTTATCTGAAAAAATATTGAATAAGAAGTTCACAATTAGGAGGAATGTCAGAGAGAAAAATAACTCTCCCTGCAAAATGACAGACAGGTGACCATCTAGTCTCTCTTTAATGACTACTATTGAGGAGAAACTCATTATTTCCTAAGGAAACCTATTGTGCTTTGGGATAGTTCTAATTCTGAGGAAGTTTCATTATGTTTCATGTTTAATGAACTACTGCATTGAAAGGATTCCTTTGATTTGACAAATATTTGGATGACTCAGTTTGACTACATAAGCTTTATTTAAATATTCACAGACAAAATGAGGAATAAACTATCTACAAATGGTCTTAAATTCTTTTGCATTGTTTCTTACTTATAGAAACATCACAAGTCTTAGGGATGCAACAGTTGGCATGTAGAATTTGTTCCATGTGGATTAGAACTCAGGAATGAACTGAGGAACACGCTCCTTGGTTCTAAAACATGGGGACTTACATAGTCAATCTCAATTAAGAATCCTATGCAACTTCATCCCAGTGGTATTTATGTCACAGAGTATTTCTTTATCATGTGTTCCTGTAAGAGGTATATTTCCAATTTTAAGTGGTAGATATATTCTATGAGGAGCTGTTATGACTCCCAGTCTATACATATCTTCAAATCTATCCCTTTGACACTTAGATCTATTTCCTTTTTCTCTCAAATAACATATTAAAAATATTTTGTAAGTCTTAAAGCACTCTAAATGCCACTACTGCAGGTGACAGCAGTACATCAGTCATAGTAGTAGCAGCAGCAGCATAATAACAGTAGTAGTAGTAATAATCATGGCATTGGTGGTGGTAGTAATAGCATTCTGCTTCCTGGAGTCAAGTACAAAAATCTCTTCCTTTTGCCCCATGACAGCTTTTTAATGACTAAAATAAAAAATATGGAGTTCCTAAGTCTTAATTTTCTCATGTTTAACATCCTAGGTTCCACATGTGTTCTAAAAAAAGGGATATATGTATATGTGTATGCATGTAGTGTATATGTATATATATGTATGTATATATTTATATGAATATATAACTTATACACCAACAAAATGCATATGCATATGCATTCATATATTTTATGTTTATATATAATATTATATAAATACATTTATATATTCACTGTACCTGTGTACAAATATATGTATGTATATATTATACATACACCAACATATGATTATGTTTATGCATACAGTCACATTTTATATATGCACGTTGTGTAAATTACATGTAAATCATACCAAAACATTGTGAAGAAAATGTTTGTCTTGGGCATCCTTCCATTTCTTTTTCTACACAAATTAGTTCCTGGAAATACAGTAGAGTCTTCAATGTCTTTTCTGAATCAAGGTTCAGCTCTTTAAGTATATGTGGATGATTTCCTATAGGCAAGCCAAATTCACAAAATTATCAAGGAAATTCCAGCTGCCTCAGGCACTGTGAAGACATCTATAGAGGGGCAAATGACAAGAACTTTTTTTTTTTATCAGTTTGCTTTGCAAGCTGAAAAGTCAATAAACAACTAGGAATTTTTACACTCTCCTAGCTTTTTTTTTGAAATTAAATATCTCACTGTATTTTCCTTAGTTTATCATGTTTCATTCTGCTTGAGAAAATCCCTTTAGAATTAAATTTCTAAAGATGGTGCCTTGATATCAATTCATGCTGAATTTGCCACCTACTGAATCATGTCATGATTGAAGATTCCTATCTTGAAAACTTGCTGCTGATCTCAGAAAGAACTGCTACTTGGAATCCAGGAGGCTAATTTCTACCCATATTATTTAATGAAAAGAAAGACATTCAAATGTGGCTGTTTTACTTCTATATGTATTATGCATGGACCGTGAGGGAGTTAATTTAAAGTGATTTCCTTTTTCATGAGTTGGAGAACATGACAACATCCATCCCAAACTAGAGTTATAATAGCATCACTAGCCTTATGATCTGCCTGTTTTCTGCTTTGTCTGAAGGATACTACAAAGTGAAGTTGATATCAAACATTTCTTCTTTTACAGATGTTCTGCTTTTATTCTTTGAAGCAAAAGCTCATGACACATTTTCTCTCTTTAAATTATTTTTATTAATTTATTTTGAATAATCAACAATCACTTCCATATGCTCTTCAGGCTTAAATTTTTCTCCCCCTTCCTCCCCATCACCCTCCCTAAGACAGCACGGAATCTCATATAGGTTATACATATACATTTCTATTGAACATATTTTCACAGTGATGTTGTAAGTAAGAATTAGAACCAACGGAAGGAACCACCACAAAAAGGAAACAAAACTCAACAGTAGAGAAAAAAAATAGCAAATAGTATGCTTCAATCTGCATTCAAATTCCATAGTTCTTTCTTTGCATGTGATAGCGTTTTCCATTATAAGGTCCTTAGAGATGTCTTAGATCCTTGTAGTGCTTGGATGGGTTAAGTTTATCAATATTAGTCATTGCACAACATGGCTATTGTTGGGTACAACATTCTTTTGGTTCTTCTCACTTCATTTAACATCAGACCATACAGGTCTTTCCAGGTTTTTCTGAAATCAGCCTGTTCATCATTTCTTATAACACAAAGTATTCCATTACATTCATATACCACAATTTCTTCAGCCATTCCTCAATTGATGGGCATCCTCTCAATTTCCAGTTCTTTGCCACCACAAAAAGAGCTGCCATAAATATTTTCATACATATGGTCCTTTTCCCATTTGTATGATCTCTTTTGGTTATAGCCCTAGAAGTGCTATTGCTGGGTCAAAGGGTATGTACATTTTTATAGCCCTTTGTGCAGAGTTCATGGCCCGTTTTCCAAGTGTGTTTTTATGGGCTAGGGTAAACTATTTTCAGAACACCATGTGGGAAAGACTTAATCCAGGGAGCTATTAATTTCAAAGAGTCTAGGGAATTTCAATCTCATTTTTTTCATTTTTTGGTCAATGCTTAAACAATTACAAAATCCTAAGCATGAGTTTGTAAATTGTGGACATATTTGGTGATTTTTTTTTAAAAAGCTAGTCAGCAATCCCATTTTTTTTAATCCAGATAATATTAAACTTTCTTTCTTAAGTGAGAAGACCTCATGCTGATTGGTAGATGAGGGGAGGGACTGATTATGTAATTCCAGCTGTGTACAGAAAGTAGGTTAGCCAGCATGCTGCTATGATTGATCCTACATGGAGTATTCACAGGATGTTAGCAACATAGAATATAAAAGCTGGAAGGGACTTGAGAGGTCATGGTCTCCCATCTTTCATTTTATAGATGAGGCAACTGAGAGAGAGATGTTCACCATGCTAAATATAAGGGACATTTTTGAGTTGGCTGATATACTGTTAGGTCATTAATTCATTATTTCTCCATGTGTTTTTAGGTAACCAGTATATACTTTGTATTTGCAAAGAAGGTACCTGCCTGCATTGGTAGAAGCATTTTCCTCAACATCGTATTCCCTTTATCATTGAAATTATAAACTTAATCTTTGTATCTGATCAAATAATTAACTTATTATTATCAGCTTGTGTTGTTATATAATGCTTTTATTTATTAACTTCTATGTAGGTATTTGAATATCTAAGATTATAAATTTTCTGAGAAGGGGATATGCATTACTCTTTCTTCTATCCAGAGTGCCTAGAAAAAATGCTGGTATATACTTGAATACGGCATAACATCATATATACTCAATAACACATGAAGAAAGAATAAATTAATGACCAGTATACTAGTCAAATGATCAACTCAAAAGTGTCCCTTTCATTACATTATGATGTGCCAGGCACTGAGAAAAACACTTTACAATTATTGTTTCATTTGATCTTCACAAGAACCCTGAGAGACAGGTTCTATTATTAACTCCATTTTACAGATAAGGAAAGGGAGGCAAAAAGGGACATTGAATTCAGGTTTATCTGACTCCAGGCCCAGCACTTTATTTACTATAGTATCTATTGTAAACTTCCTGAGAGTAGTAGTGGTATCAAGAGTTCAATATCCTCATTATCTAGCAGGTACTAAATTGATATTTGTTTAATGGAAATTAAACTGAGCATACATAGAATATGTTATATGAATTTGAAATAGAAAAACAGCTCTTGGAAGCATGTCATAATGCACATAGTGGCACCCTAAGAATCAGGAAGTCATGGACTCAAGTCTGACCTCTGATACATACTGCCCATGTGATTATTATCAAATGGCTTGTCTTTTCTTGGACTCCAAGAAACTTTTATAACTGTAAGTTGAAAAAGACTTATAGATCTGCATTGATAAAAGGGAATTTATTCAATGAAAGTCCTGTCCATCACTGAAAGCACAAGCTCAGAAAAGCCAAACAAAACAAACAAATCAAACAAAATCAAATAAAATTTGAAAACGTGAAAATAATTTTAACTGGCCCAGCCCCAGCCTCCAGAATGAATGTGTGCTAAGGATGAACTGACCCAGAGACCAGACATTGCTGCCACTCCTCTTGACACCTACTTGCCAAGGCACAGTTAGAATTGTTTCCTGGACCTCTCATCCCATTCTGTATTCCTCATTAGGCAAATTAGAAAATAGGCTCATTTCAGTGGTTTAAAATATTTTACTGCTTAGCCTCACTGGTGATATGACAGTATCTTATTGGGCACATTAATGTTTTGTAGCATGGAGTTGTTGGATTTTAGTGCCCAGATTACTGTTTGTCCAAGCCATTAGCCTACCTAGGCAGCTGGGGCATGATTTTTTTTTAACAGTTGCCAACCTGTATAGTAGTGTCGTTCTTTTGGGAAATATTTCCTTCTTTTTTTTCCCCCTGTACACAGAACCAAACTCTAGGCTATGTTTGTTAACAATTATTCCTTTGAGCATATGTAATTTGGCCTGGGTCTTAGATAAAAAGATACAATGGAATTGCTTCAACAAAAGTGGAAAGAATAAAGTATTTCAGCAAATCTGGATTCTAGTCCCATTCCTGTCACTATCTATCTTTATGAGCTTGGGAAACTTATTTATCCTTTCCAGATTCCTAGTTTCATCATCTCTCACATAAGGTGACAACGTTATGAGTTATATGGACCGCTAAGCATTTAGATTAGTAGATTCAAAGGTGCATATCTAGAAATGTACTTGTTGCATTTCAGCTTAAGCTTCAGGTTATGAAAAGATCAGTATATTCATTCTTCCAGACAAAAAGCAATTATAATATAAAAAAGCAATGATGTTGGTGATGGTGGTGATGATGATGAAGTGGCAAACCTACAGCCAATGGTGTTACTGGCTCTTGCAAATCAGATAAGGCATGCTCCCATAGTAGTAGTGTCCTTGGATGAATGCATTCACATTCCACTAATCAAGTGGCCCATGGATCTCTAAAACCATTTTACCCTAATTACTATCATCATAGAAATTCACGTTTAATGCTAAGCAATTTCCTTAACATGATTCCATCTCTGACAAGAAAAGCAAGGAATGTTTTGAGGAATCTATGTGCTGGTCTTCTTCATACTGACTTTAAAAGAATACAGGCATGTGGCAAATAGCTATGGTTTAATGGGGCTGGGGGAAGGATTGTCCTTTGAGTTAGAAGCTCAGAGTTGGGGTTCAAAACCAGAACCTAATTTATATGTTTCTATTGGCAATTGATATAAATTATTTGTGTCTCAGTTTCATTATTTGTAAAGTGGGTTTATTGATACTTGTACAACCTATAACGCATAGTTGTAAAAAATGTACTTTGTGACTGCAAAGTTATAGTTTTCTCAGAAACATAAACTTCCTTGAAAATTTCATTTACTTTTTATTCAGGATTGATGATCCAGGTATGGCTTATTTCACCTGCTACACAGGACCATCCTTAAGTAAAATACTAGGCAAAGTCTATTAGTTCCTCAGCCTCTCTTTTATGTGCCTTCCCTACCTTCCCAATATGATTTTCTTTCCCTACAACATGCATTCTCTTTTCTTTCCTTATTGAAATGTGTTTTCATTATTAATGACTTGATAAGGCTGAATATTCATACAAGATTAAATTCAACCTCTTCACTAACTACTTCTTCAACTAATATTTTGTTTCATCAGAATCATAGTTTTCTAGTTGAAAGAGAATATCTTCAAAATAAACTCTCTTCACAATCCAAGGGGATAAATTTGGTTTCATTTTTACATGTCTTGAATTGTTCCCCTCTTCACCTTTGCCTATGCTATCTACTCCACCTAGAATTATCTCCTTTCTTCCTAGCTATGTATCAAAATCTTATACTTCTTCAAGACATAGCTTGAATCTCACATTATACAAAAATAAAAACAACAAATAAACAAAACTTTCCTTTTTAGCTCCAGCCCACAATTAGATTCCTTTAGCATATATTGCTTGCACTATTTTTATGTGTTAGCTTTAACATTTTCTCTCATTTTGTTATGATTTCTGTAACTTCTTTTCCTTAATACTATACTTATCTCCTTGAACGGTAGAACCATGATTTGTACAACTTTATGTACTACAGACTACCTGTCACATATTTGATCCATACAGTAGAAAGATCACTAGCCTTAGAGTCAAAGAACCTAGGTTCAATACTTTATCTGATTCCTTACTATGGATGTGACTTTAGAAAAAATCCTTTGGCCTTAGTATCCTCATCTTTAAAATCAGGGAGGAAGGATTGGATTAAGTGACCTCAGTATTCCCTTCTCTCTCTCTCTCTCTCTCTCTCTCTCTCTCTCTCTCTCTCTCTCTCTCTCTCTCCCATATATGTGCATATATACATATATTATATATTACATAATTCAATAAATGAATGGAAGTGACACTCAGTAGGGAAAATATTTTATTTTATAAAGTACAGAGGAATAAAATTCTAGGAATTTGTGGCTTCATCGAGTCTCATGAGAGAGGAATTGGAGGAGGCTATAATCCTATAATAAAATTAATCTGGTGGCCACCTATGTTTTCTAAAGACAATGGTGGTTCTTAGGAGGAGTTGGTAAGCTTTTGGAAAAGAAATTATAACAATATTAATTTCTATTTCTGTCATATGTCTGCAGCATAGAGAAGAAGTTAGATTAATGTGATTACAATTGAGTTTCAGAGAATATGCACTAGAAAGTAGGAGTTCTTAATATACGGGAGAGAGAAGAGAAGACACATAAAAGTGCCTTACCTGTCCAACGCCCCTGAAGAACAGCAAACATTTCTGCTTTTTGTTTTGTTTTGTTATTGTTTTTGTTTTGGAGGCAATGGGGTTAAGTGGCTTGCCCATAGTCACACAGCTAGTTAGTATCTGAGGCCAGATTCGAACTCAGGTCCTTCTGACTCCACTTGAATCCAGGTGCTCTATCCACTACAATACCTAGCTGCCCCAATATTTCTGTTTTGGCCATGAAGTTACAATCCTTATTCTAGAATTTACCAGCTCATAGTTCTATTATTTCCCTGAAGTAATAGCTAATTTGTATTTATTGAAAAAATATCATTACATAGTATTTCACAGATTCCAAAGTGTTCTCCTATGTATATCATATTATTTCTATTTAATATATACTATCTAATGTCAAGTCAACTCAAAGTAATTCAATTCAACAAACGTCTCTTAATCACATATGTGCAACCTATCAATAATTTTGATGAAATAGTAGTATGATAGCTGAGTTGTGTTAAAGCATCTTTATTAAAAAGCATCCTTCTTGACTGAGTGTAATTTCTGGCACAATGCCAAATGCATGTCTAGTAACTGAAAAAGGAAGGCTATCAATTCATAGGACACTCACTTCTTCCTTCCCTGAATTTTAGTGGGCCATACTTGAATCCATTCTTATGTGCTCAAAATCCTATTAGAGAAACTCTTTGTGAAGGACTTTAAAGGAAAGACACAATTTAATAGAGGAAAGAGCTGCTCCACTAATGTCCTGGAATCTGCAGAATCAATTTGCTTTGTGGACAAAAACTAGACCTATCTACATATTTAGCTTTGAGAATTAGAACATCACAAGGATAGATTACTCACCTGGGCATTGGAACATACAGTTTTTTTATCAACAAACTGAAAAACTGTGAAATCATCAAAGGTTGTCTTCAGCCTTCCACATCCCACTCCCCAATAGTCTTTAAACTCCAGTTAATGCTATGTTATTCTCAAGCATTCATGTTTTCTTTTCTGATGCTTTGCTTCTTTACTCTTCATAGAGAAAATTGTTCTATTTGATTATTCATTCATTCATTCATCCAATCATTATTTACTGAGATAATGCTATGCAGAGGCAGTGTAATAATATTAAATAACAAAAGTAAGAGCCAAAATTCATATAGTATTTTAAGATTTTCAAAGTTTTCTCTATGTTATCTCATCTGATCCTTACAACAAACCTGGCAGACGAATGCAATTGTTATCGTGAGGAAATGAAAGCTGATCTTAGATTCACTCAACTTGTAATTTTCCAAGGCAGGATTCAAAATGAGGCATACCTGATTCTCAGCCTGATATTCTATCCTATCTACTACCCTGAATTGCAGACCTGTTTCCTGTTCTTCCTAGTTAATAGGCTAGTTGGGGTTGGTTGGAATCATCCAGGGCAAAAACAAATGGAGTAGGAGACAGACTTTGTCCTAGTTCTGCCATTAATTATCTGTACAGCAAATTACCCTATTTCTCCAGAATTTAGAATATAAAATCCCACAGAAGCAGCTGTAGGTTCCAACTTGATGGTGAGGAACTTCAGAACCCATAGATGATTAAGATACTAATTAGAAGCTCTCAGTGAAATTGAATTTAATAAGCTTTTACCAAATCCCTATTACATACCATAGTGTTAGATACTGGAGATAAAAAGATGACAAATGATACTACTCTTGTCTTAAAGGAGTTTATAGTCTGATGGCTGAGGGAGAGTATCTATGATAATGCATGATAGAATGAGATCACTTTCTCCTTGAGATTGTGGGAAGGCTTCATAGATAGGCAACAAAGATAACATGAGGGATTTGGGGAATCTTTTTCTGTGAATAGGAAACATATTATCAAAAGCAGAGTAGTGGGGAAAAATAGGTGCCAAGAGCAGTCCAATTAACTATAAAGCAATATATATATAGAGGAGGGTAATATGATATCAAAGGATTGATGATAGATCTGAAATTGGAAATTTTCATATATATATATGTTTATATATACACATATATATATGTATATATATATATATATACATATAATGTGTGTATGTGTATACACACACCTTAATGTAGGCTGTATACATACATACATACATGTGTGCATACATATATGTGTATATATGTATATATATATTCATACATTATATACACACATATGTGTGTACATGCATGTGTATATATTATACACCCATATATGGTAGAAAGGATATATATTTGTATATAAATATATACATCTATACATATGCATATAAACACACACGTGTATGTGTGTGTATATGTGCTTTCTACTTGCTAACTGACTCTTTTAGGTACACATTTAGGCATATAACTAGTTCTAATCATGCATATTGGATGATCCAGAACTGTATTGTGGAAGGTTTTCTCATGTATAGAATAAGCAGTCAACTAAATGAAGTCCCTTCCAGATATTCTATAATGGGGGAGACAGAGAGAGAGAGAAAGAGAGAGAGAGAGAGAGAGAGAGAGAGAGAGAGAGAGAGAGAGAGAGAGAGAGAGAGAGAGAGAGAGAGAGAACTCGGAGTGGAATTTTTAAAAATGTTTAATCTAGAAATGAATCTCAGTGGTCAGATTTCATATCTTTCTGTGTCTGGAGATATTTAGGGCCAAGGAACTCTTTCCATATCAGTTGAATTACAATAGGGTTAATGTTGCCATTAAGGAAGAAAAAAAATCTGTGACCTCCATCTGCCAATTGATTTTATGCCTTAGCTCTCAGCCACAGAAATTTCTCCCAAGTCTGAGAATCCCAAGTACTTGTCCCACTTCCTAATGACTCACCTTCTATATGTGACTATTTATTTGTCACACTTCATCATTAGGTCCTGACATCTAGCAGAGTGTGGATCCTATCTTTGAAAGTCCTTTAGTTTGAAGTTACATTTATAATAAAAAATGAATTCACTATCCACTATTTTAGCAATTCAATGAGTACAAAATAAGTTATCTTTCACTTGATTTGGTATGTGGGATGACTACTCTGAATTCCTTGGCATGGTTAGGAATATTCCTTTCCCTTTTACAGATTTGGAATGAAGTCATATGTTGTGTTTCTTCTGATACCATAATTCTTGAGTGTTTTCCCAGGGAATTGTACTTAATGTGTAGTTTTGTCTTAGCCCTTTATCTATTTACGGATTATATGGGCCTCATGGCATACACGCTCAGCTAGACTTATCCAAAAACTCAAGATTTAAGGCCTTTAACTTACTGTCTACTTTAATGAATGGTTTTTAAGTTCAAATCATGTGAGTAGATGATGAACTGTATCATCACCTGTACCCTAAATCCCCAAATATCATTCCCCATAATCAATCCCTAAGGCTACTTTATTTCCAATGCAATCCTAGGGGCCAATCTGTAAAATGACTTAGAGAGATGAATAGTAAATCACTCCAGAATATTTCCCAACAAACCACTAAATAGATTCATAAATAGTTGGACACAACTGAAATGACAGAACAACAATTTACTTATAAAAGCAATCATATTTTAACATTTAACTTTTTGACACATATTTAATTTTTTTAAATTCATACTCACCAAAATACACTGAAGTAGCAAGAGTTTATCTCCCATTTAATAAATTTAAAAAAAAAAACTGAAGCACAAGAAGAGTGGGTAATTTGGTCAAAGTTATATTAACTAATAAATGGTAGAATATTTATTACAGTTTAGATCCATCAAATTCTCAGCTTTTGCTTTGTTCTTTTTAATGCACCATGAAGTCAATCCTTTATAAAGACCTAGGCTATGTCTATGAATTTGTTGAGGCAACTGTTTCGCTGCAGTTCAATTGGGTCAGTCAAAATGTATTTTTTAAAAAATCCCCATAGAAATGTTAATTTTGCATAATTAATTGCATGTGTTTGCATCATGTTGGTCCAGCCAAATTGAATTGATTATTAATGAAATAATGGCATATTAAGGTGGAAAAGAAATTTAGAAATTATATAACCTACACTCCCTTCATTTCAAACTGTGAGGAAATTAAGATCCAGAGAATTGATATAATTAAGCTAATTTCACAAAGCCAGTGGCACAGCTACCCCTAATCTCTTGACTCCAATCAAATGCAGCTTCCATTGCTCCAAACTGATTCCCTGGTTTGGGGGAGAAACTTTCTGCAGTTAAAGACCTTGAACTAGCACTAACGCTATTTACCTAGCTATATATGAACAAGTGTGGGAATTGGAATAAGCCTATTTGCTATTTGCCTAATTTTAATTCAGCTATGAAAAGCTCAAATAGCATTAAAATGGAGCTTTTCCCATTTGTAGAGTTCTGAATTAACCAGAATATATCTATATCTATATCTATATCTATATCTATATCTATATCTATATCTATATCTATATCTATATCTATATCTATATCTATATCTATATCTATATCTATATCTATATCTATATCTATCTATATCTATATCTATATCTATATCTATATCTATCTATATCTATATCTATATCTATATCTATATCTATATCTATATCTATATCTATATCTATATCCATATCTATATCTATATCTATATCTATATCAAATATGTATATGTGTATATGTATGTGTATGTATATGTATACACACACACATATATATGTATAAATGTATGTACACACACACATATACACATATATATTTTCTAGTCATGGACTATTTTCAATTTAGAGGTATTCAAAATACTTATAGATTTTCATATAACGTTGTGGTTTTAGCATAAAACACAGGGATGTAATATCCCTAAATAAATCACCTTTTCCTGCCCTCCCGCTTTCTACTTTTAGTAAGAACAAAAGCAGCCTTGCGGAAATAAAGGGAATCAATCATAGAACAACTTGACCAATTTTAGTCTAAGATGGAAAACCATTAGCATCCCAATTGCTACTAGAAGGGTATAGTCATTTTCAAAAGTCTCTCCTTTTTTTTTTCCTACATTTTAATAGAGCAGTTTAATAATTGGGTTCTAGAGCACCACCAGCATGATAGACCAGATGGAAATGTGTCTTTACCTCAATGTGTATAAATGATTTTTTTCACTAACTACAAATCTACTGTTTACATCTAAGCTGATTTGTGAACTAGGTCTTACTTTGTTAAAAAAAAATGAACATAAATCTAGTTTATCTCCCTCTCCCCTGACTCCACAGCAAGGGTGGGACAGGTGGGGAGGGGAAGGAAATAAACAAGAGCAAAAGCAAAATCCTTGTAACAAATATTCACAGTTAAACAAAACAAATTCACTGATCTCTCTCTCTCTCTCTCTCTCTCTCTGTCTTTCTCTGCTCTATGTCTCTGTGTCTGTTTCTCTCTCTCTGTCTCATCTCTCTACACACACACATATGAGAGTTTGTATCATGTGTGCTAACAAACCATTTGAGGTTTGTGTTGGTATGAAATTGTTAAAAAAGAAAAAAGAAAAGATGTTGGCTGACAACAGCTTAAATTATTTCTTCTTCCCAATGCTTTTTGCATTTTGAATTGACCTGAATTAAAATGATTGGTAGTGAAATGACAATCCAGTTTACTTCAATAAACAGTTATTAAATCCTGGCTATGGGAAGCTTATCCAAGAAGATTCTGGGTAAATAAGAAGAGATAACACAGTCAACAGACCTTAAGAAATTTATAGGTTAGTGAAGTGAACATCAAGCCATAAATGATCTTGATATAGGCCTTACTTTTTGCATAGAAAGGAGAGGTCCACAATCAAACACTTTAAAATTGTTTATAAGTATCTATTATATGACAAGCAGTAGCAAGGTACTAATGAGGTAAAGAAAAAGTGAAGGTCTTCACAGATTGTCCATTCTAAGAGAGAGATATCTTATACAGTTATCCCTTCCACATTATCGGGGTTAGGGAGTGGCACCCCCATGATCTGGAAAATCCATGTAAAATTTTTTGTCCCTCACTTCTTACCATAAAAGAAGTCTGATTTTTTCTCTTTCTTTTATGGAGTGTTTACACTACGTTATTGTAAAATTTGTGTTAAATATTTGGTCATAGTCTCTGCATCTTCTGCTGACCTTCATGTGTCATCTGTGGCTCCTGCAAAATTCTCAAAAAACTCCCATATGTATTTATACATACATACATATATACGTACAAACACAATAAATACAAGGTAATCATACATATTTTAAAAGGAGCCATTTATACTGAGTTTTTAAGGAAGCTCATATCCTAAAACATGAAGCTCGTGTCCTAAAAAACAGAAATAAAAATGGAATATATTCCAAGGCTGGGAGTAAAGAGGGGTTAGCAAATGCAAAAGCAAAGTGCTATGAGAAATTCAAGAAGTGGAAAGATCTCTTAAGCTCAGGGAAACAAGAACAACATCATGCAGAGTTGGGCTTTTTGAAGGAAAAGAGGAATATCAATGTAAGGTAATGAGTTAATCCCTTTCCTTTCTTTCTGTATTATAAACTCCATAGTTTAGCTTTTAAAGTTTTTCACAACCTCAACACAAGCCATCTTTCGAACTTCATTATACATTACTCCTTCTCCTTAATATCCCTTGTCTAGATTATGGACTCTAGTCTAGACACTCTGAACTGGAGTCTACAATCTAGTCAAATTGATTTCCTTGCTGTTTCTTATGTATGATACCACATGTTGTCTTTCTGCCTCAGTATGGGACATTTTCCAGGGCTGCAATAGCTTCTTTCCTCACTCTGCTTCACAGAATCACTTATTGCTTGCAAGGTCTCTCTCAAGCATTATTTCTTACATGAAGCTTTGCATATCTCTGTTATTGCCTTTCTAAACTGCTCTGTCTTTTTTTTTAATTTTACATATATGTAAATAAATATGAGTTGTCTGTCCTAACAAAATGTTACTCACATGAGATATTTCATATCTGCCTTTGTAACAATTAGTCAATAAATATTCGTTTTATATTTACTCTACGTAAAGCAGCATGCTAAGCAATGAGGGAAATGAGAGAAAAAAATAAATCACTTGCCCTCAAACACCTTGCATTATAAAAGGGGAAAAAAAAGGTAAATAAATAGGAATATACAGGATGAGTTCAGAGCAGATTGAATTAGACCTTAAAGGAAGGTCTCTGGTAGCTGACATAGTGCCTAGTGCATAATATGTGTCTTATAAATCCTTGATGATTGAGTGATTGCAGACCAAATTGGCAGTATGAGTAAATGTGCAGAGACAGAGGACAGAAGAAACAGAAAATAGAAAAAAAATCACCCAGTTTGACTGAATTGTAGAATACATGAAGGGGGATTCTTTTGAAATAAATGTAAAAGATAGCCAGACTGTGGAAGGTTAGAAACCAACACAAGAAGTTTAAACTTTATTCAAGAGAAACTAGGAAACCAAAGAGGGTGTTAGAGTAAAAAGTGATGAATTCACTACAGTATATTAGGAAGATTACTCAGGCAGAACTGTGAAGGAAGTACCATAGGTAGAGGCTTTAGGTATAGATATATGAGTTAAGAAAATTATTAAAACAGTTTGTGAGGTAAGAATTAAAGGTTTGAACTATAATTGTTGTAGTGCTAATCAAGAAGATGTTACAGACACAAGAACACTTGAAAGGCTAGAATTGGCAAAAATTGGGGATGGAATACACACACAGTCACACATACACACACCCATGCACATATACATACACATCAACTTATGTAATATATTTAATATGTAATATGGACACAAACTTTGGAAGGTAGCAAATTCTCCTTAGTAGAGGTTTGAAAGTCTTTTTTCCCATACTCCTCTCAGCTTCTCTATTTCTGTTCTTTGTGTTATCATCCTTCTAGGTATTTTTACTGGAAATCTTACAACCCTGTTTGAAATTTGTCAATTAATTGCTCATTTGTGTCCACAATATCCTTCAAATGTCTCTCACATCTGTCTGGTTTCCACTCAGACTACCACAACTGTGAAACATGCCCCCATGAATTCTTATGTTAGACTGTTGCAGTGTCTTCCCAACTGTTCTTTTTGCTTCTTGTCACTTCCTTTTCCCAGCTATCATTTACTATGCACTAATATAATCATCCTATGCACATGTCCAAATATCTTTTCCATAATATTTCACTTCGAATAAATCACTTAACTTTCCTGGATCTCAGTTCCATCAGTTTTGAAATAACATGGTTGGATTAGATAAATATGCATGAAATGTAAACTCTTTAGAATGTCACCTATAACCTTTGAAAATTTTACCCATAGCTATGTTTCTAGTTTTTTTAAAAATCCTACTCCCATTTCTATAAATTCCATATTAGACAAATTGCACTCTCAGTTGATTCTTATCTCATTCTACCATTTTTCCCCTCTGTATAACTGTGTAATCCATGTCTCATGTCTTCAACACACTCTTTCCATACAATCACTTTTTAAGATTTTTCCCTTTTTTTCCATTACCATCATGTACAACCTTCCTCAAGAAAACTTGCTTCATTTTTCTGGTGACAGTGGTCTTTTTTTTTTCTCATTTTTATATCACATCTTGATCTTTTCTTTCCCATGATTACATTCTATGTTGAAGAAAAATAACATAAATTAGTTTTCAAGTTCCTTGAGTACAAGGTCCTTTTCCCTCTGTATTTTCAGTGTTTAGCACAGTGCCTTGCACATAGTAAGTACTTCATAAATACTAAATTTCAATTTATTGATCCAGTCTATTTACAGTTAACACAATAGGTCCTATTTATGAAAAGTTAACCAAAACAGAACACCTAGTTAAGATAGAAAATTTCATTAACAAATAGATCTAGAGCGCTAAAGGATCTCAGAGGCCATCTAGTCCTACTCCACTATTTTATAGATGAGGTAAAGAAATTGAGCCAAAGGAAGTGTAATTTACTGGTCCAATATCATAAAGGAATAAGTGACAGGAAAAATAATCTGAATTCAGATTCTCCTACTCTAAAGTCATTTTTTCCCTACCTCACTGCCTCACAAATCCTACTTACAAAAGGGAATTGACTAACTCTCAAAAATGTTTTTCCCCATGTCAATTATCAATTAATTATTTTAAAACATAGGACAGAACTTTAAAGCCATGGCTCACTTCCTCATTATACTGTTCTCACACAGTTTATCTGTACAATATTTTTTTTCTGTTGTTGCTGAACAGAGTGAGCTACAAGGTTTTGGAATCTTTTTTTTTCCTCCTAAAGCTTGCAACCAATTTCTTTGGCTCCATTAGCTTAGTCCCTTTAACTTACCAGGAAAAAGGCTTAAAAGATGAAATAGATAATCTGGTATTTTGAGCACCTTCAAGAGTACTACTCCACATAGTGGTTCTTAAGGACCATGACATTTTTAGATATGTTTTCTGATGTCATTTTCTAAATCAGATTGGCTTTTGTGAAAGAACAACAAAAATATTCTTTATTTTTAATTGGCTAGGTTTTCATTTCCAAATTAGGAAGGCTCTGTTTTGTTAATAATGGGTTCACTTAGCCACCAAGAGATAGTTGCTATGAGTCTCAGTAGGGTGTATAAAAATAAAGTGGCTGATTAGCACTTTCTTTGATAATGTTGGAGATTGTACAGAGAGTGCTCAATGTTTCCTCCTGACCTCAGAACAAACAGTTACAACTTGAAAACAATTTCTATATGATAGAAAGGGGAAAAAAAGGGAAGAACAGGACAGAAATCTGACAATTCCTGGCATGCCAGCTTCTGGCTTTCACTAGGATTTTGATTTATGATTACAGATGAAAAGATATGAGGACCATCAAGGTCCTATTTTAAATTACTTGTCTTATAGCTGAAGACACTGAGAAGCAGATACATGAAATCAACAAGTCAACAACTTGTCAAAAATCATTAAGTGAGCTACTGTAGTATGTCAGGCATTATGCTAAATGTTTGTGATGCTAAGAAAGTTAAAAAAAAAACACCTTCCAGGACCCTTGTAGTCTAGTGGGGAAGACAACATTCAAACATCTGTGTATAAACAGTATATATTCCAGGTAAAGTGGAGATAATCTCAGATGGAACATATTAACAATAAGGGGAAACATGAAAGGCTTCTTATAGAAAGAGGGACATTAATTAAATTTTGAAAGGAAGACAAGGATGTTAGTGAGAAGAGGTGAGAAGGGGGAAATCCCAGAGATATAATATATAGAGACTTATAGTAAAAATCTACAGAGGTGGGAGATGAAATTTGTTATCTAAGAACAGCAAGGAAGCATGTGTCACTAGATCAGAGTACATGGAAGCTAGTAATACGTAAGAAGGCTAGATAGTTAAGGCTTAAATGTCAAGTGAAGGTTTTTATATTTGATATAGATAGCTATTAGGAAGTCACTGGAGTTATTCTTTTATGTTTGTTTTGTTTTGTTTTATAGGGTGCTGACAACTTCAGCCCTCTGCTTTAAAACCATTGCTTTAATATTTAAACTGAGGATGAACTGAAGTAGGGAGAGGCTTCCTTGAGCAGGAAAACCAATCAGAAAGCTATTGTAAGACTCCTGATTTGGGGTGACTAGTAGTTATGGTAGTTATAGAAGCAGCTGGTAGTTCAGTAGAGAGAGTGGTGGGCCTAGAATAAAAATGACCTCAGTTCAAATTCAGCTTCAGGCATTAACTAGTCATGTAATTATGGGCAAATCAATCTGTTTGCTTCAGTTTCCTCAACTATAACAGGACAATATTAACAACAGACCCTATTTCACAAGGTTGCTGTAAGGATCAAATGAGATAACATTTGTTAGAAAAGGCAGAGCATTTGGGAGGAAAAATAATTTGTTCCACTTTACACATCTTTTTAATTTGACTACAAGATATCCAAAAAGAAGTTTGAGATGTGAGATTAGAGGTCAAGGGAGAGGTTATGGCCAGATAAATAGATAGAAGAAACATATACACAAAAATGATCATTGAATTTATGGGAGCTGAGGACAATATCCACTAGTACAGAGGGAAAAATAAGAAGGCATAGTACAGAATCTTGGAGAACTCATGTTTAATGAGTGTTGCTTGGAGGAAGTTCAGGCAGAGATGGAGGAACAGTCAGATAGACAAGGATAGTAAGGAATGGTAAATTTTATAAAAACCTAGAGAGAAAAAGGAAGTATCAAGGATAAGAGGGTGATCAACAATAGCAAAGGCTACTGAGATGTCCGGAAGGATCAGGATTATTTGGCAATTGATACATTTTACTCAAAGTAATAATCCATAGAGTCAGGATATGAATTCATGTTCCCTAACTCTAGATCATTTCTTCTACTACCTCAATTGACTCAGTGGTTAAATTTGTATTTTAGGCTGAAGTTGATCTCTGTTGCTTATATCAATATAATCTAGCTTTTTTAGCCACATTGTACATTAGAAAAAAGTAACAGATTTGTAACCAAAAAGTTTGAGTTCAAATCACAATTTTCACAGTTATTACCTGTGTGACTCTCATGAAGACCCCAACATCTCAAGTGGTTTCAATGATTATTTCTATTCAGATGATTCCCATAACTACATTCCTAGCTCTAGTCTCTCCTACTGAGCTTCCCTTAATCATTTTACTAACTTCCTACTAGATATTCCATGTTGATTGTTCCAAAATCATTCTATCCATTAGAGAATGCACTATATTTTTTCCAACATCAATACTCCACTGAACACTGCTATTATAAACACTACCTTTCTTTCAGGCATCCATTTTTTCATTAGGTGACAATTTGATGGAGTCATAAAGATGTAGTGGGCTTCAGGAGACTTGGCATTAAGAGACACTTCTGGTGTTACCTGTCATGGTATGACCTTGGGTTGGTCATATAATAGATTATAACCTTTGTCTCTGTCTTTAACTAGAAATACTTGACCTTCATCAGTCTATTTATGGTTAGGAGCAAACAATATAATGCTTTTGGAAATGTTTTGAAAATTGTATAATATTATACACAAGAAAGTAATAACTTGTGTCTAGCCACAGCTTGGAGGCAATTAATTTAATGTAACAAATATGGAATAGGCACATATTGTGTGCAACAAATTCTTTGGATGAGAGGGGGAAATGAAATTCTCAAAACCGTACAAATTGTTATGTCAAGGGTCTATTTTTTCCTTGCACATGTTATGTTATCCCTGTAAGTTTTAAATTTTCTTTTTTTCTTTTTTTTTTTGTTTTTGTTGTTTTAGGCAGTGGGATTAAGTGACTTGCCCAGGGTCATACCACTAGTAAGTGCTATGTGCCTGAGGTCGAATTTGAACTGAGGTCCTCCTGAATCCAGAGCTGGTGCTCTATCCATTGTGCCACCTAGGTGGCCCAAGTTTTAAATTTTTTGAAGAAAAGATTTGCAACTTATCATTTTTTTTTTGCATGCCCCATAGCAGCTATCAAAGGGGCAGGCATATATTGTAAGGTTAGATAATACTTGCTATAAGGTGATATATCTTACTGGGAAAATAAGTGGACCAGGAAAACTAATATTGAGCCTTAGTATTGATACAAGCTGAGTGACCCTGACCAAGTTACTTAACTTCTATGAAATTCATTGTCCTCATCTATAAAACGAAAATACTTAAAACTAGGGTTACTGTAATTAGCATATTTTTAAACTATAAAAGCCATCTAAATGAGGAGTATTATTATAATAATGACAGGAATATCTAACTGTAAGATACTGGGGAATTCCATTCAACAGCAATCAAGTTTTCACCTCTGTAAAATGAAGGGACCATAGTAGGTGATCTCTATGGTCTCTTTTATTTCATTTTATTTTTTTGCCGTAATATACCATGAGAGAAATAATATGTAGAGAATTATCATTTATATATTTTACAATGTTTCAAGATAGCCCTCTGAATTGTGGCAGACTATATTTTCTGTATATTACTTATGGTTAAAAAGGACTTCATGTCCTGCAGTACATTTGACTGCTCTGTGAGGCAGGGCATGCACATATTATTCTATTTCACAGAAAAGGAAATTGAGACTTAAAGAAAATCAAGTCACTTCTCTGAGGCCACACAATATTCGCAAGTTACAGATATGAGGTTCAAACATACATCTTCTGACATTCAGTGCTGTTTATTCTGTATCATGTATCATTTCAGATTAACGACAACATCAAAACAAAATCTGCAAAAGGAAAAGCAGTAGGGAAAGGCCAGCCAGCTGCACACCTGTAGTTATTGATATCATCTCTTTTCGCTGATGAAGCATAGAACCTTGAAGGTCTAATTTAGTCTGGCAATTAAATCCATTTTGGTCACCTTGAACTTTCCTCTTCCACACAAGTGATGTTGGAACATGATGTTTCTGGTTACTCAGAGGTTTTGGATCAAAATATTGCAAGACTTCAGGAAACAGTGAATATGATCAACAACCTGAATAGTCAGTCTATACTTCAGTGGTTTCATAATGGGTATTGTTCACTCTTGGTTATAGACCTTTCTTAGAGCTAATAAAATTCCAAAAATTTTCTTGTCCATTTTCTTTAGGAAATTTTTTTATTTCAACGAACTCAAGGCTTTTCTTCCTATAAGCATTTTATCTTTATCTTAATAGGAAACAAAGGGAAAAGTATACCAAATGTAGCCTAGAGTAACCTGCTGATTGAATTAGCTCTAGAAAGTTGACCCAGATGCAATAAAAATAAAGCATTGCACTCACATTGACAAAAATTCTTGGGGCAGCTATGTAGTGTGCTGGATAGAGCACTGACCCTGAAGTCAGGAGAACCTGAGTTTGAATCAGGCTTCAGATGAAACACTTGGCACTTACTAACTGTGTGACCCTGGGCAAGTCAATTAACCCTAATTGCCAAAAAATTAAAAAAAAAAAACAAACAAAAATTGTTGTCTCTAGCTGTTGATATTGTGCTTTATGCAGTATTATCCTCAAGGAAAAATAAAATAAATGCTTTGGTGGTTAAATAAATGTGTTACAGGGATAGATGGATTACATACAAATATTATACATTTTAATGGTGTTTCTTTGTTTACATAATAATTTTATTTTAATAAATAAAATTATAAAAATTGTATCTTCTATATAGATAAGTCTCTAAGTAATGAGGGTAAATAGTTATGTGAGCAACAAGATGGCAGATTAGGTATTTTTCTTCAGCCCCTATGATCTCTCCAAAACTTAAAATACACACCAAAGATAAAGTAACTTCAGCTTCCTCCATGTTCTAGTATACCCAGAAACTCAAAGAAGGTTGAAAAAAAAAACAGGAAATGTTGTTCCCTGAACCTAAGTTCACTTAGCATCCCTCCTCCACCTCCCTTAATACTGCCACCAAGGCTACACTAGCAGACCCAAGGAAATAACACAAGCTTCCAACAAAACCCAGCCCTATATCCTTCAGGAGCAACCTGAAAGCACCAGTGCTAAAACTCTTGACTGCCAGTGCCAGGAAAACAAGCTCTGATCTGCCAGCGCTAGTCAGAGAACTGAGGAATAGAGGGAGTGTGACAGGTTACTAGGACAGGATATCATACATATGAGGAGCTATGTAACACATCTCTAACTCTGAGTGAAAGTGCATAAGACAGCTAAGGCTATTTTTGACCACCAAAAAGTTAGGTGGAACAAGGACATGGGCTGATGAACCATGAATTGTCCAGTATGAAAATAAATTTACATGTTTTGAATCTCATCCCCAGGAAAATCACAATCAGAGTCAAGGGGTAAGGAAGTAAGTCCTAAGAAAAATAAATGGGGTGAAGAGGATACAGAAAAGAAATGTGATTTCAAGTAGACAACTGAAAGACCTTGAGGATAAACAGTTAAATCAATAGGGAAAATGATAATTACATTAATAAATGTGGCTTCCAGATCTACCAAATAAGTTCAGGCATTTATGAGTAAATACTGTCAAATGAAGGAAAATAATCCAATACTTGATAAAAGAGAGAATCCTGTGGAATTTGATGAGAACATGGAACTGCACCACACAATTCGTGAATGGTTCCAGAGAGAAATGAGACTTATGAGAACAAAATTTACATCCTGCACAGCAAAAATAATGAGCAGAATAAAAAAAACATCAATCTGTAATAGCGAGCTGATGAAATAAACAAAAGAAATAACAATAGACTGACAATGCAAATATAAAGAAGTGAGGGAAAATCTAGAAGAGAAGCAAAAAACAACTATAATATGAAAAGAAAATATTTTCACCACATAAAGCAAATACACTGGTCTCAAAAATAGGATGTGTAAAGACAATCTTAGGATCATAGGTCTACCCCTCAAAAAAAAACCAATAGAAAATAAACAAGCAAAAAGCAAAACAATAACTACAAACTTTTAATATCACTATGAAGGAATAGAATTTTCCAGAAATTCTGAACATAGAAAAATAAACTCTAATTTAAAAAATCACAGGTTGCCTCCAGAAAAAAAAATAGCATAAGGCTATTATTTCCAAGATACATAGTGATTAAATTTTACAATTCAATTCAAAAACAAGAAGTTCTGCAAACCATCAGGAGAAACAAACTTCAAATACAAAGGAAAGGATAGTTGAATAACATAAGATTAGTCTACAGCCACTAAAAAAAATGGAGTGGAATGATGTGTTGCAAAAAGTAAAGGAGCTCATGATATAGCTCTTGGTGAAGTATCCTTAAAATGTGAACTTATTCATACAGAACAAAAATAAATAAATAAAATTCAATAGCAAAGAAGAATTTGAAACATATTGTAGAAGTAATACCAGAATTGAAGAGAATATGTGCTGCTAGAACAAGCCCAAACAACAGCAATATAGGAGTGAATAAACAGAAAGACCAGTAAGACTTCTTAAATTTATACAAGTAGACAGGTGTGAAGGCAGGCATCTGGTAGAGATAACATTGAGGTTTTCAGTGGATTTTATGGAGAGAACCTAGTGATACTTTGCTTATACATGAATCAATGCTTTCTTTTGGGATGGCATTATACCATGGGAGAGTATTTAAAATGGGAAGGAGAGTAGCAGGATAGAAAGAAATGTGTAATATACTGGTGTTGATTCAAAGTCTAACAATTCAGGGAAGCTAATATCTATGGTCTCAAAAAGAAAAGAACCTGTAGGATAGTAGGTGAAAAACTTATGGGGGATTGCAGAGGGCAGAGGAAAAAAAGCCTTACTTTGGAGGTGTAATGGGATTCCACTGATGAATGGTTCTATCAGTGAAGAGACATGGTCAATGAAGAGAAATGAAAATCTTTCATTGAATAATGCATGGAGGATTTGGTCCTTAAAAATATACTTGTCCTGGGAGGGGAGAGTTGGAAATCCTAAGAGCAACTGGTTCAGGGGGGTATAAGAGAACACGAAAACAAAGAGGAAATTTCCAGAAAAATGTAGAGGGGGAAGGTCAACAAGATAGGGTATTGTTCAGTGGTGGGCTGAATAATCAGGGATGTAGTAGAGGAAGGTTTCTAAGATGGGTCAGTGTCTTCTCTATAATCTTCAATAATTGTCATTGTTCAGAGAGTGAGGCACAAGAGAAAATTGGAATTCACAGGGCAAACTTTATAAGGCAGTGTAGAAACATCCTTTGGGGGGAGAGCCAGGAATGGATACCTTAGAGGCTTTGATTGTCTCAAGAATACAAAGAAATGAGAGAGACCAGATAATTATAGGGGTTGTGATAATGAAGAGTGACAGAAATCCTTTTCAGAAAAGGATGCAAAAATGAAATAACAAAAAAAACCCTAATGAATACAAATAGCTGAAGGGAAGGAGTAAGAGTGAATCTACTTGACCAACTGAGAAGGGAAATGAGGGAGAGGAAATATATAACCAGATATTGCTAGGAAAATTGGAAAGCAGATTTGCAGAAATTAAGTTTAGACTAATAGCTTATCACACTCCACAGTACATTCTAAACAGATACTTGACTTTAATATTAAAGATCATACTATTTTTAAAAAAAGAAACATTAGAAAAGAGAGAAATCATATACCTATCACAGCTAAAAGTAAGAAAGTGTTCCTAACCAAACAAGAGACAGAGGCAATTACAAAAGACAAAATTGGTAACTTTAATTACCACTGAAATCTTTTGTAACAACAACATTAATGGCTCTAGGACAAGAAGGGAAGTGGCTAAATTGAGGGTAAAAAACAACTTTGTTTGACATTTATCCAGAAGATGTTGATATTTAAGATATAAAACAATTAATAAATATATATGACTAATAGTCACTCTCCAATAGATAAATCGCCAAAAGATATGAACAAACAGTTCTCAAAAGAAATGCAAAGTATTTGTAACCACATAAAAATGCATCAAATCACTAACAATAAAAGAAATTTACATCAAAACAATGATAAAGTTTTACTTTATGTCCTGCAATATGGGGGGAAATGACAAAATTTACAACAATTAAAGTTAGAGAGGTTGTGGTATGATAGACACACTAAAACATTGTTGGTGGAGCTGTTAAATTGGAAAGCAATTTTAAATTATGCCAACAAAATGACAAAAATGTCTATGTTCTTTCAATCAGAGACTCCACTATTGGAGTTATTCTTCAAGGAAGCCACTGATAAGATAAAAAAAAATTCCAAGTACACCGAAAGTAACACTTTTATGATGGAATTAGAAACCTGATTGTAATTGTACAGACTTCATTCTGTATCTCTGATTACCCATTCTCTTGCTTCCATCCCCTTTAATTTACTCCCTACATGAATATTTTACTGCAGATCTATATATCTTTTCCACTGTGGTATCTAGAATTCCTACTGCATAGATAACAAAGTTGCTTTCATCTTAAATATATTCCTTTTTCCCTTTCATCTTGAAATTTCAGTGACTAATTTTACTTTAACACACACTATCCCCCAACATTCACTGGTCATGGTAGGGGAGTCAGCAATACTTCTACCTTCAGTCAATGATTCTACTTTCTTTCTTCTCATTCTCTTCTTAATTTTTTTCCCTAAGGTTTCTCATCTCATCATACAATTGAAACTTGCTCTCTTCAAAGGTACCAGGGACCTTTTATTTGAAAAATCTAATGACATTTTCTCAATCCCCATTTTTCTTGAGCTGTCTATTGTCTTTGACAATGCAAATTATTATCACCTGCTCAATGTTCTCTTCTCTTTATGGTTTGATGACACAACCTTTTATTTTTTTATATAATTAATGTATTTATTTTTAGTTTTCAACATGTGCTTCCATAAGCTTTTGAGTTTAAAATTTTCTCCCTCTCCCACTCCTCTCCCACCTCAGACAGTGTGACATCTGATATAGGCTCTACTTACACATTGATATTAAGCATATTTTCCCATTTGTCATGATGTAAAGAACAATTAGAATTAATGGGAGGAACAATGAGGATGAAGCAATGAAACGAAACAACAAAGGAAAAGAAAAGCAAATATTATGCCTTTATCTTCATTCAGACTCTATAGTTCTTTCTCTGGATATGGATAGCAATTTCCATCATGAGTCTGTTGGAGATGTCTTAAATTCTTGCATTGCTGTGAACAGCAAGTCTATCAAAGTCAGTCATTGCACAATGTGGCTGTTACTGCATACTATGCTCTCCTGGATCTACTCATTTCACTCTGCATCAGTTAATGTAAGTCTTCACAGGTTTATTTTAAGTCAATCTGCTCATCATTCATATACCACAAGTTGTTCAGCCATTCCCCAATTGATGGGCATCCCCTCAATTTCCAATTCTTTACCATCACAAAAAGAGCTACTATAAATATTTTTGTACATGTGGGTCCTTTTCCAGTTTTGATGATCTCTTTGGGATATAGACCTAGAAGTGGTGTTGCTGGGTCAAAGGGTAAGCACAATTTTATAGCCCTCTGGGCATAGTTCCAAATTGCTCTCCAAAATGTTAGATCATTTCACAACTCCACCAGCAATACATTGGTGTTCCAACTTTCCCCCATATTCTCCAACATTTATCATTTTTCTGTTTTGTCATGTTAGCCAATCTGATAGGTGTGATGTGGTATCTCAGAGTTGTTTTGATTTGCATTTCTCTCACCAATAATGATTTAATTTTCTTTTCATTTGACTACAGATAGCTTTAGTTTCTTTCTCTGAAAACTGCCTGTTCATATTCTTTGACTAGATACAACCTTTTCTTGATTCTTCTCCTATTTGTCTGACTAATATTACTTGTCAGTTGTCCCCCAGAGCTTTATACTGTATCCTCTTCTGTTATTCCTTTATACTAGTTCAACTGCTAAACTCAATAATTCTTATGGAATTAATTCTTTATGCAGATGACACTTAAATCTAAAATCAATTGGCAGAAGTAATAGGAATGCAATTTCCAAATGCAAATAAGGGGAAATAGCCTTCTAATCATTATAAAAATACAATGGGCAGAACTACAGATAGCTTGTGAATTTCCTATCAGTGGAAATATTAGAGCATCTAGGTGACATAGTAGATAGAGCACTGGGTAAGGAGTCAGGATAAAACTAAGTTCAAATCCAGTTTCAGACCTTTACTAACTTTGTGACCTTAGGCAAGTCACTTAACTTCTTTATCCTTCAGATTTCTCAGATGTAAAATATATATAATAATAGTACCTAACTCACAAAAGATCAAATGAGATGATGTTTCTAAAGCATTAAATGCTCATTCCCTTCCCTTCTCCTAATCAACTGTTTGTTGGAGACATTGTTGAAAGTACCTATAAGTGAAGGAGAATTGGATTTGATAATTTCTGAGACTTCTTTCTGTTTTTACATTCTATGATACCAGATGTCCTGGTTCTCACTCTAGCCCTATAATCACCTTTAGAATGAAAAGAAGATGATGCAGGTAAGGAGAAAAAGGAAGGGAGATCAAAGGAGCATTGATTTAAAAATGGAAGGGAGTTTTTGAGGATATGTAGTTGAAACTTCTCCTTTCACAGATCAGGAAACAATCCCTAAGACATTAAGTTACTTGCTTTTGGTACCACAGCTAGTAGATGACAGAAGCAAGGTTTGAAAGCAGGCTGTCTGATTTCAGAGCTTTTGCTCTTTCTGCTGTACACTGCTATGGGATGGAAACCTCCCAATTTCCAGTCCTTGTCTCTCTCTCTAATAGTAAATGACTTCCTTTGATCCCCACCTTTAATCCTCTGAGCAGTGCAAAAAGACAAAAATTGGAGAGGCTTAATGAGGTTAAACTCAGTAGATAACTACTTGACAAATATGTCAGACAGGATTCCTTCTACGCATATTCATTGGCTTAGATAATACCTGAGATAACATAAAACTGCAATTCTACAATTTAAGAAAAAAAAGAAAAGCTGAAAAATTCCTTTCAATTCTGAGATTCTATCAATTTGAAAGGAAAATAAGATATGATGGTACCCAATGATAGCTAGCATTCCTATGTCATTTTAAGATATGTAAAACACATATTTTTTACATATATTACCTCATTTGGTCTACACAACAAATCTTTGAACTATGTGTTATTATTAAACCATCTTTCAGATGAAGAAATTGAGGCTTATAGAGGTTAAATGACTTGGCTATGTAATATGCATCTGAGGTAGAATTGCAACTCAGGTGTGACTGACTCTAGGAAAGTTAAGTGGTACAGTGGGTAGAGTGTCAAGCGTGGAGTCAGGAATACTTGAGTTCAAATCCAGCCTCAGACACTAAATGTGTGACCATGGGCAAGTCACTTAACCCTGTTTGTTTCAGTTTTCTCATCTGTAAAATGAGCTGGAGTTGGAAATGGCAAATTACTCCAATAACTTTTTTAAGTTGACCCCAAATGTGGTCACAAAGAGTCAGAAATTACTAAAACAACTGAATAATGAAATTACTGACTCCAATTACAGTAGTCTATTAATTATATCACCTAATTTCCTCCAGTAAAGGTAAGGCAGTAAAGATAAAGTAGTGTTAATGCATAAGGAATCCTGCATTATAGTTTTGGCTTTGCCCCTTAGTAGTTATTTTTGGTAATGCAATAAAACCTTTTGGGGGTTCATATGCCCATTGTATCATGTAACTTCTATTACTTTTGAATTTAGGGGTTTTTTATTATTCTTAAGTATGAGCTAATACAGTAGAGTATCATGCAAATTCAGAGAAAGGAAGATACATTTGAGATGAAACTAGATCATGGAAAACCTAAATTTTGAACTGGAATTCATTGTGCTTTCATAATTTTTTTTTTGTTTTAAGAATCTCTAAATCATGTAATTTTATCCTCAGAACCAGGGTAGTATAAATAGTAGTGTACTAACAAATCCTCAAATAGTAAATGGGCCTATAAAAATATGAAAATTGTTTTACCTGGGCTCAGATGTTCTAAATGGAGTAATGTCCCCAAATACCCTAGTGGGATTATGGATAATATTGTATGACAAGCTTCTGAGAGTCCATTGGACAGCAAGGATATTGAATTAGTCAATATTTAAAAAAACTAATTAAGGCTGTTCACAGGAAGGTAAAATATTGACCATAAATCTTAAATATTTTGGCCACATAATAAGAAGATGGGACTCATTGAAAAAGTCCCTGACATTGGGAAAGCTGAAGGCAAAGGGATAAGGACATGTTGAAAGATGTGATAATTAGTGTCATCTGGCAATCAACATGAACTTAGACAGACTTCAAGAGATAATGAAGGATAGAATGGCCTGGTATGTATGCAATGGTCCGTGTGGTCACAAAGAGTTAAACACAACTGAATGACTGAACAACAAAAGATTATGGATGAAAATGGATCTTGGCAAGTCTATGACAAATCTCACATTTTATAGATGAGGGCCTAGGATGATAATATTAACAACAATAACAGCTATCATGGAGAAGAAAATGATACTCCAGTATCTTTGCCAAGAAAACCACAAATGGTTCATGAAGAGTTGAACATAACTGACAAGAACTCAACAACAATAAAATTTAGCACTTTCAAGTCTGTGAACTTTATTTCATTTGATCCTCACAACCACCCCCAGGATACAGATGTTTTGCTATTTCCATTTTATAGATGAAGAAAGTAAGGCAGAAGAAGATTTAGTTATTTACCCAAGGTTGCACACATATTAACTTTCTGAGCGCAAATTAGATTAGAACTTAGGTCCTTCTGATTCCAAGTTCAGCACCCTAATCATTGTGTCATCTAGCTGCTTCTATCATCTGATTAAATACCAAAGCAAATCATAGTAAACAGAGATGCTTATGCTTTCTCACAGTCATATTGGTAGTCATTGATAGAATTTGTATTGAAACTCAGATCTTCTGAACTTTTGACTTATCAAGTATACCAAATCAGATTTCAGCACAAAAATACCTAGATAAATTTAAAATATTAGCAGCAATGGATTTTAAAAATGCATTTTGTAATTTCTGTGAAGTATTTCCAAATTTCTTATTGACCTAACTAAAAGAGCCAGTTTAGGTTCTCTTGAAGATAGCAAGTAACCCAAATCTCTGTGGATATAGAAATTATGTTTTTGTTACAAATGAAAAAATAATGTTACATCCTTTGTACATTGGTTTTCTAGCAAATGATCTGAAATACATTTCGTTGCTATTGTCTGCTGATTCTGCAGAACTGATAATAAAATCCGTAACTTGTTATGAATAGAACTTTAGAAGAGGATGATTAGATTTACAATCAGTTTGAACTCAATGACCAAAGATCCCCTCTAACCAGCCCTTAACTAATGGTAAGTTGCAAGTAAAGGAAATGGGGCCATAAATCCCAGTTTGAAAGAATGGCTATTATAATAAAAAATGTGTTGGCAGAACAACCTTTACACTGGAATAAAAATTTGGCATTTCTGCATCATTTTTTTTTGTCATCCACAACCTCAGAGCTCCAAGGTATCCTTGGTCAATTCTAAATGGTTACAACTTGCTCTTAAAAGGTTAAGGTAAATCCTAGACAGGAAGCCTCAGGCTATATATATATTAAAGCAGGTTGTAACAGTCTCCTAAAAAGGGCACCTGACATTTTTCCTTCTGGACCAAATTGAAAGCCAGTGCCAAAGAATCTCTAACTCTCTGTTTTCTTGCTAAAATGCTATTTTCACTAAATTTATGCCTCCAAGGCATTTCTCTCATAGTCCATAGACTAGTATGATTAAATGTTTTCCTTGACCATACTGAAAACATTCCCTGTCACTGGCATCAAGAAAATAACACTTGACTACATTTCCTTAGGCTTAAAAAGAAAAAAAAAAATAACTTCCATCCATAAAAACTGTTTGTGCCTGAAGGGAAAGAGAAAGCATGTTCAAGAGATGAGAAATGTAAAATGTTTTACAAAACATAAAAAGCTACATATGAATGTAATAATAATGGCATTATTAGTAGTCAGATTCTAGTCCTAGATGTCTTTAACCTGTATTTTTTTATTTCTATTCAAGATATAGCATGACATTAGAGTTGGAAGTCGAGATCACATGTGGTCTAATGTCAATTCTATCACAAACTCATTGAGTAACTTTTATCCAATCACTTAACCTCAAGTAAAGATTTCTCTTCTGGTACAAGGGAATAATACTGCTCATTCTACTTAATTCACAGGGCTATTGTGATGATCAAATAAAACTGTATTTATTGAGCACCTACTCTGAGGACATTGTGCTATGTATATAAGGATTAGGGAGGTAGCTAAGGTTATGTGTAGAGAGTTGACCTTTCAGCCAGGAGGTTCTAGGTTTATTTCTTGGCTCTGAAACTTACAGATTCTTGACTTATCTAAAGAAGTTACCCTACAGAAATGGGTAACTCTTTGACACATTGTGCATTGTCTGTAGGGCTTTGAACAAAAAATTTATCAGGATGTCTGTAGCCTTAAAATGTGATAATTCTAATTTATGTATGTATGTGTATATATATATATATATATATATATATATACGTATATATATATATATATATACATATATATATATATATATATATATGTATATATATATATATATATATCAAACTTTAAAGCATTGTATAAATATCAAGCATATACATCTTTTCATTCATTCATTCTTTCATTCCTTTGTGACTAGGACTGTTTCAAAATTTTGTTTTTGCTAGTCAATCAGTCAAAAATGTATTACATGTCAACTATTTACCAGGTGCTGTGTTAAATGCTAAGAATGCAAGAATGGCAAAAGACTGTGCCTGCCTTTAAAGAGCTCTCACTCTATTGAGGAAGACAATATGCAAATAGTTACATGCAACTAGCTATATACATGGTAAATAAACAGAATACTACTGGGATTAAGAAGGAATGGGAAAGACTTCCTGGAGAAGGTGAGATTTGGGGGCAGCTAGGTGGTGAAGTGAATAGAACACTGGCCCCGGATTCAGGAGGACCTGAGTTCAAATCTGGGTTCAGACACATAACACTTACTAACTGTGTGACCTTGGACAATTCACTTAAAACCGTTGTCTAGCTAATAGGCAAACAAACAAAGAAAGCAGAAAACAGAAGGTGGAAATTTATCTAGGATTTAAAGGAAGCTCAGAGGATGGAGAGGGAAATGAAGAGCATTCTAGGCATAAGTGACAGTCAGAGAAAATGTCCAGCATTGGGGATGGAGATTATTAGAGTAGTAGAAAGGAGGTCACTGTCATTGGATTACAGAGTACATTGTGGAATGTTAAGATGTAAAAAAAAAAAAAGAACAGAAGGGAGGGCAAGTTATGGAAGGACTTTAAATTCCTGTGGTTTTTATATTTGACACTGAAGGTGACAGAGAGTCACTGGACTTTGTTAAGTAGGTAGGGTGGGAAGTTATATGATCAGATCTGAGCTTTAGGAAGATCACTTTGACAGGTAAGTGGAGGATAGACAGTAATAAAGAGAGACTTATGGCAGACAGACCTATCAGCAACCCATTAGAATATTAGAGGCATGAGGCTGAAACCAGGATACTGGTAGTGTCAGAGAACAAAAGAAGGTGTATGTGAGACTTACTACAAAGGTAAAACCAATAAGCCTTGACAACAGATTGGATATGGATGGTGAGAGAGACAGAAAGAGACAGAGACAGAGAGAGACAGAGACAAAGGCAGAGAGGCAGAGATGCAGAGACAGAGAGACAGAGGCAGAGAGACAGAGATGGATAGAGAGGCAGAGACAGACAGAGACAAAAACACACAGACAGAGATGCACACACAGAGACAGAGAAAGGAGATGAGGATGATAAGTTGTAAGCTTGGGGAACTAAGAGGATTATGAGATTCTTGATAGTAATATAAACATTTGGAAAAGAGGTAAGGGTATAGGGGGGAATAATTAATTTAAGTTTTGTACCTATTGAATTCAAGGTGTTTACAGCACATTCAGCTTGAGATATTGAATAAGCTGTTGGAGATGCAAGGCTGAAGGTCGGCAGAGAGGTTATGGCTAGATAAATGGACTCAAGAATCATCACAGAGATATTTGAATCTATGGAAGCTGATGAGATCACCAAATAAAATAATGTAGAGGAATAAAAGCAAATTGCCCAAGACAGAGTCCTGTGGGAAATCCATGACTATTGGGGACAAACTTGATGAAGAGCTAGCAAAGGAGACTGAAGAATTTTCAGATAGGTATGCAAATGAGGACAGGATAGTCCTCAAAGATATTTCTAGAAAGAAGTGTCAAGAAGAGGGTAATTTGACAGGGTCAAAGGCTACAAAGTGGTTAAAAAAAAGCAAGAGAATTGAGAGACGGAGATTAGATGGGCAGTTAAAAGATCATTAATAACTTTGGAGAGAGTAGTTTCAGTTGAACGATGAGGTCAAAAGCCAAAATGTAGGAGATTAATGAAAATGAAAGGAAAGGAATTGGAGACATCTATTTTCAATTGTTTTCTCAAGCAGTTTAGTGATAAAAGGCAAGAGAAATATGGGTTGGTAGTGGGAATGCTACTTATTACTTTAATCACCTATGTAATTTTGGGAAATCAACCAATCATCAATAAGCAATTATTAAGTGCCTACTATGTTCCAGGAAATGTGCTAGTTAGAGAGGCAACATATATACAAAGGAAACTTCCTGTCCTCAAGGAGCCTATATTCAATATTGTTAGTACATGTAATTTAACCTTCTGCATTTTAAAAAGGATAAGCCATATTTGTGAAGTCCCTTACAGCTCTAATTCTATAATCATAAGAATAAATGTTTGCTATATTTCCTTGCCTAATTATTTAGCTCCTTAAGCACCAGCATGATTCTCTTACAAGCTTTGGGAATGGATGAAAATTAAAGAAATTTCTCCTAGCTAGGCTTGAAGATGTGGCTGCCTTCAATTTCACCAACTGTCTCAGTCCTTAGTAGAAGGAAAGAGGTCAATATGCACAAAGGGACTATTTTTGAGGGAGACATAAAGAACCAATGCATAACCAGCAAATAACTTCTTAATTCCCAATGAGTGCCTCCACAGGCTTCATTAGTGGCCATAGAGATGATTCTCTTTTGTCAATGCCAGGAATCAATATGTAGGCACTCAATGCTGGTAATGTCTGACTTTTCTTGAGTTCAACAGTGCTTAACTTTCCTGCAGACATTAAATCATATAGTAAGCTCTTCCAGCTTATTTCTTCATTCGTAAAATTTGGATAATAATACTTGCACTCCATTGCTCACAGACAAAAGTGTTTTGTAAATGTTAAAATAATAATGAGTTATACGTATGATTACTATTGTTATTAGTCTATCACAGGCATATAAAATGCAATTAGATTGTAGTTTTGGGGACATTTCTTCTTGATTCTTATGGAAAGTTTTTTTTTTTAATTCCTTTTTAGTTTCTCTAGAAGTGCTGAGAAATATTATTACTCCAGATTAAAATCTCTTATAGACCTGAAGAGGATATTTCTAAACCTTCTTTTCAAATAGAGTAAGAGTGATAACCAATTTAACTCTTCTCTAAATTGAATACTTTCCTAGAAGCCACCTGGAGTGATGAGAATCTGGAACTCATCAATAGAATTTTTTTTAATTCTTTTGAAATTCAGGGTTAAGATAGTGATTAGATGAAAGAACTGTAATGAAACTGGTCCAAGAAGGATTTTTGAGTGCTAAGTATTCTGGAAACCCAAAGTACATTTTAACATTTTATGATCTTTTTCTTGTTCAAGATTCTCATCAATGTTATCTGAAATCATCTTGGGGAAAGTGGGAAGGAATGAGGTCTATGGTCATTTTTGTTCATCTCTACCCAAAGTAGAAATAGCTTGGACATATATTAAATAAAATTGTTTCTGGAGGAGTCAAATCCAAATTGTAGTGTACACTACTGCTTTAAAAAAATTCATTTCTCAGCTTGGAGCTTTTTTTTTTTTTACTATCTCTAGCTCTCTTAAATCAGCTCTAAATCAAGGTAGAGAACCCTTTCTCAAGCAATGTTAACATAAAAAGGACCCCGCAAACACATATTTTCTAAGTTTCTTTTTGGACCCTTGTAAACCTATGGCTTAAAATCAAAGCTACATCCAAGTTTTGAAAGTGCTACTTTTAAAAAGGGACCCATCATTCCTACCTCAAGGAAGAATAATAGGCAATTAAAATTTTTTAAAAAGCATACGGCCCATGTCAAGTCATAATTACTAAATACTCTAATAAAAGGTATATTAATATGTATGAGTTAAAATGATCTAGTTAATAGGTTATAGACACGATGAAAATCTATCAGAGCAGAAAGAGAATTGAAATCTTGCACAATGAAAATCAAGAATATTTTTAACTTGGCAAAGAATATTTCCAAGGGAATTACAAAATTGAAGGTGAGTGACAAAGAGAACAGGAAAAATCAGGAAAGTTATATAATTACATCTTCAGTATCATAGAAAATTCTAACTTTATGCTGGGACATTTCTGAATATGTCCCCTTTCTCTCCATCTATTCTTGACTTCCTTCTGAGCATTCTTTTTTATAATATGCCTATTATTTATCTGGTGCTAATTACATATTGCAGGAAATATAAGGGTGGGGTTAGAATGAATGATAAGCAGCAATAGTAGGATGGGTGAGAATGGTTGATTGATAAAGTTTAGCAGAGCATAAAGGGATATGGACAGCTGAATAGTGATTCAGTTGGAGAGTTGTATGCAGCTTCCCTCACATGTATCATCTCATAGAGGGACATGCTGGATGGTAGTCTGGACAAGCTATGGGGTATGCCTGTAATTATAAGGTAAAGAGCCACTGGGGCTTAAGATTTGAGGTAGGAGCTGTCATATTTCCAGTTGTAAGAAATGAGATCAGTAAACATGAGTCAATTACCAAAAGTGGGGTATCATTAAAATTAAGCCAGAAAGACCTACTAAAACATGGGAAATGTAAAATTATAAGTGTGGTATATCAGCAATTGTCCTAGAGGTTCAGTAGCTGGTTCTAACTAAAATTGGTTGCAGTTTCAACCTTAAGCACTTTGTAAAAGGAAGCAGGACTGGGAAAGGGGCATTAAAGACTCCTCTGGCTATACAATGTAGTTCTTTACTAGTTGTCCCTATACTTTAGCTTCCCTACCAATACATAAGACTCTGGAAGGGCTGTGATCATGTTTATTTCATCCTTATATTCCCTAGGGCACTCAATATAATACTTCCCATAAGCATGGATGCAATCTTTGCTGTATGATTTTGAGCTAGACACAATCATACCCAAAAGAGAGGTATTGAGTATAAAATAGGGTCTATATTGGTGTATCTACTTAGAATATTGTAGAGAACATTTCTTAGAATACTTCCTAGAAAAGCTACTCATTTCTACTATCAAATTTTGTTTATAGAAAAGATGTATGTCAATTGACTTATAAATATAAATTTAGAGCTAGAAAAAACAATAGAAATAATCTAGTGCATCATTCATGCCCACTTTTTTTGTGGGTGTAGAAGGTCCACTCCTAAAAGAACTGAGTTCCTCAGGATTACATAGCTAATGAACTATAGAGCCACAATTAAAATGTTGGTCTTCTCACTCCTATCTCAGTGCTCTGATTGCTAGTCTTGTGCATAACATCTCTTTTGCGAAAGACCTCCACTCTACTCATTGATTCAAATAATAAAAAAAAAGCATAGACTATTTCATACTGTTCATGGTTATCTAGCTATTCCCAAAATCTAGGAACACAGTTCAGATATTCATACTTTCACTGCAGGAGAGGGAAATAGGTAGGACCTATGATTTGCTTCATCAAGAAAACTCCCACATGAGGAACCTTCATCTAAGTAATGCAGGTAGTATCTTCTCTGCAATTTAAAGTCTTTAGAGAGTTCTCAGAGCACTGAAAAGTTATGTGACCTGCCCAGGGGTCAAAAAAGGTAGTATTTGTCAGATGTGGCACTTGAACCCTTGTCATCCTGGTTCAGGTTCGGGGGTCTAATTCTTTTTTTTTAACTTCTTTAGTATACATTCATTTATTTTTAGTTTTCAATATTCACTTCCACAAGTTTTTGAGTTCCGAATTTCTCACCCCTCCCCCAACCCAAGATGGCATGCATTCTGAATACCCCTTTCCCTGGTCTGCCTTCTCTTCTATCTCTCCCCCATCCCTTCTCTTATCCCCTTACCCTTCTATTTTCCTGTAGAGCAGGATAGACTTCTGTACCCCATTTCCTGTATTTCTTATTTCCCAGTTGCATGTGAAAACATTTTTTTTAAACCTGTGTTTTTAAAACTTTGAGTTCCAAATTTTCTCCCTTCCTACTTCCCCACCCACCCTCATTGAAAAGGCAAGCAACTCAATATAGCTTGTACATGGGCAGTTATGCAAAACACTTCCTTAGTACACATGTTGTGATAAACTAACTCTATTTCCCTTAATCCTATACTGCCCTCCCATTTATTCTATTCTTTCTTTTGACCCTGTCCCTCCTCAGAAGTATTTGCTTCTGATTACCCTCTTTCCCCATCTGCCCTCCTCTCTATCACCCTCCTGCTCTCTTGTTCCCTTTTCCCTCTATTTTCCTGTAGGGTAAGACAGATTTCCATACCCAATTGAATGTGTATGTTATTGTCTCCTTAAGACAAATCCTATGAGAATAAGATTCCCTCAATCCCTCTCACCTTCCCCTGTTTCCCCTCCACTGTGAGACACTTTTGTTTTTTTTTTTGTGAGATAATTTACCCCATTCTACCTTTCCCTTTCTTCTCCAAGTATCATCCTCTCTCATCCCTTAATTTGATTCTCCAGATAGGACCCCTTAATCTTCAACTCACCCTGTGACCTCTATCTATCTACCTATATATACATACATACATTTTTTTTCCTTCAACTACCCTAATACTGACAAAGTTCTCATGAGTTACAAATATCATCTTTCCATGCATGAATGTAAAGAGTTCAATCTTAATAAGTCTTTTATGATTTCTCTTTCCTGTTTACCTCTTCATGTTCCACTGGAGTCCTGTATTTGAAAGTCAAATTTTCGGTTTAGCTCTGGTCTTTTCATCAGGAATGCTTGAAAGATCTCTATTTCACTGAATGAACATTTTCCCCCCTGAAGGATTATACTCAGTTTTGCTGGGTAGGTGATTCTTGGTTGTAATCTTATCTCCTTTGCCTTTTGGAATATTATGTTCCATGCCCTGCGGTCCTTTAAGGTAGAAGCTGCTAAATCTTGTGTTGTCCTCATTGGTTGTCCTCATTGTGTTTCCACGGTACTTGAATTGTTTCCTTCTGGCAGCTTGTAATATTTTCTCCTTGACCTGGGAACTCTGAAATTTGGCTACAATATTCCTAGGAGTTTTCCTTTGGGGATCTCTTTCAGGGGGAGATCAGTGGATTCTTTCAATTTCTATTTTGCCCTGTGGTTCTAATATATCAGGGCAGTTTTCCTTGATAATTTCTTGAAAGATGATGTCTAGGCTCTTTCCTTGATTATGGCTTTCAGATAGTCCAATAATTTTTAAATTCTCTCTCCTGGATCTGTTTTCCAGGTCAGTTGTTTTTCCAATGAGATATTTCACATTGTTTTCTAATTTTTCATTCTTTTGGATTTGTTTTACAGTGTCTTGATTCCTCATAAAGTCACTGTCTTCCAATTGCTCTATTCTAATTTTTAAGGAAGTATTTTCCTCAGTAATCTTTTGGACTTCCTTTTCCATTTGGCCAATTTTTTCTTTTTAGGGCATTTTTCTCCTCATTGGCTTTTTGGATGTCTTTTGCTATTTGGGTTAGGCCGTTTTTTAAGGTGTTATTTTCTTCAGTATTTTTTTGGGTCTCCTTTAGTAAGCTGTTGCCTTGTTTTTCATGATTTTCTTGCATCACTCTCATTTCTCTTCCCAGTTTTTCCTCTACTTCCCTTACTTGCTTCTCAAAATCCCATTTGAGCTATTCCAAGGCCTGGGACTGATTCATATTTTTCTTGGAGGTTTTGGATGTAGGAGCTTTGATTTTGTTGTCTTCTTCTGGTTGTATATTTTGATCTTCTTTTTCACCAAAGTAAGATAATATAGTCTGCCTCTTTTTGCGCTGCTTGCTCATAATCCCAGCCAATTACTTTAGCTTTAAAGTCTTCGTAAAGGTAGGAGTCTGCTTCTAATGTGGAGAGTGTACTGTCCCAAGCTTCAGGGGTTTGTGTAGCTATTTTCAGAGATACTTGTAGGGACCTGTAAATTTTCAGTTCTTCCAAGGTAGTATGATAAGGGGCAAGGTGTTTACTCCTTTTATGGCCTGTGACCACAAGTATTCCTTTCTGTCCCATAACTGTGAGGAGGGGTTTCTCTCCACAGCCACTACAAGCTCCACCATGCCAGCAGTCCTCCTCACCCCAGCGCAGCTGCCCAGAACTGTGACCCAGATCCACACACAGGCAAAGCAAGAGATTCCTGTCTCAGCACTTGAAAAGAGATCCCTGCAGTCCCTCTCTGATTAGCCACTGGATTTCCCCCTCAGTCTGTGGGCTGGAAGCTCGGGAAGCATCTGCCCCCCCACCCCCGGCCATGCTCTTGGGGAATGGAGCTAAAACCCCACCTTCCTCTTTGACTACCAACAGAAACATACTTTTCCCACTGACCTTCTAAGTTGTCTTTGGCATTTCTGGATTGAGGAGTCTGGAAACCTCCACAGCTGCCCGAGATTCAGTCCTCTGAGGCCTGCTCCAGGTTTGCTGAGGCCTGTGTGCGGCCTGTGTGCCCAAGCCTCGCTGTGCTGTGCTCCCAGCCTGACACGATACACCTTTCTGATCAATCATCCAGGTTGTCTTGGGCTGGAAATTTATTTCACTCTATCTTTTTGTGTGTTCTGCTGCTTCAGAATTTGTTTAGAGCTATTTTTTATGAGTATTTGGAGGGTTTGGGGGAGAACTCAAGCAAGTCACTGCTTTCACTCCACCATCTTGGCTCTGCCCCCAGTGGCTTAATTCTTTATCAACTATACCACTGTGTTATATTTCATGACTTTCTGTTATTTTAAGCCAAACATTGTGGAATACTTTCAGTTTGACCCTATGCTCTTCCTCCCTTATAACTATTATTATTGTTGTTGTTGTTTATTAATATTTCATTTTCTCCTATTATATGTAAAAACAATTTTAACATTCATTTTTAAAACTTTGAGTCCCATATTCTCTCCCTTCTTCCTCCCCCCCCATTGAGAAGGCAAGCAATTTGATATAGATTATACATGTGTGGTCATGCAAAATATATCCATAATAGTCATGTTGTGAAAGAAAACATAAACAAAAAAAATGAAGAAAATTAAAGAAAGTGCCAAAAAAAAAACCTTCAGTCTAAACATAGACATTATCTCATCTTTATCTGTCAATTGGTGACATTCTTCCTCATAAGTTCTTCAGAGCTTTCTTGGATCATTTTATTGCTGAGAATACCTCAGCCATTTACAACTGACCATCTTTCAATATTGCTATTACTTTGTACACAATACACTTCACTTTGCATCAGCTCATGTAAATATTTCTAGGTTTTTCTGAGAGCATCCTGCTTATTATTTCTTATAGCACAAAAGCATTCCATCATAATCATATATGATAACATGTTCAGCCATTTCACAATTGATTTACATCCCTTCAATTTCCAATTCTTTGCCACTAAAAAAAAGAGCTGCTATAAATTTTTGTACATATAGATACTTTTCCTTTTTTATGTCCTTTGGAATATAGGCCTAGGAGTGGTATTGCCAGGTCAAAGGGAATATACATGGTTTTATAGCCCTTTGGCCATAGTTCCAAATTGCTCTACAGAGTGATTGAATCAGTTCACAACTCTATTAACAATGCATTAATATCTCATTTTTCCCACATCCCCTCAACCCTTGTCATTTTCCTCTTCTGTACCATTAGCCAATCTAACAGGTATGAGATAGTATCTGAGAATTGTTTTAATTTGCATTTCCCTAATCAATAATGAGTTACAGTATTTTTTTTCATATGGCTTTAAGACAACTTTGATTACCTCATCTGAAAGCTGTTCATATATTTTGATCATTTATCAATTGGGGAAAGGCTCCTACTTTTATATATTTGACTCACCTCTCTACATGTTTGAGAAAAGAGATCTTTGTCAGAGAAACTTGCTTTAACTTTCTTTTTCACAGTTACTATTACTAACTGTATCTCCAACCTCCTCCCTCTGTCTATTCTATTCTCTCTCTTCTTTCACCTTTTCCCTGCTCAGAAATATTTTGCTTCTAACTACCCCCTCCCCTAATCTTCTCTCCCTTCTATCACTGCCTGTTTTCTTTTCCCCTTCTACTCCTATATTTAATGATTGTTAGTAGTATTTATAAATTAAAATGATATAGTTTTTATTTTTTATTTTTGTTTTTATTATTTTTACATTAATTAAATCCAAATATTATTTTGTTATTGTATTTTATTATATTAACATATAGGTTTTTTTATTTTGTTTACAAACATTTCAATACAATAAGACATCACACATTATTAAGAAAAAATAATTGTAAGTGGGTATTTTTTTTATAACTCTGATTTTAACCTGTCATTTAAGAAACACTAATTATTTAGATGAGGCAAACAAAGTGAGTGAAAGAATATGTTTTTAAATAAAATAGATTCACAATGAAGGAATTTATTTAAATTATTGGGATATTACTTATTTTTCAAAAGGAACAGTGTCAGTTGAGACCAGATCATTCTGATTTAAGGTTCCCTAACTCTGATTGGCATATACATAATAAGATTTCAGGCATAAATGAGAGAATAGTAGAATGGTATGTGTATTTTATCATACTCATAGTAAACCTTCTCTCCTTATAGTTACTTTTTCTTTATACGTATTGATTCCCTCCAACAACATGTAAATTTCTTGGAGGCAATTAGTTTTTTTGTTTGTTTTCTTTGTTCAGTTTTTTTTTTTTTGGCTATCTGAAGCACCTCTAAGGGAGTATGCAGTATTGAGAGTAATGACAGTCTTAGAATAAGTATTATATGAGTTCAAGTCCTCCATCTGACTCCTTCAAGTTTAGTAACTATGGGTGAGTCACTTCTACCAGTTTCCGACCCAACTAAGACTCTTAGTTAAAATCAATTCATCCAGTAAATCACAGATACATTGCAATAGTTAAATAAACAAGTAAATGAATGAATGGTTCGATAAATAAATAAGTAAAAATTCAGTCCTTTGTGTTTGAAAATATTTTTTCAAACACATTTTTATCTTTATCAAGAAAAATGTGATTGAAACTAGATTGTATCTTATTTTACTTCATAACTTCATCTGTGAAGTGGAGATGATAAGAAGACCAAACTTATGACATTATTAAGATGATCAAATGAGATTATACATGTACATGCAGACATACATATACACACATGTGTATATACATATGTATATGCATGTATACATGTGTATGTGTGAGTAAACATAAACAGGTATAAAAGAATTAAGGTACATTGTCATCATCATCATCATCATCATCATCATCATCATCATCATGTCATCCTTCTATTCCTGACTGGAGTATTAACTAGTTGTTTGATTTGATTCAAGCTATTTAACCTCTTTGAACAATCCCAAATGTCCTTGAACACTGTAAAATTTTGCCAGCATATTCATGTTACAGATAATGTAATTCAAGAGGGGCAGCTTCAATTGGCAAAAATTACTCAGCTTATTCATTACATGGATTCAAATCCAGGTCTCTGTATTTACAACAATAATGATACTACACATCATATAGTCCCTCAGTTATCTTTTGAATGATCTGTAATTGCAAGAGGGAAAGTAATAAAACTGGGATTCTTGCTTAGAGGGAGCTAGGTGGCTTAGTAATTAGAGCACATGGCCTGGAGTCAGAAAAAAATGAGTTTGCTTTTGACCTACAACACTTTCTAGCTATCTGATGTTAGGTAAGTAACTTTCCCTCTATCTCTTTCAGATTTTTCATCATATTATTATATCCATATTGTAAAAATGGATACAATAGTGGCACTTAACACTCAGGATGGTTATCAGGATGAAATCAGAGAGTATACAGTGTTATACATATCTTTAAAGCCTGCAAATTTATATTGTGTCATAAGCACAATATAAATGGATGATGATAATGAGGAGGAGGAGGAAGAGGATTAACTGTGCCCATCAAAAAGTTATGCTCTTTTGTATCTATAGCATGTCTGTAGAGAATCTGGGAATATAGCCATAATTTATCAAGCCATTGAAACTAGAAAAATAAAGACAACCTTTAAACATATAGATGTGCATATATATGTATATAAATTTGCTATTTTTGGCTGTCTCATAGAAAATTCACCAACAGACTGTAACTGTCATATACTATATGCTTAATCACACCCCTTCTTGTTATTCAGGGAAAGAATAGATCTCTGAATTCTTGGTAGGAAAAAATGCAAGGAAAGACCTTTCAAAGAGATACTTGAGTTACCAAATAAAGGAAAATTATACTGAGTTAATGATAAGAATTTTAATTGATAATGAAAAATGTGCAATGAAACCATCGAAAGAACAGTCAATGTATCTTCTAAGAAGAATATTATGTTCCATTTCTCAGCAGTCTTTTAGGAATATTGATTTTTTTCCATTAGTGGATGATATTAGCTATTCATGTTCACCCAGAGACATCATTCTTATTAAATGACATACTTCAAATCCATGTGCTCTTATTGATATTATTTGAACCAAATTCTCAGCTCTTTTTTTATATCTTCCTTATTTAGCTGCTGTTTAATGAAAATAATTTCTAATAATAGGAACAGGTCAGATAAAAGTCATCAGTGAAGTGGAAAAGTAAGACATGTCTTTATAGACAGGTTAAAAATCACCAAATAATGGAGCATAAATAGAAAACAAAACAATTACATATCCAAGAGAACAAAATATATTAAACACTTATGTCAGTTGACCTCCTAACCAAAATGTGATTCTATATTTGTTAATACAGACAAGGCATATCTAAGTATTTGAAGCAGTTTGGTACAATGACAAAAACATTAGGTTGACATCAAGAAAAAAATTGGTAGGTTTCAGTTCAAGCTCTGACATTAACACTGCCTATATGACCTTGAACAAGTCAATAAATCTTAGTAGGCCTCAAAGTCTTTATCTGCAAAATAATGACAATGAATTACAAGAAATGGTCCCATTTGCCTCTGTCAGTCTATGACTTGTTTATTTATTTGTTTAAATAATAGCTTTAGGAAAAGTGAATATTGTATTATTGACAGTCTTCTGGCTATGGAAATTGTCTTAAAGTCAATTATTGAAATGTTGAAAGTGACTAATTCAATATGATAATAATAAATAGCATTTTCATAACACTTTAAGCTTTGCAAAGTGTTTTATGAATATCATCTCATTTTATTATCATATCAGTTTTACAGGTGAGGAAATGATGGCAGTCACAAGTTAGATGACTAGCCCAAGGTCATAGAGTTAGAAACTATCTGAAGCCAGATTTGAATTCAAATCTTCCTAACTCCAGGTCAGTGTTCTTACCGCTGTCCCAAATTCCTGCCTCATGAGCAAAGAAATGTGATAATCAGAACACACACACACACAAACACACGATTAACCAGTTTATAAGAATACAGTTGTCAAATACAAGGTAAAGTAATGCAAAATTGGACCCAATAAGAGTTGAAGTTGTTGGATGGACTCCTTATGTCTCTTCTGTTTCCCCACAATAAAGCTTATTTTTGGTCATTATCCCCAGCAGCCAGGCCAAGATGAGGAACTCACTTGGTTACAGGAGTGATGATCCCACTACTTGTGATCGCTTTTTTTTTTCTCAAATATTAGGTGGTACATAAGCACAGGGTTTGTTCATGCAGGGGTTGAGAGAGGTCCTACGTGACATGAGAACTGTCCATTTTGTATCTTACAATTGTGACTTTTTCTAATATATTCTTTCTCTATTTTCTTTACTTGTTCCCACTTCATTAAATTCTTACTATGCCCACTGCCCTTAAAATAAATATAATTAGAGTTGTGAAAGCGTTATATTAAAACATGACTGCAGTCTATCACAAATAGAGGGAACAGAGGGAGAGGTTGAGTGAAATATTAGTGAATGAGTATCTAACTAGTTATGTAAACTCCACTACTTACATATTACAATAAATATGTGATATCATCAATGGAGTATTCCTTCAAATCATACAGACTTCATGCTATCCCTATCTGTCTACCCTGTGCTATGGTTTAACATGTTTTCCTATAAATTTGCCACACACTGTTTGGGTTGTTTTGTGTACTATATATTTTTTTATCTTTGAAGAAATAAAACACACTAAAATACTCTTCTGTTTCTTTTTTGAAAATTTATGTGTGTGACACCTGTTGGGAGAGAAAACAGACAGAAAAGGAAAAATTTAAAGACAAAGAAAAAGTATACTTCAATTTGCATTCATATAACACCAGTTCAGATATCATTTTCCATGAAAATCCAAAAAGATTGTCTTGGATCACTGTATTGCTGAGAATAGCTAAATGATTCACCGTTAATCATCCTAAAATATTGCTGTTACTGTATAGAATGTTCTCCTCGTTTTGCTTCTTCCATTTTGCACCAGTTCATGTAAGTCTTTTTTACGTTTTTCTGATAGCATCTTGCTTGTCATTTCTTGTGGCACAATACAATCCCATCACAATCATATACAACAATTTATTCAATAATTCTCAGTTCATTTTTCAATTCTTTGCCATCACCAAAAGAGCTACTATAAATATTTTTGTACATATAGGTCTTTTTATTTTTTAAATTCTCTTTGGGATATAGACCTAGGAGAGGTATTGCTTGATCAAAGGGTATTTGTGGTTTTATAGGCCTTTGGGCATAGTTCCAGATTGTTCCACAGAATGGTTAAATCAGGGGGCAGCTAGGTGGTGCAATGGATAGAGCACCGGCCATAGATTCAGGAGGACCTGAGTTCAAATCTGTCCTCAGACACATAACACTTACTAGCTGTGTGACCCTGGGCAAGTCACCTAACCCCATTGCCTAAACAACAACAAAAAAAAAGAATGGTTAAATCAGTAAACAACTTGACCAACATTGCATTAGTGTTTCAATTTCTGTACATCCCCTCTAACCTTTCTTATTTTCCCTTTCTGTCATATAAGTCAATTTGATATGGATGGGATCATAGTTCGGAGATTTAGAAGATTTTTTTCAGATGACTATAGATAGTTTGGGTTACTTTTTTTGAAAACTATCTTTTAATGGCCTTTAAACATTTCACAATTGAAGAATGACACTTATTTCTATAAATTTGACTCAGTTCTCTATATATTTGAGAAATGAGGTATTAATCAGAGAAATTTGCTGTTAATTCTTTTTCTTATAATTACTATTTCCCTCCATCCTATTTTCCCATTTATCCTACTCTTTCTCCTTTCACTCTTTCTATTCTCAAAAGTGTTTTATTTCAGACTTTTACCTTCCCTAACAACCCTCCTTTCTATCAACCCTTCCCTTCTCTTATCTCCTTCCTTTTTTCACCTACTTTATTCTTTCTCATGTTTTTTTTTATTTTTATCTGCTTCTTCTTTCACAACTCTAATTAATATGGAAATATTTTTTACATGATAGAACGTGTATAAACTATATCAAATTGCCTACCATTTCTGGAAGAGGAGAGGGAAGGGAGGGAAGGAGGGAGAAAAACTTGGAACTCAAAATCTTGCAAAAATGAATGGTAAAAATTTTCTTGACATGTAACTGGGGAAAAAATAAAATACTATAAAAAAGAGATGAAGATGAAGGGAAGGGAAGATAGGAGAAGAGAAGTAGAAGGAAGTTTCATATTTTAAAATAATTTTAATGTTTTCAACAAATATTCACCTGTAATATTTCTTTTGTTGTTCTCCACAACCTTCTTTGTAGGCTTGTAAGGTATTATGCTCATTTTATAGATGAAGAATAGAATGATTAAGTGACTCTCCTAAATCCACAGAGCTACTAAGTGAAAAAGTTGGACCTAGAAACCATAACTTGACCTTTTCTGTTTAATTGCTAACTCTGCTTACATGTAATGCCAGGACAAACCATACATTGACCCTGACTTTTAATGACACTTTGGCCCTCTTCAAGTATGAAGGACAGACAAAAACTACTCTGCTTAAATGTAAGACCAGCCCTAGAACCTCTGTGGACACCATAATGAGCAGACCCCATTTCCTATGGATAATACATTGGTCTTTTCAGGCATACTTCAAAACAGCTCACAGCATAGGAATCATTTGTTTAAATTCTGAAAGACAGGAATATTCTTTCAGGCTCTTAGAACAAAATTACTATTGGGAATCAGGAGCTTACTGGATCTTCTCAGAGGGCCCAAGAATTTATTAAGGTTTCTATAACTGTCCAAGTTCCAGAACATGAGTTTTGAAAAGGATATGAGTTTTCAATGGTTTCTCTGTTTCCTTTCTGAAAAAAAAAGAAAAAGAAAGAAAAAAATATCAGAAGGGAATATTGAGATTACCTAGATCAACTCCTTCATTTTATAGATGAGAATACTGAAGCCTAAAAAGGTTAAGTGACACCCAGCTAGAAGGGAAACAATAGCTCCCAGGAGTAATAGCATGACCACTGTTCTCCTTGACTCAAGTGTCTCCCCATCCCATTCCATATTCCAATGGTTGTTTCATATTCTAAAACCCAATTTGGATCAGGACACCACCATATAAAATAAATTCCAGTGACTTCCTTTTTCCTCCAGGTTTAAATATAAATTGCACTCTAGCTTTCCAGTCTTCTTACATTTTATTCTCTAAACATTCTGTATGATACAGAGACACTGACACCCTACCTATTATTCACAAATGACATTCCATCTCCTAACACTGAGCATTTTCACTGACTGACTTCCATACCAGGGATGCACTGCCACTTCCCAGCTTAACTTATTTTCCTCAATAAAAAGCTAAAATCTTATCTTCTTCAAGAAGTTTTTTTCTACTCCTTAATCTTTGTGCCTTTTCATGTACATAACTTGCTTATACACAATTGTTTTCATGTTGTCTTCCCCCATCAGGCTCTGATATTCTTTAGAGAAGGAATTGTTGTTTGACTTTCTTTATATCAATAGGGACAATGTCTCACAATAGAGGATGTTTAATACATGCCTGTTGACATGACTTGAGAAAGGAAGCAGTGGGAAATAACTTGAATCACACTATTGGGAAGATTAGTGATAAGAATGCAACCTATCTAACAGAGCACTTCAGTAAAGTTGTAGGAAAAACCCTCAGGATACCAATTTAGGACTTCTTGTTCAGCCATTTCAGTTATATCTCTTTGTGATCCCGTTTGAAGTTTTCTTGGCAAAGATGCTGTAGTGGTTTATCAATTCCTTTTCCAGCTCATTTTACATGATAAAACTGAGGCAAACACTGTTAAATGACTTGGCAAAAGTCACACAGTTAGTGTCTGAGGAAGGATTTGAACTTGAGTCTTCTTGGTTCCAGTCCTGGTCTACTGTGCCTCCTAGTGGATCAGTTTTGGGCAAATGGATCTAAATAATCCCAAGCAGTGGATACTAACTTTTCCAAGTCAATTGTTGTATACATTGATTGACATTCAGAAGGTCCCCAGAAGAACTCAAAGCTGGAAATCAAATTGCACATAATGTTTCTGTAACTCAAGTGTTATCCTATTACCTCTGAAATATTGACTAAGTTTAATTTTCTGGAGCACCCTTTTTGTAATGGTCTTTATGTTTTGTTTTGTTTTGTTTTGTTTTCTCAGGATCATTTTTGTTTTCTCCAGGATATTTATCCTGGAATTCAAGCATCCCTTAGCTCCATGCAACTACTAAGGCTGAAAGCATTACCTAAAGAACATGTTTTTAAACACAGTAAAGAACAGAGAAAAGACTAGTCTCTGGGACTCCTTAACAAGGAAATAGAGATAATACCTCTACATTCCAATAAACTAGATCTTTCTTCTCTCCTAGATGTTTAATTATAGTTCCTGAAAATTCTTAGAACAATTATTGACATCTCTGTCTCATTTATTATTAATATTGGTGCAAAAGTCCAGTTTAGTTTCATCCAATTTCTTCCAAATTTCTAATATCTGGGAACTCCCTCACTTCATCATCTAATCTCCTGCCATTGTTCCTATATTTCCTCAGTATCTTAGTATAATTTTGTATCTCATGGCTTTACCCTATAGCATCTTGGCTTTCATCTAGCTATGTGGACACTTCCTCTGGCCAGCTCAATGTTTCTTATGGGTGATTTATTTAAATGTAGGATGTGTGAGGTGTTCAGGGAGGCCTAGTACCTCTGGTATGAGGGCTTCTGATCCCTTTTCAGGGCCACTTATCAACCTTTGGTTTCCATTTTTCACCCAACACTCATCTATGGCTCCAAAAAGTTATAGTATATGCAGTGGCCGGCCACATACCACAAAAACCATCTTGACAGACAGGCTAAATCATATTGACAGTAACTTAAAGACCTCAAATCTGTCAGTGAGCTAGGGGTGGTGTCTCCAAGCATGTGAAGACTTCCCCAGTAGAATAGGTAGATGCAAACAATCTGTTTAAATGGGCCACAAAAGTAGTGGAAGCAGGTGTTATGGAGCACTTGGATGTTGGTCAGACATCAAAGATGCCAAGATCATCCATTACATCCATAGTCATCACCAGTCATCTTGAAATTTGTCCAATGGGACTCTACTGACTCTGGCAGAGAAAGTGAGTCTCACAACTTTTCATAACTCTTCATCACTTAAAACTAATACACATGTGACTCAAAAGATATCATTCATGCCATTTTATACTTCACTTATTTTTTAAACTATTCAACAATTTTATCATTTTATTATTTAAATATTCAGCCATTTAATTATGTTACTATTGTAGCTACTTCAAAGTCCTGTGTTGGCAGGCTAGTTATGAAGCAGCAGGTACAGATACAGTTGGATTTATACTAACAACCCTGTAAACAGACACTGTGGGGTATAGAGCTGTCTTTTCAGTGGACTAAAGCAGCAGTGATATTTGGCATCCCCTTAGGTATCTGAGCAGCCTTTTTTTTTTTTAAAGGACTGACATGCTTACCTCCTGGAATAAGGAATACACTAGAAAAGGTTCCCTAAAAATTATCTGTTTCACCCAACCCTGTCCTGTTACCACAGCAGGTTGGGATCCCATCCTATGGTTGAAACACATAAAATAATGTATGAAAACTTTTGCAAAGATGATCTCATCCACCATGGGTACATGGAATGTGTGCATGTTTATGGAAAATACAAAATTCAGCAGATCTGAAAGACAAACAGCTCCAGTTGTCCACTAATTTATCAAGCATCAATTTGAAATCTTGAGTGAAACAAGGATGGCAAATCAAGGGCAGCTTATGTAAGTGAGAGCTAAATGTACTTTTTTTTTTTGGAGTAGCCACTGTGGTGAAGAATGCTAGGATGTTGGTATAGGTTTCATAATCAGATCTAATTTAGTCATCAAGTTTGTATGCTTCACAAAAAAGAGACTGTTTGCAGGAAAATGCCATGCCACCATCATCAGCATATATGCTCCCACCATGATTAACCTAGATGAGGTTGAAGAGGACAAGTTAGTAATTCTGGGTGACTTTAACACTAGAGTGAGCACAGATTATCAGACATGGCAGGGAGTTCTTGGGAGGAACAGCAATGGTCATTTACTACTGAGGAGGTGAATCTTGTGACCTTCTCATCACTGACAGTGTCTTCCATTTACCCAAATGCAATAAAAGTTTGAGGATGAACTCTTGTAGCAAACATTTGCATTTAATGGACTAAGTTATTGTAAGGAGAAGAGACAGACAGGATATGAGAATGACAAAGGCAATGTGTGGCACAGAGTGCTGGATTGATCATAGACTTATTCTCTCAAAGCTAAACATTTACATTCAAAAATAGCAGATGCCCCAAGGCAAGATAAATATCAGAAGACTCAAAGTCAACAGATTAAAGTGTTTCTCCCTGTGTGAACAGTTTGTTTCTGTTTGGACGGGCAGCTAAGCCAACACACACAGTTGGCAACAGTGGAGAAGAAGAAGAGTAGGAAGCTTTCTGAGATTTGGCCCCACATTTTCTCATCTGGGCCAGAACACTAATAAACATCAGGACTGATTTGATGAGATGATGAGGGAATTCAGAAGTTGCTAAATGAAAAGCTGGAACTACACAAGGTTTACCAGCATGATAGATTGATTGCCCTTCTCTAAGAAGTCAGCCTTTAACTTCATCAGAAATAAAGTGCAAGCAAAGCTTAGAGAGATGCAAAATTATTGGCACAGTAAGAAGGCAGATGGAATTCATTTTTATACTGATAGTATAAATATATCCAAATCCCTTCTATGATGTCCTGAAGGTTATTTATGGGCCACAGTTACATCTCAACTACTCAGAATTGATGGAGCTATACTGATCAGCATAGCCAAATTTCCAAATGAAAAAGAGGTTTTAATGTCACTAGGCTTCTCTCATGTGACAAAGCTTATGGTGCTGATTCCATTCCAGCAGAGATCTACCAGGCTGGGAGTCCACACCTCATACAAAAGTTGGCTGAAATATTCTGGGTTATATGGCAATAGGAAGTTATTCCCCTCCTTCAAGGATGTCTCCATTGTGTGTCTCTAAAAAGAAAAAAAAGAAAGAAATTGTCCTGTGACAATCCTAGGGGACTATCTCTCTTAGTCATTGCCATCAAGATTCTTACTACAATCCTCCTTAATCAGCTGATCCTTCAACTGGAAGATGGTGATGTATCCGAAAGCCAGTGTGGCTTCAGAAAGGGCAGATAAATGTTTGACATATTGTTTGTTGTCTGACAACTCCAGAAGAAATGCCAGGAGTGGAGCAGAGATCTGTACACAAGGGTCCTCAATATCATCAAGTCCTTTGATACTGTAAGTCATGAGGGCCTGTGGAAGACTGTGGTGAAATTTGGTTGCCTAGAGAAGTTAATTAGTATTGTAAGCCATTTTCATGTTAGCATATTTTCATGTATTCTGGATAACAGAAATGCTGTTATGTTTTCCCATTCATTGTTGGAGTGCAGTAAAGCGGTGTGCTTGTTCTCATGCTTTTTAACATGATGCTTTAGGTAATGTCAGATGCCTTCGATGAAGACAAAAATGGCATCAAGGTCAGCCACTGCACTGATGGCATGTTATTTCATTTGAAATGGTGAATGGAGAGTTGGCAAATGACTTTTTGTTCACTAATGATTGTGTACTCGTTGCAGCCTTTGAGTTTGAGGTACACCAGAATATGGGTTGGTTTTCCTTTGCCACTTGTGATAATTTTGGCCTGACAATTTTAACACCAATAAAACAGAGGTTCTTCACAAGCCAGCACCACACCATCCATATGTGAAACCATTGGTTGAAGTAAATGGAGAAATTTTGAATGCCACGTATAAGCTCACTTACCTTGACAGTATATTTTCAAAGGATGTACATGTAGATGAAGAGATTGATGCATGCATTGCCAAAGCAAGTTTAGCATTTCAGAAGCTTTGAAAGAATGTGTGTAAAAGGCATTAGACTGCCTATCAAACTGAAGGTCTGCAGAGCCATTGTTCTCATCTCATTGTTGTATTTCTACTAAACTTGAACAGTCTCCCAGAGCCATGCCAGAAAATTGAATTGCTATAATTTGAATTATCTTAGGAAAATTCTAATGATTGTCTGTCAGGATTAGGAAACTGATGTACTCTCTTGATCTGAACTGCCATACATTCAAACTCTATGGCAGACAGCCAAATTTCCCATGGACTGGCCAAATTGTTTAAGTGCCAAACACACATTTACCTAATAGATGGAGAATTCACAGAAGGAAAGTGCTCACACAGAGAACAGAAAAAATGACACAAGGACACTCTCAAGGTCTATCTGAAGAACTTTGATAGGGATTATGAGACATGTTAGATACTGGCACAGTATCATCCAGTAGGGTGTATCTGCATCAAAGAAGGCACTGTATTCTATGAACAAAACAGAGTTGTAGTAGCTCAAAAGAGATGTGAGATGCACAACTTTAGAGACATCCCCATCACAAATGTTCTCACAGACTATTTGTATCTCTCATGTGGTAGAACTTTCCAACTTCATATTTGTCTGAACAGTCACAGCTGAACAAATTGCATGCTGAACCCAACATTGTCATATCATTTTGGTCCTCTCCAAGTATGAAAGACAACAACAAATAAAATAAAATGTTCTATCTTGCTTCTATGGCTTGTTAATAAAGAGGAAGGGATCTTTCAGTATATGGCCATTACATAAAAATTAGTTAGTCAATATTCATTTCCAAACCTCAAACTATGATGTGATCTTGGGTGATAATAGCTCATGATAGCAGTTATCATTCCTATAACACAAATGTGCCAAGCACTGTACTAGGTGCTTTGCAAGCATTATCTCATTGGATCATCACAACAAATCTGGGTTGTAGTTGCTACCATTATACCTATTCTACAGATGAGAAAAGTGAATTAAGTAGAGGTTAGTTGACTTGCCAAACGTCACACACCTAATAAGTGTCTGAGACTAGATTAGAGCTCAGGTTTTCCTGACTACAGGCCTGACTTTCTAAGTATAAAGGTAAGTCCATTTGACATTTTGTATGCTTGAGCGTCATTGATATCATGATATCATCTATCAAATGAATAGCATGGAACAAGTGATCATTAAGCTCTGTTTCAATGTGACATTTATACTTTTATGATTCTGAAGCATAACATGGTTCAGTAAACAAGCACTGATTGTTGAATCAAAAGAAATAACTGGACTTGAATAGCAGTTCTATCATTTACTAGCAGTGTGACACAGGACAAGTAACCTAACTTCTCTAGATTCAGTTTCATCATTTGTAAAATGAAGGTAATGATATATGCTCTAACTGTTTTGCAATTGTTGTAAAGAGAGGGTTTTATGCTTTGTATTGGAAAGTCTGATGAAGAAATGCCTTTTTCCTCATGTCAGTGTCATCTTTGCAAATCCTAGGGGATTACTAAGGACAGTGGTCACCAAATTTAAGGCTATGGCCTATGGCCTTGGGGGTGCCTATAACCTGATCCTAAGGAGGGGTGTGTGTTTGTGTGTGGGGGGGGTGAGAGGATACATATGAGTGTCACTCACAATATACATGTATGAGGGTTCTCTACAACATAAGGAGAAAAATATATTTTGCTCCACCCCTTCCTTCTTATGTGTTCATTTAGCCTTTTCTCTTTTGAGTAAGATCCCATTTACATTATAATCTAACTGATAATCACCTAGAAGTGCAGCTGAATAAGTAACAACAGGAAAATCCATATTTCCTGCTACCAAAATACCCCTTTACCTTCAGCTCCATCACCTTATGGCTTTGGAAAGTAAACCAGGAAGAGTCAAAACAAAGAAAGAAAATTATTTCCCTAATGAATATAGATGCAAAACTTTCAAAGAAAATATTAGCAAATAGACTGCAGCACCTTATCACAAGAATCATACACTATGACCAGGTAGGATTTATACCAGGAATGCAGAACTGGTTAAATATTAGGAAAACTATCAGCATAGCTGATCATATCAATAACAAAATTAACAGAAACCACACGATCATCTAAATAGATGCAAAAAAAGCTTTTGACAAAATAAAACCTTCATTCCTATTAAAAACACTAGAGAGCATAGGAATGAACAGAGTCTTCCTTAAAACAATAAATAACATCTAAAACCTTTAGCAGGCATCATATGTAATGGGAACAAGCTACAGGCATTTCCAATAAGATGGTGAGTGAAACGAAGATGCCCATTATCACCACTGTTGTTCAATATCATACTGGAACCATTAGCTTTAGCAATAAAAGAAGAAAAAGAAATTAAAGGTATTAGAATAGGGAAAAAAGAAACAAAGCTATCAGTCTTTCCAGATGATATGATGATATACTTAAAGAATCCTAGAGAATCAAGTGAAAAACTACTTGAAATAATAAACAACTCTAGCAAAGTTGCAGGCTATAAAATAAACCCACATACACCACTGGCATTTCTACATATTATTAATAAAGCCCAAGAGCAAGAGACAGAAAAAGAAATTCCACTTAAAGTTACTGTAGACCTTATAAAATATTTAGGAATCTACATGCTGAAACAAACCCAGGAACTATATGTACACAATTACAAAGCACTTTTCACACAAATAAAGTCAGATCTAAGTGATTGGGAAAATATCAGTTGCTCAATGTAAACATAAAGTGTAAGGTAGCAAATGTACACAATTTATAAATGTTGTTGCTATTCAGTGTTTTCAATTGTTTTTGACTCTTAACAACTTATTTTTGGCAAAGATACAGGATTGGTTTGCCAGTTTTTTCTTTTTCTCCAGCTCATTTGTCACATGAGGAAACTTGGAGGGAAATGTGTTAACTGACTTACCCAGAGTCACACAGTTAATAAATGACTTAACCTTGATTTGAATTCCATTCTTTCTGACTCCAGACCTTGCACTCTATCCACTGTGACACTTGTAGTCCTGATTTATAAGTAAATATAAACCTAGTGGGAGTATATGCTCATTTTTTCCCACTTAATAGTATTTTATTTGTTCCAATTACCTGTAAAGATAGTTTTCAACATTCACTTTTTAAGATTTTGAGTTCAATTTTTTTGTCCCTCCCTCCCTCCTCTCTCACCTCCCTAACATATCAAGCAATCTGATATAGGTTATCCATGTACAATCATGCTAAACTTATTTCCACATTTGTTATGTTGTGAGAGAAGAATCAGAACAAAAGGCAAAAACCATAAAAAAAAAAGATAAAATAGTATGTTTCCATCTTCATATAGACTCTGTAGTTCTTTCTCTGGATATGCATAACATTTCCCATCATGAGTCTTTTGGAATTATCTTAGATCATTGTATTGCTGAGAAGAGCTAAGTCAATTAAGGTTAATCATCACACAATTTTACTATTACTATGTACAATGTTGTCCTGGTTGTGCTCATTTAACTTAGCACCAGTTTATGTTTTTCCAGGCTTCTCTAAAATCTGCCTGCTTATTATTTCTTTTGTTTTTCAGCCAAAGACAAGGTTTATTAGAACATCCATAATAATGAGCAGACTCCTAAGGAGTCTGAATGTCAGTGAGCTATTTGCTAGATTGTAAGAATCTGAACAGTGGGTAGATTTTAAGAATCTAAGCGATGCCTAGATTATAAGAATCTAAGTACCTTAATGGAGACAACATGCATCTTATATACAGAAAGACTATGGGAAGGATCTAGCAGTGGCCAAGTAGTCTATGAAGTAATAGAACTCCAGGGACTTGGACCACGTGGCCAAAGGAGAATGGAGCCTAGATAGGATTAAGGGTGGGAAGTGGCCTGGGGCCATAAGGAGGTCTAGGTTAGGTTAAACATGGAATTGGGAGGTTAGGTTTAGGCAATAACAAAAGGCCAGTTGATGGGCTTGTAGCCACAGGCAAATGCCAGCAATTTGGCCATGTGGGAAAGTCCAGTATTCTTCCTTTTTGGGGTCTAGATCCCACTCTCATCATTCTCCCCTCAAACAAATGGGACCCAAATTATTTTGGGGTAAGGAGTGAAGGTCTTGATTTCTGAAACTGCTTCCTACTGGCAAGGAGCATAGAGCTTTCCTTGCCTCAAGGGGGTCCCAAAGAGGAGGTTGACTGGAACTGAGTACAGGCTGCATCCAGGGAATGATGGGGGAACACTGACTGGTACCTGCTGTTTGCTATCAACTGTAGGTGAATAGCCTGTAGTCTGGAAGACACAAATCTGACCAAAAAGTTTGCAAGGCCCTAATGACAGGATAAAACATCCTTAGCTCTGTTTGGATTCAGATAATTCAGTTTTCCAACCATGTAGTATCAAATCCACCTCATAGCCAGACTCAGGAATAGCCAAGTGGGTAATATTACCTTTCAAAGAACATAATGGGGAAACTGAGCCAGGAGGATCCCATCTTAGACTGAGGCTAAAATTCTCCTTTCAGCTTTTCCCAGTGCTGACTTCCCACCAGTATCACCTTCTCTGAGTAGCTTGTGGCATTTCTCTAAGATGGTGGACTGATTATAAATGGATTATGATCCATCAACTCAAAATAAAATCCCATGAGCTTTTACCTCAAACAGGAAGTTTCACTAATCACAATTTAGGAAAAAGTTTTCCAGGCTTTACATTTCAAATTTAAATTTGTCTTGGTATAAAAAGCCAGGTAGAGATTATTTCTATATATTTGAAAATTCTCAGCAAGACAAAACCCAAACAAGCTTTTTTTTTTGTCTAGTTTACACATTAAAACAATAACCAACAATAGCCAAATTATTTTAGTGGTAACCAAATTATTAAAAAGTTGCTTGACCTAACTGATACAAAAAGTTCACCAATTTGAAACTTGAAACAAACCCATTAGCAATCAAGTGACTTCAGTTTTGTTAAATGAACTTCCCAATTACTTTACACAGAGAATCAACATTTCATCATTAACGGTTAAAACTATAAATTTAAAAGAGCATGCTTACCCAAGTTCAGAGGCTAGCTTCTTTACTTTGAGCAGGATGTAATGAACCTGAGTGATGCTTCTAGGCACAGTTTGCCCTAGGGCCCAAGGCCATTGCCAGGGGGGCCCCTGCTGTAGCTGTTGCCCCACCACCTCCTTCCTTTCCCAGGTGGGGGAGGGCAAAATCAAAGGTTAGGGGGAAAGTGTGAAACTCTCTCCTCTTATGAGAGGGTTTAACATACTTCTTGTGAAGGGAGTGGGAGAAAAAAAGTGACCAGGGTTGTAAGGAGGAGTTGCAAATTCCTTAATGATCAATCACAAAACCTCCAGAATCTGCCAAGATATTTTTATGTGTTCTAACTTTTCCCTGTAACTTCCATGAAGGAGGATTCAGAGGTGTACAGGGAAGTGAGTAAGTAAGCTTCAGTGAACCAAAAAAGCAACTGCAGTTTTCTGCAATTCTCTAGGGACAAGAGAACTGACAGAATTGGGCATAAACTTCCAGATAGGGTATCAATCCTTGTCCTCTATGGTGCATACCCAGGTGAATGGCCTTGAACTGACCCAGTGGACCTGACAACATCAGGCCGAGTTCGAGACAGCCTCATAACTGTCTGCCCTAAAAGCACCTCCAAGACTTGGTGCTTAGAGAGTGACCCCAACTGCAGAGCAAGAAGCAGGTGGGGAGGTTTACATGCCTTCCAGTCTTAGCTAGAGAAGAACTTAGGTTAGGCAGTTTCCCTGTATGGGCCACCAAAATGTAGTGTTTTAGGGGTTTAGGGGTGCTGGGACCACAATATCACAACATGTGGGTCCTGCACGAAAGAATTTGACCCAACCCTTCTTTCAGCCAAAGACAAAGTTTATTAGAACATCTGTCATATTGGACAGACTCTTAAGGAGTCTGAATTTTAGTGAGCTATTGGCTGGATTGTAAGAATTTGAACACTGGCTAGATTTTAAGAATTAAGCAATGGGTAGATTATACGAATCTAAGCCCTGATTATCATTTCTTATAGCACAATAATATTCAGTTATACTCATGTACTACAACTTGTTCAGCCATTCCCCAACTCATGGACATTCCCTCAATTTCCAATTCTTCACCACCACAAAAAGAGTTACTATAAATATTTTTGTACCTATAGGTCTCTTCCCTTTTTTATGACCTCTTTTGGGGCACAGACATAGTAGTGGTATTGCTGGATCAAGTAGCAAGCACAGTTTTATAGCCCTTTGGAAATAGTTCCAAACTGATCTCCAAAATGGTTGAATCAGTTAACAACTCCACAACAATGCATTGGTGTTCCAATTTTCCTACATCTTCTCCAATATTTATCACTTTCCTATTTTGTCTTATTAACCAATTGGATAGGTGTTAGGTGGTACATCAAAGTTCTTTTAATTTGCATTTCTCTAATCAATAGCGATGTAGAGCAATTTCATTTGACTATGGAAAACTTCAATTTCTTCATCTGAGAACTGACTGTTCATATCATTTGATAATTTATCAATTGGGTCATGACTTGCATTGTTATAAAGTTGACTCAGTTCTCTACGTATTTTAGAAATGAGGCCTCTATTAGAAAAACTGGCAGTACTCCCCCCCAGCTTTCTGCTTTACTTCTAATCTTGATTGCATTGACCATGCAAAAACTTTTTTTAAATTTAATGTAATCAATATTATCCTTTTTGTATTTCATAATGTTATTTATTTCTTATTTGGTCTTTTTGGAGTCTTCGGGTTTATCAAACAATGGATTTCTATAGTCATTAACTACTGTGTCTTCTGTACCTAACATTCCACTGATCCACTACTCTAATTCTTAGGCAGTACCAAATACTTTTGATGATTGCTGATTTACAATATAGTTTTAGATCTGATATGTTAGACCACCTTTCTTTGTATTTTTTTTCATCAATTTCCTTGATATTCTTGACCTTTTCTTCTTCCAGATGAATTTTGTTGTCTTTTTTTCTAGCTCTATCAAATAATTGTTTGGTAGTTTGATTGTTATGGGACTGAATAAGTACATTAATTTGGGTAGAATTGTCATTTTTATTATATTAGCTTGACCTGACCATGAGTAACTGATAATTTTTCCAGTTATTTAGATCTAACTTTATTTGTGTGAAAAGTGTTCTGTAATTGTGTTCATATAGTTCCTGTGTTTGTCTTGCCAGGTAGACTCCCAAATACTTTGTATTTTCTACATGTATTTTAAATGAACTTTCTCTTTCTATCTCTTGCTGCTGAACTTTATTAGTAATATATAGAAATGCCACTGATTTATATGGGTTTATTTTATATCCTGTGATTCAATAAAGTTGTTAATTAAATCAAAGAGTTTTTTACTTGATTCTCTAGCATTCTCTAAGTATAGCACCATATCATCTGGAAAAAGTGAAAGCTTTGTTTCATTATTACCTGTTCAAAGTATTTCAATTTATTTTTCTTCTCTTATTGCTAAAGCTAACATTTCTAGTGCAATATTTAATAACAGTGGTGATAATGTGCATCCTTGTTTCACCCCTGATCTTATTAGGAAACTTTCTAACTCATGCCCATTACATATAATGCTTGCTGATGGTTTTAAATAAATGTTGCTTATCATGTTAAGGAAGACTCCATTTGTTCCTATGCCCTCTAGTGTTTTTAATAGGAATGGGTACTGTATCTTATCAAAAGCTTTTTCTGCATCTATGGAGATAATCACATTATTTCTGTTAGTTTTGTTGTTGATATGGTCAATTATGATGATAGTTTTACTAATATTGAACCAGCCCTGCATTCCTGGTATAAATCCCACCTGGTCATAGTGTCCTAGTGATGAATTGCAGTAATCTCTTGGCTAATATTTTAATCATAATTTTTGTATCAATATTCATTAGTGAAATTGGTCTACAATTTTCCCCCTATGTTTTGGCTCTTCCTGTTTCAACTAACAGTACCATAGTTGTGTCATAAAAAAGAATTTTGTAGGACTCCTTTACCTATTTTTCCAAATAGTTTACATAGAATTGATATTATTCTTTAAATGTTTATAGAATTCACTTGTAAATACATATGGTCCTGGAGATTTTTTTTTTCTTAGTGAGTTCATTGACAGCTTGTTCAATTTATTTTTAATAAGGTTAATTATTTTATTTCCTCTTCTATTATTTTGGGAAATTTATATTTTTGCAAATATTCATCCATTTCATTAAAATTGTCAGATTTATTGGCATACACTTGGGCAAAATAGCTCTTAATTATTGTTTTAACTTCCTCTTCATTGGTGATGAATTCACCTTTTTCATTTTTTTATTAGTAATTTGGCTTTCTTCTTTCTTTTTTTTTTAAATTAATCAGATGTTTATCTTATTTTTTATAACACCAGCTCTTAGTTTTATTTATTCATTTAATACTTTTTTTAATTCCAATTATATTAATGTCTTCCTTGACTTTTCAAAATTTTCAAACTGGCTTTTAATTGGGGATTTTTGATTTGTTCCTTTTTAAGCTTTTTTAGTTACATGCCCAATTCATTGATCTTCTCTTTCTCTGTTTTTATTGATGTAAGTATTTAGAGATATATATTTTCCCGTAAGAACTACTTTGGCTGTAGCCCATAAGTTTTGGTATGTTGTCTAGTTGTTGTCCTTCTCTTTGATGAAATTATTGATTGTTTCTATAATTTGTTGTTTGACCCACTTATTCTCTAGGATTAGATTATTCAGTTTATTCTATCTTTCATTGGTCCTCTATTTCATGTAATTTTTATTGAGTCATGATCTGAAAAGTATGCATTTACTATTAGTGCTTTTCTGTATTAGATGCTGAGGTTTGTATGCCCTAATACATGGTTGATTTTTTGTAGGTGCTATTTACTGCTGAGAAAAATGTATGTTCCTTTCTATTCCTATTCAGTTTTCTCCAGAGTTCTACCATATCTATCTTTTATAAAATTTTATTCACCTCAATTTTTTCTTGTTAATTTTATAGTTATAATTACTTATTTTATTTGAGATAGGGAGATTGTGGTCCACCACTAATATAGTTTTCCTGTCATTTTTTTTCCCCCAGTAACTCACTTAACTTCACTTTTAAGAATTTGGATGCTATACCACTTGGTGCACATATATTTATAATTGATATTACTTCTTTTACTATGATACCTTTTACCAAGATGCTGTTTCCTTCATATTCTCTTTTAATTGGATCTATTTTGACTTTGGCTGAGATCAGGATTGCTACCCATGTTTCTTTTTTTTTAACTTCAGCTGAAACATAACAAATTCTGCTCCAGTCCTTTACCTTTACTCTTTTCTTATCTCTTTGCTTCAAATGTGTTTCTTGTAAACAATACATTGTAGGATGATGGCTTTGTATACACTCTGCCATCCACTTCTGATTTACGGGAGAGTTTACCTCATTCACATTCACAGCTATGATTGCTAAGCATGTCTTTCTCTTCATCCTATACTAACAACCCATTTACACTTGTACTCTCTTTTCACCCAGTCCCTAGCCACCAGTGTTTTGTTTCTGACTAGTGCCTCCCTCAACCTGCCCTCCCTTCTATCAACCCTCTCCTTTTTCTTTCCTCTTTTTCCTCTTACTTACCTATAGGGTATGGTAGATTTCTATACCCAACTGAATGTTTATGTTATTCCCTTTTTGAGCCAAATCTGATAAGGGTAAAGTTCAAACAATGCTAACCCTCTCCCTTCTTTCCCTCTACTGTAGTAGGTCTTTTATGCCTCTTTCTGTGATATAGTTTATCCTATTCTTCCTCTTCCTTTCCTCTTCTCCAAGGACAATCTCATTTTTCACACCTTAATTATTTTTTATCATCATATCAACGTCAACTTATACCCACCCCCCCGTCTATGTATACCCCTTTTAACAGCCCCAATAAAGATACTATTTTCTTTTTTTTTTTTGGGGGGGTAGGCATTGAGGTTAAGTGACTTGCCCAGGGTCACAGAGCTAGTAAGTGTTATGCGTGTGAGGCTGGATTTGAACTTAGGTCCTCCTGAATCTAGGGCTGGTGCTCTGTCCACTGTGCCACCTAGCTTCCCCATAAAGGTACTGTTTTCAAAAGTTGTAAGTATCATCTCCCCATGTAGGGATGTTAACAGTTCAAACTTATTGAATGACATGTTTTTTTTCTTCTTTCCTGTTTACCTTTTTATGCTTCTCTTCAGTCTTTTAGTTGAAGATCAAATTTCCTCTTAAGCTCTGGGCTTTTCATCAGGAGCCATTGAAAGGCTCCTATTTTTTGCCTGAAACATTATGCTCCATTTTGCTACTTAGTTGATTCTTGTTTGTACTCCAAACTCATTTGCTTTCAGGGATAATTTATTCCAATCCCTCTGATATTTTAATAAAGAAGCTGATAAATTCTATGTAACCCTGACTATGGTTACATGATATTTAAATTATTTCTGTCTGCCTGCTTGGGTTAAGTTTATTAATATTAGCCATTGCACAACGTGGCTGTTATTGTGTACAATGTTCTCTTGGTTCTGCTCATTTTGCTCAGCATCAGACCATACAAGTCTTTCCAGGTTGTTCTGAAGTCAGCCTGTTCATCATTTCTTATAGCACAATAGTATTCCATTGCATTCATATACCACAACTTGCTCAGTCATTCCCCAATTGGTGGGTATCCTCCAAATTTCCAATTCTTTGCCACCACAAAAAGAGCTTCTATGAATATTTTTGTACATGTGGGTCTTTTTCCAATTCTACTTTTTAAGGAGGTTTTTTTTTTAATTCCCCCCCCCCCGTGCAGCTTTTTCCTCCCCCTTTTGTCCAATTGAATTTTTTAAGAAATTGTTTTCTTCAGTCATTTTTTTTTAACTTTTAAACTCTTTGTTAAGCTTGGGGTCTGCTTCCAGTGCAGAGAATGGACTCTCCCAAGCTTTGGGGGGTTTGTGCAGCTATTTTCAGAGATACTTTTAGACACCTGTAAATTTTCAATTCTCCCAAGGTAGAATGATCGAAGGCAAAGTGTTTACTCCTTTCCTGGTCTATGAATGACCATAAGCACTCTTTTCTTCCTTGGAACTGTAAGGAGGATTCGCTTTGCACTGCAACACCAATGCTCTTCCTCACCCCAGCACCATCACCCAGAACTGTGACGCAGATTCAAGCATGGGCAAAGCAAGAGAATCCTTCCTCAGCACCAGCAAAGAGATCCCTACAATCCCTCTCTGGTCAGGCATTTTATCCCTACTCTGTCTGTGGGGGAGAGAGCTCTGGAACCAGCCACCACACTGGGACTACACCCAGACTGAGGCTGGAGTGAGATCTTCTCTCACCATAGTAACAGATTTTTCCTACTGACCTCCTATGTTGTCTTTCACATTTGTGGGTTGACGAGTCTGGAAACTGCCACAGATCCCCTTGATTCAGTCCCCTGAGACCTGCTCCAGGTTTGCTCAGGCCCTGTCTTAATTTGTGCAACTCACATTGAACTGCCCTCCTCTCCCAACCCAACACAATAGACTATTCTAACCAACCATCCACATTATCTTGGGCTGAAAATTTGCTTCACTCTGTCTTTTTGTGGGTTCCACTGCTCTAGAATTAGTTTAAAGGCATTTTTATAGGTATTTGGAGGGATTTGGGGTACAGGTAAAACAAGTCATTGCTTTTATGCTGATATTTTGCTTCTTTAGTCAAATTTTGTCCTTCCTTTTTCAATCTATTGTCTCTATCTTGCATACCTCCAATTTCTTTTCCCATTTTTTCTTCTACCTCTCTTATTTGACTTTTAAAATCCTTTTCGAGCTCTTCCAAGAATGCTTTTTAGTCTTGAGACCAATTCATATTCCATTTTGAGGCTTCACATGTAGGTATTTTCACATTGTTGTTCCTTTCCGAGTTTGTGTTTTGATCTTCCCTGTCACCATAGAAATTTTCTATGGTTGTTTTTTCTTCTTGCTCATTTTTACCTATTTTGTGGCTTTTAAAGTTGAGGTCTCCTCCTGGGGCACAGGGGATACTGTCCCAAGCTTCTTAAGCTGGGTGCCAGGGTTCTGGTGACTGGCTTTGTGAACTGGAGACTCAGGTGCTGATGGATTGCTCACTGCACTGAGGTGGTCGGGCTTATTTGCACCTTTTGTTGCCTGGTTTCCCAGGCTGGCAATTTCTCTTCTGCCCTGGGGCTGGAAGCCTCTGACCTGGCTTGCTGAACCAGAAATGAGGGCCTTTGCTTGCTGATTTGTGCCATGGCTAAGGTCCTCTTGCTGGCTTTCCCAGACCCTGTCTATACCAGGCTGTCCTCCCCTTTTGTCCAAGTGAGAGAGACCTTTCCTGAAGTCTTTCTAAGTTGCATTAAACTGGAAAATATTTTCAATCTGTCTTTTTGCAGATTCTGTTATTCAATAATCTATTTAGAGGCTTGATTTAGTATTGTTTCTGAGTGAAACTTGGGAGAGCTCAGGAAACTTCCTGGCTTCTCTCTGCCATCTTGGCTCTGCTTCCTACATGGTCATTTTTTAAGGACTTGTTTTCTATAGTTAATTTTTATCCTTCTTTTTCCAAGCTATCGACTCTCTCTTGCATACCTCTCATTTCCTTTCCCTTTTTTATTTCTGCCTTTCTCATTTTACTTTTACAATCCTTCTAGAGCTCTTCTAAGAAGGCATTTTTGGCTTCAGACCAGTTCATATTTCCTTTTGAGGTTCCAGATGTGGGTTTGTTGACAATGTTGTCCTCTTCAGAATTTCTACCTTGACTTTCACTTTTCTCAGAATATGAATCTATGGTATGTTTCTTTTTCCTCATAGTGTTTGCTTATTTCCTGGCCTATAAAGAGATTGAGCTCTTCTGCTGGGGAGCAAAGGTCACTGACCCAAGCTTCTTGTGTTGGGAGCCTAGGGCGTGCTCACTGGCTTTGTGTGCTGCAATCTCTGATGTTGGCAGTTGGAGACTGTAGGGTTCTGGCAGCTTACCTGGTGTTGGGCTGGAATCAGCAACACTGGAATTCTAGGGGTAGGATTGGGTAGTCTGGCCCCTGGAAGTTGTCTGCTTTTCCTTTCCTTTCACTTTCTTTAGTTCCTTTCAGATAGATGTTGCAGGATGTTTATCCCTTGGAACATTTCACAGAGTTTTACTGAGGCACTGGGAGACTACTGTAGAACGCCAAGGCTCCTGGTGGTCTTCCATGCTGGTTTCCACCACTTTCACCACCCTCACTGAGGCTCTTGGGGGTCCAGGTGTTGGTGTTTGCCTGCACCACCACCTGGGTTTCAGGATCTCCTCCTGGTAGGGAGGGTTTTCCACTAGCTTGCTGAGACACCTCCTATTCTGTACTATTCCCCTTCCCTTAGGGGAAGAGGGGCATTTCCCATTAATCCCTTAAGCTACGTGGGCTACAGGACTGCTGCACCCCATCTTTCTTCTGGTTTAGCTGTTCAAGGGTTTTTCTTGGGGTTGATATTTTCTGGGCTTTCAGAGGTTGATAAGGGAGGGTAAGAGCTATTTATTTCTTACTCTGCCATCTTGGCTCCTGGAAGCAGAACTCCTCATTGATAATGATTCAAGATGAAAAAAACAAAAGCACAGAGAGATAACTGAGAGATTAAAGGGTTCACTTTACATATATGAAAATTCAAAGTCAGGTCTCCTTATTCTGAGGTCAACTTACTATTGACTATTCTGCACTAGGTCTTTCCTTTTTTTTTTTTTATTTGGCTAGACAATAGGGTTAAGGAACTTGCCCAGGGTCATATAACATAACATTAAGTGTTTTGTTTCTGAGGCCAGATTTGAACTCAGGTCCTGCTGAATCTAGGGCCAGTGTTCTATCCACTGCACCACCTAGCTATCCCTTTTAGCTTTACAGTTATGTAAATATTATTTTATTTTTATTCCAGCATGCTCCTTTGCTTCCTAAATTGATAAATCAACATTAATCTATGATAAAGTAATAATAGGTAATATTATATCAAGATGTTGACTTTACTCCCACTCCCTTGGGCCACCTAAAGTATTTGCATTCCCAAGAGGAATACTTGAAATATAATTTTAAAGAATGACTTTCTAATGATAGAATTTTAGTCATTCTCAAAGAATGGTGAGGGAGATGTTTTTAGACTTGTGGCAGGGAGAGTTGCCTGATTCCATTCCATTTACAACTAACTACCTTTCCTATGTATGTGGGCAACAATAGTAACAACTATTCTCTTCAGCTTGAAGAGGAGAGAGTTAAGATATCTATCTATCTATCCACATGTACACATATAGTATTTCATAATTTGAACTAATTAAAAAACAGTTGATTTTATTGCCACAAAGTTGTCCTTAGATGAAGTTGCATCACTTTTAATCCTTTCATTGATATCTCCAATAAATGTATTTGTATAAATAAACTTATTTTCTCATATGTGTCAAAAACTAAAGTACCCTGAAGCACTTTCACCTCTTAGAGTAATTAAAATCTACTGCACAGTACTCCAGATCAACATCCTCCAGCTCACTAGTATCTTATTGATTCTCAGTGACTGGATGATTACAGATATTTCTTTAAAGAGAAACCATTCACCTCAAAGTATATACTAGAATAAATTTAATTTATAACTTATGAGCTCTAAATATAAAGTTCATCTTGAAAGGTTTTTTTTTTCTTTATGAGTTTTTTTTAATTAAACCTACATGCTTTTGTGTTGCACAAAATTCATTACAAAAATAAATGGAGCATTTTGCTATGTACATCAACCAATCATCCTGATGAGCAATGAGTGCTATAGACCATTACAAAGATAGATGTTCCCCAATCTCTGTATAGTTCATATTAAGTAGGATACTTGATCCTACTTGAATCCAGCTGGATGCTGGAATATATTTTTCACTGTTCATTTAGATGTTTCAGTTCTGGTTAATTCTACCTTATCTGAAGAGGACCTTGAGTATATCCATGAGAGATTCATATCTCTCTTCACGAAAATAAGTGAACTAAATGATTTCTTACATCTAAATAAATATTAGAATAAAAACAACAATAAAGCAGGACTCATCTGAAAAAAATTACATCAGAAGCTTTCATACATGACAATGAATTCATTGTGCATGAGAAAACGTTTTTTTAATACTTGCAGTTTAGTAAGAGAATTAACCTTTTGTACTCAATGTGTCAGGAGCAACAACTCTCACATGTGTCTCTTGGAAATGCTCGGATTTATTTACGTGCCAATGTGGAAAGGCATTACATGGGCCAACCTGTACTAAAAATCTTAAGTCCATTCTCCAAAGACATGGGAATTTTTACCAGCCGGCCAAATGACACATTACTTCAAATGAGTCATATTATTAAACAGCTTATGAAATAAAGGGACAACAGACATTTCTTTAAAGGATCTCATGACACTCATTTTCTCATATATCATACCATGGAAAAATGTACACAGACAGAGCACATGTGGTCAGGGTACTTGACTGATGATCCAAATACTACAGACATCTCTAGCCATAAAATTGAAACAAAAGGAAGGTACACACATAAAGAATATGTATGAGGAGGATGCATGCATGAGAATGTCTAGTATAGGTTATATATGTGGCCAGGTGATATATGTAGGAAGGAAAAATCATGCCTCTGATATGTGGGGACGCTAATATTCTTAGGTGATGTTATTGTTCTGTTTTCTGTTTATCTCTGGAAATAATGTCACTTTCTCTGCTGGACATGTAATTGCAGTGATTTTGTGGTCACCATAGACTAGCTATTACTACTTTGTGCACTTCATCATTTCAGTGCTATCTGGAGGCCAGAAATTTTCCCAGCTCCTCAAATGAAGTAGCTAAATAAGCCCCTACCTGACCAGGACAGGGTAAAATTTCTTGGTAATACTGAGAGGGTATAAGCTAAGAAATAAGCGAAGCGAATGCCAAGGAAAATTCAAGAAAAGTGGAGGAGACTAAGCATAATCTTTTATTATAATTTTAGGCATCTAAGGTTGGATCTTAGTCTTTTGTTCAGATTAAGAAGGGGTTAGAAATCCCTTACATATAAACACTTAACATATGTTTAATTCCCTATCAATATCTGTTGCCCCCAAAAGTCATTTCAGAAACGTCTCACAAAGAAAACCCTGAAGACCTAGATTGAAGATATAGTCTATAAAGCTTTATTACTTTCTAAGATTTCAATTAAAGATGATTTATTCCTCAACTCATGATTTATCTCAGAAGGTTATTTCAGAACCTATCAAAATTTATACAGCCTGATAACTACACCTTTTTTGAAATTATACATTATACAATTGCATGCATTTCTGGTAGAAGAGTTATACTTTTAGATGTGATAAGAAACTTAAGAAAGTAAAAGGACAAAAACATATGTAGATTGTATTTGAAGTCTGCTGATTGGTAAGAAGAAAATATAGGAAGAGTTGAAAAGTGGCTAGAAATTGTATTTCTGGGGGGCAGAGCCAAGACGATTGAGTAAAAGCAGTGATTTGTGTGAGCTCTCCCCCAAACCCCTCCAAATACCTATTAAAATGGTCCTAAACAAATTCTAGAGGAGAAGAACCCACAAAGTGGGTTCAAAGAGTGAAAAAAAAATTCTAGCCCAAGACAACATGGATGGTTGATTGGAAAGGTCTCTTGCACCAGGCTGGGAAAGGAGCACAGTTCAGAGTGGGTGACCAGGCAAAGACCAGGCCTCAGCAAACCTGGAGCAGGCCTCATGGGAAAGGAATCACAAGCAGCTGTGGTGGTTTTAGAATTCTCAACTCACAAATGCAAAAGCAAATTAGAAGGTCAATAGGAGAGGTCTATGACCTCAACGAGAGAGAAGCTTGATCCCAGCCCCAGTACTGGCACAGCCCCAGGGTGGTGGCTGCTTACTGAGATATTGAACCACAGATGAAGGAGGAATCCAGTGGCTGATCAGAGGGGCATTGCAGGGATCTCTTTGCTGGTGCTGACACAGGATTATTTTCCTTTGCCTGTGCTTACATCTGGATTACATTACTGAGTGGTGGTCCTGGGGCAAAACAGAGTGTTGGTGTGGTGGAGGAGAGGGAATCCTCTTCACAATTCCAAGGCAGAAAAGAGTACTTGTGATCCCTCACAGACCAGAGCACAAGCCAGAAAAGGGGTAAATACCTCACCCTTGATCATACTACCCTGGGAGAACTGAAAATGTACAGGTCCCTAGAAGTATCTCTGAAAGCAGCTGCACAAAATCCCCAAAGCTTGAGACAGTACATTCTCCAAACTGGAAACAGCCCCCTACCTTAATAAACAGTTTAAAACTCAAGTAGTTGGCTGGGAACATGAGCAAACTGTGCAAAAAGTCAGACCATAGAATTTTGCTTTGGTGGCAAAGAGGATCAAAACATATAACCAGAAGAAGACTACCGAGTCAAAGCTCCTACATCCAATGCCTCTAAGAAAAATATGAATCAGCCTCAGGTCATGGAAGAACTCAAAAAGGATTTTGAAAAGGAAATAAGAAAAGTAGAGGAAAAACTGGGAAGAGAAATGAGAGTGATGCAAGAAAGTCATGAAAAACAAGTCAGCAGCTTGCTAAAGGAGACTCAAAAAATACTGAAGAAAATAGCACCTTAAAAAAAAATCCTAACCTAAATGCCAAAAGAGGTCCAAAAAGCCAATAAGGAGAAGAATGCTTTAAAAAGCAGAATTGGCCAAATGGAAAAAGAAGGCCAAAAGCTCACTGAAGAAAATAATTCTTTAAAAATTGGAATGGAGCAAATGAAGCTGGTGACTTTATAAGAAATCAAAATATTAAAAAACAAAACCAAAATAATAATAAAATAGAAGAAAATATGAAATATTTCATTGGAAAAACAACTGACCTGGGAAATAGATCCTGGAGAGACAATTTAAAAATTATTGGACTACTTGAAATCCATGACCATAAAAGGAACCTAGACATCATATTTCAAGTAATTATCAAGGGAAATTGTCCTGATATTCTAGAGGGTGAAATTTGGAGGGTAAAATAGAAAGATATGCCGAGGGTAAAATAGAAAGAATCCACCAATTACACCCTGAAAGAGATCCCCAAAGAAAAACTCCTAGGAATATTGTAGCCAAATTCCAGAGTTCCCAAGTCAAGGAGAAAATATTGCAAGCATCCAGAAGGAAACAACTCAAGTATTGTTGAAACACAATCAGGATAACACAAGATTTAGCAGCTTCTACATTAAGGGACCAGAAGGCTTGGAATATAATATTCCAGAGGTTAAAGGATCTAGGATTACAACCAAGAATCACCTACCCAGCAAAACTAAGTAAAATTCTTCAGGCAAAAAAATGGACATTCAGTGAAATAGAGGACTTTCAAGCATCCTTGATGAAAAGACCAGAGCTGAATAGAAATTTGCTTTTCAATGCAAGACTCATGAGGAGCATGAAAAGGTAAACAGGAAAGAGAAGCAATAAGGGTCTTATTAAGGTGTAACTTCATACATTCCTACATGGAAAGATGATATTTGTAACTCATGAGATCTTTGTCACCGTTAGGGTAGTTGGAGGGGAAAAAAAACATATGTATAGATAGAAAGATAGATAGATAGAGGGTACAGGGTGACTTTAAGATGAAGGGGTGATATTTGGAGAATAAAATTAAAGGGTGAGAGAGGATTATGCTGGGAGAAGGAGAAAGGGAGAGGTAGAATGGGGTAAATTATCTCCCATAAATCAGAGAAGAAAAGGCTTTTATGGTGGAGGAGAAGTGGGGAAAAGTGAGGGGGAATGAGTGAATCTTATTCTTATCAGATTTGATTTAAGGAGGGAATAACATACACACTCAATTACATATGGAAATCTACCTTACCCTACACAAAAATAGGTAGGAAGAGGATAAGAAAGTGGCGGGTAATGATAAACAGGAGGGCATATTAGGGGAGGTGGTAGTCAGAAACAAACACTTCTGAGGAGGGATAGGTGAAAAGAGAGAGTAGAATAAATGGGGGCTGGGAGAGGATGAAGGGAAATATAGTTAATTTTTGCACAACATGACAACCATGGAAGTGTTTTGTGTGACCGCACATGTGAAAAGAAAAATATTAAAAAAAAAAAAAGAAAGAAAAAGGAAAAAAAAGAAAGGAGTTTTATTTCTGCATAAAACAATTCTGGCAAGTAATTAGCTAAGGTCAACTACTATTTATTTCAAATATGAGAAGGAATTAATTAATTGAAAATCAAAAGCAGCAGAGCAAGTGAGCCCAAGTATGTTATGTTGTTGGAACGATTGAGGAAAGGCCAGAAAAATGAAGAAAGCCTATTCGATACAAAAATGACAATCTAGAATGCCTAGAATAAGAGACCTCAGCAAAGAAAACAAGTAGCAAAAAAGTCAGTTTATCACTAGTTGTCCCAAGAGTTAGTTGTAAGAGATAACAGTAAAAGTGATATAGAACAAAGTTTAAATGTTCTAATAAGTATGGCAAGCAAAAGGCATTTTCCAATAACAAAATGCACTCTGCTGCTTTCAATGTCAAAGAAGACCTATGTTTATGTAAAAGAAAGGTTCATCACCTTATTAGAAAAAAGATACATACCTATGGGAAGAACATTTCCCTACTTTCCCATGGAAATGGGAATGTGGGCATGTATTATTCATGGGAATGTGAGAGTGGAGCATTCATGAAAAGAATAGAAAAGATGACTCACTGGACTTCTGGACAAATTGAAACCCCTCTGAATAGCCTTCAAATTTCCTTACTTATTCAATTCAAATCCTTTTCTCTTCTTAGATACTTCACCTAACATCTTTCAGTTAGAAGAAAACTCCTTTCCTCTTCATCTGAGAACTGCTTTCCTATAATGTTTCTACATTGGTCATAATCCTATCCTCTGAAAGTACTGATGGAAAAATGAGGTAACTCTTCCAATTGCAACTTCTGAAATTTTGAAAAACTCTTTTCACAATCCTTCTTAAGTTTTATTTTGTCCACACTAAATAAATTGATTTCCTTTATATAACAAAGTCTCCAACAGTCTTATTTCTCCATAAAGAATTATAAAATATCAGTATAATAGCTGATTTTAATTATATTTTTGTTATTTTCCTTACTTTGCTATCTAACTTCTCCTTCGATCTTTATATCTTCATTTTATGAAAGTTTTCTTATCTTAGCATGTCCATTTTCCTTCAAGTCAAGATGTTGGTTAGATTATTCTGAAATTAATTCTCAGATTGTCCCAAATTTCCTTCCTGACAACCAAAAAAAATTCTTTGGCTTTCTATACATGTCTCAACATCTTCCTCACAAGTTTTTGTTTTTCTTATTTGTCTTATTATTCATATTACCTACTTGTCTACCCTTGATCTTTTTTTTGGGGGGAAGGAAGCCGATCTTCCCCTCATTATGATTGAAATATGCCCTGTTCTTATCTCTACCTCTTAGAATTGTTGGTGGCTTTCAAAGCTCAACTTAAATGCTATTGCCTACCTTAGGCTTTTCATTATGCAATACCTGGATACTAGTGTTCTTTCCTCCAAATTACCTTTATTTACTTTGCATTTATTTCCTATTTAATTTTACATTTATGTGTTTCATCTAATGGAAATGCTTTGTGCTTCCAGAACCTGGGAAAATGTCTGGCACTTAGTAGGTCATGAATAAGTAGTTATAAATGGTTAACTAAAAATAATTTCAGGAAATAGAAGGAAATCCTAATACAGAGGAGGATGGGAATATGAGAGAAAATTAAGTGAAGAAAGACCGCTGATTTTTTGAAGCCTTGAGTTTTTCCCAGAGCAGGGCCCTCTTAGGGTGATATAACACCTCTTATGGCAGAGATTATTCTGACACTTTCAAAAACAATGACTACCCCCAACTTCTGGTAAAATGCATATGGTAGATTGAAGTAATTAATGAGAACCTGGAAGACATGTCTAGGAACCGTGAAGTCAAGGGCAAGAAACTGAAGATATTAGGTGATATAAGAAAATTGGATTTAGACTTCTGTATTATGGAATAAGATAAAGGAAAAATGGGTTCCTTTCCTAAGGCTGATGCATGCAACAAGTTGGTGAAAGTGTAATTCTCTGGAGACTCATGCATTTAAATAAAAGTGCTTTTAATTAAAATGAAACAGTACAGTTGGCAGCATAAAAAAAAGGCCATTATGGAATAGGGGAAAAAAAATAGAAGATACCATATCCTCAAAGAGGGTCAGAAATAAAAATTAGAGCTTCAAATATTCATACAACAATGTTCAAATTATGAGTTAGAAACAAAGTGAGCTACAGGTAAGGTAAAGAAAAAAGTGATTTCATAAGCATAGTTGGGATTTTCTAGACATTGACACATGATTGAAATATAGTATGGAAAAGTGTGTTTTATTCAAAGAGAACAGATAAGATAAAAAAAAAGAATTAGAATAGCTTTATATCTTAAAACATATGATAATGTGAGGAAATCCAAGTAACAGAATATTAAGTAAGGATCATTTGAAGGATCAAGGGAATTTGAGGGAAGAAGTATGAGACAGTTGCAAAAAATTATCTTTGGAGTAGATAACATGGATCCAAAGCCTGATTAATGCCTACTACTGTGTTACTTTTAGTCATTAATGGTTCAAGGTCAACTGGGAAAAGTGTCTGTATTAGAGTACACAGATATCTATCCTTAAACCTATTATACTTAACATGCATAAACATTCTTAACATGTAATAACATTGTTTAATGTATCATGTTAAAAAATGACTTAAAAGAAATCATTAATGGCATGTTTATGAAGCATTCATGTGCCAGAGAGCTAGGATGTTAAGCTACAGAATAAAGATTGACAAAGATCTCAAAAGGTCAGGACAGGAGGTTGTGCTAAATCCAATAAGATGTAGTTAAATATAGATGCACGAAAAGTATTATGCTTTTTTAAAAAAATCAACTGAACAAAAATTGTATATGGAAGGCAAAGCTGGATAAGCTTTCAGTTGTCAGCCTAGTAGTTTTAATGGATTGAAAATTTATTGTAAATAAACTCATGATGGTTTGAGTATGTGAAATGGTAAGCAAGAAAATTCCACTTGGGACTCAGTGTCACCCTCATTTTTCAAGGTTTTAACCCATTGTGTCCAGTCATTCCAGGTCAAGATTAGGACTTGCAGGTCATTTTCCCTATGCCCAGTAACTTCCCTGCATTAGTTCCAATCCTTCCATTCCCTGGGGACTCTTTTAGAATCTTAGTCTTTGCTGCCTAGATTTATTGACAGGAGACTGCCTGATATCACCTGATAATCTTTTGGACCATGTGGAGCTGTAGTACTCAAATACTTTAGAAAGGTGGAATCCTTCCCTTCAAAGAAAATTTCAATATACCCCTTATACCAAATGATTTGTTTTCTTTAAAAAATCACATTTTCAGATCAATTTCCTTTTGATTCTGAAAATATTGCAGACAAGTGATTTAATGGGAATAATGTGGTTGTTACACTTTACAAGGGGTTTTTTTTACTATTATATGTGAGGTATATTTGATATAGTTTTATTTCAGCAAACATTTCCCAGTTATATGTAAAAAAATACTTTAAAATGTTTGATTTTCAAATTCTCTCCACCACTTTCTCTCTCTCCTGCCAAAACCTTTATTATTTACTTATTTATTTATGTATTTTGTAATACAATTTTTTTTATTTTTAGTTTTCAGCATTCACTTCCACAAGTTTTTGAGTTCTAAATTTTCACCCCATCTCACCCCTCCCGCACCCCAAGATGATATGCATTCTGAATATCCCTTCCCCTAGTCTGTCCTCTCTTCTATCTTTCTTCCCTTCTCTTATCCCCTTCCCCTTCTATTTACCTGTAGGGCAGGATAGACTGATGTACCCCATTTCCTGCATTTCTTATTTCCCAGTAGCATGTGAAAACATTTTTTTTAAACGTATGTTTTTAAAACTTTAGGTTTCAAATTTTCTCTCTTTCCTTCCCCACCCACCCTCATTGAAAAGGTAAGTAACTCAATGTAGGTTGTACATGTGCACTTATGCAATATACTTCCACAGTAGACATGTTGTGAAAAACTAACTCTATTTCCCTTAATCCTATCCTGCCCTCCCATTTATTCTATTCTTTCTTTTGACCCTGTCCCTCCTCAGAAGTATTTACTTCTGATTACGCCCTTTCCCAGTCTGCCCTCCTCTCTATCAACCCCCTGCTCTCTTGTCCCCTTCTCCCCCTATTTTCCTGTACGGCAATACAGATTTCCATACCCAATTGAGTGTGCATATTATTCCCTCCTTAAGCCAAACCCTATGAGAATAAGATTCACTCATTCCCTCTCCCCTTCCCCCATTTCTGCTCCATTGTAAGAGACTTTTCTGTTTTTGTTTTTTGTGAAATAATTTACCCCATTTTACCTCTCCCTTTCTTCTTCTCCAAGTATAATCCTCTCTCATCCCTTAATTTTATTCTCCAGATATGACCCCTTCATCTCCAACTCACCCTGTGCCATCTATCTGTCTATCTATCTATCTATCTATCTATCTATCTATCTATCTATCTATATACATACATACATATAATTTTTTTCCTCCAACTACCCTAATACTGACAAAGGTCTCATGAGTTATAAATATCATCTTTCCATGTAGGAATGTAAACAGTTCAATCTTAAAAAGTCTCTTATGATTTCTCTTTCCCGTTTACCTCTTCATGTTCCACTTGAGTCCTGTATTTGAAAGTCTATTTGAAATTTTCTATTCAGCTCAAGTCTTTTCATCAAGAATGCTTGAAAGTCCTCTATTTCACTGAATAACCATTTTTTCCCTTGAAGGATTACACTCAGTTTTGCTGGGTAGGTGATTCTTGGTTGTAATCCTATCTCCGTTGCCCTGAGGAATATTATATTCCATGCACTGTGGTCCGTTAATGTAGAAGCTGCTAAATCTTGTGTTATCCTGATTGTGTTTCCACTGTACTTGAATTGTTTCCTTCTGGCAGCTTGTAATATTTTCTCCTTGACCTGGGAACTCTGGAATTTGGCTGTAATATTCCTAGGAGTTTTCCTTTGGGGATATCTTTCACGATTTCCTGCCAAAACCTTTGAGAAGGCAAATGATTTGACAAATATTATATGTGTGAAGTCTTGCCAAATATATTTCTATATTAGCCATGTTGCAAAAAAAATAAAATAAAAAAATAAAGTTTAAAAGTGTGCTTCAATCTATACTCAGTTCATCACTTCTCTCAATAGAGGTAGATAGGATTTTTCACCATGGGTCTCTTGGAATTGTCTTGGAGTATTGTTTAGATCAGGGTAGCTAAGTCTTTCACAGTTGATCATCCTTATAATACTAATATAACTGTGAAGAATATTCTCCTGGTTCTGTTTATATTATTTTTTGTTACTTCACATATCTTCTCAGGTTTTTCTGAAAGCATCCTGTCTGTCATTTCTTCTACCACAATATATTCCATCGCAATCATATAGAACTTGTTCAGCCCTTCCCCCATTGCTGGATATTCCCTTTATATCCAATTCTTCATCAGCACAAAAAGACTGATTATAAATATTTGTGGTCACATTGGTATTTTCCTCTTTTCTTTAATCTCTTTAGGATACAGATATGGTAATGATGGTAGGGTTCAAAGGGTAAGCACAGATTTATAGCCTTTTGATCATAGTTCCAAATTGTCTCCTGAATAATTAGAGCAGTTCTCATCTCAACTAACAATTCAATTAATGGTATATTAGTGTCCCATTTTTTCCACATCTCCTCCAGCATTCATTATTTTCATTTTCTGTCATTTCAGCCAATCTGATGGGTATGAAGTTATATCTCAGAGTTGTTTTAATTTCTATTTCTTTAATCAAAAGTGATTTAGTGCATTTTTTGTTACTATTGATAGTTGGATTTCTTTTTCTGAAAGCTATTTGTTCATTTCGTTTGATCATCTAATAATTGGGCAATAGCTCTTATTTTTTTTATACATTTGGCTCAGTTCCAGATATATTTCATGAAGGCTTTATCAGAAAAAAAAAATTGCTGTAATTTTATGCCAGTAACTTACTTTCCTTCTAATTTTGACTTCATAAGATTTATTTGTGCAAAATTGTTGTAATTTCATTAATTAAAATTACCCATTTTACTTCCTGTGATACTCATAAACTATCCTCTAGCCATAGTTCAGAACATTGTTCACAGTTACAGCAGTATTATGATGTTGATGAACTGCTTGATAACTTCTTTAAAAGATGCTGTCCAGGCTAATTTTTTAAAAAAAATTTTTTGGATTATTGCTTTCAGGTAGTCTAATGATTTTCAAATTATCTCTCTAGGATCTATTTTCCAGATCATTTATTTTTCCAAAGAGGTACTTTAAATTTTCTTCTAATTCTTCATTCTTTTGATTTTGTTTGACTGATTCTTTATGGCTCATAGAGCCCTTGACTTTCACTTGCCTAATTATAATTTTTAAGGAATTATTTTCTTCAGTTACCTTTTGTACCTCCATTTCTAACTGGCTAATTACACTTTTAAAGGAGGTGTTTTCTTCCATGGATTTTTTTTTTCCATTTGGCTAATTCTATTTTCTAACAAGTTATTTTCTTCAGTTAATTTTTGTGCTTCCTTTTCCATGCCGTTGACTCTTTTCATAATTCTCCACTATAACTCTCATTTCTTTTCTCAATATTTCTTCTACCTCTCTTACCTGACTTTTAAAATCCTTTTTGGAGGGGCAGCTAGGTGGCACAGTGGATAGAGCACCGGCCCTGGTTTTATGAGGACCTGAGTTCAAAACCAGCCTCAGACACATAATACTTACTAGCTGTGTGACCCTGGGCAAGTCACTTAACCCCATTGCCTAACTCCCCCCCCCAAAAAAAAGAAAAACTTTTTGTGCTCTTCCAAGAACACTTTTTGGGATGTTCCCCTTTGAGGACTCACATGAGGCATTTTTTACACTTTGTTCCTTTTTGAGTTCGTGTTTTTATTTCCCTGTTGCCATAGTAGTTTTCTATGATCAGGGCTCTTTTTTATCTCACCTTTTTAAGTTCACCTCTGCTTCTGGGCACAGGGGCACTGTTTCAGTGCTTCTTGTGCTGGGTTCCAGTATCCTGGTCACTGGGATTTCTGTACCAGGGCCTCAGGTATTTAAGTCTTTCCCATCAACTTTGGGTGACCTGACCTAGTCACCTGTTTTTGTGGGTTTCTGGGACTTTTAATTTTTCTACTGTGCTGGTGCTGGAGGCTTCACAGTAGGAGTGTGTGAGCCACACCATCTTTCTGAGCCAAGACCTAAGGGGCTCAGTTGCTTATCCGTGCTATGACTACAAGTCTCCCACTGGCTTGCTCAGACACTGTCTACTCTGGGCTGTGCTTTCCTTTTACCCAAGTGAGGCAAATCTTGCCTAAAGTCCTTCTAAGTTATCTTAAGCTGGAATATTTTTCATTCTTTTTGTTGTTTTTGTTGTTATGTCACTCCAGAATCTATTTAGAGGCATCATTTAATGTTGTTTCTGAGGGAAAGTGGGGAAAGCTCAGGCAATTTTCTGGCTTTTCTAAAGCATATTGGCTCCCTATCATAAATTTCTGGAATGAGGTTTAAGAACTTTAGAGATAATTTATTTTACTAAACCTCTACCTCTAAGTATTGTCAATGGTATAAATGAGCTTAGTCAGAAAGATAGCAATTAATGGAGTTTTTTGAATCCCTGATTTATACACTTAATCTTGGAAAACTTGGGGTAAATATAAGGGCTCTTTTAGTTTCTTCCCCCAACTCACTTTAAGAAGAAAAAAAAAGATGAACATACCTGTCATACATCTGAGACTTTAAAGATTCAAACAGTGAAAGAAAAATAAAACAACATGGCATAGAGGAAAGATAAATACCTCTCGTGTCAGGGGATATGAGTTCAAATTTGACCTCTGCTACTTACTATCTGTGAGAATTTATCAAATCATTTAACTTGTTTTGGTCTAGTTTCTGGAACTGTGAACTTAAGGAAATCAACTAGATGGTATCTGATGACCTTTATAGCTCTAGATCTATGATGTAATAACATAATCTAATAAGAAATTAATACATGTGTGAGGGAAGAAAGGAAGTAGGTAGCAAATCTCTGATAACATATTCAATAGCATTGTAACAGCATCTCTCTCTCTCTCTCTCTCTCTCTCTCTCTGTCTTCCTCCTCCCTTCCTTCCTCTCACTTATGTATATGTATGTAATATATTAATAATGTATTCTATATCATATATTACAATTATATTTCTTATTATATATGTATATATGCACATATGTATGTGTATCCATCCCCATCTCCAGCTGTATCTACATCTATACTTATAGCTACATATAACTCTACATCTATCTTTGTTTAACACATTAATAACTCCATTGTGGGAATTTGAGGTACAATAAGAAGATTTTGGGGTGGAATAATCAATTTACATGTTTACCTTAATGACTGACCTTGGGGGTAAGATGCTTCTTGTCAGGGACCAATGGGAGGTGATGGAGGGCAATTAGTTTTGATCACTGAAAAGTAACTGTTACTGGAATGACATAAGGTGCCCACATTTGATTTTGGGAATTTTATGAATGAGACCCACCTCCCTGTGCCAAATCTGGTTCATGGAGGCATGTTGGCACTGGAGCACTCTTAATTGGGGGAATAAGGTGAACAGGAAGTGTATGAATACTATGATGGCAAAAAATCTTCTAGGACTCTGGGATCTTAAGGCCTTCAATAACTTGTTGGGATGATTATCATACTTATGAATTTCATTGATTATAAAGCATGAGAAGATAAGTTCACTCTCAAAATTGTCAGACGATATTTATGCCTGTCACTGTAGCTAGACAAAAATGGAAGACCTGAAACAGCAATCTATAGCAATATTGACTACTTTCCTTTATGGTCATGAGCAGGACCATGCACCTTCTGAAAAAATTTTTATCTTGTTCAAAACATTGAAATCCAGTTTACAGATGTTGAGAGTCTTAGTGATACTCTTAAGAAGACAGACAATCAGGAAGGTTTTTTTTTTTAGACCCTACTTGGCAAACCTTATAGGAATCACTTATTATCAAACAAGGTTCGCATAATTATTCAAAGTAAAGTATTTGTCAACATTGTGTTCTGTTACTCAGAACATCTGCTGCCAAGTGAAATGCTAATGTTTTCCCTTATTCTTTACTCTTTCTTTCCTTTACAGTGGAAGACTGAAAAGAGTTACATTTTTTTTAAGTGAATTAAACTCAGAGAGTGTCTCACATCGAAGGTCTCAGTGACTACCTAGGTAAAGACAGAAACGATTTGGTTCAAATAAGTAACAATTAAAACACTTCTCTAAAGTAGGAAGGCCACAGTTAACTGTAATTGAGCTGCAATAGTAACAATCATCAATTCGACAAGTATAAAATAACTATGAAAGTTGCAACAACACTAATAAATATGACAAAAAATAGCCATTCTTTTTTTTAGCTGTGAAAGGTACACAAATCTTTGATACAATCTATCAGATTTGGTGAAACATTGAAACAATTACAGGGTACCCAATATGATACTATGTTACTTAAGGGACACTTAAAATGGTAGTAGTTGTTTAAGTGGATTCAATAGAAGGCTTAGCAAGTGTGGAAGAGTCAACAATCACCTCTAGGGTTGGATAGGGTGATTTCTAGCCCTAAGTCTATTTCTAAATAGATACCAAGTGATTTATAGGTAAGAGTATATAGATAAATTATATAGATTGATGATAAATCACTGCCATGATAGTTTGGTAGAGGGAGGGTGATTGTTGATTCTACACAAAACAGATTGGAAAAATAATAAAAATCTGTGAAGCTTTTTCATTCTGTTCTTGATAAGGATACCCTACCCCTTCCCCATGACTCTCTGTTCCTTCTGGGTATGTCTGAATTTTTCTACCTATAAGCTTTGTCCCCATTATACTCTTTATATAATTTTAATTCTAATCAGGATATATATATATATATATATATATATATATATATATATATATATATATGCACACACATATATATCTATATATGTATATATGTATATATAGTAGTGTACATATATACACACACAAACACACATGTATGTGTATACATGTATATATAAATGTGTATGTACATGTATACATACACATATATGTGTATGTGCACAGACATATACACACTATGTGTGTGTACATACACAGAGATAGATAGATAGATAGATAGATAGATAGATAGATAGATAGATAGATAGATAGATGGATGGATGGATAGATAGACAGACAGATAGTTCTTTAAGGAAAATTATTTTGAATGGAAAATATACCCTAATTCTGGCTTATGTAAGTAAAAGGGTGTATTTTACCATAAAATGCTTTACACATATTAGGGTCATAATAAATTTTTAATAAATTATGATGAAAATTGCTATAAAGCATGCTACAAAGTAAGTGATCTTATACAACACTCTCACCAATGGAGACTTCTTGGAGCAGAGACAAAATGGTAGAGTAGAGGAAGCATTAAGCTGATTGATTCCAAAATTCTCTTCTAGAGGAAAAAAAAATGCATCTAATTAAAAGAGATAAGTAAGGAAATTACATCATGCTAAAAAGTACCATAGATTGTGAATGAATATCAATAGTAAACATATATGAACCACATGGGAGAGCATCAAAATTCTTATAGAAGTTAAATGAGTTAAAGGAAGAAATAGACAGCAAAAGCTATAGTAGTGGGGAACCTCAATCTCTGCATCTCAGGACTAGAATAATCTAACCATAAAATAAATAAAAAAAGAAGTTATGCAGTTCTGCAGAAAATTGAATGGAGATAGAAAGCAATATACTTTTTTTTTTAGTCAGTGGTCTATGGCACCTACAAAAATTTGACCATTTATGAGGGCATATACACCTCACAGTCAAATGCAGAAAGGCAGTAATATTAAATGCATCCTTTTAAAATCACCATGCAATAAAAATTCTGTGCAATAAAGGGCCATGGAGAGATAAACCAAAAATTATTTGGAAGCCAAATAACTTAATCCTAAAAAAAAATGAGTGGGTCAAACAGCAAGTCATAGAAACAATCAATAATTACATGGAGGAGAGCAACAATAATGGCACAACATAAATTTATGAGATGCAGCTAAAACATTACTTAGAAGAAATTTTATGTCTCTACATGCTTACATGAATAAAATAGAGAAAGAGGATGTTGATGAATTGAGAATGCAACTAAAAAGTTAGAAAAAGAACAAATTAAGTAGTCCTCAATTAAAGACCAAATTAGAAATTTTGAAAATCAAAGGAGAGATTAATAAAATTGAAAGTAGGAAAAATTATCGAATCAATAAATAAAACTAAGACATGGTTTAATATTACAAAAATAATAATAATAAAGATAGTTAAGCCTTTGGTTAATTTGATTAAAAAAATAAAAGAAAACCAAATGACCAGCATCGAAAATATAAAGGGTGAATTTACCACAAATGAAGAGGAAATTAGTGCAATAATTTAAGAGCTCCTTTGCCCAACTGCATGCCAATAAATCTCATGATCTAAGTGAAATGAATGAATATTTACAAAATATAAATTGCTCAGATTAGTAGAAGAGGAAATAAAATAATTAATTCTATTTTAGAAAAAGACATTCAACAAGCCATCAATGAATTCCCTAAGAAAAAAAATCTCTAAGGACATATGCATTTACAAGTAAATTCTGCCAAATGTAATTAGTTCCAATATTATATATGTATATACATATATACATACATACACATACATATACATACATATACATACACACATACATATATGCATATACGTGTGTGTGTGTGTGTGTGTGTGTGTGTGTGTGTGTATGTATACATATACTAATTTCCTTTATGGTCATGCCATCTTGAGGAGGTAGGTGGGGAGACAAGGGGAGAAAAATTTAAAACTCAGAAGCTTATGGAAGTGATTGTTGATAATTCAAAATAAATTAATAAAAAAATAGAAAAAATAAAGTCTTTCACAATTTGGCTGTAAAAAAAGAAAAGAAAATTATAGACCAATTTTACTAATAAATATTGATGCAAAAACTGTAAATAAAATATCAGCAAAGATATTACAACAATTTATCATGAAGATAATACATTATGATCAGGTGGGATTTATGCCGAAAATACAGGACTGGTTCAACATTAAGAAAATTATTAGCATAATTGACCGCATTAGTAACAAAACTAAGAGAAATCTTATAATTATCTCAATAGATGCAGAAAAAGCTTTTGATAACATACAGTACCCATTCCTATTAAAAACAAGGAAACAATGAAGTTTTCCTTAAAATGATAAACAGTATCTATCTAAATCCATCAGCAATCATGATCTGTATCGGGGATAATCTAGAAACCATCCCAATAAGATCAAGGATGAAACAAGGATACTGATTATCACCACTGTCATTCAACAGTATACTAGAAATGTTTGCTTTAGCAATAAGAGAAGAAAAAGAAATTGAAGAGATTAGAATAGGCAATGAGGAAACTAAACTATCACTCTTTACAGATGATATGATGGTATGCTTAGAGAATCAACTGAAAAAAAAACCTTGAAACAATGAACAATTTTAGCTAATTTGATGGATAAAAATAAACCCACATAAATCACCATTATTTCTATATATTACCAACAGAGCCCTGCCACAAAAGATAGATACAGAAAGTCCATTTAAAATAACTGCAGACAAATATAAAATATTTGTGAGTCTACTTGCCAAGAGAAATCCAGGAACTATATGAACACAAATATAAAACCCTTTTCACACAAATAAAGTCAAATTTAAATAATTGGAAAAACATCAGTTGCTCATGAGTAGGTCAAGCTAATATAATAAAAATGAAAATTCTACCTAAATTAATTTACTTTACTGCCATGCTGATCAAACTACCAAAAATTTATTTTATAGAGCTAGAAAAATAAGAACTAGAACAAAAGGTTTAGAATATCAAGGGAATTAATGAAAAACATGCAAAACAAGATGGCCTAGGTGTACCAGATCTAAAAGTGTATTATAAAATGGTGATCCTCAAAATTATTTGGTACTGGCTAAGAAATAGAGTGGTGGATCAGTGGAATAGTTTAGGTACACAAGACACAGTAGTCAATGATCATAGTAACCTAGATTGATAAACTGAAAAATTCCAGCCTTTTAGACAAGAACTCATTATTTGACAAAAACTTGGAAAACTGGAAAATAGTATGGCAGAAGTTAGGCATAGAGCAACATCTATAAACCTATAATAAGGTAAGGTTAAAATTGGTACACGATTTATACATAAAGTGTGATACCATGAGTGAATTAGGAGAGCAAGGAATACTTTTCCTGTCAGATCTATGGGGAAGGGAAGAATTTATGACCAACAAGAGTTAGAGATCATTATGAAATGCAAAAAGAATAATTTTGATTACATTAAATTAAAAAAACTTTTGCACAAACAAAACCAATGCAACCAAGATTAGAAGGAAAGCAGAAAGCACGCAAACAATTTTTATAGCCAATGTTTCTGATAAAGGCCTAATTTCTAAAATATATAGAAAACTGAATTAATTTTATAAGAATATAAGTCATTCTCCAATTGACAAAATAAGAAATGAAAATGATCAATAACCATACTTCTTAATCTTATACTCCTCCCCCCAAAACTCCAAATTAATAACAGAAATCTAAATAGAAAGAACCTTGAAGTTCCATCACACACGTATAACATTTACACACATAATAAAACACAGAAATGGCCAATGTTGAAGATGCTGTGGAAAATATAGGCACATTAATAATATACTATTGTTAGAGCTATGAACTGATCAACTCTCAAAAAACAATTTGGAATGATATGAAAATTGTCACTGGACTTCATACTCTTTGACCTGGTTATAATACTACTAAACATAAATTCCAATTAAGTCAAGGACAGAAAAAAATGGTCCTGTATATACTGAAGTCCTGGACCTTCTCTGTCTCTATTCCTTCTGAATAGTTATATCAGTTCCACTACGATTATTAAGAAAATGAGTCAGTCTTGCTTGGTTCCAGTTAACCTCCTCTTTTGGAAACCCCTTGAGGTAGGGAGAGCTCTACACCCCTTGCCAGCAGGAAGCAGTTTCAGAAGTCAAGACCTTTGCCCCTTACCCCAAAGGAATTTGGGGTCCATTTGTTTGAGGGAGGAATGATGAGGTGGGATCCGGACCCAAAAAACCCTGGACTTTCCCAAATCTCTGGTTTTTGCCTGAGGCTATAATCCCATCATCTGGTTTTTCATTGTGGCTACACCCAATCTCCCAATTCTTCTTATCTAACCTACCCCTCCATTGTTTTAACTCCCTATGGTCCCTGGCCACTTCCCAACCCTTAATCCTATGTAGGTTTCATCCTCCTTTTGGCTAAATCCAGGTCCCTGGCATTCTATCTCCTTACTGTGCCTCTCAAACTACTTGGCCATTCTTAGATCCCTCCCACAGTCTTTTTGTAGAGAGCCATCTTGTCTCCATTAAGATGCTCAGATTCTTATAATCTAGCTACTGCTCAGGTTTTTACAATCTAGCCAATAACTCACATGTGCTCAGATTCCTTAAGAGTCTGGCTAATATGGCAGGTATTTAATAAACCTTGTCTTTGGCTAAAAAAAAAAAAAGATGAGGCAGTGAGGTGGAGCTGTGCATACAATACCAGGCCTGGAGCCAGGAAGGCCTGAGTTCAAATGCAACCTCTGACACTTACTAGTTATGTGATCGTGGATAAGTCACTTAACATGGTTTGACTTAGTTTCCTCATTTGTTAAATAGACTGAAGGAGGAAATGGCAAACCACTTCAGTGTCTTTGCCAAGAAAACCCCAAATAGGGTGACAAAGAGTTGGACATGACTGAAAGGACTGAACAAGTTAGGAAGATGACTCCAAGGTTTCCATATCCAGCCATCAGTCTCTTTCATGAGAACTTCAGTTCTGCGTCACCAATTACTTATTGCACATTTCAGACTGGATGTCCTGAGATATCCTAAACTCCACATTTCTAAAACTGAACTCATTTTCTTTCAACCCTAATCTTACTCCTTATGAAGTGTCCATATTTTTATCAAAGGCACAACTGTCTTTTCAAAGATGCCTTCCTTCACATTTTTCTTTAATTTAATTGAGATTCTTGACTTTTTGTTCTTCCAGATTATTTTTTTTTCTAGGTCTTGAAAACAAATTTTTGGTAGTTTGAGTGTTATGGCACTGAATCAATAAATTAATTTGTTTAAAATTGTCATTTTTGTTATATTGGCTCAGCCTACTCATGAACAATTAATAATTTTCCTATTTTCACATCTGATTTTATTTGTGTGAAAAGTACGTTGTAATTCTCTTCACATATTTCCTGGGTTTGCCTTGGCAGGTAGACTCCAAAATATTTTCTATTGCTTATAATTATTTTAAATGGAATTTCTCTTGGTATATCTTGCTGCTAGATTTTGTTGGTAATATGCTGGTGATTTATATGGGTTTATTTTTCATCCTGAAACTTTGTTGCAATTGTTCATTATTGCAACTACTTTCAGTTGATTCTCTACGGCTCATTAAGTATACCATCGTGCCATCTGCCAAGAGTGATAGTTTTGTTTCCTTATTGCCTATTTTAATTCCTTTACTTCCTTTTTTCTTTTCTAATTGCTATACCTAGCATTTCAAGTACAATATTAAATAACAGTGATGATAATCAACATCCTTGCTTCATTCTTGATTTTATTGGAAAAGCTTCCAGCTTATCCCCATTACAGATAATTCTTGATGATGATTTTAGATAGACACCACTTTAAACTTTAAGGAAAGCTCATTTGTTCCTGCACTTCTTAGTGTTTTAAATAGGAAGGTGTGTTGCGTTTTGTCAGAAGCTTTTTTTTTTTTGCATCTATTGAATACACATGATTTCTGTTGGATTTGTTATTCATAAGGTCATTTATGCCCTCATGGTTTTCCTAATATTGAATTAGATCTTCATTCCTGGTATAATTCCTATCTGGTCTTAGTTTATGATCTTTGTGATCTATTGCTGTAATATAAATTTCCTTGTATTAATATATATTAGGGAATTGGTCTATATTTTTACTTCTTGTTTTTACTCTTCCTAGTTTAGATATTAGCATCATACTTCTATCAAAAAGGGAATTTCATAGAAGTCCTTCTTTATTTTTCTCAAATATTTTATCTCGTATTAATAGTCATTATTCCTTAAATGTTAGGTAGAATTCACTTATGACTCCATCTGGTTTTGGAAATTTTTTTTTCTTACAGAGCTCAGTGACGGGGTGTTTAATTTCTTTTTCTAAGATAGGGTTATCTAAGTATTCCATTTCCTCTTCTGTCAATCTGGGACTTTTTTTGTAAATATTTATACAGTTAACTAAGTTTGTTTGATGTATTAGCAATTTGCTTTGATGTCATCTTCATTTGTAATGAATTCAATCTTTTCATTTTTTGTACTGATGATTTGGTTTTCTTCTTTCATTTTTTAATCAAATTAAAAAAAGATTTATCTTTTTTTCATAAAATCAGCTTCTATTTTAGTTAAGTGGTTTTCTTGCTTTCAATTTTATTAGTCTTTCCATTGATTTTTAAGGTTCTCAATTTTGTGTATAATCACGGATTTTTAATTTGTTATTTTTCTAGTTTTTTTTAGTTGCATGCCCAATTCATTTATCTGCTCTTTTTCTATGTTATTGATGTAAACTTTTAAAGATATGTTTTTCTCTAAGTCTTGCTTTGGCTGTGTCCCAAAAAATTTGTCATCTTTTATCATTTTTTATCATTTTCTTTAATGAAATTATTGTTTCCACTCATTTAAAAATTAAATTATTTAGTTTTCAATTATTTTTTAATCTGTGTTTATAGGACCCTTTATTGAATGCCATTTTATTGTGTTATGATCTGAAGCAAATGCATTTAACTTTTCTGCTATTCTGCATTTGGTTGTGAGGTTTTTATGTCCTGATACATTTATGAAATTGTCATGTACCCTTGAGGGAAATGTGTCTCCCTTTTTGTTTCCATTCAATTTTCTCCAGAGGTCTATTACATATATCTAAATTTTCAAAACATCTATTCATTTTGTTAACTTCTTTTTTTGTTTATTGATTTATTTGGGGGAAATTTTTTCTAGTGCTGAAAGCAGAAAGTGAGGTCTCCCATTAGTTTAGTTTTATTGTATATTTTCTCCTGTAACTCATTTAGATTTTCCTTTATGATTTTGAATGCTATACGATTTGGTGCACAGGTTTTTTAGTATTAATATTACTTCATTGCCTATGGTACCTTTCAGCAAAAGGTAGTTTCCGTGTTTATTTCTCTCATTTATTTTTGCTTTTGCTTTTTTTCTGTAGGTTACACTTACTTGTTTTTCTTTTATTTCAGCTTAAAAATAATAGATTCTACTCCAACCCCTTAGCTTTTCTCTGTGTGTCTCTTTGCTTCAAGTGTGTTTCTTATGAAAAACGTATTATAGGATTCTTGTTTTTAATGCACTCTACTATCTGCTTCAGTTTTGTGTGTGTGTTCATCCCATTTACATTCACAGTTATGATTACTGTGTATTTCTCTCAATCCTGCTTTTATTTCTTCTTAACTTCTTATCTCCTTTCAACCTGTCTCTCCTCAAAAGTGTTCTGCTTATGGTCATCATTTCTCCCAATCCACCCTCCTTTTTATGGACCCCCCTCCTACTTTTCTTCTCCCCTTCTACTTCCCCATAGGGTATGATAGATTTCTACACCCAGGTGAGTGTGTATGCTATTCCCTCTTTGAGCCAATGTTCAAGTGTTGACCACCCACCCTCATAATCCCCTCCACTAAAAAGCTCTTTCACATGACTTTTAGGTGAGATAATTTACCCAATTCCACCTCTCCCTTCCCCCTTCTAATGCATCCCTTTTCTTACCACTCAATTTAATTATCTTGGACATCACCCCATCCTACTCAACATGCCTTCTATGTACATTCCTTCTAACTGCTCTAATAATGAAGTTCTTAGGAATTTCAGTATCCTTTTCCTACGTAGGAATGTAAGCATATATCCTTATTGAATCCCTTGCAATTTCTCTTTTTTGAATTTTTAAGATTCTTTTGAATCCTATATCTGAAAGTCAAATTTTCTATACAGCTCTGGTCTTTTCATCGGGAATTCTGGAAAGTTACCAATTTCAATAAATAAACTTTTCCACCTTAAGTATTACACTCAGTTTTCCTGGATTAGTGATTCTTGATTGTAACCCAACATCCTTTACTTTCCAGAATAACATCTTATCCCAATAATCTTTCAGTATAGAAACTGCTTAATCTTATATTGTACTGACTATGGCTTCATGGTATTTGAATTGTTTCTTTTGCATTATCTGCAATATTTCCTACTTGACCTGGGATCTCTGGAATTTGGCTATAATATTTATAGGAGTTTAATTTTGGAATCTCTTTCAGAGGATGATCACTTTATTTTTCCAGTTTTTATTTTACCTTCTGATTATAAGATATCAGGGGAATTTTCATTGAGAATTTCTTGAAATATGGAAACTGAGCTCCTTTTTTAAAATTTTTTTTAATCATGGCTTTCATGTAGTTAACTAATTCTTAAATTTCCTCCCCTTTATTGTCCAGGTAAGTTGTTTTTCTAATAAGATATTTCACACTCTATTCTACTTTTTTTTTCATTCTTTTGGATTTTTTTTATTGTTTCTGTGTGTCTCATAGACTTCTCTTGCTCAATTCTAATTTTTAAGGAATTATTTTCTTCATTGAGCTATTGTGCCATCTTTTCTATCTGGCCAATTCTTCTTTTTGAAAAATTATTTTTTTCTTTGAATTTTTGTGCCTCTATTTACCATTTAGTCTATTCTGTTTTTGAACTCTTCCATCTCCTGAGACCAATTAACATTTTTCTTTCAGGATTTGCATGTAATTATTTTGATTTTGTTGTCTTCTTCTGAGTTTGTCTTTTGTTCTCCTCTGTCACCACAGTAAAATTTTATGGTCAGTTTCTTTTTAATTTTTTTTTTAATTTACCAACAATCACTTCCATAAGCTTTTGAGTTTTAAATTTTTCTCCCCCCTCCCTCCCTACCTCATTCCCCAAGACAGTGCACAATCTGATATAGGCTATACATATATATTCCTATTAAACATATTTTCAAATTACTGGTGCTATAAGTAAGAATTGGAATCAACAGGAGGAACCATCAGAAAGAGGAAACAAAACACAACAGAAGAAAAAAAAAGCAAATAGCATGCCTCAATCTGCATTCAAACTCCATAGTTCTTTCTTTGGATGTGGATAGTTTTTTTCATCATGAGGCCTTTGGAGATGTCAAACAATGCTCATCTCCCTCCCTTCTTTCCCTCTGCTGTAATAGGTTTTTGTGTCTTTTCCTGTAATGTAATTTATCCTTGTCTGCCCCCTTCTTTCCTTTTCTCTCAGTACATTTTCTTAGATCAGATTAATCCACTTGCTTGGATCCATTTAACCCACTTGATGAGATTTTTTTTTAATCATTACATCAAAATCAACCTATACCCACCCTTTTTATGGATACTCCTTTAACATGGTGTAATAACAATACAGTCCTCAAGTGTCATCTTCCCTTGTAGAGATGTAAATAGTTTGCCCTTATTAAAAACATGCTGTATCTTTCTGTCCTGTTTCCCTTTTTATGTCTCTCTTGACTCTTGTATTTGAAGATCAAGTTTTCTGTTAAGCTCTGGTCTTTTTGTCAGTAAGGTTTGGAAATCCCCTATTTCATTAAATATTCATCTCCTCCCCTGAAAGATTATGTTCATTTTCACTGAGTAGTTGATTCTTGATTGTAATCCACATTTGCTGCTGACTTTCCAGTGAGGCCTGCATTACACAATATTTCACTCTCTAGTGAGACAGACTTTTCCTCCTGACTTTCTAAGTTGGATTTGGGCTGGAAAAATTGTTTTACCTTATCCTTTTGTTGTTTCTATTGTTCCAGAATATGTTTTGAGGTGTTTTTAAATGTCTTGGAGGGGAATTTGGGAGAACTCAAGCAAGTTCTTGCCTTTACTCTACCATCTTGGCTCTGCTCTGTGTATCCAAAATATTTTCTCCACTCAGCTACCACTTTAGGTCAGGCCACTTTCACCTGCAGCCTAGATTATTTTAACATTCTCTTGGAACAGTTTTTCTGCTTCAAGGCTCTCCCCTCTTCAATTCATGCTACATATTGTTACCAATGTAATTTTCCTTAAGCATTAATCTAATCACACAAATGTCCCACTGAACCCAAACCAGTGGTTTCCACCTACCAATAAACTAATATATTAACACCTCTGTTAGGATTTTAAAATTTAATACAACCTAGAACCAACTAATCTGTTAAGCATCATTGGATATCATTTTCTTTTCCACACTCTGCCTATTTGTTGTTGTTGTTTACTCTTTTCAGTCATGTCCAAATTTTCATGATTCCATTGGGGGTTTTCTAAGCAAAGATACTGGAACAGTTTACCATTTCCTTCTCCAGCTCATTTTAAAGATGAGGAAATGGAGCCAAACAGGGTTAAGTGACTTGCCCAGTGGCACACAGCTAGTAAATATCTGAGGCCAGATATGAACTTCTCTTTCTGATTTCAGGAATAGCACTCTATACACTGCACCACCTAGGTGCACCCCCAGTCTTCTCTACACCCCTCACTACAAACATTCCACCTCCTATTTCTATGCCTTTGCACTTGTAATTCCCCTCATATCAGGGATTTACTTACTCCTTACTTTGATGTCTCATAATCTACTTCTATTTTTAATAGAAAGTTTAGGCACTATTTTCTTCAATTAATCTTTCACAATTCTCCCAAAATACCTTGTATTTAACTACTTTGTATATATTTGTATGTAGTAACTTTATATTTAGATTTTATATAACTTTACATTAATTGTCTTATCCACTAAAATGTAAGTTTATTGTTAATAGGAATGATTTCCTTTTTTTGTACTTTTGTACAAGGTCCTACCACATAGTAGGTGCTTAATAAATACTTGTTGATTGATTAATGGATTGCATGATTGATTTGTGTGAGAAGAAAATATTGGAAACAACATAAATCCCCATTGATTGGAAAATAACTAAACAAGTTTTGTTACATAAATATAATGAAATTTATTTTTATCTTAAAAAGGAAAAAAAATGATTCTGAGAGACATGATAAGACTTGTATGAAATTATATAGAACAAACAAAGCAGCCAGAAGAACAATATGTAGTATGATGCAAAAGAAAACACCATTGAAAAAACATCTGATCTCAGATGAATGTCTTGACTATTATCTGTCCCACAGAATAGATAATGAAACGTACCTCTTTCTTCTTGGTAGAGAAGTAGTAGTCTTTGGGTGTAAAATGATGCATAGCACCATGTATAAGTGTTTTATGAATTACTTGTTTTCCCCTGTTTCTAGGTACACATTTTTGGAAAGGTGGGAGGAAGTAAATATGAAATAGGAAATGAATGTGATATTTAAAACAGGCACTAAATGTGAAAAAAAACCTTGAAATAAAAAAATGATAAATAAAGAAGGGGTAAGGGGTTTATAATATCCCAGTTCTCATGTTATGCTGTTCTGTCAAAGACCTTAGTTCGTTCTCAGTTTTTTAAATATGATTCAGTATTTGAAAAACAATTCTAAGAAACCTAAAATTAAAAAAAAAGTTTGCTATAACACTTGGAAAAATGAAATGATTGCAATTAGCATTCATAATATAAGAAAATAGTATAAAAAAACTAATAAGAATAGCAATATATACACACAAAACAAATTAGCATGACTACAAAAAATTACTTCACAAAGTGTGTGTGTGTGTGTGTGTGTGTATGTGTGTGTGTATGTGCATTTATGCGTGACTTTTTTTGTGTGAAAGGACCCTTGGGAAACAGGAAGAGCTATAGCAACTGTTCAAACCACTTGAATGGTAAAGGATCAGGTTGTTCTTTTACTTTTATGGATTATATGAGTTCATTGATATGGGTGCTCCCTCCAGTGGTAGAAATCAAGAAAGTGACTATCCTAATTTCAGAAAATGGCTATCCTGACTTTGAAAATAACAGAAAGGATGAAATCTAGAGATTTCAAGAGGTGTTGTGGTATAATGGAAAAATTATTGGACTTGGATTCAGATAGCCTGGTTTAGAAGCCATCTTGGATGCATATTAGCAGTGGGTCCATGGACAAGTTACTAAAATTTTTCAAAGTTCAATTTCCTCATTGATAAAATAGGGATGGGATGATAATGCACATAATACCTAATTGCCTCACAGTGTTTTGTGTCAAAGGAAATAATATAGTATGTGCACTTGCATGGTACAAGGTAAAAAAAAAAAATCAGATTTATATTCAATATATCATCTCAGATATTTTTATGGCATTACTGCCTGTATCATTTTAAAATGAAGCAGTTATACTCAATGGCCTTGGAAGTCCTATCCTGTTCTATTGGATCCATGATCCTATTTAATGTTTCAAAAATGTTTCAAAACTTACAAAAACTTACAAGTTATATACATACATACAATATGTATATACATATACCTACATATAATGTATAACACATAGAATTATGCACATATATGTACACAAATAAACATATATACATATAAGAGCCATTTCTCTTTCCATTCTACTGAAAGTCCTTTCTTTTGACTCTGAATATGGAAGGGGGAAGAAAAAAGTCAGTGAGCTCTCTCAGCACAAAGCAACATACAATTAGCCTGTCCTCTTCGGAGGGCAGTTTCTATTCACATCTTATTCACATCTAACCAGCTTTCCTCTGTTCCCCTTAAACTATTATTGGGTACTTTTTGGTTACTTCCTGAGTAACCTATGCTTCTATTTATTACATTCAGGTTCATGTTTTTTCTTTGGAAATGCTCTTATTTGTATGATCAATATCTTACTTTGTCTCAGAATGAAATTGAACTTCTTAGCACTCTTAAGAAAGACTTTGTAGTCAGAGGACTTGGGATAAATCGTGTCTCCTGTTACTACCTGTGTGACTTTAGGCAAGTCACTTAAAACTTTTGCTTTCAGGGTCTTTCTCTGTAAAATGGAGTTGGACGAGATGGTGTTTAAGGTTAGCTGTAGATGTATGATCCAATGAATTTCTAGCCCAGAAGAGTAGAAAATGAATAATTAAAATAAGTACACTAAGAACATGCCAAAACAAAACATACAAAAAGATTCTAAGATAATTTTTTTTTGTTTTTTCTTTAAGGCTGATAGATCAATGAAATACTGCAGATCCTTCCATTTTTTCTCTTTCTTTTTTCTTTCTTTTTATTTTTTTCCAGAACGAAGACAAAGACACTTTACCTCATTGAATTCTATAAAGAATTTGGCACCTTTGGCTACTCCCTTCTTCCCAGATTTATTTTACTTCCCTAGGCTTCAGAGATACCACACTCTCTTAGTTCACTTCCTACTTCAATAACTATCCTTTCCCTGTTCATTGTTCTCTTCCAACCTGATTATGGAGTGAGTCCTTCAAGGTTGTCTCCTTTGGATTCTCTATACACTTTTCTAGTTCAATTTAAATAAAGAGCACAGGGAGTGTTTGACTTGGCATAAAGAAAATCAAGATTCAGAGCAGCTAGGTGGCAAAGTGGATACAGCACCAGCCCAGGAGTCAGGAGGACCTGAGTTCAAATCTGGCCTTAGACACTTACTGGAGAGGTTGTGTAATATGTCTTGGCTTCAGTTTCCTAACCTGTAAAATGAGGGGTTTGGACTAAATGATCTTTAAGGTCTCCTTTACCTCTAAATCTATTATGCTGTGATCCTACTGTATTACTACCATGCATAAAAGATTATACCAGGCTCTAGAGTTACACAAATTAGAGATAAATGAAAAAAAGAGCTTCCATTCACCTTTCTTCCCACATCTTATATTACCCTCTCTCTACATATTTTTTCCCAAATCTCTAGCCAAGTCTATCTCTGGTTTCTCTTCTTAGCTCCAGACCCAAATCTACAATTATTTACAGTATACTTCCACGTATGTCCTGAATTGGGTTTAAAACTTTGCTTTGCTATTCATTACTTGATTGAACTAGTGGAAGTCACTTTCGCTTAACTTTTCTAGCACCCATCCATAAAATTAGGTTTTCAAAGAGATGACCTTGTAGCTCTAAAAGTACAATGCTATGTCTATATGTAAGCTCATTATAATTTTCCCCTTGAAATTGGCTTTGTACCTGTCATATAGTGCTATCATTAACTCAATATTCTATCTTCAAAACTGTTACATGATTTTTAACATTTTTCCTTTTATTTCATCATTCATATCTAATCAGTTCTGTTGATTCTGTAGCCATAGTACATATTACATTTGTCCTCCATTTATACCATTACCACCAAAGCCCTATTTCTTACCTACCTATAATATAGCTATAACCTCATAACCTATCCTACAACCTCCATTCTCTTTCTCCAGATTGTACCTCCTAGATTAATCTTCCTTATGTATAAATCTGATTATGTTTCACCCTGCTAAGTGATCTTCAGTGACTCTCTTTTGTCTAAAGAATTAAGTCTAGAATATATTACCAGGAATTCATGGCCTTCTACAATCTAGTGCTACTCTACCTTACAATGTTATCTGCCATTATTGCTCTGTTCCAATTGAAGTGGGCTATTCACTGCTCCCCCTCTCACAACATACCCTTCTTTCTTTTCTCTTTGCATTTGTTATGTGATTGCCAATCCTACTCCTATTCATGCTAGGATATTTTCACTCACTTTTTTTTTCTGTTGAATTATTATTAATATTTTAATGTTTAACAGAAATTCTTTCACTTCCATGAAGCATATCATTAGTGGGTAAGAAACTTCCCTCTTCCCCAACCTTACAGAGCACTTTATTTTCTCACCTTTCTAATCCATGTTTAATGTATTATGGCTATATGTGTACATATCATATCCTACTATTACACTATAAGCTCCATAAAGTGAGGGACTGCTTTAGATCAACTTATTTCCAAAATAAGGGTTGTTTGAATAGTAGATGCTTAATAAATCTCTCTTGAATTGAATCCACAGGACCATAGGATAATAAAGGACCTTAGAACTAATTTAATATAAAGCCTCATCTCTAGTATAACATAAATGTAATAAATCATAGATGATCAGGTTAATTGGGTAGATCAGGTCCAAGAAGAAAATGAAATAAGAAATTTGCAGGTCATTCAACAGGCTGTATAAAAGGATGTTTGCTTGGCCATATCAGGGAATAAAATTTGTAACAAGAGATTCATATTGATAAAAGATACACCCGTGATATAGCTGTGTAGATATCTTGTCATAGTGTTGGTCATTCCTGTGATCTTTACCCAGAAAACCAAGGGAGGAACTTTAGTCATTCATATCACAGAGTTTTGTATTCAGGTGATCAGAAAGCTACATCCAAAGACCAAACCTTTTTCTTGAGAGTCATTTAAAGCTTAAAGACAATTTAAAAAAAGGTTTTAAGGAAAGAAAATAAAAATATACCTAAATTGTCTGAGTCATGGCCTTTACAAACTGCATCAACTATACTCTATCATTTGGTATCTATTTCCTAAGTGTTTTTGAGAAGACCTTCCCAACATCTATGACTTTAAGACTATTAATGGTGACCTGGACCAAGAGTGACCTGGAAGGATTAAGAAACCTGACCTATACATCACTGAAGGAGGAAAAAACAAAAATGACCAATGTGGAATGATAATACAAACAAAACAAATAATCTAAATACCTTTCTTTCCCATCCCTGCTTTTGAAGGACCTAAAATCAGAAATCCCAGGCTTCATAGTCCCCATGAGGCAGCTAGGTGATACAATGAATAGAATTTTGAGATAGGAGTTAAGAAGACTTCAATTCAAGTCTGAACTTAGACACTTACTAGCTGTGTGACTCTAAACAAGTAGCTTAACCTCTGTCGGCCCCAGTTTTCTTGACTGTAAAATGAGGATGATAACAGCACCTACCTGTCAGGGTTTAGTGATCAAATGAAATAATATTTGTAAAGCACTTAGCACAATTCCTGGCATATAGTAGGAACTATAAAAATATTTATTTCTTCCTTTCCCCTTTCCCCTTTTCCCTTTCTCCTTAGCAAGGACCAAGTCCTGGATCTTGATGATCTAGCTCATATGCTGAGTATACCTAGCAAGACATGTCATCTCAACAACGTCCATATTGGCAATGGAACAACTCCCCAACCTCTCTTGTTTATATAAGGGCTCCAGCCTTTTCAGCATAGGCTACCTTCAGTGAGTACTGATAAGCCCCAGAGAGAACTTAGTGAAATGGGAGGCATCAGCACAATTCCTCTTTTTTGCCTCCAAAGGGCAAATGGAACACTAGCTCTGACTGAGCTTTGGTGAAAGTCTCTTCAGCTATCATCGAAGAAGGAGCCTAGTTAAGTTCTAAGAGGGTCAGGCTAGGCTGGCCAACAGGAATTAAATTCTTTTGGACCTAGTATTTCACAAAGAATGTCAACTAATAGAAGGGTTAAGATCTGTAGTGGTGGACAGGTGTGTCTGGGATGTGCTTCCAAATGTTTAACAAATGGCTCTCTGGGTGGGAAAGTGTGACACACTTTAAGTTTAAACTGCATTATTAACATTTTCTCCATCACTTTCTTTTCTCTAGACAGTCATCATAACAACAAATCAAGTTTGACATATTTAGTCATTTTTCAGTCATGTCCGAGTGAAAAATTTTCTGGGCAAAAATACTGGAATAGTTTACCATTTCCTTCTCTTGCTGATTGTAAAGCTATGAAAACTGAGGCAAAGAGGGGTAAGTGATTGCCCAGGATCACACAGCTAGTGCAAGGGTCTTTTACACTCAAACACAACTTTTACACTCAAACATGACTAAAAAATGACTAAATACATGAGGGCTTCATTTATTGTTATGATGATTATCTAGACATAAGACAATGTTAATAATGCAATTTAAACTTAAAAGCATGTTGTACATATTTTTCCCCTTAAGAGCCAATTGGTAAACATTTAGAAGCACATCCCAGACACACCTGTCCATAACTACAAATCTCAATCCTTTTATTAGTTTACAATTTTTGTGAACTCCTAGTTTCAAAAATATTTAACACCTGTTGGCCAGCCTGACTCATATGCCTCTCAGAATTTATTTGAGTTCTATCTTAGATAATAGCTAAACCCACCAAAACCCAGTCAGACCTAGTGTTCTATTTATATACGGGAGAACCCAAGCCTGTTTTCTTGCTACAATAAGATATTTCATTATTCTAAGGTAGGAATATTGATAACATGAAAGCATCCCTCACCCCACCATGTTTTTTAGATGTCATAGGTATGAGGAACAATTTATTCCAATAGCCATAAAGGAGGCTGAACCAAGGCCCCTGAAGCACTTAGAGTTTAGTCATTCCTTACATTCTGGGCCATCACCAGTTGTCCTGACTCTTATTTTGCCACTTGACTTAGATGACTCTGGAAGAAAGAGTGAGTCTGATGACTTTGCAACTGTGCCTCACTTAACTCCAACTCACAAGGGTGTCAAAAGTTCACCCAAAGATGTCATTGGTCCTCCTAAAAAACCAAAATACTACTGACTGGTATCATGTAATAAACTGGGTGTTGGATTAGAAATAAAATTATCCAAATTCTCCACACTTGGTTGGCTTGTATGAGTAGTTATGTTTTTTTTTTTTTTTTATGATCGGTTGGTTGATCTGTTAAGATTGTTTTTTTAAGTTCCTTCAGTTGGAGAGTTCCTGATGCTCCTTCCCTCCTTGTTCTCCATGGAAAAGGCTAAGTCCATAATGTTGATTGATGTCTGACATCTTCCATTAGAATGTGAGCTCCCTGAAAGCAGGAACTCTGTTTCTGCCTTTGATTCCTCATGACTTAGCACAGAGCATGACCGATAATAAGTGCTTAAAAAATTGCTTATTCATTGACCCAGTTCACATTTGGAATAATGCTATGAATTTATAGTAGATTGAGTAAGAAATTACACATTTGTACCAGATTAGCATAGTGTCCCTAAAATTTTTTTTCATGTTGCTACCCTGCACGTGAAATTTCAACAGGTCCACAGTGTCAGAGAATATAATCTAAACTTGTTATCCTGGAACTTTGAGCTCTAGAAGGAACACTGAGTGGAAATCTGAAGACTTAGATTTAAATCTTGACTCTGCCACTTACTAGATCTATAAGCCTTGGCAATCCATGCAACCTCTCTTTATCTCAGTATCCTCATGCAAAATTGGGGAAATGATACTTATACTAACTACTGAATAGGCAACCTAACAAAAATGCTTCTAAACTTCCAAGCACTACAGTAAATCTAAGTTTTGGTTATTATTCTGCTTCAACTTACATGTCTAACCTTACTTTCTACTAATACTAAATCTAAACTCTCTGCTCTCTATACATTACTCTCTTCATTGTTCCTAGCATATGGCATGTAATTTATGCTTTGAAGTCTTTATTTATGCTATTCTCTCTTCCCATGCTCCCCAGAATGTCCTCACCCTCTCCCCTGTACTGATCTGTACCTTACTTATCCTCCACATTTAACTCAAGTCTCATCTGCTCCAAGAGGTTTTCTACATTGCTCAAGCCCATGATATTCTTCCACTTCTCTAGTTACCTATGACACCTGGATCTCTCCTACCCCTTATTACTTAATGGATTAATATGTATATGTCATAGATCTCTAACTAGATTATAATTTTCTGCAAGGCAAGAGCCAGATATTATCCTTCTTTGGGCACAGACAGAAAGCTGAATGATTATTTGTTCAATGAATGATCCTAGCCAATTACTTGAATTACAAGGTCTTTGTTAATGTAGGGGTCTGCTTCCAGTATGGAGAATGTACTGTCCCATGCTTTGGGGGTTTTGTGCAGCTCTTTCCAGAGATACTTCTAGGGATGTGTAAATTTTCAGTTCTTCCAAAGCTGTATGATAAAAGTTGAGGTCTTTATTCCTTTCCTGGCCTGTTCTCTGGTCTATGAGTGACCACAAGCACTCTTTTCTGCCTTGGAATTGTGAAGAGGATTCTCTCTGTACCACCACTACAAGCACCACCACACCAGTGCTCCTCCTTGCCCCAGGACCACCACCCAGAGCTGTGACCCAGATCCAAGCATGGGCAAAGCAAGAGAAACCTGCCTCAGCATCAGGAAAGAGATCCCTGTGATCCTCCTCTGATCAGTCACTCAATTCCCCCTCCATCTGTGGGCCTTAAGTTCAGGAAGCAGTTGACTCCCTCTTCTTTATTTCATTGCGATTTTCAGGTAGACCAATATTTTTAAAATTATCTCTCCTGGATCAATTGTCCAGGTCAGTTGTTTTACCAATGAGTTATTTTATGTTTTCATCTATTTTTTTTCATTCTTTTGCTTCTGTTTGACTGATTCTCACTCTCTTGTAGAGTTATTAGATTCCATTTGCCCAATTCTAATTTTTAACAAATTGTTTTCTTCTGTTAGATTTTGTACCTCCTTTTCCATTTGCCTCATTTTATATTTTAAGGAATTCTCCTTGGTGAGTTTTTGTGTCTCCTTTTCTATTTAGTCAATTCTGCTTTTTAAGTTGTTTCCTTCAGTGTACTTTTCTCCAGTTGGCCAATTGTATTTTTAAGGACTTGTTTTCTATAGTTAATTTTTGTCCTTCCTTTTCCAAGCTATTGAGTCACTCTTGCATACCTTTAATTTCTTTTCCCAATTTTTCTTCTACCTTTTTTATTTGACTTTTTAAGGCCTTCTTGAGTTCTTCCAAGAAGGCTTTTTGGGCTTCAGACTGCTTCATGTTCCGTTTTGAGGTTTGAGATGTGGATTTGTTGACAATGTTGTCCTTTTCAGAATTTCTGCCTTGATCTTCATTGTCCCCATAATAAGAATCTATTGTACATTTATTTCAGCTCATGGTGCTTCTTATTTACAGGCCTTTAAAAAATTGAGCTCTCCTACTGGGGAGTAGGGGATACTGACCCAAGCTCTTTGTGCTGGGAGCCTGGGCCCTGAGGCCTGGTCATTGGCTTTCTGTGCTGGGGCCTCAGATGCTGGCAATTGGAGACTATAGGGTTCTGGCAGCCCATGAGCTGAAAACAGCAACACTGGAGCTCTAGTGGTAGAAGTGGGGAGTCTGGTCCCTGGAAGATTGCTGTTCACCCAGGCCTTTCACTTTCCTTGGCTCCTTGCACATGGATTTTTCACTGCTGCAGGATGTTGCAGTTGGGGTTTTCCCTCTTGGAGTTGTGCTTCCTATAGTTTTGCTCAGTCACTGAAAGACTTGGGTGATGGAAAATGCCAAGGCAGATGGTTGTTTTCTGAGCCAGTTTCCACTTGTTCCCCCACCCATACTAAGGCACTTGGAGGTCTTGGTGTTGGTGCTTGCCTGTTTTACCACCTGGGGTTCAGGATCTCCCCCTGGTATGCTGAGGTGGGGCTTTCCACTAACTTGCTGTAACATCTCCATTCTATACTGCTCCCCTCTCCCATGGCAAGAAGGGGTTCCCCATTAATCCTTCAAGATCCCTGGGCTATAGGACTGCTACACCCCATCTTTCTGCTTGTTCAGCTCTGCCGTGGTTTTTCCTGGGGCAATATTTTCTTTCAGCAAATATTGGAAAAAACATCAGTTGCTCATGGGTAGGCCAAGCTAATATAAAAAAAAAAAACACAACTCTACCTAAGCTAATTTACTTATTCAGTGCCACATCAATCAAACTACCAAAAAAATATTTTATATAGTTAGAAAAAATAATAAGAAGATTCATTTGGAAGAACAAAAGGTCCAGAATATCAAAGGAGCTAATGAGAAGAAATACAGGGGAAGGTGGCCTAGCAATTCCTGATTTTAAATTGTATTATAAAGCAGCAATCATCAAAACTGATTGGTACTGGCTAAGAAATAGAATGGTGGACCAGTGGAATAGGTTAAATATGCAAGACACAGTAGTCAATGACTGTAGTAATCTATTATTTGATAAACCCAAAGACCCCAGCTTCTGGGATGAGAACTTACTCTTTGACAAAAACTGCTGGGAAAACTGCAAAAGAGTATGACAGAAATTAGGCATAGATCAAAATCTCACATTATGTACCAAAAATAAAGTCACAAGGGGTTCATGATTTACATGTAAAGTCTGATACTGTGAGCAAACTGGGAGAGCAAGGAACAGTTTACCTATCAGATTCATGGAGAACAGAAGAATTCATGACCAAAAGGAGACAGAGAACATAATGAAAAGCAAAATGGATAACTTTGATTACATTAAATTGAAAAGGTTTTGCACAAACAAAGCCAATGCAAACAAGATTAGAAGGAAACTAAAAAATTGGGAAAGAATTTTTGCAACCAGTCTCTCTGACAAGGGCCTCATTTCTTAAATATATAGAGAATGAAGTCAAATTTATAAGAATACAAGTCATTCCTCAATTGATAAATGGTCAAAGGATATGAACAGGCAGTTCTCAGATGAAGAAACTAAAGCCATCTATAGTCACGATAGTCACTAGCTCTAAATCACTGTTGATTAGAGAAATGCAAATCAAAACAATTCTGAGGTATCACATCAACCTATCAGATTGGCAAACATGACGAAACAGGAACATGATAAATGTTGGAGAAGATGTGGGGAAATTGGAACACTAATGCATTGTTGGTGCAGTAGTGAAATGAGCCAAACATTTTGGAGAGCAATTTGAAACTATGCAAAGGAGTATAAAAAATGTGCATACCCTTTGACCCAGCAATAGCACTTCTAGGGCTGTATCTGAAACAGATCATACAAATGGAAAGAGGACCCACATGTAAAAAAATTTATAGCAGCTCTTTTTGTGGTAGCAAAGAATTGGAAATTGAGGGGATGACTATCAATTGGGGAATGGCTGAGCAAGTTGTGGCATATGAATGTAATGGAATATGATTGTGCTATAAGAAATGATGAGCAGGCTGACTTCAGAAAAACCTGGAAAGACATATATGGTCTGATGCCGAGTGAAGTGAGAAGAACCAGGAGAATGTTGTACACAATAACAGCCACTTTGTGCAATGACTAATATTGATACACTTACCCTTTTTAGAAATGTAAGGATCTAAGGCATTTCCAAAGGCCTTGTGATAGAAAATGCTATCCATAAAGAAGAATGAACTATGAAATTTGAATGCAGATCAAAGCATACCATTTGCTATTTTTCTCTTCTGTTGTGTTTTGTTTCCTCTTTCTGGTGTTTTCTCCTATTGGTTCTGAATTCTTACTTAAACATCACTAGTGTGAAAATATGTTTAACAGGAATGTATATGTATACTCTATATCAGATTGCATGCTGTCTAGAGAAGGGAGGTGGAGAAAAATGTTAAACTCAAAAGCTTGTTGAAGTGATTGTTGATAATTCAAAATAAATTAATAAAAAAATTAAAAAAAAGAAATGGACAGTGGGAGCTAGTGTTGAAGAAGAAAAGGGATCCCTGAAGCAGATGCCTGTTGGGCGCTGGGCTCTTGGATATTGTTTATTACATAAGGGGTAGGTTACTAGAGAAGGGAAAAGGAAGGTGACCAGCTGCTGGTAGGAACTTCTCTTACGTTGCTTTTGGGCTCTTGTTTTCATACATCCTCCCATTCAGCCCTTGTTATAACCCCATCATAAAGCTAATTTTAAGGGAGAAGGAAAAGAATGTCTGTGATTTTATTTGTGTAGGGACCTCCTTTTGAGAAAATTCCTCTCTTGTAATGCATGTCAGCAAAACTGACCCTTTTGTTGTTTGGTCATTTCAGTAGTGTTTGACTCTTTCTGACCCCATTTGGAGTTTTCTTAGCAAATATACTGAGTGCTTTGACATTTCCTTCTCCAGTACACATGAAGAAAGTGAGGCAAACAATGTTAAGTAACTTGCCTAGGAACACACAGCTGGTATATCAGAGGATTCAAACCCAGTTCTTTCTCACTCTGAAGTCAGTGGTACATCCACTATGTCATGCTGCCTCTTAGGCAATAATAATAATAATAATAATAATAATAATAATAATAATAATATAATAATAACAACAACAATAATTTATATTTAGATAATTTATTTCACCCTTAATTTTAAATATAAAATAAAAATTCCTTAATTTCCCATTCATCTCTTTCTTTTACCTAAATCACTATATCATGTATTGTGCTGTGCTGACTGTTCCACGTAGTAATAAAGAATGTTTCTATACTGCACGTAGGACTTTTTAGTGAACTGCTCCTAACACACTCCCAAATATGTAGAACAACTACATTTGTATTTTAATATTATATTTTTCTAAAAAAATAACTATTTTCAGGGGTTTTTTTCTTCTTTTACTTCTTACTTCTTTTTCAGGAGAATAAGTTTTTGGGTATGTTTCAGTAAATGGAAAGTTTATCATCACAGGTTTAAAGTTGAGTATAGCATTACCACCTTCCTCCAAGCAGAAGCAGCTGTCTCTTAAAGTAAAGACAGAACTTGGATATAGGCATGCCTGCTCAGCTTTGTTTTTACAGATATTTCCAGGAACAAATTGCTTGCATGGACCATATGTGCACCAGCACCTGACAGTGAAATCTAATGGAATGGCTTGTTTTATTCCTTGGTTTATTAATAATCATTTAAAAATAAATCCTGTTGCACAAGAAGTTTCCTTCAAGTCTGATTTGTCTTGCAGAGCTTCTTCTTTCTTTTTTTCTTTCTATAGAAAACTTTCAGTAAGTTTTTCTCTTAAGACTAGACTTGCCAATATTACAAGAAGGTTTAAGATGTTGAAGGAAAGGACTCAGGTTAAAAACTGAACTCTGCTATTTACTACTTGGGTTGCCTTGGCCACGTTCCTTAAACTCTCTGGGCCTAGGATCATGAGACCATTGATACAGATTTGGAAGGTACCTCAGAAGCCATCTAATCCAACCTGCTTGTTTAACAATAAGGAAACTAAGAGAGATTATGAGTTGCCTAATTTCATATAAGTAATAAGCACAAGCAAGGAAAAAAAGTTGGGATTTGTCCCAGATATTCTGATTTTGAATTCATTATTCTTTCTACTGAGCCAAGATATTTCATTTCCCTCATCTATAAAAGGGAATTGGACTATATGTTCTGTCAGATTATCAACTCTCAGATTCTATGATTCTAGAACACAATCTCAATCCATGTATTTTATGCTCCAGCTCTAGGTACCATTGAATGACAAACTTTCTCAAAATTATGTGTAGCTGAATTTAATTTAAATACTGCATAACTGCATCCAACTTTTATTCATGTCCAAATTATTGTGAATGTACAACACTTCAATCCAACAAAGCTTCGCTGAATTTTCCCTCTACATAATGGATGATCAAAGGGCTTGGTAAGTGAATAAATAGTATGCAGTGAATAAATAGTGTGCAAAAGATTGCAGAGGGTGATGGTTTATATAATGGAAACATTTCAAGAAGTCTTAAAGCTACTTGTTACTATCTATTTGCATGGGAAAGTGAATGCCAAATCTCAACATTTTATAGTTTACTTGCTTTGAAATCATCTGTGTTTGAGTAACACTCCACCACTTGCTAGATCTCTTGCAGATCACTTAATCACTCCGAATCTGGTTCCTCACCACCTTTCACTTCTAATCAACTGATGAAAAATGTGTCTCTGAGATCAGACATGGATGCACAAGAAAGGTAGGTCAGAACATAAAACCTTCATTTTGAAGCCTGAATAATGCAAAAACAAAAGAAAACATTTTTCTGGGAAGTGAGTAGGACTGAGGGGAGAAAAAGAAAACATATGGGTTTACTGCTGTGATTCTTCATTAAAATGAATAGTTGGTTAGGTATAAGTTTGTGTGGGACACTCCAATAGACAAAAATACTGCCCTCAGTCATGAAATAGCTCCCATGCAGTTAGAAAAAATATTAAATCACCTACCAAAATGCCTAATTTATGTTCAGAAAGGTCTCTCATCTTCACATTTTGGCTGAAAACAATATTCAAGTCCTTATGCTTTCAACCCATTGGACTAATTTTGGCATTGATTCTGACTTCATATTGGAAACTGTATTTTGTTGAGCATACATTGCAGTCTTGAAATAATTTTTTCACCACCATTATTTACTACTGATCTGAGTCCAGGTGCATTTATCATGTTAGCATAGTGAGGTAACTAAATGGTTGAAATTTCTCTGCTTATGAATACACTCTGCTTGTTATTACCATTCCACTTAATTTACTTTTGTATGCAGACTTCTAAATATTGCTTCAACATCATTATCTTGTTCACCAGTAAAACTATTATTGCAGTTTTAGTGCCTCACATATTGTATTTGTAATTTATCATTCAAAGTTTTATCATTTGTTCATTAGAAAATATAAATGTGTCAAGATGGCAGGAGTGAAAGCAGTGACTTGCTTGAGCTCTCCCCCCAAACCCCTCCAAATACTCATACAAAACGGCTCTAAACAAATTCTGAAGCAGCAGAAGCCACAAAAAGAAAGAGTGAAACAAATTTCCAGCACGAGACAACATGGATGATTGATCAGAAAGGTGTATCTTGCCAGGCTGGGAGCCCAGCGCAGCGTGGCATGGGTGTGCAGGCTGCAGCAAACCTGCAGCAGGCCTCAGAGGACTGAATCGGGGGCAGCTGTGGAGGTTTCCAGACTCCTCAATCCAAGAATGCCAAAGACAATTTAGGAGGTCAGTGGGAAAAGTCTGTTTCTGTCGGTGGTCAGATAGGAAAGTGGGGTTTTGGCTCCATTCCCGAAGAGCATGGCCCTGGGGGGGATAGCTGCTTCCCGAGCTTCTGGCTCACAGACTGAGGGGGAATCAAGTGGCTTATCAGAGAGGGACTGCAGGGATCTCTTTGCCAGTGATGAGGCAGGAATCTCTTGCTTTGCCTGTGTGTAGATCTGGGTCACAGTTCTGGGCAGCAGTGCTGGGCTGAGGAGGAGTGCTGGCGTGGTGGAGCTAGTAGTGGCTGTGGAGAGAAACCCCTCCTCACAGTTAAGGGACAGAAAAGAATATTTGTGGTCACATGCCAGGAAAGGAGTAAACACCTTGCCCCTTATAATACCACCTTGGAAGAACTGAAAATTTACAGGTCCCTACAGGTATCTCTGAAAACAGCTACACAAACCCCTGAAGCTTGGGACAGTACACTCTTAACATTGCAAGCAGACTCTTACCTTAACAAAGAGTTTAAAACTCAAGTAATTGGCTGGGATCATGAGCAAGCAGTGCAAAAAGAGTTAGACTATATTGTCTTACTTTGGTGAAAAAGAAGATCAAAATATACAACCAGAAGAAGACAACAAAATCAAAGCTCCTACATCCAAAGCCTCCAAGAAAAATATGAATCATGTCCAGGCCTTGGAAGAACTCAAAAGGGATTTTGAGAAGCAAGTAAGGGAAGCAGAGGAAAAACTGGGAAGAGAAATGAGAGTGATGCAAGAAAATCATGAAAAACAAGTCAACAGCTTGCTAAAGGAGACCCAAAAAATACTGAAGAAAATAACACCTTAAAAAACAGCCTAACCCAAATGGCAAAAGAGGTCCAAAAAGCCAATGAGGAGAAAAATGCCCTAAAAAGAAAAATTGGCCAAATGGAAAAGGAAGTCCAAAAGATTACTGAAGAAAATACTTCCTTAAAAATTAGAATAGAGCAATTGGAAGACAGTGACTTTATGAGAAATCAAGACACTGTAAAACAAATCCAAAAGAATGAAAAATTAGAAAACAATGTGAAATATCTCATTGGAAAAACAACTGACCTGGAAAATAGATCCAGGAGGAGAATTTAAAAATTATTGGACTATCTGAAAGCCATGATCAAAAAAGAGCCTAGACATCATCTTTCAAGAAATTATCAAGGAAAACTGCCCTGATATATTAGAACCAGGGCAAAATAGAAATTGAAAGAATCCACATCTCCTCCTGAAAGAGATCCCCAAAGGAAAACTCCTAGGAATATTGTAGCCAAATTCCAGAGTTCCCAGGTCAAGGAGAAAATATTACAAGCTGCCAGAAGGAAACAATTCAAGTACTGTGGAAACACAATCAGGATAACACAAGATTTAGCAGCTTCTACATTAAAGGACCGCAGGGCATGGAATATAATATCCAAGGGCAAAGGAGATAGGATTACAACCAAGAATCACCTACCCAGCAAAACTGAGTATAATCCTTCAGGGGAAAAATGGTCATTCAGTGAAATAGAGGACTTTCAAGCATTCCTGATGAAAAGACCAGAGCTAAACAAAATTTGACTTTCAAATACAGGACTCCAGTGGAACATGAAGAGGTAAACAGGAAAGAGAAATCATAAAGACTTATTAAGATTGAACTGTTTACATTCCTGCATGGAAAGATGATATTTGTAACTCATGAGAACTTTGTCAGTATTAGGGTAGTTGAAGGAAAAAATTGTATGCATGTATATATAGATAGATCGATAGAGGTCACAGGGTGAGTTGAAGATTAAGGGGTCCTATCTGGAGAATAAAATTAAGGGATGAGAGAGGATGATACTCGGAGAAGAAAGGGAGAGGTAGAATGGGGTAAATTATCTCACAAAAAAAACAGAAAAGAAAAGTCTCTCACAGTGGAGGGAAACAGGGGAAGGTGAGAGGGAATGAGGGAATCTTATTCTCATAGGATTTGGCTTAAGGAGAGAATAACATACACATTCAATTGAGTATGGAAATCTGTTTTACCCTACAGGAAACTAGGGGGAGAAGGGGACAAGAGAACGGGCGGGGAGGTGATAGAGAGGAGGGCAGATTGGAAAGAGAGTAATCAGAAGCAAATACTTCTGAGGAGGGACAGGGTCAAAAGAAAGAATAGAATAAATGGGAGGGCAGGATAGGATTAAGAGAAATAGAGTTAGTTTTTCACAACATGTCTACTAAGGAAGTGTTTTGCATAACTGCACATGTACAACCTATATTGAGTTGCTTGCCTTTTCAATGAGGGTGGGTGGGGAGAGGAGAGGGAGAAAATTTGGAACTCAAAGTTTTAAAACACATGTTTTAAAAAAAATGTTTTCACATGCAACTGGGAAATAAGAAATACAGGAAATGGGGTACAGAAATCTATCCTGCTCTACAGGAAAATAGAAGGGTAAGGGAATAAGAGAAGGGAGGGGGGAGAGATAGAAGAGAAGGTAGACCAGGGGAAGGGGTATTCAGAATGCATGCCATCTTGGGGTGGGGGGAGGAGTGAGAAATTTGGAACTCAAAAACTTGTGGAAGTGAATATCAAAAACTAAAAATAAAGTAAAAAAATTAAAATTAAAATAAAGAAGAAAAAAGAAAATATAAATGTGTTCATAGACTGAGGACAATAAATTAACATGAAAAGATAATCTAACTTATCTCTCTAACTTTAGTAAGGATACCACATTAAACAGCCAAAATATGAAAATCCTTACCATCTTAACATCTTGGTAAAGAAGTTCTCTATTCTCCTTTTGAGTCCTAGTCCAATATTCAGTTTCTTCTTGGTGTTAGAACAATCTTACTTATATCTAAATTACCTCTAAGCTTAAACTTATTCCACAAGCTGTTGAGATTTTTACTTAAATTATTGCTACGCCTAAAATTTATCTTACACACTCTAGTACAAACTTCAAATTTGCCCTTTGTTCGAAATAGTGAACAACTGGTTTATAGAGCAAGTTTCCATTCCTTGACTCAGAGCCTCCTAAAACTATCCAATACACATTAGAAATATTATAAAATTTTCATCAGTTTTTTTTTCTCTTGCTGAAAGAATACCCTTATCTTTAATATTAATTGCTGGTTTTACCTTTCAATTTTGTAGTCACTTTTTTGTCACTCTAAATGCTTGTCAAATTGTTTACTTCCTTATTTTGTTCCAGACTCATGATCCAGAAAAGAAGGAAAGAAAAATGTTGTGTCTACTGAAAGCTAACCATGATGAAAGTATAGCCTTTTAGTTCCAAGGTGTCTCCTTCCTTTGAACCATTTCATTGTTATTCTTGATTCTGTGGTAACCTCATCTAGAATTTTTCTATGTTTTTTTGGAGGGGAGAAGCTTGTTATTATCTTAAGGGTTTATTTTTGTACGTAGAGTTAGTCTTTAGGCATTTTTGAAATTGCTGAGTGTTTTTTCCTTACTTTTTTTTGTGGATATCTTTTACACTCAATTTAATTATTTTTCCACTTCTATCTGTATATCATTTTCATCTTGATCATGCCAAGAATAAGCAATATCTACACTGTATGTGCATATGTTATATCTTTTTCTAGGAATTTAAATTCTTTGAAGGAAAGATCCTTTTATTTAACTTTTTTTTAGTATTAATTATGCCCCTGGTCATGTCAAATTTGTTCTTGATAGGAAATCACTTATTTTTTGGAGCCTTACTATCAATTATTACTTTGGTCAGGTGAAATCTTCTGAAGGGCAGAAATTTAATGTCTGCTCTATAAAAACATAAGGTAATACAATGAATTTATTCATATATTTGTGCACTCACAAATATCAGCACTAGAACTTGGGCAATGACACAAGTATATACATACATATGTACGTACATACATATATACATATATACAGACACACACGTGTATATATATATTTATACATACATAGACATGCACACATACATATATGTATGTATAAATGTGTATATATGTATGTGTGTGTCAAACCCATTATTTGATGAACTGGAGGTAACCAACCAGAAAGGGAAAAATATAAACATGAAACTCAGTAACAGGATGTGGGTCATATAGACACTTGTGGGATGTTGGAAGATATCATTCCTTTTCCTTGGAACAATCAAGCTAAGGAGAGATACTTGTGGAAGTAACTGTGATCAACTACTTGGGTATTGTTCTAGATTAGAGGATGCTGTCAATATATTAGATATCAGATTTTCATATTTAAGGCTTACAGAAGTGGTTCTCAAACTTTTTGTTCTCAACACCCCTGTGTACTCTTAAAAAGGATTAATGATCCCCCTATCCAAAGAGCTTTTGTTTATGTGGGTTATATCATTCAATATTTGCCATAGTAGAAATTAAGATGTTTTAGAAGTATTATGAAAATAGTTTTGACATCAATGACTCTCTGAAAGACTCTCAGGGAATTCTAGGGGTCTCTTGACTAAATTTTGAGACTCTGAGGAATTATGATTTATAGACACCAATCCAGTAATCAGAAATTGAAATTGGAGGGGTACGTAATGATCTTTAAACCCCACAGGGAAAATTAACCCCTATCCTATGTAAACATTAACAACCACTGTAGAACACTTTCTCTATACAGAATCTTGCCTTTTTTCACTCCTGCCACCTATGTCTTCCTTTCTTTTTCTTTTATTTGTATCTCTTCCATTTGTCATGTATCTGACATTATTTCATTTTTAAACCTTTACCTCACAAAATTCTCCCCTACATATCTGGTACAACAACTGAAATGAACCTGTGATTTTACACATCAGTGACTGTTAAATCTGGCATCTTGAGTCATATAATTTGTAATATCCCAATCTGTCCCCCCCAAGCACTAATTTCTACTTGTTGAAATCCTATACTTGAGGTCCAGCTTAAATGTGGGGTTCTCCATGAAGCCTTCCTTGATCTTATCAATGAATAGTAATCCTTCTTTCCTTGGACCTCATTTTGCTTCATTTCTTTTGTTAGCATCACGTATCAGTGTGCATTAGCATTATTGTTATATCATAAGATAGTGAAGGAATCATAAATTTAGAGCTGCAGGGAATTTAAGGGAATTTAGTGCAACCCTTTCATTTTACAAATTAAGTGAGTAAGGCACAGGGAGATTAAATGACTTCCTCAAGATTTAGTTACACTGCTTTTACTCTGCCATCTTGGCTCTGCTCCCCCACATATTTCTTTAAAATCCATATCTACATATGATGGAATAAAAGAGGTTATGTAACACGATAGGAGATAATGGATACAGTTCAAATGCTTCATTAGATATTCAAAAAGCCTACATGCTACGTACATCCTTTAAGGAGGATTTATGCAAGGATATGGGGTGAAAATTCATATCTTGTTTACAACCTACCTTTCCAGTTTTATTATGCATTAATCCCATTCAAGAACTTTGACGTTCAGCCAAACTGGCCTTCTAGCTGTTCTTTGTACATGATATTCCATCTTCTATTTCTATCCCTGTACACCTTCTTCCAAGTTTGGAACACTCTCCCTTTTCTTCTTTCTTTCTTTCAAATACCAACTTAAATGCTGCAACCTACCTGAAGCTTTGCCTGATCTCACCAGCTGCAAGTTTGTCTTTTCACCAAAAGAACTTGTATTTATTTTGTACACACATAAGTGTAGATAGTGTTTCCTTTCTCCCTGGACCCCCAAACAGAATGCAATCTCTTAAATGGGAGGGAATATTTCAAGTATTTCTTTTTTTCCTCAGTGTAGTCTAGCCTAATTCCTGTCACATACATGTAATAAGTTCTTAATAAATTACATATTGATATGTTTGTTTATTAGTAGGAGATTGAAAGAAACAAAGGGATTATAATCTGCCCTAATGGAAGGAGTACCCTCATGGATTTCAGATTCATCTAAGTATTTAATTTAATGATACACTCTACTAGATTATAAGCTTCATGGAGACAAGAACCATGCCTTATTTAATCTTTGGACCTCCCTTTGACATTGTTTCATTTTTTTCCCTAATTTTGGACTAGACTTATGCTTATGATCACCATTGGAAAGATCTCTCACTGAAGAACTTCCTTGACCAATGCAGATTGTCACCTGCTCTGTAACATGTAGTCTACAGATATGCCCCCAAAAGACACTGAGAATGGCAAATAGTCAGCTACAATAAATTATATATTAAGCATATGACACCTGCCAAAGACAGGAATTGAAACAAAGTCTACCTGACTTACCAGCTCTTTATCTACTGCCCAATCAAACTATCTTTTCAAGTTGTTTAATTAAATATAATAGAAGTTGTAATTGTCTCTTTTTATCTCTTCTCTCTGTCTTTTATTATACTATTTCTCTTTTTCTTAATATATTTCTCCCTTATTTAATTTCTGTGTGTGACTGTCTCTTTTATTCTTCTCTGTCAGAGTTTTCAGTCTCTATTTTTTTTTCTGTGACTCAATGGCTTAGTACAAAGTTTTCTAAATATTAATGAAATAGATTGAGTTGTAAATTCTCAACCATATGAATGAGTCCACTTTAATTACTAATTGCATTGATAACTAAGTGTATTTGATTTCTAAAATTTTTCCCCCCTTTTAATGTGATTCTAGGTGCTTGTGTCCTCAGAATGCTCACTTCTTTCTTTCTTCCTTTTTTTTTTTTTCAAGTGCACATATTTATTTAGATTCCTGTTAGCTATAGCCATGGTTTCCAAGATATTTACAGTTAGGAAGAGAGACAGTGAGTCTATAGAATAGAAATATTCTGGTCTTGGGGCTTGGATGTGATGATAGATAAGGGAAGCTTTGGCAGTATATGAATCACCTGAGTAGTATAGAAGGGAGAGGAGTAGTCCTTCCAGAATTTGGGGCAGGGCCTTGCCTTGAAAGGGAAGAGTAAGGCATGGTAGATACTGACTGACTAATACTACAAGGAAGTATCCTCCCTTCAAACAGTGACAAGATTTGCAGGGAGGAAGCCTCAGACTACTGAGTAGATCACTGGATGCCTAACAAAAAGGAAGAAACAAGGCTAGAAGCAGCATTTCTGTGTGGGAGATTGGGGTGGGTAGAACAAGGAGCTTCAATCTTGACTGAAAACAACTGCTTCTGAGAATGAAGTCTCTTCTCCACCCTCATTCCATCTCTACCATTTCTCAGCATGATATGTATTTATTTAAATGTATCCTGGAAGATAGGATGAACTATAAAAGTTTTTAGCTCCCTCACCCTATACCCCAAATTTCCTGTGTACTAAAAGAGACAATGCTGAGTTGTTTGTATTTTTATTATTTTTTTTGATAGACATTCAATTTCTTAAAATATGGTTTAGGCTCAAAAGAGGACTTTTTTCCCACCCCTGCTCTGGGTTATTTCTCCTGGTGTTACCATGCCACAACCACAGCAACCACAGAGCCAGGTACAGGAGTATGAAGAAGAAGATATAACAGAGGAAGTGTCTGTCCCTATCTAGTAGAGGTGCTTCTCTTTCTAGTATATCACAAAAACTATCCCTCTTCTAGAGTGAAAGAATCAAGTATGGAAGAATTTTAGAAGGGAAGGTGAAAGAAAAGTTAATCTCCCCTGCTTTACCTGGCCCTAGGGAATTAGGTGGGTGGACCCTATTCCTTTAGTTATTCCTGTGTTGGGCAGCAGCCCAGCAGTTGTAAAGCTTCTAGGATAACTCACAGAACCTCCGAAGCTTCCTCAGAGAGGAGGGACAGAAAAAAGATTCACTTGTTTTCCAGGAACTCAATTGATTTACTTCAAAAGATGTGAAATGTCATTGACACAGGCACTTCATTTATTGCCACATTCCACACTCTTTGTATCTGAGTAGAATATTTACCAGTAGATGTAGCCAAAAAAAGATTAGCCTCCTGGAGATAGACCTTCAGGTCATGAGCCCCTCTTTAAGCTTAGATAGTTTGGTCTTCAGATTTGGTTACACAACGCATCACTTTTCTGGTGTGGTAGAACCTGTTAGAACCTAGAAGAGCCCAGGGTCACCTCCATACCAGCATGCAGCACTGTAAGAATCTTCTTAGAACTGAAAAGTCCATGAAGGTTGAAATTCTGATGGGATTGGGGAGCAATTCTACAGATACCTCTTCACCCCTACTGCTAATCACCATCCCATCTACAACCTACTGGAGGAAGACCATGACCCCTTTGAGGGAAGTGGTTCATACATCATTTGAAGCTGGCAGCCTTCTTAGTTCCTAGCATAGAAGATTGGACAAGAATCCTGGAAATGAGCCATGGATTTAAGCAAAATCTAATCTCTAACAGTGGGTTAGATGATTAGATGAGGTGGGACTTTATCTTTCCTTTTTACTCATATGTGCCCAGCCAACTTCTTCCTTCCCTACATATTTGTAGCTCTCTCTAGACCCATGGTTTCCACTACCAGGACAGAGCTGATCAAAGAAACCAATTTAGCCTTGGATAGTCTCTCTCCTTCATCCTATGAGTAAAGGTCAACAAGAGCCTATGAAGATGATTTACTAAAGCTCTTTATATCCAGGCCTGATGGGGGTATAAAGAATAATGGTTCTAGGTATGAGGATTCCTCCAATCTCTTTACATGCAGACACCCAAAATGCCACTGACCATGGGTAAGGCAGATGCTCATTCTCAGATGTCGTGTTTCCTAAAAGTAAATTCTCACCTGAAAAGTCCAAAAAAAAATGCAGAATCCTGACAAGGGACCCTGAGGGCCACATGTGCTCTCAAAGCTGTAGGTTCCCACCCCTGCTCTAGGTTATTTCTTCTGGTGTTATCATTCCCCAACCACAGCAACCACAGAGCCAGGCACAGGAGTATGAAGAAGAAGATATGAGAGGAAGAATTTGTTCCTATCTAGTAGAGGTGCTTCTCTATCTAGTATATCATGGCAACATAGGTGAAGATGAAAAGGATAAAGATTTTACCTTCATTGACCAGATACCAATACTACCAGATGCTGGGCCACAAGAAAAGTAAAACTGACCTGGGCATCCTGTTCTCCTTCATTGAAGTAATGAATCAGCCACTGAAGTACATAAAAAAAGGAGGAAGAGGGGATTATACCACAGGCAATGCCCTAGATATTCATTATAGCAGTAGAGTCCTTCAAAGGAATAAGTTAGTGTCTTTGGCTTCAGCGTTCTCCAAGACAGACAGGTGGTACTAGTACCTGCTGAAGATGAGGCAGTGGTTCACAGATTTTCCCATTAGGTGAATTCTCAAGTCCATGATGAAGATACTAATGCTGATGTACACAATGGATTGAGGCAGGGTCTTAGGGAGATTTTCAATGAGCTTGAATAAAAGCTATGGTGTGATGACATTAAAATTGTGATGCTGTATAAAAGTAATCTTCTATACTGGATGTGTTTAATGGAAACCATGCTGGGGGAGATTATCATAGCAATAGGGTGGCCAAAATCCAGAATCCAATTCTGCAATGTCAAGTAGCAACAGGTCAAAATGGAAAGGAGAGAGTTTGATACTGATCTTCAACTTTTTCTGTGGGATGCCTGTTAGGATGGCAGCCACTGAAGAAATCCAACATCACACATGGCATCTTCTAAACCAAAATCACCATTGCTTCCAAGCCTGTTTCAGACCCTCACTTGTTCCCTTACTCACTGTCATCTGACCATGCAAGTTGCAGTTCCATGCTGGTAGCCTCTCCTATTCTGTAGCCTTTAGGTCAGCTAGAGGAGAACTGGGGAGCTGAATATATCCTGAGCCAAATCAGGTCTGGGTGGTTTGATTTAGCTAGTCTTCAAGGGAGAGAGCAGAGTATTTGACCAAGAGGCCATAGGGCCAGGCTGACAGACAATGGGAGGGAGAGAAGAAGGTGCTGGTTAACACTGGGAGGATACTGAAAAAAAGGGGAGAATGAGGAAGAAAAGAGGGAGAGGAGGGAAGGAGGACCTGGTGGGGAAAGCTCACTCCTTTTTATTATAAAATATTAAATTCCATCTCCCACCTAGTGTCTGCCAAAGAAAAGACAATCAGCAAGGATTATCACAAATTATATTAAGATAATTTTTCAATATTAATAATGAGCAGCATCATATTCTGGACTTCAGAGGTATTTATAAGCTCTTGTATTTTTAAACATATGTCACAGTCTCACAGAGAATGTGTTTAATAAATGTTTGTTGATTGGTTTCTCATTAAAGCCCATTCTGTGATTAACACAATAAGACTTTTATTTCTAGCCAGTAGTTATGATTCCCCTTTCATCTCCTCCCCAAACTAATACTTCCTTCCTGCCCTCCTCCTTTTTATTCCTCCTCCCTCTCTCCATTTTCTTTTCCATAATTTCCTTCTTTCTTCTGCTTTTTCCTTCTCTCTTTCCTTCTCTGCCTTCTTTCTTTATTTCTTCCCTCCCTTTCTTCTCTGTTCTGACATTGCTTTTAGTCAATAGCTAACAACCAAAAATTAAAAAAAAAAACCACAGAAATAGAATTAGAAAATACAGTTCCTCTTTTCAAAGAGTTTATTGCCCTCTTTGGAAGAATACATACACACACATATGTATGCATATTTTGTATATATGTGTATACAGACATATATATGTATATGTGTATATATACATACATACATGTGTATATATGTTTATGTATGTATATAGAGGAAACAACTATCAAGTGTAAGCAAGGTAAAGCTTATTTGCATATAGAGGCATACTTTAAATGTCTCTGTCATTTCAATGTTGTTCATTGATCAACAAAAAATGTTGCCATGTCAATGTGGTTAGTCCATTCAGTACTTTCCCAAATAAATGAGGTTTTATATACATATATATATATGGTTTGGCTTGAATTGTATCCATTCACTTCAATTCTTCACTTCACTTTCATTCAAAAAACAATTTTCAATACAAAGCATGGTACAAGGCTCTATGGGGAATGCAATAAATAAACACAGGTTCTGGCTTCAAGGAATTTATAATCTAGTGACTGAAACAGCACACATATAATAGAAGGTAATACATGTAAAGAGAACTAAAGTGCTCTATAAGTATTCTTAGTCACATATCTACAAGATAAGCATCAAACAAGGATTCACAAATAGATTAAAGAGCCTTTGCCTAATTTTGCAAAAAGTAGGTAGGATTTTAACAAATAGAGATGGGCTAGGCATAGCTAGTTATTAATAGATTCACATAATTTATACCCTAAAATACAATTTTCATGTGATTTGGAAGCAGTATTCCACAGTTCTCAGTGATATAACGTCATTGGGAGAATATTAGTATTAAAAAAAGACATGGGTTTTATTTCAAGCAGTGGAATGAATTTCTAAAAATTCTTTTAAAGTAATTCAAAAGAATTATTTAAAAGAATTCTAAAGTTTCCCAAAAGCAGTCCAATCAACAATTTGTTCTCCTGTTTAATTATGGGAGTGGCTCTGTTTCTATCTCCATCTCACTCCATCTATTATCTATATGATTATAATTATAGATAACACATACACACATATGCATATGTGTATGTGTCACATTTATCTGTATGCATATATATTTATATACCTAAGTAAGTCCATATACATAGGTATGCAATATGTGTTGTGTGTATGCATGTGTGTAGTGAACACTTTAGAGTTTCTTACTTAACTGAATATCATGGTCTTGACTTCTTATCCATTCTTATCCACTTGGCGTGGATAGTTAGGCAATAGTCAGTTGAGTGATGATGGATTCTCTTCAGTAGTTCAGAAATTGGTGTGATCAGGAGTGTTATCTAGAAACAAGCATTAGAAAGAACTCACTATTTATAGGAAATCTGTCATCTTTTTGGATTCTGCCCTGGATCTCTCCTCTGACATTAGTGAAAAATTTTGCTTAACCTTTGTATTTATAATTTATGCCTGACTAGATATTACCAAATAAGACAGTAATCAAAAAAAGTTTATCTTTTATATGTATTAAAAAAAAAATCCAAAGTCCTAAAATTTAAGTCAACTCAAATGGCAAGGGTTGAAAAACACTGAAAAATAAGAAATTACAAATTAAAAGTTATATAACACTGTCATTAAAGAAATGGAATGAAAAAAAGATGAACTGTTCATTTAGCAAGTACTTATGATATAAAAACAAGAAGAAAGTCCACAACATATTGAGTATGTTCCATGTGGTCAATCGATGTGAAGACATGGATAAGAGTGGCACAGGAGTGATAGACAAGAGATGATTTCTAATGACTATATGGGCTTCCCACATGGATAAAATCACACATACACTGAAATATTCAAGTACCAAAATATAATGTCAACAAATTTTGTTAAATAGGTTATAGTACTGCTTTATCATTTACCATTAAATGGCTGTGCTTTCTCAGACAAATCAAATGGCTTCTTTCAGCCCAGGTACAATGGAAATAAGAATCCCTATTCTTCCTTACAGAGGCCTTTTAAAAAATCAAATGGAATAACATATATGAAAATAATTGGAAGAGTATGGCATCTGCTAAGAAGAAGTATGGCATAAATTATGTATTAAACAGCTGATGATGTCTGGGACACACAGTTGCTAGTACTGCTCTTCATCAGACACTCATAGAATTTTCCAGCACCAGATAAATTCAGTCACTGGGCAATCAAATTTTTGGGAAATGATCATTTAAACTAAGCCTGTAATCAACTATGAAAAATGGGGGGGATTGTATGTTTTTCCTAGATGGGAATCGATTTCCAGTGCTTCCCAGGAAATAATAGAGATTTTCTGTCATCAAGAAATAATTACTACCAGGTTGCAATTTCTACATTTTGCTAAAGTTTTGCACAAGGCTCAATAGAATCTGTTTTTTTTCTTTCCTTTTTTTTTCTTCCACCTAAAAAGACAATAGGTTCTGAAATGCCAGAAATACAAGTTTTCAAACCTCATTCCATTTTCAAGTATGATTTGAAGGTGAAGGGTAATAAAAAAAAGATAGTTCAGTCTGATCAAACTAGTAATTTATAATAATTAGATTAATTACTTAGTGAATTTTTAAAACTTTACCTCTTTTACCTCCAAAGAGAGTAAAATCATAGCCCTATCTCTTTAGTTTTTTGGTATGGAAGACCATCTAGAATCTCCTCCCTATTCCTAGTTGGAAACCTTCATTTTCAGCACCTCCACATCCTATTCACTTTCCTTTCATTGGTAGACGAATGATTTTAGGAATTTGAAAAAGCCAAAAAAATAGCTTTACATGAAGAAATGTTTAGTAGCTTCTCAAGTAGAGAGTAGATAATGTCTCTACAATTCCCCATCTTCTTTTCTATGTCTGATTCTTCTTCTGCTACCCACCTGTATCTATCATTCTGCCTCTTGTTGAATCTGAAAAGAGAGTTAAGACTAGACAACATCCAATCTTACTGACAGTTTAACATACTGAATGACTCATGTTGACTGACAGCTCCACTTGCCAGGCAGCCATTCTGAATGGCAGTTTAGATTTCAGGACATCCATTTTCAGTGGCACCCCACATAGAGCATATCAAATTTGACTGATAGCTTAGCATGCAAGTGTGTAAAGCCAAAACATATCAGAAACTGAGGAATGGTGAGGAGAAGAGACTTTCTTTGGACTGCTGGTCCCTTCCCCTCAGTTTTACACTGTTCTGTTTACTGGTGTTCATGTTCCATAATGAGTTTTCCATTTTTTCCTCTATCTATAACCTGTTTCCTGAAACATAACCCTAGCACTTACACAATCCTGAATTCTTGTATTCCTGTCCATATTGGAGAAACGAGCTGGGCATCCTTAAGCAAAATATCCTTGAGAAACTAGAATCTTATCCTGTAATTCTCTCCCTCTCACTTTCTCTCCTTCCTTTCTTCATCTACCTTACCTCCCATTTATCTCAATGACCACATTACAGTATCCTTAGGCTACACACTCCTTTACTAACAGATTTATCTAGCTATTACTGTTACCCCTCCCTCCTAACATTCTCCTACATGATCACATATAAACAATACTCTAGTCTCTAATCTATCATACTTCAATGAATCTGCTATTTCATTAATTTGGTTAATCCCTGTAATTGATTAAAATACATATCTTATTCATGGCATCCCATTCTATCCAAATTTGGGCATGCCATCCCATAAATCCTTCAAAAAGCCTCCCACCTCAAAATTTTAGGGATCTCCCTCTCCATCTTGAAAAAAAAGTTATTGGTACCAGTGACACACTCAGGCTATCCCTTTGTTATCCCTTGCTTTCACTGTGCAACGGACCCACTTTGTTTTCTGCTCATAAATCTCTTTGATTTTTTTTTATGCTAATTCTTGCACAAGATTTATCTTTGGTAATAAATTTGGAATAAGTTTACATCTCCACTGAGTTTTATATGATGTACAATTTTGATTTTTTGGAGAATCTGTGAACTCGTCAACGTGAGGCCTTTTCGCAATTATGTACATCTGCACTTATCCATAGTATTTTTTTCTATGATTTGAAATCATATTCTCATGTTTCCTATTTATTTGATATTTCATGGCTACTGAGGGAATATTTAGAGCTATATCACTCATCTCTCCTTCTTACCATGCCTGAATCACTTCCCTTCTGGTGATATATCTCTCTGATGAGATTCTTTTTGCCACTTTTCTTGTGTTGTTCTTGGTTAGTGATGTGATAGAACCTATTCAGGATCACTATGCACCTATACAATCCCCTTTAGATCATCTCAATTTGAATTATTCAAAGATTGTGATAATATATAACTTAAAGCAGTATAATATCATAGGAAGAATATTATTGCTAAAAATATGTGCATTGTTTCACAGAAAATCTTGGAGTCAGGAAAAGCCCTAAAAATTCACTAAAGTAGTTCAGTTCGCTCTCCTGCTCCAATTGTATTCTTCACCCATGCTTAATTTCTATCCAAGACAGACAAAATTAATGGACCAACTCTGTAAAGTGTCTATCCAACTAAGTACTGAAGCTAACAATATTTCTACACTCACCTGACAATAGCTTGAAATTATTGAATTGCTTTTGCAATTTTTCAAATACAGTATAGCATAACCTGTACTATCTTTAAAATCCCAGGCCAAGATCACTGACCAATTATACTCAAGATATATGTATTGGTGTACCAGCTGTTTGGGGTCTCTAACCTTCTGCATATCACAGTATAGACAGTAGTCATTCTTCATCCACTTATTTTTATTTTTCTTTGTGTATTAATAAGAAAAACTATTTTGAGTGTTTAGAAAGATCTCTTATGTTCTAGGTCTTGATGAAATCAATATAATGTCGTCTTCAAAGAAGAATATCTTAATGATCTCATTCTTTAACAGAAATCTTTCTTCAATTTGAACTCTGGCCTGAATATCCTCCATGACAAGTGGCAAACACATTTGGTGAGTATACCTGAATGCAGTCTCATTTGATATTAATAATCAGAGTGAACAACAAAATTTTCTCTTTAATCTTTTGAGAATCTTTTATTATTTTATGATGTACAAGGAAATAAATTTTTGAAGATTTCTTCAGGCTAATTTTGCTGTGTTATATGTAAGTTTTATCTTTGGTCCATAAAATCAAAGTAGGATTATCTATGTAATCAGTCATTAAGCATTTACTGAGTGCCTACTGTGTGTCAGGGATTGTACTAAGCACTGACAATGCAAAGAAAAGCAAAAGAGAGTCCTTGATTTCAAGAAGTTAACCATCTAATAAGAGAGACAGCATAAAAAATGGACAAACAAGATAAATTGGATATAATCAAAAAAGTAAAGGCATTAGCAATAAGGGATATAAAAAGGTTCCTTGTTAAAGGTTGGGTTTTAATTAAAATTTTAAAGAAGGTAGGGAAATCCAGAGGTGGAGATGAATAGAAGAGAATTCCAAGCATTAGGAAGAGCCAGTGAAAGTGATTGGATGGAATGTTTTGTACAAAAGACAGAAGGAGGCCAGTGCCATTTGGATCACAGAGTACACTGACATAAGATAAAAGAACTTTGGAAATGTAGGACGGTGCTAAGTCATAAAATCCTATGGACTGACATAGGATTTCATTTTTATTCCTGGTGATGATAGGAAGCCACTGGAGTTTATTGAATGGAGGTTGGGGGTATCAAGATTCGAACTGTGATTAGGAACATGTATTTGACAACTTAGTCAATGCAACATTATTGAATGTTTATTAAGATGTGCTCTACTTTATAACGCACCATATAAAATTCTATCTCTTGCCTTCTCTTACTTCCATCAAGGATAACATGTATATTGAGTTCATTCTCTTAGAGTTTGTAAATTTGAGAAGATTATATCCCCTCAATCTTTTTTTTTTCAGTCGTCCATGACTCTTCCCTCTCCCTCCACCCTAATAGCCAATCAGACGCCAAATATTGTCTATTTTAATTCTATAGTTTTCAAGTCTTTCATTATCTCTCTGCTCATACAGACACTACTCTGTTCCATGTCCTCATCACATTTAAACAGGTTATTACAAAATACTACTAATTAGTCTTTGTGTCCAGAAGTTTTGTTTAGCTATTTTTGTTAGAAGGAAATATTTAGTGGCAAAAGAGAGTAAAGCTTTATTGGGCAATGGCTGTGGCATAAAAATACATTAATAGAAACTTTAAAAATAGATTCAACCTCTAAATGCACATATGAGGAAAAGAGGAGGGAGGGAGAGAGAGAGAGAGAGAGAGAGAGAGAGAGAGAGAGAGAGAGAGAGAGAGAGAGAGGGAGGGAGGTGGATAAAATGAAAAACAGTGACACACTAATTTTAACTGTCACATTAAGTTAAAAAAGTCCTAGAAAGTACACCAGCCAGTACAAAGTTTATCTTCTTGCTAAATGGTTAGATAACAAATGCAATACTAGTTTAAAAATAAAGTTCTTTACAGATTTTTTGGAAGCTGATGGTTATAAACAACATTGACTCATAAAAATTAAGGAAAAGGGGTAAAACAATTTGCTGAAAAATTCAGTATGAAACTCTACTGAACCAAACCATCTCAAGAACACTTGAAGATACAAATTAATACAATCATATTGATATTACTAACAAAATATATCCAGTATCCATTTATTAATTATCTACTATGTGCACGATACTGTACCAGAATTCTGGGGACAGAAACAAATGTCTTCCCTCAAAGAGCTTACAATATACTGAAGCATGTTCACAAATAAGCCAATAGTAATACAAGACAATATTTGAGAGTAAAAGAGTGGTAATAACTGGGGAATTCATAAAAGTTCTCATGTAGGAAGTGGTTCCTGAGTTATGCTTTGAAGAAAACTAGGCAAGAGTAGGTAGCAGTGAATGTATTACATACATGGAGAGGTTGCTCGTACAAACATAATAAATAGGAGATGGACTGTGATGTGCAAGAAACATATAGCAGGCAAGTTTATCTGGAATAATGAATACATTAGAGGAATTAAAATAAATTATGCCAGAAAGGAAACAGGCTTTGGGTTTTAGATGGCTTCACATTCCAGGCAGAGGATATTTTTTCTTTAAAGGCCATAGGCCATTATTTTTGTCATGAACAAATAATTCATCAAATAGTAAAGAGTCTACTGTAGCTTCTCTACCCCAAATTATCATGGTTACCATATAATACATCCTGTCATCAGGACATACTCAATGTCTTTGCTGTAGTTTATACTCTGATGGCATACTTCTCACTACCTCAAGGTTATACCCATGTCTGTAATCAGAGGAATCTTTGCTTTCTTCAAAGGGAAGGGGGAAAAGAGGGGAATAAATTCTCCTTGATCCTGAGTAAGTTCATATCAATCATTTTTTTTCTTTCATTGTGCAGTACTCTATTGCTTGCCATTGACCAGCATCTTATACATTTGGTGGTACCTCTCAATGCTTCCTTTATACCTTTCCTTCTATCTTATCTTTATTGTTTTTCTCAGAAGAAACTCCTGAGAAATAGATGAATAAGTAAAATATAACATTGGATTGCTGTCTACTTTAAAGGTTGATAACCTTTCAAAAATACTATGTCAGTTCTTAATTAATTTGCTATGATTCAAGGTTTTGTCTACTAGCAGTGCATCTAATAATGTAGAATGTACCTCTCCATAACTAATCTTTGGTTGAATTTATTTTTTTAAAAAAAATTTCTAAGAGTATTTCCTAAAATAAACTGAAGTGGTTACTCTACCTAAAGCCAGACGAGAAATAAAGAAAACATAAGCATAATATTGTCAATAAAATCCAATAATGGTACAGATTGAAGGTGATAATTAGACTGAGATTGCCCTTGACAATTTGCTTAAAGGAAAGTCCTTCAAGTATTTTTGCAGGATGCAGTTGGTAATAAGAAATTAAATGGTTCCCCTGGAATTTCTAACCATGTATTAGGTAAAGGCTCAGATAAAAAAAAAAGTATACCTTCTTAAGAGAAGGAAGTTAAGTTGTTGTTGTTGTTGTTGTTTTTAATAGACATTATTAGCCTGGAAGGAATATAATTGTATTTGACCTATGGATGGTTATAATGAATCATACCCTCAATTTGAATAAATAATTGCTAATCCTCCTTTATCAATCAGAAGATTTCCAGTCACTGCATTTGATCATCTAAGAGCCACTATAGTCCAAAGGTAACCTGAAGAAATGAAACACAAAAACTAATAACAAAGAGAGATTCAGTAGCTGGAAAGCCAGAAGATACATAAGTTCATTGCCTCACAACAGGCATAGCAGAGCACTCACTGTCTAACAGAGGCTGCACAAGCTGATGGGAAATACTGTGTGGTAAAGCTTCTATAGAAGCCAACATGACCAGAGAAGTCTACATAAATGCTAAGCCTATATGTCATACAAGAAAAATGGGGAACAGATTCACTAGGACTGTTTCGAGCACATCATTAGTAGTCCTGCATGTTACAAGCATGCATTACCCCTATGCATGCATAACCTCCCATTTGCTTCATTTGTACGTGCTCTTCCATGCATAATCCAATCTTCTATATATGTATATGTATGTATGTATATATATATATGTATGTATATATATATATATATATATACACATATATATGTTGTATTATATATCTGAGGCTTATGGGATCAAATTTCTATAACTATTTTTCTTACTATGCTATTGCAATAAATACCTTTATCTTGAATTGAAGCCTCTGGACCAAAGACTTCCAACCAGTCTTAACTGACTGGCAAAAATAAACATATTGAAAGAGCTTTCCAGCTATAGTATTAAATAGATGCAATTGCACAGAGTACCATAGATAGATAGATAATAGATAGATAGATAGATAGATAGATAGATAGATAGATAGATAGATTAATAGATTTCTGGGATGGGAGTAATCTATGTTTCATAAGGGGTATCATCTAGTGCTTTATCTACAAGATTATACAAAGGGATTTACATAGAAGTTCACTTTAAATGAAATTATTGTTTTCCATTTATTTTTTGTTCTATCTTAGATATGACCAATCACAGTGTTAGGAAATGCAAGAAATATATTGAAATGTACAACCTAACCAGATAATCAAAGTTCAAATTCCTGGAAAGAATTGACTCAGCCTGATTATACTGAATCCATCCCTCATATCTTTTGTCCCAGCTCTTGAGGCCATGCATTATATTAATTCTGGAAAAATCTATCTTCCTTTCTGGCAGAGTGATATGGCCTACATATTCTACATCAAGGCAATAATTCCACTATACTTAGCCCTGTCTTAGTTAGGAAACATTTGAATATCTTGGTCAGTTCTTGGCACTATCTTATATGAATAATACAAGAAAAAAACTGTTGAGAAAAGGGTGGCTGGGATTTTCGTAGAAATTAAAATTATGACATATTAAAAACAATTTCCAAAAGTTAGGAATGTTTAATCAAAATGTAGCACAAGAACTGGCACATAGGAAGGATTTAGTATTGTTTTTATATATTGTTTGACTCAAAGAACAAAATACTTAATGGGAATAAAATAGCTTCCTTCAGGTATTCAGTGGGTTTCTTTTAGCTCAACTCAAGCCCTGTTGTTATCAAAACACATTTAGTATCATTGTATATTATTGTTTCCAGAGATAGAAGGAAATACTGGTAGTCTTTTTGAGAACACTTCTGATCCTGATTCCATGGTTCTACAACTTCATATTTATAATGCATAGTTTGAATTCAAAAGGGGTTCAGATTCAGAACTATTATATAGGTATGTATCGCCATCTAGAGGAGAATTCTCTACAATGGTAGAGGAAAATGGAACACAGATTCTTATAATAAAAGATTTTAGTATTTGGCTCATAATTGTTTGTGACCATATTTTCTCAACCAAAATCAAGACATACAGTTTCACAAAACATTTTTCATTGTCATCACCTTAGTATGGCAATCAAATTTAATATCTTTAGTGACATGTGGCTTGCTTATTTATAGATCCCAGCAGTGTCCTCAGACTTTATAGCTTTATAAAAACTACAACAAAGAACTTAGTGTGAAAAAGAGGGTCACTAATCAATATGACAAATAGCAGATTTTGGTTGCAGGTTTCCCTTGATTTTCCTGGTCTTACTGGCTTAACACATTTAAATAAAGACTCTGTGCACTATTATATCAAATGTTGTATTCTAGTTGATTAAACTTCATCTGCTTCTCCTAGGATTGTCTCAAAGGGTGAAGAAAATAAGAAAAGTGTTCAAGTGATCACAGGAGGGTAAACCCTGGACAAGACAATAAAGTTGCTGCAATTTTTCTTCAACAATGACCTCCCATTATGAATCTTCTTCTACTTCTTTAACAGAAATGTTATTCTCATTACATTTACAAGAATAAAGTTTTTTGATTCACATTAATATATTAGGTGGCTCAGGGGATAGGCAGGTATATTTGGTGTCAAAAGTTCTGGGTTTTAGTACAGTTTTTGATTTTTAAAATCTAATCAGGTTAATCCTAATCAGAGACCATTTAATTTTTGTTTTAATTTGTATCCCTGGAACCTGGCAAATAATGGGCTCTCAATAAATGCCTGCTGAATTAATATATCACCTCCAATTTTCTCACTGGTAAAATGGGAATTATGATTGATACACTATCTACTTTACAAAGGTGTTTTAAATTATGAAGAATCATATAAATATGATCTAGTTTTAGTCAATGTTTGATAATACTATGGGAAGTTAATAGTCTAGTAAATATTTTATTTTTGGGATTATGGTTATCCTGATGATGTTTGATTCACTCAACAAGTCAGAGGAACACTGTAGTTAGAGTATAAAAATACGAGTCTGCTACAATCATATCTAGGCTCTGCCATTAACTATATGGCAACCTAAACCAAGGCACATTCCTCTTTTGCACCGAAGTAATGGATGATTTCAAAGAACCCTTATAGATCTGCATACTAGAAATTACCAGTTTTATAGCTGCTTCACTGTAGTGGTAGTTTCACTTCTGGTGGTCAAACTCTCATCCTACAGAGTTGAAGTAGACAAGAATATTAATGGGAACACAACAGAGACTCTGTAAGTGATTCTGAACTGGTTATAGTTATCATTGAGATTTACTATTTCCAGTCCTGACTATAGAATGTCAAGCTGAGTTTTTCCTTAAATGGGTTATATTATACTTATTTATGTCTAGTGGCCCAAATTTAAAGTTTTTGACTGTGTGTGTGTGTGTGTGTGTGTGTGTGTGTGTGTTTGATACAGTAATGATATTAATAAGGAGAGCCCAACAAAAGAGAATTCTTTTTTGTTTGTTTTATTTTATTTGTTGTTTTTTTGAAAAATTATAATCTTTGTCATATAAATCTTAATTTTTTTCTATAAATCTCAAATAATTCATGATATAGGCAAGTCACTACATAATGTTGCTTAGATAAAACAAAGCTTACAAATTCAGTTATAAATGAATCAGCAGCATAAGGTAAAGCAAATAGGTAAAAATTTTAAACCATGATAAAATTATTAGGTTTATATTATACCGGTAGTTACAGCAAAAACAAAAAAAAAGCACAATACATTTTCTGGCTGTTTCAAAAACAACTTACAGTTTTAAATTACAGCATTTTATATTTAAAAAAAATGAATCATACATTTTTTGGGAAAAAAAAACACTCAAAAATAAGAGCACTGAATTGTTTCCAAAGTAGTTTTATCAATACCTAAATGAATCCCCTTCCCTCCTGCAACCCCCCTCCTTCTACCCTCCCATGTCAAAAGACATAGATTCTTGGCAGAGCCATGGTGGCAGAGTAAAAGCAGTGACTTGTTTGAGCTATCCACCAAACTCCTCCAAATAACTGCAAAAAGTAAATGACCCTAAGGAAATTCTAGAACAGCAGAACCCACAAAAAGACAGAGTGAAACAAATTTCCAGCCCAAGACAACATGGATGGTTAATGGGAAAGGTCTGTTCCACAAGGCTGGGAGAGGAGCACAGTTCAACATGGCACATGCAGGCAAAAAAGGGGACCCAGCAAACCTGGAGCAAGGCTTAGGGGACTGAATCACTGACAGCTATGGTGGTTTCCAGACTTCTCAAGCCACAAACACCAAAGACATCTTAGAAGGTCAGTAAGAAAGGTTTGTTGGACTTGGGTTAGAGAGGCACCAAAAGAATGAAAACAAATAAAGAAGACAATGTGAAATATTTCATTGGAAACAGAACAAAGCTGGAAAGTAGATCTAGGAGAGATTATTTAAAAATTACTGGACTACCTGAAAGTCATGATCAAAAAAAGAGCCTAGATATCATCTTCTAAGAAATTATCAAGGAAAACTTCTCTGATATTCTAGAACCAGAGAGTAAAATAGAAATGGAAAGAATCTACCAAAAACCTCCTGAAATAAATTCCAACAGGAAAACTCTAAGGATATTATAGCCAAATTTCTGAGTTCCCAGGTCATGAAGAAAATATTAAAACCAGCCAGAAGGAAACAATTCAAGTATTTTGGAAACACAATCAGGATAACATAACATTTAGCAGCTTCTACATTAAGGGATCAGGAGGCTTGGAATAGGATATTCCAAAGATCAAAGGAGCTAGGATTAACACCAAGAATCACATACCCAGCAAAACTGAGTATAATCCTTCAGGGGAAAAATGAAAATTCAATGAAATAGAAGACTTTCAAGCATTCTTGGTGAAAAGACCAGAGATGAATAGAAAATTTGACTTTTGAATACAAGACTCAAGAGAAGCATGAAAAGGTAAACAGGAAAGAGAAATCATAAGATCATAAGGTATTTATTAAAGTTGAACAGTTTATATTCATACATGGAAAGATAATATTTGTAACTCATGATACCTTTCTCAGTATTATGGTAGTTGGATGAATATATATACACACACACACATACATATGTACATACATACATATATATATATATATATATTGACATCTAAAAAATAAAATTTAGGGGTGAGAAGGAATGTGCTGGGAGAGATATAAAATGGGGTAAATTATTGACAGGATCAAAGGAAAGAATAAAATAAATGGTGGCTGGGATAGGATGGAGGGAAATATAGTCTTTCACAATGTAGCTATTACAGAAGTGGTTTGCATGACTACACATGCATGACCTATATTGAATTGCTTGCCTTCCAAATGAGGGTGAGTGGGGAGGGAGGAAGGAAGGGAGTGTGGAACTCAAAGTTACAAAAATGAATGTTAAATATTGTTTTTACATGAAACTGGGGAATAAGATATACAGACAATGGGGTATAAAAATCTATCTTACCCTATAGGAAAATAGAAGGGGAAAGAGAAAAGAGAAGGAGGTGGTGATAGAAAGGAGGGCAGATTGGGGGAAGGGGTATTCAGAATGCATGGAATTTTGGGGTGAGGGGTGGGGGGAGGGGGGAGATAGGAAGAAAATATGAAAATCAAAATCTTGTGGAAGTGAATGTGAAAACTAAAAATCAATCAATCAATTAATTAATTAATAAAAGAAATAGTTTCTTACTCTGGCTTTCCTGGGGATTATCTACATTTCTCTGTCATTGTTCAGTCATTTCAGACTCTTTCTTTGGGATTTTCTTGGCAAAAAGCAAACAAATAAACAAACTGTAATGGTATGCCATTTCCTTGTCCAGTTCATTTTACAGATGAGGAACTGAGGCAAACAGAGTTATGTATCGTATCCACAGTCACACAACTAATAAAGGTCTGAGGATGAATTTGAACTCAGGAAGGTGAGTCTTTCTGATTCTCAACCAAGTGCTCTCTCCAATGCACCATTTAGCTGCCCTAATTATCTACATGACAATTGACAATGTATTTCATCTCTCTTGGGTTTCAGTTTTCTCATTGATATGATGAGGGAAATGGAATTTAAGATTTTTTTCCACTTTAATAATCTGTAATTCTTTTATTGCCATTAATTCAGAAAAGTTTCATAGCTAAAGATAACCTGTAGTCTTACTGGTAAAAATGATTAAGTTGTACTTGTGGATTCTTTTACTTTTGAAGAAAATATATATATATATATATATACATATATATTTTATTTTCCTCAATTACACATAAAAACAATTTTAATTGTTTTTTTTTCAAATACTGAATTCCAAATTCTCTCCCTCTCACTCTCCCCCCCCCATCCTCATTTAGAAAGCAAGTAATTTGACATAGGTCATATATAAATGTTGTCATGCAAACCACATTTCTGTGTAAATCGTGTCCTGAAAAAAAATACAAATAAAAACTAGAAAAATAAAGAAAAAAAATATTTTACAGATCCAAGTACGGACAGTTCAACAGATTCTTGCCCCTGGTGCCAGCAAAGGGACCCCTTCAATCTCATTCTGACCAGCCATCTGAACCCCTTACTGTCTATGGGCTAAGAGTTTTGAATGCACCTTCTACTACCATTGGTTCAGTCACCCGAAGGCCTGCTCCTAATTTGCTGTGGCCAGGTCTGCATTGGCATGGCCTGCATTTGACTGTGCTCCACTCTCACTCTAGTGAGAAAGACCTTTCCTGCTGATACTCCAATTTATCTTGGGCTGGAAAATTATTTCACCTCATCCATTTGTGAGTTCTGCCACATTAAAAGTTGTCCTGAGGCATAAATTAAAGGTGCTTGTAGGGGGTTGGGGAATACATTGGATAAGTCTCTGCCTTTTCTATGGATCTTGGCTTTCCCTTTCCATGGGTTACTTTAAAACAAAGCATAGGCCAGGGAAGAAAAGATCAAGATTCTCATACCCACTCTTCCACTAATTGATTGGCTACAGTTAAACCAGTCATTTATTCTCTCTGGGCTTCCACAAAATTATAAGTTTGAAATAAATGATCTCTAATGTATCTACTTATTTCAAATTTCTATTTCTATTTTTCTTTTTGGTGAGGCAAATGGTGGTAAGTGATTTTCCCAGGGTCACACAGCTAGTGAGTGTCAAGTGTCTGAGGCCAGATTTGAACTCTGGTCCTCCTGACTCCAAGGCCAGAGCTCTATCCATTGTGCCATTTAGCTGCCCCTTTAGTCTTTATTTCACTATTCATTTCTAAGAATAGCTTATCATGACTCTGAAACCTATGTTTTCTCTCTGAATTCATTCCCAATTTCGCATTTCAGCTGACTAAGCAGAGCCCCAGCATTCTTTCCTAAATGTCATTTGGCTGTCATACTATCCTTTTAGCCTTTTGTGTAGTCACTTAACCTTTCCTTTTTCTTGTGTATAATACTTAGACTCCTATCTATATCCATATTCCAAGTTTCTTGTTCTGGACATCTTATCCCCCCTCTTAAATGGAGGTTGATAAACTTTCATTTTATGAATTTCTAGCCTCCAGAAATTTCACAGAAATGTCGAAGCTCTCTAATTATGGTATTCCACCATTTGTCCCATTTGACTTCATTGTACTTGCTATAGCTGTCTTGAACCTTCCTATTCTCTTTTTTGGGGAGGGTTTGTTGAATTTGTTTTCCTTTTAATTATTTTCATAATGGTATCTTGACAAACAATTACATATAATCACATAATAAACAGTCATGTAGAATATATAATTTCAATATTTTTCCTCTTTTAACCCTATGAAATTCAAAAACATTCTTTTTTTTTTTGTAAGGCAATTGGGGTTAAATGACTTGCCCAGGGTCACACAGCTAGTGTCAAGTGTTTGAGGCTGCATTTGAACTCAGATCCTCCTGACTCAAAGGCTGGAACTCTATCCACTCTGCCTCCTAGCTGCCCCTAAAAACATTCTTAAAAGAGGTACTTAATCTTCACTAGACTGTCAAAGGGGTCTATGATAAAAAAAATCTCAAGAATCTCCTTCTGTAAATTAATTTCCTTCTGGAATTGCCTTGAAAGCTACTAGTCAACATATGATAATATTTCTTCAAGAACCACTGAAATATTGTAGATAGTGACTATAAAGTAATGAAAATATGTTTCTTGCTCTGCTAGACAGGAAAGCTAAGTGGCAGTGCATTTCCATCTATTTTATAAATGATACTTGCAACAACTTTAGCAAAATTTCAGGATATAAAATACACCTACATAAATCATCAACATTTCTATATGGAAAACCCAACAGCAAGAGATAGAAAGAGAAATCCCATTTAAAGTTACTGTAGACATTATAAAATATTTAGAATTCTATCTATGACACAAACCCAGGAATCATATGAACACAATTGCAAAACACTTTTCACACAAATAAAATCAGATCTAAATAACTGGAAAAACATCACTTGCTCATGGGTAGACGGAGTTAATGTAATAAAAATGAAAATTCTGTATAAATTAACTTATTCAGTGCCATACCAACCAAACTACCAAAAAATTATTTCATAGAGCTTGAAAAAAATATTAACAATATTCAAGTGGAAGAATAAAAGTTCCAGAATATCAAGGGAACTAATGAAAAAAAAAATCTAGGGGAAGTTTTCTAGCCATACCAGATCTTAAATTGTATTATAAAGCAGCAATCATCAAAATTACTTGGTACTGGCTAAGAAACAGAGCATTGGATCAATGGAATGTTAGGTATATAAGACACAATATTCAATGACTATAGGAATCTACTATTTGATAAACCCAAAGACCTCAGTTTCTGGGATAAGAACTCCCTATTTGGGACAAAAAAAAAACTGCTGGGCAAACTGGAAAAAAAATATAGCAGAAACTAGGCATAGACCAAAATGTTACACCATATACCAAAATAAAGTTGAAATGTGTATACAATTTAAAAATAAAGGCTGATACTATAAGCAAACTGGGAGAACAAGGAATAGTTTACCTGTCAAATTTATGGAGAAGTAAAGACCTTATGACCAAATGAGATAGCATTATGAAATGCAAAATGGATAATTTTGATTACAAAAATTGGAAAGTTTTTGCACAAAGCCAATGCAACCAAGATTAGGAGGGAAGCAGAAAAATGGGAAAGAATTTTTACAAGCAGAGTCTCTGATAAGAGCCTTAATTCTAAAATACATAGAGAATTAAGTCGAATTTATAAGAATACAAATCAATCCCCAATTGAGAAATGGTCAAAGGATATGAAAAGGCAGTTTTCAGTTGAAGAAATCAAAGCCATCTATAGTCATATGAAAAAATGTTCTGAATAACTATTGCTTAGAGAAATGCAAATCAAAACAACTCTGAGTACCACATCACACCTGTCAGATTGCCTAGCATGACAAAACGGGAAAATGATAAATGTTGGAGAAGATGTGGGAAAATTGAAACATTAGTGCGTTGTTGGTGGAGTTGTGAAATGATCCAAATATTTTGGAGAATAATTTGGAACTGTGCCCAAAGGGCTATAAAAATGTGCATACCCTTTGACCCAGCAATAGCACTTCTAGAGCTATATCCCAGAGGTCATACAAATGGGAAAAGGACCCACATGCACAAACATTTATAGCAGCTCTTTTTGTGGTGGCATAGAAATGGGAATTGAGAGGGTGCCCATCAATTGGGAATGTCTGAACAAGTTGTGGTATGCAAATGTAATGGGATACTATAGTTCTGTAAGAAATGATGAGCAGAAAAACCTGGAAAGACTTGTATGGACTGATGCTAAGTGAAGTAAACAGAACAAGGCGAATGTTGTACACAGTAGTAGCTGCATTATGCAGTGACTAACTTTGATAGATTTAGCCCTTTTCAGCAATGCAAGGATTGAAAACATCTCCAAAAATCTCACGACGGAAAATGTTATAAACATCCAAAGAAAGAGCTGTGGAGTTTGAATGCAGATCAAAGCACACTATTTGCCTTTTTTTTTTCCTTCTGCTTTGTTTTGGTTCCTCCCTATTGGTTCTAATTCTTCTTTACAATATGACTAATGTGAAAATATGTTTAATAGGAATGTATATGTAAAGCCTATATCAGATTGCACAGTGTCTTGGGGAAGTGGGGAGGGAGGGGGGGATTTAAAATTCCAAAGCTTATCGAAGTAAATGTTGAAAAATAAAAATTAATTAATTAATTAAAAAATAAATGATACTTGCGAATCAGTCTTTTTTCAGCCTGTGAAAGGATAAAGCCTCTGTGAGCTAAAATAACAAAGTTATCAGTAGTTAGGTTATGTCAACATGAGAGTCCACAAATAAGTCATGTGTATGAGCAACAGGGTAGACAATATGATTTTAATATGACTAAACCTGGACCTGAGTCCCAGCAGATTGGTAAATATTTTGGGCACTTGAAGTTGGCAGGCCCTTTTGTATCTTTTGTTTATTGTTATTGTAGCAATATTTTCCATCTACTTCAACTTACTGAAAGGAAGAAGGGGTAGCAGGTGTGATGTGTAATTGTGACTTGGCTACCCGGGTTACTGGCATACAGGTGTCAAAGGGTGGCCCATTATCAAGATGCTAGGATACAGATGGGATACTTTCAGTTAATTCTCTCTACCTTCCCATACCCCAACCCAGTACTATTTTGAGCCAAGACACTATGAAACAAACCTTGAATGGTTTAATTCAACCTTACTCTTTCATGGATTGATTTGAAATGCAGTGATGGTTCCTTTGGGCAAGAAGTAATTATTTGCCTCTCCCTATGCCTTGAAAGAATGGCTTCTCAGTTCCCATTAAAAGCTATTTCTTCATTTTAATATGTTTTTATTTACCTTTATGGTAATTTTACTTGGGTGTCAAAGTGTTTATTTTTTTAAATAAATTAATTATCTTCAGCCTGAGCCTCTAAGTGATTCACTGCACTAGCTGTGACACTAGTCCTGAAACACACCATCACTATGTAATTCATATAGATACATATTCAGTCTTTACACCTCTCCTGAGCTTGAATCCTGTGTCATTATTTCATGCCCATATCTACATTAGATACTTCAAAGAATTAATAAAGAAAAATATCAGGCACTTATTACATGCCAATTACTGTACTAAATACTGTCAATACAAAGACAAAAGCAAAAAAATCATTCCTGCCCTCAAGAAGCTTACATCTTACAGTCAGCAATAATATACAAATATACAGATATATTCACATATAGAGATATTGACCCATATTTTAGTGTGTATAAAATGCATTCAAAGTACATTCAAGATAACCTTTTGATAAAGATATTAGTTACTGGAGACCAGGAAAAATCTCATTAAATGGGATGATTGAGCCAAATTCTAAAGGAAACCAGGGATTCCAAGGAAAGGGGAGAAGGGAGGAATAAATTCTAGACATAGACAGTAACTTAAAAAAAAAAAGGTATTTTAGAACTGAAGCCTGATACGGTGCCTGAGGACATCCATCAGAAAAGGCCTAGCTCAAACACATTTTCTCACTTATCAGCTTATAGGATGGCAACTTCAAAGATTAGTGGATTACCTTCCTTGGAATCTTATGTCTTGATTCTCTAAGGCCATGCTTTGGATGTGCCCTGGTCCAATTTGAGAGGTATTGGTAAAAAGTAGCTGATAGGGGAAATGTTCTGGGTGGATGGTTAGATGTTAGGAAAATTATCTAGTGTCTAGAGCCATCCAGTAGCTAAGTAGCCTAATTTACACACACACAACACCCACATACACACACACACACACACACACAAACACAGTTAATATGTGCATGTGTATGTGATATTACCAATCAAGCAGAATATCAGTAACAGAAAAAGTAGAAAAAGTCACCTCAGAAAAGTAAAGGAAAATATGTCAGGAAATAGAGGGAAAGAAGTATATCTGTGAAAACAGATGAAACAAGCATAATGGGATATAATGTAATGAGATATTATATACCTGAAGAAGTGAATAGATTTAGTCATTAGTAGATAACTTTCTCTGAGGATGGATTTTACATCTCATGATTGCAACTTATTCTACAAAGAAAACACAGTATGTGAGTCATGACCATCAAGGGAAGACATCACCTAGTATAGTAAGGGGTACAAAGTGCTAGAGATAGAATAACCTAGTGATAGGCACAGTGAGTGATCATAGCAATAAGAAAAAGGAGTAGGATTAGGTTTCATGACTCAAGTCACAGAATAATTACCATCATGTGGAACCATTCTATTCAACATTGCTTCCTTTCAGAAATAATATATATTTTTAAACTGAGATACAGAAGGAAAATAAAAAAGAATGAGTTAAGGTCTACAAATGAAATAACATTGAAAAGGGTGAGAAGAATGATTTCAAATTTGGTATTTGAAAAGTTCTGCCCATATGAAAGGTATTAAGGAAAGAGAAGTTCTAAGTAAGTGTATAGACCATGAATTGGAAAATAGAATTCCAAGTAGACTTAAAGGGAAGATGAGGACAAAAATGAAGTAAAAGTGAATAAAAAAGGAATGTAACAAAAATGTTACTTAAAATAATAAGTCAGGAGTGGATATGTTAGTGGAATATTTTAAAGTACATCCTTATGCATGTGAGTAAAATAAAATATCAGAAAGAGGAAGAAAGGAGAGGCAAAGCCACAAATAAAAAAAAATTAACAAGTTAATTAAAGTAATTCAAGATAGTGTACACAAATGGAAGTAAAAAGATCACCTGGAGGAAATTATTAATTTCTAATTAGTATAACCAAAACTAATCACAAGAATTAAGTACTGACAATGTAATAAAGGAATAAAAAAAAAAACTTGGTGCAAAATAAATGACTAGAGAAAAGAATAGTTCTGATAATGATAACATTACATGTGAATGGATTAAACAGTCCAATGAAATGATATTGTTAGAATATGTAGGAAAACAATACCCAGCAGTTTACAAGAAACATCTAAAAATAAAGATGCATCTAAAGTGAAAATGAGATACTGGGAAAATTTCTATAAATTGCATGATTAGAAAAAAAAGAAAGAAATAATATCCCGGGCCTGCACTCATGCTATCAGACTAAACAATTAACATAAAGACCAGTGAGAAAGTTGTAAATTATATCATGATTGACAATATCATTGATATTAAAATAATATTTATACTAAAATGCATCTGTCAAACAATATAACATCTATATTCATAGTGGGAAAATTAACTGAATTAAAAATGACAGTATTTTTGCAAAACATGTTTATATTATCAATTTGCAACATATACCATAATAAGTTCAAAATAGATGCTCTCCAACAATTAAGGATTTGCTACATATTTTCCTTTATTATTCAATTTCCATGTTGTTCAATTGACTTTTCCTTTAAGAAAACATGTGTATGTATACATTTATACATACATGTTTCATAATTTTTGTTTCATTTAAGCTTAATGTGTTTTCCCTATTTATCTTTTAAATATTTCAATTGTCAGTTGGTCTGAGGTCATGATTACAAATCGTGATCATCTAAAAAATCATCCTGAAACCTAATTAGTTCTGCCTCAGCCACTCATGTTAACCTGTGAATCTTTGCATTTTGCCTCTATTTCTTACAAACAACATATCATTGGATTCTTCTTCCTAATACATAATACCTCCATTTAAGGGTGAGTTCATCCCATTAAAGTTTTGTGCTATTATGGTTTCATTTTCCATCCATCACAGTTTCTTATTTTTTTTCTCCTTCCTTTTACCACCCAAGTTCAAAGAGAAGTTGATAATGTGAGCTACAATATAAATCTGTTACTGAAATACTGTGATGTCAGTCTTCTTCTGTGAGCCAAAATGATGGAGAAAGAAGTAAGTTGATCCCACTATCCCTTACGGATTTCTAAAAATCAAAAAAATATTGTTCCAGGAAAAAGCCCTAGAAAGACAGGGTGAAGCAGTCTTGTAGACCAGGAAGCTTGGGAGATAAATGGGGAAAATCCCTCTCTTTCTTGTGGAAGGAGAGTATTACAAAACAGGAGTTGTAATAACAAACCAATAGCAAACCGGAGAAAAGATTCTGAGCCCCAGGGAGAGGCACAGGCAAGCACCAACACCAGTATGGCCTGAGTGCATTGGCACAGGAAGGGGAAAAGGTAGACTTCAGCTTGTAAACCATTATGTGTGCTGGCAGGCAGTATCCCCCAGCAGCCAACCCTTCCAGTGCTTTGAAGCAGTCCAGGTTAGCAGGAGTAGTCCAGGGGCCAGACCACCCAACCCCACTCAGATTCAGTGTTGCAGACCCCATCTCAGCACCAGGTAAGCTGCCAGACTGCTACAGTCTCCAGCTGCCAGCACCTGAAGCCTCAGCATAAAAAGCAGATGACCAGGTCCCAGTCTCCCAACACATGAAGCATGGGTCACTGACCTTTGTGTTCTAGCATGACAGCTCAACTTAAAAATCAGGAAATAGGCAAACTCCATGAGCAAAAATCAGAAATGGACAATTAACATAGATTCTTACTATGCGGACAGGGAAGATCAAAACACAAATTCAGAAGAGGACAACATTGTCAGTATACCCACATCAGAAACATCAAAGGGGAATATGAACTGGTATTAAGCTGAAAAACTTTTCTTGGAAGAGCCCAACACGGATTTTAAAAGTCAAATAAGAGAAGTAAAAGAACATTGAGAAAAGAAATGGGAGGTATGCAAGACAGAATCAATAGTTTGGAAAAGGAAGTAAAAAAAATAATTGTGGAAAACAAGATCTTAAAAAATATAATTGGCCAAATTGGAAAAATAAAAAATACACTGAAGAAAACAACTCCTTAAAAAATAGAATTGTCCAAATGGAAAAGTAGGTACAAAATCTAATTGAAGAAAACAGTTCATTAAAAATTAGAATTGGGCAAGTGGTAGCTAATGACTCTATGAGACTGCAAGAATCAGTCAAAAAAAATGAAAAGAATGAAAACAGAAGAAAACATGAAATACCTCATTGGAAAAATAACTGAACTAGAAAAAAAATCCAGGAGAGATATTTTTAAAATTATTAGTCTAACTGAAAGCCATGATAAAAAAGGAGGCTGGACACATCTTTCAAGAAATTATTAAGGAAAACTGCCCTGAAGTCCTATAACTAAAGATAAAATTATCATTGAAAGAATCCACCAATCATCTCCTGAGATTCCAAGTTGAAAATGCCAAGGAATAATGTAGTTAAATTAGAAAATCAGCAGGTAAAAGAGGAAATACTGTGCTCAGCCAGAAAGAAGCAATTTAAATATTGTGGAACCACAATCAGGATTACACAAGACATTGCAGCTTCTACTTCAAAAGATTAGGGGGCTTGGAATATGATATTCCCTAAGGCAAAGGAGCTACAACCAAGTATCAACTACCCAGCAAAATTGAGCATAAACGTTCAGGGGAGGAGATGGGCATTCAGTGAAATAGGGAACTTCCAAACATTCCTGATGAAAAGAGCTCAACAGACTTGAAATACAAAACTCAGGAGAGGCAAAACTTGGGCTAAGTTAAAAGGCCATACCCAAGGACCTAGGCAGCCACATGTGTCCTCAAGGCCACATGTTCCCCACTCCTGTTCTTAGCAGTTTACTTTATGGGATTGTTTCGGGAAATGTCCAGTGGATTCTTCCTATTTTAACTGTGTCCTTTAGTTATAATAGATCTGGGCAATTCTGTTTGATCACAGTTTTTGGTGAGTTGAGTGACTAGTAAATAATTCCTCTTGGAGATCTTCAAGAAGAGGTTTGATGACCAATTTTTGAGTCTGTTATAGTGGGGGTCTAGTTTGTGTATAACATATAATAGATAAGACCATCTTAATTATAATTTTTGTGATTCTGAGATATATTTCTTATTAATTAAATTTTTTATATTTTCTAATTTTTCCCCAGTATTTTGGCCTTGTTCTAATATTCCTTTTTTTTTAATTTACTTTTAGTTTTCAACATTCACTTACATATGGTTTCGAGTTTTAAATTTTCTCCCCCTCCCCTGTATACTTCCCTGCCCAAGATGGCATGGAATCTGATGCAGGCTTTACATATGCATTCTGATTAAATATATTTTCACATTAGTCATGTTGTATAGAAGAATTACAAACAATAGGAGGGACCACAAGAGAGAAGAAACAAAACAAAACAGAAAAAAAAGAGTAAATAGTATGTTTAAATTTGTATTCAAACTCCATAGTTCCTTCCCTGGATGTTGATAATATTTTCCATCACGAGACTTTTGGAGATGTCTTAGATCTTTGCATTACTGAGAAAAGCTAAACCTATCAAAGTTAGTCATTTCACAAGATGGCCATTATCATGTACAGCATTCTCCTGGTTCTGTTCACTTCAGTTAGCATCTGACTATATAAGTCTTTCCAGGTTGTTCTGAAGTTTGCTTGCTCATCATTTCTTACGGCACAATAGTATCCCATTACATTCACAAGTTGTTCAGACATCCCCCAACTGGTGGGTGTCCTCTCAATTTCCAATTCTTGGCAACCACAAAAAGAGCTGCTATAAATATTTTTGTACATGTGGGTCCTTTTCCCATTTTTATGATCTCTTTGGGATATAGCCATAGAAGTGCTATTTCTGGGTCAAAGGGTTTACACATTTTTTACAGCCTTTTGGGCAGAATTCCAAATTGCTGTACAGAATGGTTAGATCAGTTTACAACTCCAACAATGTATTAATGTTCCAATTTTCCCACATCTTCTCCAACCTTTATCATTTTCCTATTTTGTCATGTTGGCCAATCTGATAGGTGTGATGTTGTACTTCAGAATTGTTTTGATTTGCATTTCTCTAAGCAATAGTTATTTAGAACATTTTTTCATATGACTATAGATAGCTTTAATTTCTTCATCTGAAAACTGCCTTTTCATATCCTTTGACCATTTCTCAATTGGAGAATGACTTGTAATCTTATTAATTTGACTTAGTTCTCTATATAGTTTAGATTTGAGGCCCTTATCAGAGACACTGGTTATAAAATTTTTTTCTCAGTTTTTTGCTTCCCTCTTAATCTTGGTTGCATTGGTTTTTTTTATGCAAAAAACTTTTCAATTTAATGTGATTAAAATTAACCATTTTGAATTTCATAATGTTTCCTATCTCTTCTGTTCTCCATAAATCTGACAGGGAAAATATGCCTTACTCTCCCAGTTTGTTTGTTTTACTATTTCTTTTTTTTTTCTCTATGAATCACTAACTTCTTTTTCCTCCATTCTGTTTTTCAGACAATCCACCACTTGGGAAAACTTTTCACCATCTAACTTAAACTATTTGCTATTTTTATTTTTTTCTCCATATTTCTCCTTTTATTTTTTAAATCTCTTGATTTGTTTTACTTTTAGAATCCTTCTGATTAAGCCATCCTCTTTTTTTTCTCTTGTGGTTCTACTTGTACTTCTTTTACAATTAGTTTCTTCTGGATTTACCTCGTGGGATTCTTGTAACTCTTAGTATTTTATCATTATATTTACACTATTTTATATCTATTACTATCTCCTGGGCCAATTTTTCAATTTGGACTTTGTGCTAGGGCTAAATTCTGCTCTCTCCCACACTCTACTATGTGGTAAACAAACAATTTTTGGTCTTTTTTTCCCCTTTGTAATATGTATGCTGCTGTCACCACAATTCTTAATGCTGTAGCTAGGTCAATGTCCTATACTCTGAAGGAATTCCTGAGTTCTGAATCTGCTTTTTCATAATCATACAAGTTTTGGTGTTGCCTTTCTCTTAAGTTCTCAATTTATAAATCTCCACTAGCTTTTGTCTCCATATCCTGCTGTAGTATTTGTAGGATCAGACTAGATATCTTACACTATATTACTCTTAGTCCTACTTCAATGATCTTGGAGTGCTCAGATGGCTCTGCTGGCCCAATTTTTTTTCTCAGTGGCTCTGATAGTAGTATTGGTTTAAAGCCTCTTGGTGCTAAGACTCTCTTGGAGCTGCATTGGGTGATACAAGTTGCTTAAGTGCTAAAGTTGTTTTGTTATTGCTAAGGCCCCACTGCCAATTGTCTACAAGTTGGCCTGAAGCCTTTTAGAAGGCCCAAAGTGAATGTAAAGTGCCCAGCTCTTTCTGTCAGTGCAATGGCCTACAGGAGTTTTCTCATTCCTTGATGCTTCAATAGGTCAAAGCAGATATATTTCGTATTTTAGGCCTCAGCTCATTGTGCTGTCATTCTCTTGCCCTCCATTGTATCAGGTCATTCAGAAGGTTCTGACAGTCTTCCTGTATAGTCCTAAAGGAATGGAGATGATTATGTCTGTTTGTCTCTGGTTTTCTTTATTTTTATACCATTCAGTATACATTTAGAATTTTGTGTGTGTGTGTTTTTGAGGGACCAGGATTCTTCTAGACACTTAAATGTCACAATTTTAAACAAGAGTCTGATGTTCATATTAAATATGATCATATGAATAAATATTCAAACTCATTAATAATAAGAGAAATGCAAATCAAAATGACTTGTAAGTATCACTTTATGCACAGTAAATTGGCAAAGATAGTGGTACAGAAAAACAGTCAATATCTGAGGGGTTTTGTAACAAAGGGAACATGAATCTATACTGGTGCCACTATAAATCAGTTCAAAAACTCTGGAAAGAAATTGGATATTAAGCTATGAAAATGATAACAATGTACTTAGATCTAAACTAATGGTTCCCACTGCTAGGTATGTACCCCAAGTAAGCCAAAGTCAGAAAGAAATAAAGCTTACACATATGTGTATGTATGCTTTTGTATAAAACAACATTATCAAAACAACATTTTCCTGGTAACAAAGAATTACAAAGAAAGCAGGGACCAATAATTTGGGAAAGGCTAAACAAATTGTAGTATGCAAGTGTAATATAAACTACAAAGCCATAGCAAACAAACAATATTAAGACTTTAGAAAAAATGGGAAGACTTGAAATTTCATATTAACTAAAATTATGTCACTGTAATGAATGATAAAAATAATTGGATTCTATAACATGATAAGTAAGTTTGGTAACAGTGAAGAGATAAGAAAACATACCATCTTTATTTCTTTACAGAGGTAGAAATCTATGTCATACTTGTTTTCATTTTCAATAGTATTTTCTTTTTTCCCCAACTACATGTCAAGTCAATTTTTAGCACTTGTTTTTACAATATTTTGAATTCCATTTTTTTCTCCCTCTCTCTTTCCCCTTCTGTCTTCCAAAAATGGTAAGCATTTTGATATAGGTTATACCTGAGTTGTCATGTAAAAAATATTTCCATATTAGTCACAGTTGTGAAAGGAGAAAGAGATACAAAGGAAAAACACACAAAAAAGTATAAAATAAGTGGAAAAATATATTTCAATCTGCATTCAGAGTCCATCAGTTCTTTATCTGGATTTGTACAGCATTTTTCTTCAGGAGTCCTTTGTACTTGTCTTGGATCATTGCATTGCCCGGAAGTGCTGAATCATTAATAGTTGGTCTTCACATAATATTGCTGATACTGTGCACAATGTTTTCCTGGTTCTGCTCATTTCACTTTGCATCAGTTTGGACAAGCCTTTCCATTTTTTTTTTTTTGATCTGGCTGTTCATCCTTTCTTATTGCACAATACTTTTCCATTACATTCATATAACATAACTTGTCCAGCCATTCCCAAATTAATAAGCATTCCCTCAATTCCAACAATTTTCCACCATAAAAAGAGCTGCTATAAATATTTTTACAGTTGTAGGGCCTTTTACCTTTTTTATGATCTCTTTGGGATACATGGCTAGTAGTGGTATTGCTGAATCAAAGTGTATGCACTTTTTAGTTGCTCTTTGGCTGAAGTTCCAAACGGCTCATCAGAATTGTTGAATCAGTTCACAAGTCCACCAACAGTGTATTAGTGTCCTCGTATTTCTACTCCTACACTTATCATTTTTCTTTTTTGTCATATTAGTCAACCTTATAAATGTGAAATGATGCCTCAGTTGTTTTAATTTGTATTTCTCTAATGAAAAGTTAATTAGAGCACTTTTTCATATGCCTATAGATAGCTTTGATTTTTTCATCTGAAAATTGCCTATTCATATCCTTTGCCTATTTATCAATTGGGGAATGACATATTCTTATGAGTTTGACTCATTTCTCTATATGTTCAAGGGATGGGACCTTTATCAGAGGCAGTTGCTATAAAGATTATTTCTGATCTTTCTGCTTTCCTTCTAGCTTGGTTGCACTGATTTCTTTGTACAAAAGCTTTTTATTTTAATATAATAAAGTTATTTATTTTCTATTTTGTAATGTTCCCTATTACTTGTTTGGTCATGAGTTCTTCCCTTACTCATAGGTATGCCAGGTAGACAATTCTATCCTTACTTAATTTGCCTATGATATCACCTTCTCTGCATAAATAATGTACACATTTTGAGCTTATCTTGGTATGTGGTGTGAGATATTGGTCTATGCCTAGTTTCTGCCGTACTATTTTTCTCTTTTCCCAGAAGTTCAAATAGTGAATTATTATCCCAGAAACTACAGTCTTTGACTTTAACAAACAGTAGATTACTATACTCTTTGAATACTGTGTTTTGTGTACTTATTTTATTCCACAGATCCACCAACTTATCTCTTAGCCAGTACCAGGTAGTTTTCATGTTTTATAATAGGGTTTGTGATCTGGTATTGCTAAGACATCTTCCCTTGTAAATTTATTTCATTAATTCCTATGATATTAACAATCTTCTTTTCTGTTTTGTAATTTTGTTCAGATATTTCCTGGGTTTGTCCTGGCAGGTAGACTCAAGTATTTTATCTTCCTTACTGTTACTGTAAATGGAATTTATCTATCTCTTGATGCTGATCTTTGTTAGTATTATATAGAAATGCTGATGATTTATGTGGTTTTGTCTTATATCATACACCTTTGCTGAAGTTGTTAATTATTTCAAGTAGTTTTTTAGTTGATTCTCTAGAGTTTTCTAAGTATACTATCCTATCATATGCAAAGAATGATAAATTTGTTTCCTTGTTGGGTATTCTAATTCATTCAACTTCTTTTTCTTCTATTACTGCTATAGCTAACATTTCCAGTATTATATTGAATAGTAGTGGTGATAATGGTGATCCTTGTTTCAGCCCTGATCTTACTGGGAAGGCTTCTGGCTTATCCCCATTATAGATAATGCTTGCTGATAATTTTAGACAGATACTGCTTACCATTGTAAGGAACACTCCTTTTATTCTAATGCTCTTTGTGTTTTTTTTTTAATAACAATAGTTCTCTATTTTGTCAAAAGCATTTTCAGCATCTATTGAGATAATCTTATGATTTCTGTTGCTTTTGTTATTGATATGGTCATTATATTGACAGTTTTTCTTAAATTTTATTAAAGCATTTTGATTTATCAACAATCACCTCCATATTCATTTGAGGTAAATTTTTTTCTACCTCTTCCCCCCCCCACCCTCTCCAATATGGCACACAATCTGATGTAGGTTTTACATTTACATTTCTATTAAACATATTTTCACATTATGAAACTCAACAGAAGGTAAAAATAAGTGATAGCGATTCAACTTCCACAGTTCTTTCTATGGATGTGGACAGCATTTTCCCTCACGAGTCCTCTGGGGATGTCTTGCATCCTTGTAATGCTGAGAAGGGTTCATTTTAACAATATTAATCAACACATAACATGGCTGTTATTGTGTACACAGTCCTCTTGGTTCTGCTTACTTCACTCAACATCAGACCATATAAGTCTTTCCAGGTTTTTCTGAAGTCAGCCTGTTCATCATTTCTTATAGCAAAATAGTATTCCATTACATTCATATACCACAACTTGCTCAGCCATTCCCCAATTGATGGGCATCCTCTCGATTTCCAATTCTTTGCCACCACAAAAAGAGCTGCTATGAATATTTTTGTACATGTAGGTCCTTTTCCCATTTGTATGATCTCTTTGAGATATAGCCCTAGAAGTGCTATTTCTGGATTAAAGGATATGCACATTTTTGTAGCCCTTTGGGCATAGCTCCAAATTGTTCTCCAAAATGGTTGGATCATTTCACAACTCTATCAACAATGTATTAGTGTTCCAGTTTTCTCACATCTTCTCCAACATTTATCATTTTCCTGTTTTGTCATGTTGGCCAATCTGATAGGTGTGATGTGGTACCTCATAGTTGTTTTAATTTGCATTTCTCTAATCAATAACAATTTAGAGCATTTTTTCATATCACTATAGATGGCGTTAATTTGACAGTTCTAATATTGAACCAACTCTGCATTCCTGGTATAAATCCCACCTGGTCATAGAATAATTCCTGTGACATATTGCTGTAATTACCTTGATGGTATTTTGCTCAACATTTTAACATCAATATTCATTAGGGAAAATGGTCTATAATTTTGTTTCTCTGTTTTGGCTTTTCCTGGTTTAGGGTATCAGCACCACACTTGTGTCATAAAGGGAGTTTGGTAGGACTCCTTCTTTGTTTCTTTTTCCAAGTAGTTTCTATGTTATTAGAATTCATTGTTCTTTTTATATTTAGTAGAATTCACTTTTTGTGTTTTTATTTTAAACTTAAAAAAATGAGAAAAGAAAAAAATCATTGTCAAGTACACAGACGAGCATAAGAGAGGACGCAATATAAAATAATAAATTTTCATTTCAAGAAAACTTATATAATAATGTTACACATTGTTTTCAAAGCTGCCTAGTTTTCCTTTGCTTCCTTGTGGGTTTTGTTTTTTCTCTGCTAAGTATTTTTTACTTTAATTTTTCCCTCTCTCCCTGTGCCACTCTAAAGAAGGCTTCGATTAAGCATGAATGCATACACACATGTACATATGTACATGCACACATATAGTATACACACATACATGTACATATACACACATTCATGTACATATATGCACACATGCAGACATACGTATACAAATACGTAGATATCTATCAAAATAAACATATATAAATAAATACTTTTATATACATATATGTAAGACTGCTTATTTCTTCCTATCATCTGTTTCTCTGAAGGTGGATGGTATCTTTCAGAAGTTGAAGTCTTTCCATATTTTTTTTTTCCAAATCAACCAGCTCATTATTTCCTAGACCACAACAATATTATTTCTGGATTCAAAAAGCATCTTCACTCATAGGATCTTTGAGGTTAATTTGGGTATTTATATTAATTAGAATGACTTGGGTGCTCAAAGTTGTTTTTAAAACAATACTGCTGTTACTGTATACAATGTTCTGATTTTGCTCATTTTACTCTTCATTATTTCATGGAAGTCTCTCCATGCTTTCCCAAAGTCATTGAGCTCATCACTTCCAGTGGCATTATAATATTCCATCATGAATATATACCAAGACTTGTTCAGCTATTCCTCAGTTGACATGCATCTCACAATTTCCATTTCTTTGTCACAATAAAGAGAGCTGTTTTAAATGTTTTAGTACATGTAGATACTTTTCTGTTTTCCCTAATCCTCTTGGAAAACAGACCTAATAGTGGTATGGGTGTAGGGTATAGGCAGTTTAAAAACATTTTTGGGCAAAATTCCAAATCTCTCTCCAAAATGGTCTGGTCATCTCATAATGACTAACAATGAGTTAAGGTTTCAATTTTCCCCATCCCCTTCAGTATTTGTCAATTTCCCCGTATATCATTTTAGCTAATCTGATAGGTGTGATATATCTCAAGGTGGTTTTAATTTGCATTCCTCAAATAATGATTTAGAGAATTTTATATGACTATTAATTGTTTCTATTTCTTTATTGGAGAACTATCTGTTCATATCTTTTGAACACTTATCATTTGGAGAATGACTTATATTCTTATAGATTTCACAGAGTTCTTTATTTATTTGAGATATGAAATTTAATCTGAGAAAATGTGTATAAATTCCCCCTCCCCTGTTTTCTGCTTTCCTTCTCAGGGACATTTGTTTTATGTATAAAAAATTGAAAAAAAAATAATGTAATCAAAATCATCCATTTTACATCTCACAAAACTTATTATCTCTTCCTTGTTCATGAATTGTTCACAGATCCAAAAGCCTGTTGAAAATATATTTCATATTCACACAATTTTCTTGTAACATCTCTCTTTATATCTAGGTCACTTAGCCATTTTGGCTTTATCTTGGTTAATGAGGTAAGATACTGTTTGTTCTGTGCTCAATATCTGCAGACTGCATTCCAGCTTTCTACACATTTTTTTCCTCTTTTATTTATTTTTAGTTTTTAACATTCACTTCCACAAGATTTTGTGTTCCAAATTTTCTCCTTATCTGATCCCTCCCCTCACCCAAAGATGGCATGTATTCTGTAAACTCCTTTCCATAATAGGCCCTAACTTCCATCTCTCCCCCCACTCTTATCCCCTTCCCCTTCTATTTTCCTGTAGGGCAGTATAGATTTCTATACACCATTTCCCTTATTTCTTTTTTTTTTCAGTTGCACATGAAAACAAATTTTTTAACATGTGTTTTTAAACCTTTGGTTCCAAATTTGTTCCTTTCCTCCCTCCCAACCCATCCTCATTGAAAAGTCATGTAACTTGATACATGTTATACATATGTAGTCATGCAAAACTCTTCCATAGTAGTCATGTTGAAAAACTAAGTATATTTTCTTTCACCCTAAACTGCTCAACATTTATTCTATTCTCTCTTTTGACCCTCTCCCTCCTCATAAGTATTTGTTCCTGGTTACCCCTCCCCCAGTCTGCCCTCCCCTCTATCATCCCCCTGTTCTCTTGTCCCCTTCCCCCCTATTTTCCTGTAAAGTAAGAGAGATTTTTATACCCAATTGAGTGTGTATGTTATTCCTTCCTTAAGCCAAATCATATGAGAAGAAGATTCACTCATTCTCTCTCACCTTCCCCCACTTTCTTGATGATTTCTTAAAAGATGATGTCTAGGTTCTTTTTTTGATCATGACTTTTGGATAATTTTTAAATGATCTCTCCTGGATCTGTTTTCCAAGTCAGTTGTTTTTCCATTGAGATATTTCACATTTTCTTCTTTTTTCTTTTTTTTGTTTTGTTATTGATATTGCATCTTGATATATGATAAAGTCATTAGCTTCCAATTGCTCCAATCTAATTTTTAAGGAAGCATTTTATTCAGTGAACTTTTGGACTTGCTTTTCCATTTGGCCAATTCTGCTTCTTAAGGCATGCTTCTCCTCATTGGCTTTTTGTACCTCTTTTGTCATTTGAGTTAGGGTATTTTTAAGGTGTTTTTTTAAAGTATTTTTTGGGGTCTTCTTTAGCAAACTGTTGACTTGTTTGCTCATGATTTTCTTGCATCACTCTCTTTTCTTTTCCCAATTTTTCCTCTAATTCTCTTACTTCCTTCTCAAAATCCTTTTGTGAGCTGTTCCATGGCCTGGGACTGATTCACATTTTTCTTGGAGGCTTTGGATGTAGGAGATTTGACTTTGTTGTTTTCTTCTGGTTGTATGTTTTGATCTTCTTTGTCACCAAAGAAAGGTGCTATGGTCTGTGCAGTTTGCTCATGCTCCCAGCCAATGACTTCAGTTTTAAACTCTTTGTTAAGGTAAGGGTTGGCTTTCAGTGTGGAGAATGTACTGTCCCAAGCTTTGGGTGTTTTGTGCAGCTGTTTTCAGAGACACTTCTAGGGACCTGTAAACTTTCTCTTCTTCCAAGGTGGTACGATCAAGGGCAAGGTGTTTACTCCTCTTCTGGCCTGTGCTCTGGTCTATGGGTGACCACAAGCACATTTCTTCTGCAACATCACTACAAGCTCCACCAGACCGGTGCTCTACCTTGCCCCAGGACCGCCACCCAGAATTGAAACCCAGATCAAAGAACAGGCAAGGCAAGAGATTCCTGCCTCAGCACCAGCACAGAGATCCCTGCAATCCCCCTCTGAGCAGCCACTAGATTCCCCTTTAGTCTGTGGGCTGAGCTCTGGAAGCAGCCACCTCCCTGGGGCTGTGCTGAGAGTTGGTCTGGGACTGAGCTTCTCTTTTACCACAGGCACAGACTTTTCCTACAGACCTTATAGTTTGTCTTTGGTGTTTGAGGATTGAGAAGTCTGCAAACCAATACAGCAGCCCATGATTAAATCCACTGAGACTTGTCCCAGGTTTGTTGAGCCCTGGTCTTTTACTTCATGCCCATGCAGCACTGCATTCCTATTCCAGCCTGACCCAATAGACCTTTCCAATCAACCATCTAGGTTGTCTTGGGCTGGAAATTAGTTTTACTCTGTCTTTTTTTGTGGGTTCTGCTGCTCTAGAATTTGTTTAGAGCCTTTTTTACAGGTATCTGTTGGGGTTTGGGGGCAAGCTCAATATGGTCACTGCTCTTACTCCACCATCTTGACTTTGCCCTCCACCCTTTCCTATGAAAACACTAGAGAGCATAGGAATAAATGGAGTCTTCCTCAAAATAATAAGTAGCATCTACCTAAAACCTTCAGCAAGCATCATATGCAATGGGGACAAACTGGAAGCATTCCCAATAAGATCATGGGTGAAACAAGGATGTCCATTGTCACCACTATTGTTCAATATTGCACAGGAAGTGTCAACTTTAGCAATAAGAAGGAAAATGAATTGAAGGTATTAGAATAGGCAAAGAAGAAACAATGCTATTACTCTTTGCAGATAATATGGTGATATACTTAGAGAATCCTAGAGAATCAAGTAAAAAACTACTTGAAATAGCAAATAATTTTAGCAACACTTCAGGCTATAAAATAAACCCACATAAATCATTGGCATTTGTATATATTACCAACAAAACCCAACAGTAAGAGATAGAAAGAGAAATTGCAGTTAAATTTACTGTAGACATTATAAAGTATTTAGTAGTGTATTTACTGAAACAAACCCAGGAACTATATGAACACAATTACAAAATACTTTTTAAACAAATGAAGGTGGATCTAATTAATTGGAAAAAAACATCAGTTGCTCACGGGTATGTAGAGCTAATGTAATAAAAATGAGAAATCTACCTAAGCTAATTTACTTATTCAGTGCCATAACAATTAAACCACCAAAATTATTTTATAGCACTAGAAAATATAATAAGATTCATTTTGAATAGCAAAAGGTCCAGAATATCTGGGAAACTGATGAAAAGAAATGAAGGGGATGGTGGCCTAGCCTTTCCTGATCTAAAATCGTATTATAAAGCAGCAATTATCAAAACTACTTGGTACTGCCTAAGAAATAGAGTGGTGGATCAGCAGAATAGGTTAGCTATGGAAGACATAGTAGCCAATGACTATAATAATTTATAATTTAATAAACCCTAAGACTCCAACTTCTGGGATAAGAACTGACTATTTGACAAAAACTGCTGGGAAAACTGGAAAAGAGTATGGCAGAAACTAGGTGTGGACCAATATCTCACACCACATACCAAAATAAAGTCAAAATGGGTTCATGATTTAGATATAAAGGCTGATACTATAAGCAAATTGGGAGAGCAAGGAATAGTTTAACTCTCAGATTTATGGAGAACAGAATAATTCATGACCAAACAGGAGACAGATCATTACAAAATGCAAAATGAATAATTTTTAATTACATTAAATCAAAATGTTTTTACACAAACAAAGCCAATGCAACCAAGATTACATGGAAAGTAGCCAATTGGGAAATAATTTTTATAACCTGTGTCTCTGATAAAGGCCTCATTTCTAAAACATATGAAGAAAAAGTCAAATTTATAAGAATACAAGTTATTCCCCAATTGATAAATGATCAAAGGATATGAAGAGGCAGTTCTCAGATGAAGAAATTAAAGCCATTTATACTCATATGAAAAAACACTCTAAATCATTATTGATTAGAGAAATGCAAATCAAAACAACTGTGAAGTACCACATCAAACCTATCAGACTGGCCAACATGACAAAACAGGAAAATGACAAATGTTGGAGAAGATGTGGGAAAATTGGAACACTAATTCATTGTTGGTGAAGTTGTGAAATGATCCATCCATTCTGGAGAACAATTTGGAACTATGCCCAAAGGGCTATAAAAGTGTTCATACCCTTTGACCCAGCAGTAGCACTTCTAGGGCTTCATCCCAAAGAGATCATACAAATGGGAAAAGGACCCACACGTACAAAAATATGTATGACAGCTCTTTTTGTTGTGCTAAATGATTCAGAATTGTGGGAATGCCCATCAGTTGGGGAATGGCTGAATGATTTGTGGTATATGAATGTAATGGAATTCCTATTGTGCTTTAAGAAATGATGAGCAGGTGGAGTTCAGAAAAACCTGGAAAGACTTGCATGGACTGATGGTGGTTGAAGTATGCAGAACCTTGAGAAATATTTGAAAGGAAGAGACATACAACGTGTTAAAAATAAGGGACTAGAGCAAATTGTATTATGTTTCATTTAAAGTAAAAAATGGAGGGATAACAATCATGATCTCAGATAAAGCAAAATCATATATTCACCTAATTAAAAGAGATAAGCAGGGAAACACCATTTTGTTTAAAGTAATCATAGACAATGAACTAATATCAATACCAAACAAATTTGCACCAAATGGCATTTTAGAAAAGTTAGCTATAATTGACCTCTGGAGAAAACCAAATAAGAATAGAAAGCAGACCTTTTACTCAGCTGTACATGGCACAGTCACAAAAATTAACCATGTATTAGGGTAGAAAAAACATATAAGAAAATGTAAAAAAACAGAAATATTAAATGTAAACTTTTCAGATAATAGTACCATAAAAATTACATGTATGCTGTTAATATCTAAAACAGAGAGAATCCAAACAGTGAAGTAATGCTAAAGACCAATTTCATTAATGAATATCAAGGCAAACTTTTTATAAATAAAATACTAACAAGAGGTTACAGCAATATATCAAAAACATCATATATGATGACCACATGGGATTGATAGCAGTAGTGCAATGCTGGTTCAGTGTCTGGAAAATCATTATCATAATTGACCACAACAAAAACAATAAGGAAAAAAATGAGCATTTCAATAGTTGCAGAAAAAACATTTTGACAAAATATAGTAGCCCATCCTATTTAAAAAATACTAGTAAACATAGAATTCAATGAAACCTCTCTTAAATTGATAAGCACTATATATCAAAATGAAGAGCAAGCATTATCTGTTACAGGAATAATCTTGAAGCCTTCCCAATGAGGTCAGTAGTCAAGAAAGTATTTCCATTATCACCACTATTATTTAATATTGTACTATGAAGGCTAACTCTAGTAACAAGATAAGAAAAATAAATTGAAGGAACAGAGATAGCAATGAGAAAATAAAATTCTCACTCTTTACAAATAATATAATGGCATACTTAGTGAACCCTAGAAAAATAAACTGAAAAGCTAGTTGAAGCATTTAACAACTTCAGTGATGTTACAGAGTATTAAAAAACACATAAATCACCAGCATTTTCATATGCTACCAACTAAACCCAAAAGGACAAGTTAGAAAGAGAAACATTGAAAATAATGACAGACAATATAAAATACTTGGGATTCTACCTGCAAAGACAAACTCAGTGATATATGAACACAATTATAAAACTTTTTGACATAGAAATAATCATAAATCTGTACAACTGGAGCAAAATTAATTGTTCATGTTTAGACCATACCAATATAATGAAAATAACAATTCTATCTAATTTATATATTCAGTACCATACCAATCAAATATCAAAAGATGCTTTTTAGAGGTAGGAAAAATAGTAATAAAATTTATTTGGATGAACAAAAGCTTAAGAATATGAGAGGAGTCAAAGAAAAAAAGAAAGTAAAAGTTAAGGAAGGTGCCCTAGCATTTCCAGCTTTCAAACTATTTTACAAAGTGGAAATCACCAAAACATTCTGGTACTGGCTAAGAAATAGAGTAGTGGATCAATGGAAAAATATGTACAAAATACACAATAGGAAATGAGCTAGTAATCTTGCTATAGTAGTCTAATCTAGATAAGCCCAAAGATCCAAGCTTTTAGGTTAAGAACTCACTATTTGAGAAACAATATTTCCAGGAAATCTGGAAAAAAAAATGTTTGGATGAAACTGGGAATAAACCAGCATCTCAGATCATATACCAAGATGAGGTCAAATGGATGAATGCTTTAGGCACAAAGGGTGATATCGTAAGTAAATTATGGGAACATGGAAAAATATACCTTTTAGATCTATGAATAAGGGAGAAGTTTATGACCAGAAACAGAAAAAAATATGGGAAGTAAAAGAGATAATTTTGATTACAATAAAGAAAAAAAAATTCTAGAAAACAAAACAAAATAACCAAAAATATAAGGCAAATAGGAGACAGAGGTGGAGGGGAGGGGATTACAACAAGTTTTTGTGATAAAAGCCTCATTTTTCAACTATATAAGTAACTGAACTAAATCTGTTAAAATAAGAGCAATCCTCCAGCTGATAAATGGTCAAATATATGCATAGGTAGTTTTCAGATGAAGAAATAAAATCAATCAATAGCCATGTTAAAAAAATACTCTAAATCACCACTCATTAGAGAAATGTAAATTAAAACTCTGAGGTACCACCTCACTCACATCACATGGACTAACATGACAGAAAAGGAAAATAACAAATGTTGGAGGGGATGTAGAAAAAAATGGGTCACTATTGTACTGTTATTGGAGTTGTATACTAGCCCAACCATTCTGGAGAACAATTTGGAATTATAGCAAAACTTTATAGGATGGAGAGGATAAAAAGAGAAATAAAAAGATAAATAAAATAGGATAGAGGAAAAGCACAGTTAATAACTATAACTGTGAATGTGAATGGGATGAAATCACTTATAAAATGGAAGCAGATAGCTGAATGGATTACAAACCAGAAAAAAAAAATTGTTGTTTACAAGAAACCTACCTGAAACAGAGAGATATACATAGTTTTTATAAAAGCACTAGAGCAGACTCTATTGTGCTTCATTTAAAGTAAAAAAAAAAAAGACAGGGGAAACAATCATGACTTCAAGATAAAGCAACAGCAAATATAGACCTAATTAAAAAAGATAAACAGGGAAACAACATTTTGTTGAAAGGGACCATAGACAATGAAGTAATACCATTACTAAACAAATTTGAACCAAATGGCATTTTAGAAAAGTTAAATATAATTGACTTCTGGAAGAACTGCATATGCTTTGACCCAGCAATACCATTTTTAGGACTGTATAGCAAAGAGATCAATGAAAAAGTAAAAGGACATATGTATACAAAAATATTTATAGTAGCTCTTTTCTTTGTGGAAAATATTTGGAAATTGAGGGAATGATTATCAATTAGGGAATGGCCAGACAAGTCATGGTATATTATGCTTACAGAACACTACTGTGCTATAAGAAATGACTATTAGGATTCTTTTAGGAAAAAAAAAAACATGGGAAGACTTATATGAACTCAGGTAGAGTTAAGTGAGCAGAGCAAGAAAATTATTGTACACAGTAACAGTAATATTGTGAAGAGGATGAAGTGTGAAATACTTAGCAATTCTGATCAAGACAATGATGTAAGACAAATGCAATGCATTTTATCCATGATGAAAAAATGCTATTCATTTCCAGAGAGAAAACCGATGAAATCTGAATGTAGATTGAATATTTTTCCACTATAGTATTTTATTTATTTTCCACTAAACTAAAGATAGTTTTCAACATTCACTTTCATAAGGTTATGAATTCCAATCTTTTTCTCCCTCCCTCCCTCATTTCCCTTATCCAAAATGGCAAGCAATGTGAGATAGTTTATACATGCACAATCATATTAAACATATTTCCATATTAATCATGCTATAAAAGAAGAATCAGAACAAAAGGAAAAAGCCATTAGAAAGAAAAAAAGAGTGAAAATAGTATGCTTTGATCTGCATTCAGACCCCGAAGTTCTTTCTCTGGATGTGGATAGCATTTTCCATCTTGAATCTTTTTTCCTTAGATCATAGTACTGCTGAGAAGAGCTAAGTCTATCATAGTTGATCATCCTACAATGTTGCTGTATTTTTGTACAATGTTCTCCTCATTCTGCTCACTTTACTCAGCATTAGTTCATATAGGTCTCACCAGGTTTTTTTTTTTCTGAAATCCACCTGTTACATTTCTTTTTACTTTTTAAAATTTGTTTATACATGTTCATTTCTTATAGCACAATAATATTCCATTATATTCATATACCACAACTTGTTCAGCCATTCCTCAATTCATGGGCATTCCCTCAATTTCCACTTCTTCCTCATCAGAAAAAGAGCTCTTATAAATATATTTGTAAATGTGGGTCATCTCCCCTTTTTCATTATCTCTTTGGGATAAAAACCCAGTGGTGGTATTGCTGGATCAAAGGGTATGCACAATTTTATAGCCCTTTGGACATAGTTCCAAACTGTTCTCTAGAATGGTTGGATCAGTTCACAACTCTACCAACAATGCATTAGTGAAGAACCTATATGTTCTAAAATATTTATAGCAGCTTTCTTTCTGGTGTCATTTTCCATTTCCTTCCCCAACTCATTTTACAGATGAGGAAAATGATGCAAACAGGATTAAGTGACTTGTACCAAGTCACACAGGTGGCAAGTGTCTGATGTCAAATGTGAATTCAGGAAGATGAGATTTTCTGATTCACAGGGGAGTCAATCTATCTACTGTGAGACCGAGTTTCTCTAAGACCCACTATATAGGTCAGAAAATGATTGCATTGGTGAGAGAAGTCAGCTTTGATTTACTAGTTGTGTGACATTGGGCAAGTGACTTTGCCTCACCATGTCTGTTTCTCCATCTATAAATATTAATTATATCTACTTACCTTTTTTTTTGGAAAATGTTTTGTAAATTTAAAATACTATACAAATGAAAATTTATTATGAATTCCAAGTTTAACAAAAGCTCTCAGATTCTCAGCTTCTTCCTTAGAAGAGCACACCCTAGTGCTCAATATTTCTGTGTGTGGAAAAGTTATTGATATTCTCTGACTCCATTCTCTCTCTCTCTCTCTCTCTCTCTCTCTCTCTCTCTCTCTCTGTGTATATATATATATATATATATATATATATAAAAACATATATACATATATAAACATATATATATATAAACATATATACATATATATAAACATATATACATATATATGTGTGTGTGCGTGTGTGTGTGTTTGTGTGTGTGTGTGTGTGTGTAGATGGGTACATACATGTATGTATTATGTATGTGTATACGTGTATGTATATGTATATATACATATGTATATGTGTAAGAAGTAATGTATTCCATTATGTAGTGATAAAACTATATTTTAAAGTGAAATCTTGATTGGTTGTGGTGTATTTCCTACCACGGTGGGGTGGGTGGTGGAAAAGAACAGGTAAAAAAAATTGTAGCAGCTGTGGTGCTAAACTAGAAATGCATTATTTCTACTTGAAAGGGAGTTAGCTTTCAAATCTTGTGCTCTAATCCTTGCTCTCTCTGGGAACACCAAGCATTTAATGCTGAGAACAGTAGATGGCAGTAGAGCCACAAGAATGGAGTCATAGTCTCATTCTTGCAGCTCTTTATAACTCCATGAGACTTGATGCCAATGTGGGTAAGGGTGGGTCTTTAGTCCTTGACTTCAGAGGCACAGCAGGAATTTTGAGATGGTAAACTGCACTGAAATCATGATGACCAGAAATACATCTTTACATTTCCTATTACACAATGCTTGGCCTCTTCCATGAAGCCTGAAATGCCCAGCTCACCTTCACCCCTAGCCCATTTTTTTTTCTAATCCAGTAGTTGATTTGGAATCAAGGGACCTGGATTTTAAATGAAGTTTCTCCTATTTACTATCTCTGTCACCATAAGCAGTGTGCCTCTCACTGGTTCTCCCGTTCCTAATCTTCAAAGAAAGTGTTGGACTAAATGATTTCTTTGATTAATTCTAGTTTTTCATCAAGGATGCTATCTATGATCCTTGTCCTATCTGGTCTGCATATATATTGTTCTCATCATAATACCTTCCATTTATATCTTTGCAGACAGCTTTTACATCTTGTGGTCCTGTGATATGTTATCTGATGCGATCTTTGCCACTTATGAGATACCCATTGCAGAGATTTTTAAAGTGCATTTTATTTTAACTTTATACTTATATAAGTTGATGTTTAACATTAGAGTCATTTCTGAATATACCCTTCCCCCACCCCCATTCAATGCCTTTTAAAAGATGAGGAAACAGCATCACATCCCAAGATCACATAGCTCGGAAGTAAAAATTTGGACCACAACCCAGGTTTTCTGATTTTCTGGACAGAATCCAACCTACTATATCATTATGTCTATGATTTGGAAGCAACTTTGGAAAAAATAAAATTTCACCCCCCACCCAATAGTACTTGCATCTTAAAAGAGCAAGTCTGGCGAACCAATAGGAAGGAAGTCATTTCTAAAGGGGATATTTGAAGCAATGTAAGGTAAGTAAGTTGTTCACTTGTGAGTATAAGGATTTTCCTGTAACTTTCAAATCATACTCATATGGAAAAGTGTTACTGTGTTGCTACATATCAGCCTGCAGAAGGTAAGGGAGGTACACATGAAAGCATACTGGATTTGAGTCAGAGGATCTGGTCCTTCTGAACAACTCAGTTTAATTCCAAAAGCATTTAATAAGAATATATCATATACAAGGTACTATATAAAAACCACTACAAAGACATAGAAAACATAGATGTCAAGCTTGCTGGCCTGCAGTTCACAGAAAATATTTTATTCCCTACTTTAACTTAACTCTCTTGGTATGGTAGAAAGAACATTGACTCTGGGATCAAATGAATTGGGTTGAAATCTTACCTCTGAAGTTTACTACATGTATACTGTGGGCAAATCATTTCACTTTCCCAGGTCTTAGTTTCATCACATATAAAATGAGGGGATAGGAGTAGGTAGCTATTGAGGTCCCCTCTAACTCTAGATCTATTGACATATGATCTTCTTTGTGTTTGTGTCTAAGTCTCATCATCTCAAATAAATTGTAAACACTTTAAGGAAAGGGACAGCAATGATTAAGTGCCAACGTAATTGAAAGAGGACTGGATTTTGGGGGATCCATTCAAGTGGCACTTCAGGTTCTATTATTGACTACTTATATAACCTTGGGAAAATCAACAATCTTAGATCTTAATTTTCCTTATCTGTGGAATGGTCCCATGATATTGTGACTTACACAGTATCAAATCACCTCAAGGCCCCAAACCCTATAGAAATAAATACTATGTGCAAGGTCCTCTACTAGAGGTCTACATTGATACCTCATTGTGACATGGAAGTAATTATGAGTTCTTGAAGTCTAGCTCAATGGTGCACCAGACTCTGCAAACTCTACTAAGCTGGGAATGTTCTGATATATAGCAAAAGGATACATTGCTTTTGTCTAAGACCCAGATGAATATGGAAGTTCTCTGTATTTCAATGTGGTTCACAAGTGATTTTTTTGTCAGCTACAGGAATTCATAAAACTTTTTATTGAGGTTAGGAGAAATTGAATCTTCATTGCTGGAAGTAAGGTCCATAGACAACAATGAAATTATATACACTTGAAACACAGAAGCATGTAGAAGGCAAAATTTTAGGTGCTTATATTCTTTTCTTCTCTTAGAATCTAGCATGGAGTAGGGCATACAGTAGGTGCTGCAAAAATAATTGTAGATTTTTGATTGATTGATGGCATACATGTCTTTTCCCATTTCTAGTCTTTGTGTAGAGTCCTTGTTTCCCATTCTCTTTTTCCTCAGAATTAGATACAGAAATCATTAATGCAGAAATCAATTTGTATTAGCAACTGCTCAAATCATATTCCTATTTTATTAGCATGTAATTTTATGAATATGGTAGAAAAACCTTTCCCTATTAATGAATTCTGCTTCAAATGCCCTCATTATAAAACTTTCAAATCTCGTTAGCTAAACCAGTCATTCAAAACACAATGATAATGAAGTACAATGGAAAACTGCTGATATGATTAGATTTGGGTAACTTTTATATCAGCAAGGAGAAAAAATCATTTTAGAGTAAATGTGAAAATACTTTGTAAATACCAGGAATATCAGTTTTCCTTATATGAGCAGAGTATTTCTGGGAGAGTCTGAATACCTTCTAAAGTTGAAGGTAAAGGTTTTTAAAAATAAATGGGTTAAATTTAGCAAGGAAATGTTAACATCAGAACTTTTAAAAGATACAAATTTTCAAGCATAATGTAAAGTGAAACCTACCCTGTGGCAATGATGCTTTTATCCACCCCAGCAGTCATGGGGGATGATTTAGACTTTTGTATATAAATATAACAACCTCTAAAATCTTTACTTATTAGAAATAGCCCAATTCTCAGTTACTATGTGTGGGTTTCTTTTTGGCACATTAAGATACACACACACACACACACATAATACACACATATACATACATATACATAGATATGTGTGTGTGCATATATGTATATATATGTATATATATGTATATATATATGTATATATATGTATATATATATGTATGCATATATATGTATATATATGTATATATATGTATATATATGTTATATATATATGTATATATATGTATATATATATATATATGTATGTATATATATGTATATATATGTATATATATGTATATATATGTATATATATGTATATATATGTATATATATATATATATGTATATATATATTTGTTTATTTATCTGCAAAGCTAAACTGATAAACTAATTCACAATTAGGTGTTTACATTGGGATCTTCCAGGCATTCCCTGCATCTTGTTAGACAATCAACCTGGAAGGGTCCTTTAAATTATTTGGGCCCCAATTACTTTACCAGTAAAATAGGGAAAATAATATTTTTGTTATAGATTTCACATGGTTATTAGAAAAATTTGGGAGAATAAAGTGCACTTTATAAACTTTAAAGTACTATACTAATGTAAGTGTATGTTAATATCCTTATATTAATAAAAATTTATTAATATAATACAATTTTCAATATCACTATTAATGTTGATTGATGATTTCATGTGTCATTCTTTGAAAGTGAAGTAACTGGATTTAATTTAATGGAAAGAAAAAATCAAAATCCAGAATTTTCATACATACTGAGAAATCAGGATAATGGAAGAAGTTCTTTTCTTTAAAACACTCCTCATATTATATTACATAGGTCATAAATTATGCTTTCTATACAAAAGGACAACTCCAAGAAAGAAATTCTTCAAACTGAAGCTTCTCTCCCCCTGCCCCCATTTTTTACATTTCTCACAAGCTTTGTCCAAATTAGCCACTCAAGCTGCAGGGTTCTCCCTACCAATCCTATTTTCCTTTTGGAGAAAAGCACTCTGGGAAGGTAAGTGACTGGGCAAAGGTTACTAGTAAATGGCTGCTAGAAATGAAAATTGGAGAGATTGTTTGCCACTCCAATTGCTCCTCAGACCATTAGAGCACTTTGGGCATAATGCTGCTCTCAGTTCCATTATTTTTCATGCACGTTTGCTGTTTTTTTCTGCCATTGTTGCCATTGTAATTATAGACTCATATTCAACTGCCATAATAATGCTATTGAGTGTAAAACAGGAACACCAGGGTAGGAAATGGAGAGGACCAGGGCAGATGGGAGGAAATCACTAATATACCATTGTATGAGGCTGGAAATGTGTGCTTCTGGCTGCTTCCCCACAACAAAGTGGGATTAATATGAAATGCTTATGTTCAGGTGCTTCAGGTGCTGTCTCACCTAATGTTTTAATAGGATGATTAAGCAGTGGCATACTGGAACATTTGCAGTTCCTGGTCTTAGCACAAAGCAGAGAACCATGGGTAACTGGAAGTAAAATATAGATGTATTGTACTAGATCTGTTAGAGCCAACTTTACATTTTAGAAGGGAAGAATTTCACACATGATGTTATCTAAGGGTTGCTTTAAAATCTCTCTCCAAATACATGTATGTATACATGTATGTATGTATGTATGTATGTATGTATGTATGTATTCCACTGGTGTTTGAAACTCTAGCAACTACAGTCAATGTATCTGTATTAAATATATTCCACCCAAGTTTAAAGTTCAAATGTCTTCTGAAGCATGACACGCTCTGTTAATCCTAGACATAGAATATTAGAGTTGATTTTGTCACCTGAGAGAATATAGTATAGTTCCAAAACAGTGAAGAACTCAAAAGACTAGGATGAAAAATATAGGAAATGACATCTCGTCCTTCACCTGAAGGAAGATATGTTGAACAACAATAGAGTCTAAAGAGAAAAATGTTAAGTAATGAGTGAAAAGGAAGACATTGTCCTTTCCTCTTCTCTGTTGTGACATCACAGGATGATGAGGACTGTTCTAATAAAGACGTCAGGGAAATATTTAGATGAGAGAAGGATGAGTCTTGATAATGATTCTAGTAAAGATGGTGGAAAGAATTTGGGCAATACTCATAATAGTTTTGGTAAAGAATTTGTAAATTATCTGGAAGAGCATACTTTGTCTGAGACTTTCTAGTTCAACTTTTCAACCAGTGGAGGAGGGCGAAATATTTTCCATAATATGCTTGAGAGATAGTTATTCTTCCTCTGCTTGAATATATCCCTAATGATGGTGCTCCTGCCTAAATTATTCCAAATATATGAATAAAAGCTAACTGCAAATTGTGATGGAAAGATACCTGGACTTACAGTCAAAGGTTCTAACATTTTTTGTATCAATGGATAAGCAAATTCAGTGTTCTGAGATTCAGTTATCTCAATTGTAAGTTGGAAATAATAATATTCAAGTTGGAAATAATAATCTATTTACCTTACCTGTTTCAGAAACATGGCATGGCATCATGAAAAGAACTCATTTTGGGACCAGAAAGGCCTGTCCTCAAGTCCTACCTTTCACACATAGTAACTGTGTAACCCTTGGTAAATCTCTTAAACTTCTTAAGGCTCTGAAGTACCTCCATTGCCTCAAGTTTCTTCCAGTCTTTCTCCACCTACCTAGGGCTTAAGTGATCTTTTTTTTTATCAGCATCCTTGAACATGTATTGGTGTCTTTTTTTCTTTCCATTCCCTTAAGAATATTCTTGCTTCGTGTACAGAAATGCCTACTTATAGTTTTATAGAACCATAAAGAAATGGCACAGTATCCTAAGATATTTGGATTTGCTCCAGAAGTACAAAGCTACCTGAATAAAATAGGGACAAAAAAATGACTAAGGATAAAGTCTAACAGTCAACTGTCGGTGACTTAGGAAAATTAGAGTTCTTATTTTGTCTGTTCTGGTCCTCCCCTTCACAGCCATACATTATGTCCTGTAATTAAGTAATCAGAGAAGACGGGTGAGATTTTTCTTTCCATGTCACCCTGACTGGTCCCCAGCAATAGGAATTAGCTCCTTCCTTCCTTAGCAATGCACCACAGCTGGAAATGATGATTCATCCTCCAGGGCAGGATGTTATTTTTTTGTGATCTTCTGATAACATGTCACAATTAGATAAAACCCTTTGCCAAAGTCGGAGTTACCTCGCCAAGCCAGTTGAGTAAGCCTTCCTTTTTTTTTCTCGCTGAGCTAATGGGGAACCCTGGCTAATTGGAGGCTCCCACCATCCTCTATCATTTTGATGAGGTTCTGCTTTCTAATATGCAGCAGTAATTCACTTGTAATTAAATGAGAACTGATATATTATTTCCTACTGAACTCAAGTGAAGTCATCTCCCACTTCTTCCTGGTGCTGCTAATTAGGCAATAAGGACTGTATCATGAGTAATAACAGTCACTTTGCTTGGCTCAGTGGTGAGGGATTAGATGGCACACTGAGAGTAAGGCTCTGAAAGCCCAAAGTGTGAAGAGGTAAGTAGGCGTGTAGGTGGGAGGTCTTAATGAAACTTCTCCAATAAACTCACCATCTGCCCTCCAATTCCTTGCATGGCAAGTGGTGGTGAGGAACAAATGAGATCAAAGAGAAGCAAGCCTCAGAGAAAGGAGAAGTTTGTTTGAGTCAGTTACTGCACAAATGAATTGAATGCTGGGATGCTCTTATCCTAGAGAACCCTAGATAGTTTTCAAATGCTCCCATACAATTTTTCATCAAATCATATGAATGCTTCTTATGGAGTTGGTAAGGTGGGATTTATTATCTCCATTTTATAGATGTAGAGTCTGAGGTACTGGAAATCCAAATTCAATAAACATTTATTAAGAGCCTGCTATGTATTAGGCACTGCACTAAGCACTAGGGACACAATTAATAAAAAAGACAGTCTCTTGCTCTCAAGGAGCTTATACTCTAATGGGGGGGAGATAATACATAAAAGAAGTCAGGAAACTGAGGGAGTACTTGGCATGATGGTATTTTGTTCTAGGGACTCAAAACCAGACATAATAGCAGATGCAGAGTGAAGTAAGACTAAATAGCCAGTTTCTGTGCTCTTCAAGGAAGGCATTGGGAGAAGATGATGACCTAAAAGGGGAATTTAAATGATTAACCCAATGCATCTTAGATTCAGCCTGAGGATGGTCATTGGAAGAAAACTGCTTTACAGTGAAGCTAGATTTTCCAACTCAAAAGGGTATGTTTTATAAGAATTTCCATCATCATCATCATCATCATCATCATCATCATCATAAGTATATATATATATATATATATATATATATATATGTACACACACACACACACACATATATATATGGCAATTGACTTATAATGAGGAAGACCTGGGTTCAAATCCCATCTCAGATATTCATTAGCTGTGTAAACCTGGGTAAATCACTTAAATTTTGTTCGTATTTTCTCATCTGTAAAATGAGAGACATGCTTAATGACCCCAAGTCTCTTTCCCACTTTAAGTCTATTATTTTGTGACTATGATGTAAGTTTTTACCCTCACCTTTTATTTCTTGATTACTATGTGACCCTGGGCAAACCATTCAACCTTTATAATTTTTTTTAATCTATAAAGTGGTATGAAGGATAGTTGATGGACAAGATGACTTCTGAAATAACTTTTAGCTCTAAATTATGGGAGGAAGGGATCATAGTGAACTGGAGGGGATCAGAGATGTCACCAAATTCAAACACCTCATTATACAGATATATAAACCAAAAAGCTAAGGTGATTTGTCCAAGATCATAATCTATGATGCTGCAGGCCTCCCCTCAGACCTCTGATATAATAGCTTGTGAAAATCCACTTGACCTCTTTTGATTTTTTCTTTTTTTCCTTCTCCTGTGGCCCTACGCAGGGTATAGGGGGAATATTAAGTCAGCAAAAGTTTCTTTTAGTACTCCAATCTCACCTTTCAATGCTTAGTTCTAGGGATCCTCTCCCTAATTTCACAGATATTCACTAATAAGGCTTCCCTGTTCTATTAAAACTTGTTCTCTGGAAAAAGCTGTTATACCCATTCACACTGAAATAGATGTGAATGATAAGTAATAGGGTTGTTTCCTCATGAGCATTTACCTTTTAATAGGAAAAAAATAGTGTATTATTTATTATATATTTTAGTTATCAGGGATTCAATAAGGTAGAGTGTGGCAGATCTTTCTAGAAATTCTGAAATAAGAAGTAATACATATTCTCGCATCAGCTCTACATCTTTGTTACATCTTAGCACTCGGTCTGTGATGATAAGATCATGGATTTGTAGGTGGCAGGAATATCAAAGGTCATTTAGTCAAGGTCCCTCATTTTAAGTGTGAAAAAACTGCAGCCTAGAGGTATCTTATGTGACTTACTTAATACCATATTGTCTGACTTCAAAGCCTTAAATTGGAAGGGTCTGACCTGCTGGAAGCAGATGGCCACTCAATTTGCAATGGATACATACACTTAATATTTCATTTGGTTGAATCTATGCCAAGTTACAACAAGAGTTGAGACAGATTTAATGGGTACTGTAAGGAGATGCACAGAAACGAATGGGTAATATAGGAGATAAGTGGAGTAGCATAAGAAAAATGGTCATGTGGGAGCCCATATTTGTGCCTCAGGTAATTGCCTACATTCCTGTCTAGACTAATCAAGAACTTTTCTTACTGGCCACAGCATACCATAATGATTCCTGCTTTGATCTCCTTTTCATGTTTTTCTCATAGACTGACCACCCCATTTTAACCACTTCATCTTTCAAGGCTAAGCTCAAGTTTTACTTCTGTTAATTTTTGCCTCCAACATGCCAAGATTTAATTGTATAACTAGTTTCATGAAATTGACATGTCATTTCAATAAGGATGTAGTAATTATATATAATGAGGACAAGCTAGAAGCATTTCCAATAAGATTTGGGGTGAAACGAGAATGTACATTATCAACATAGTTGTTCAATATCATACTGGAAATGTTAGCTTTAGCAATAAGAGAAGAAAAATAAATTCAAGGTATTAGAATGGGCAAAGAAAAAACAAACCTATCAAATCTTCACAGGTGATATGATGACATACTTAGAGAATCCTAGAGAATCAAGTAAAAAACTGTTTGAAATAATGAACAACTTCAGCAAAGCTGCAGGCTATAAAATAAACCCGCAGAAATCATCAGCATTTCTATATATTACCAACAAAGCCCAAAAGCAAGAGATAGAAGGAGAAATTCCATTAAAATTTACTCTAGACATTATAAAATATTTAGGAGTCTACCTACCAAAACAAACACAGGAACTATATGGACAAGATTATTCAACACTTTTCACAAACCAAAAGTCTGATCTAAATAATTGGAAAAACATCAGTTGCTCATGGGTAGGCAGAGGTAATATAATAAAAATGACCATTCTACCTAAGCTAATTTACTTATTCATTGGCATACCAATCAAATTACCAAAAAATTATTTTATACAGTTAGAAAAAATAATAACAAATTCATTTGGAAGAACAAAATGTCCAGAATATCAAGGAACTAATGAAAAGAATGCAGGGGAAGGTGGCCTAGCCATTCCAGATCTTACATTGTATTATAAAGCAGCAATCATCAAAACTGCTTGGTACTGGCTAAGAAATAGAGTGGTAGATCAGTGGAATAGGTTAAGTATGCAAGACACAGTAGTCAATGACTATAGTAATCTATTATTTGATAAACCCAAAGACTCCAGTTTCTGGGATAAGAACACTCTTTGAAAAAAACTGCTGGGAAAACTGGAAAAGAATATGGCAGAAACTAGGCATAGACAAAATCTCACACCATATACCAAAATAAAGTCAAAATGGATTCATGATTTAGATATAAAGGCTGATACTGTAAGCAAACTGGGAGAGCAAGGAATAGTTTACCTATCAGATTATGGAGAACAGAAGAATTCATGACCAAAAGAGATAGAGAACATTATGAAATGCAAAATGGATAATTTGATTACATTAAATTGAAAAGTTTTAGCACAGAGCCAATACAACAAAGATTAGAAGGAAAGTAGAAAATTAGGAAAGAATTTTTACAAGTGTCTCTGATAAGGTCCTCATTTCTAAAATATACAGAGAGCGGAGTCAAATTTATAAGAATACAAGTCATTCCCCAATTGATAAATAGTCAAAGGATGTGAACAGAGAGTTGTCAGATGAAGAAATTAAAGCCATCTATAGTCATATGAAAAAATGCTCTAAATCACTATTAATTAGAGAAATGCAAATCAAAACAGCTCTGAGGTACCACATCATACCCATCAGATTGGCCAACATGACAAAATAGGAAAATGATAACTGTTGCAGAAGATGTGGGAAAAGTGGAACACTAATGCATTGTAGGTGGTGTTATGAAATGATCCAAATATTTTGGAGAACAATTTGGAACTGTGCCCAAAGGGCTATAAAAAAGTGCATCCCCTTTGACCCAGCAATAGCAGTTCTAGAGCTATAACCCAGAGGTCATACAAATGGGAAAAGGACCCACATGTACAAGCATTTATAGCAGCTCTTTTTGTGGTGGCGTAGAAATGGGAATTGAGAGGGTGCCATCAAGTGGGGAATAGCTGAACAAATTGTGGCATGTGAATGTAATAGAATACTATTGTGCTATAAGAAATGATGAATAGGCAGACTTCAGAAAATACTGGAAAGTATTGTATAGTTTCATGCTGAGTGAAGTGAGCAGAACCAGGAGAATGTTGTACACAGTAACAGCCACATTGTGTGATGACTAATATTGATAGACTTAATCCTTCTCAGCAATACAGGGATCTAAGACATCTCCAAAGGTCTCATGATGGAAAGTACTATCCACATCCAAAGAAAGAACCATAGATTTTTAATGCAGATCAAAGCATACTATTTGCTTTTTTTTTTTCTGCTGCTGTATTTTGTTTCCTCTTTCTGGTGTTTTCTCCCATTTATTTTAATTCTTACTTACATCTCTAATGTGAAAATATGTTTAATAGAAACATATATATATATATATATATAGCCTATATCAGATTGTGCCCTCTTGAAGGGGGAGGTGGAGAGGGAGGGGGAGAAAAATTTAAAACGCAAAAGTTTATGGAAGTAATTCTTGATAAATCAAATGAAATTAATAAAAAAGAAGGGTGCAGTAACAGGTATATTTTATATTTATGAAAACTTATTAGATGAAGTCATTCTTCATGCCACTAGAGTGCTCATGGATTTTTCCCTCCCTTGTCTTCTGAGGAACTCCTAAAATGAATCAAATAAATTGACATTTGTTCAGCTTTGATTATTGACCAATCAACTGATCATAATTTGTTACAGCCCTATTATTTGTTAATCCATGTGCTGGGCTCTGGGGAGGCAAGGATAGAAGAAATGCAGTTTCTGCCACTTAGTAGTTTTTGGTTATTGTTTCATAAGTCTAGTCTTACTTTTATAATTTGAATGTTTTGGTATTTTGAGGGAATGTACTATGCTTTCCATTTATTCTTCACAAAATCAAAGCAGAGCCTGGGGGGAACAGTTAGAGGTAGCATCAGTATGGTTTAATAAAAAAGCAACTATCAAATTCAGAATCAGAAGAATTAGGCTCAAATTTTAGTTCCCTTAGAGTCTCTCTTTAAGGAACTATACGACCTCAGGCAGTTTCCTCTTAATTACTTTAGGACTCATTTATTTTTATTTTTAAAATGGAGGTAATAGTAATACAAGCCCTACCTATGGCTATTGAGTTGTCATGACAATCAAATGACATCATAAATAGGAAAGTCCTTTGAAAAGCAGAAAATGTTATACATATGCTAGATATTATTATCTTTTACTCCTAACTGTTCTTAACCTCATTCTGTGGAGGAGAAGAAAGAGGAGGATTGAAGAGGTAGAAATACTCATATATTTAAGGAGAAACAGCTTGACATTTTGGAGAGAAAGATGAACTTGAACCATAAAGAACTGAGTTCAGGTTCAATTTTCACATATTGACTTAAGTCATTTTGAAGGATTCACTTAACTTCAGTGTCCCAAGAAATTCCCTGAGATCATAAGTTGAAGAGAAGGTGCTGACATGCTTACTCAGAGACACTCACAGGTGGTCCCCCAACTATTATGAATTTCCATGGAGGGTGCATGAGCCCTTCCTTGAGAAAACCTAGGATTCATGAAAGTTGATTTGTACAAATATACTATTACATTGAAGAGAGAAGTGTGGAAAAAGGAAAGTTATAAAAGGAGAAGATAGAGGGAAAATGCAATTAATAATCATGATTTTAAATGTTGTAAGTGTAAATCCACTTAAAAACAGAAGAGGATAGCCAAATTGATTAGAAAGCAGAATCCAATAAGTTGTTTAAAAGAAACACACTATACACAGTAACAACAACATTGTACAATGACTAACTTTGATAGACTTAAGTCTTCTCAGCAATGTAAAGATCTAAGACAACTCCAAAAGATTCATGATGGAAAATGATATCCACATCCAGAGAAAGAACTATGGAGTCTGAATGCTGATCAAATGATACTAGCTGCTCATTTGTGTTGTTGTTTCTCTTTCTTGTGGTTTCTCCTATTGGTTCTTTTTCACAACATGACTAATGTGAAAATATGTTTGAATGTATATGTAGAGCCTATATCAGATTACACAAAATCTTGGGAGGGAGGAGAGGAAGGAAAGGGAGAAAATTTAGAACTCAAAATCTTATGGAAATGAATTGAAATTATGAATTGTGAATTTAATTGAAAACTAAAAATAAATAAATGAAGTAAATTGAATTGAAAACCAAAAAAAAAAGAATAAAATAATAGTAACACATCATTAATGAGAAGAACATTGTCTAGTGACTTCGGGCACAGGAGGAGGGAATTAGGAATCCTGAGCTGGATTTTCATTTTGGTCAATGCATGCTACAATGGAAATGGGACCAGATTTGGAGTTAGGAGATCTGTATTAGAATCCTAACTCCTTTTATTATCTATGTGACCTTTGGCAAATGACTTAATTTATCTGGGTCTCAGTTTCCTCCTTAGCAAATATTAAGAATTGTATTAGATTAGGGCTTTTTAATCATGGTTCTATGAACTTGTTTTAAAAAAAAAGATAACTGTATTTTAATACAGTTCCTTTTAATCCTGTGTATTTTATGCTTTTTAAAATGAAAAAATTTAAAAAGTAGAAAAAATAAATTAAAGAAATACACTTGAAATACAAGGATCAACATAGAGATAAAACAAGGGGCAAGAACAAAATTCTTTATGTTTTAAGAAAACTCAAAATGCAGAGGTAACAACCATCAGTTTAAATAAACTATCACAATTTTTTGGGAAAAAAAACTTTAAAAAGATGTAATCAAGGAAATTATATTATGATCAAAGGTACTAGGGATAATTGGGGCAGCTAGGTGACAGAGTATACTAGGCTTGCAGTCAGGAACACTCATCTTCCTGAGTTGAAATCTGGCCTCAGATACTAGCTGTGTGGCCCTAGACAAGTCATTTAATCCTGTCTGCCTCTATTTCTTCATCTGTAAACTGATCTGGGGATGGAAATCACAAATCACTCCAGTATCTTTGTCAAAAAAACCTCAAGTGGGGTCATGAAAGTTGGATGTAAAAGAAAATGGCTAAACTACAGCAACAACTATAGATGATTAAACAATATTAATATTAACACACAGAAAATGAATTATATGCTTTCACCAGTTTGGATTTTTCTTTTTATCAAGAATGAAAAGGCTGGGTCAACATAAGGAAGACTGTAAATATAACACTCCCCTTTAGTAATCTAATTCATAAAAATTCATGTTTTTTTCAATAAATTTAAAAAAAAAGTTTTTGACGAAACCTAACATTTACTTCTACTAAAACCTCCAGAAATCATGGAAATAAATACATCTTTTTATTACAATAAATACTGTTTACATAAATTCTAAAGTAAACATTATATGTAATGGTAGAAAGTTAAAAGACTTTTCCAAAAATATCAGATGGAATGGAAAGATATTCATTATTATCACTACTATTTAACATATTGGTAGATATGCTAGCTCTAGCAATAAAATAAGAAAAATAAATTGAGAGACTAAGCATAAATAAAGAAAAAATAGAATGACTATTTTATAGGTGATATTTACAGAGACAGTTAAATGACATAATCCAAAACCATCAAAATTGAAGGATATAAAAAATCCACATAATTAATAAGCGTTCCTATATATACCCCCTCACAAAACCCCACAAAGCAAAAGAGAAAAAAAGAACTAGAAGTTAAACTCCTTTCAAAATGAATAATGATGCTATGACATACTTGGGAGAGTATCTTCCAAGATTCACTCAGGGTCTATAAGCATCTAATTATAAAATACTCTTAAGAAGTAGGGACCACAATAAAGGTAGAAAAGCTAATTGCTCATGGATAGATGAAGCCAATATTAAAAAATTCTCAATTTTAAACTGAGCTAATTTATTTATTCAGTTTTGAATCAGCCAAACACCCAAAATAATGTATTGTAAATTTGGGGAAAAATTAATAAATTTTAGATAGAAGACTAAATGGTCCAGAATCTCAAGAATAATAGTGAAAATGAAGTAGGATTGAAAGAGGTCCAGAAATACCACTTCTCAAATTCTACTATGTAGTCGAAATAATTAAAATGATTTGTTTCAAGTCAAAAAAAAAGTTCATCAGTGAAAGAAATAAGGTACACATACATACACGTATACATACACAGAGAAATGCAGTGTTTAATAAACCCAGTGACTCTGTTCCCTGTGGGAAAGTTTTACTATTTGCCAAAAAAAAGATTGCTCAGGAAACTGGATAGCAGACAGGAAGAAATTGGTTTTAGACCAACCTTTATACTAGATGCAAATATAAGGTCCAAATTGATACAAGAAAAATATAAAAAGTCACATCATAAACAAATTGGAGGAGCAAAGAAGAAACTACCCTCTGTTTTCAAGGGTACAGGAAGAGTTCATGTCTAAGCAAATTACATACAAGATCTCATATCTCATAAGTTAAAAGGGATAATTTTCAGTATATGAAATTAAAATGTTTTTGCACAAGCAAATGTAATGTAGGAAAAATTAGAAGGCAAACAAGTAATAGGGGGTGTTGCAAAAAAAAAAAAAAGATTTTCTGCCAAAAGTTAATTTCTAACACACATAAGAAACTGATTAGATTTTTTATAGTGAAAAATAATTTCACAATAAGCAAATGATTAAAAACATTAATGTTTAGTTTTCAAAATTTCACCATTATATGAAAAAAGGTTCTAAATCACTAATAATTAAAGAAATGTATAGTAAAGAAATTGAGTTTCTACCTCACATCTATCATACTACAAAAGATAACAACTGAGGAAAATGACAAATATTGAAGGGGATAAACAAAAATAGATGCCAATTAATGAACTGTTGGTGAACCTACAAGTTGGTACCCATTCAAGAAAGCATTTTATGATTATGCTTAGAAAGTTTTCAAACAATGCATCCCCTTTCATACCACCTTTGCTCCTATAGCTGACTGAAATTATAAAGACTTGCTGAATCTGATGCTAGGCAAGTCACTTAGCCTCTCACAACCTCAGGCAAGTCTTTAAGTTATAAATTGCTTAGAAAGAAGATGATCTGAAATGATAGAAGAAGATTTTTACTGGATAATCTTATAACAATGAAATTATGCATCTGATTAAGAAAAAGCAAAACTATAATGTATGATATCCTTCAGCATAACATAGTTTTCTTGCTTATTTTTCTTTGCCTTGTCTATTTTGCTGAAGTTCCCATGATTGCCAACCTGTTTTTTTAAATTTATGAAAAAATAAAGATCATTCTACAGTACATTAATTTTACCTTCATGTCAGCCTTAATTGAATACTTTATAAACAACAGATTATTATTGTTTTTTACCATACCATCCATTATCCTACCCTCCTCCAAACTATGGTTAAATTCTTACCATTTATCTCTATACTGAGTGTTTTTTCTTTTTTTTTCCCTTCCTTATATCCTGTTCATGATATCCATTGTTCCAGCTATTTAACTTAGTGTATTTTTCTTGCGTTCTGTATTTCAAAGTTTCCATCTATTCCTTATATTCTCAATAAGGATCATTGGAATTTATCAATTACACTTAAGATCAATTTTCTCTCACCATGGAATTGAATTAATCTTTACATAATAATTTATTCTTGAGGAAAAATTAACTTTTATTCATTTTGGCATATTGTATTCCAGCTCCTCCATCTCTCAGTCCCAGGTATTTTCTCTTGCTTTTCCCCATCCTGGAATGCTCTCTCTCTTCATCTCTGTCTCTTGATCTTACTGGATTTCTTTAATTATCAAGTAAAATCTCATTTCCTACAGGAAACTTTTTCCAACACCTCTAAATTCTAGTGTTTTGTCTCTTTTAATTATTTCTTATTTATGATGTATATATTTTGTGTTTACATATTTGTAAACTTGTTTTCTTTCCCATTAGATTGATCTATTTGAGGCTGTCTTTTTGTAAACTCATTTTTAGCACAGAGCCAGGAACATTATCAACCACTCTTTCCTTTACTTTCTTACATTTGGTGCAGTTCATGCATGACTCAAAGTAGAAGTATAAATCTTATTGCATTACTCAATTGTTTAATTATTTTTCTCCATTATCATTTTGTGATGCATATTATATTGAAAAGATTTTCTCCTTTGCATTCTAAATCATCTATTCTCCTTCTAAATTCTTCCTCAAAAGCTCTAGTTTCACTCCTTATTTCTTATTTTCAATTTTGCTTAATATCTTTCAGAAAGCCTTCCTATTGTTCGTGGTCCTTGTGATAAATTCATCTTCCTTCCTGAGAATCTACTTATTGTGATTGTAGAGCTCTTCAGTTCTAGTAATGTTTTATCCTAGCATTCTCTTTAACCTATTGCATTTTTTCAATGTATTAGGCTTTTGTTATGTTTGCCTAATTGTTCTGTCGTTTTGCTAATGTTTACTGAAAGTTCGCAACTTCCTGTTTTTTTCAGAAATAATAAAGAAACCTAGCATTTAAATATAATTTTAAGTCATGCAAAAGGCTTTACAATGTCATCACATTTGACTCTAACAGTAACACTGCACAGTAGATGTTAGTATTGCTCCCATTTTACATTTGAAGAATTTAATGCTGAGAGTATATGATTTGCTCACTACTACACAGCTATTTAGGGTCTGAGATAAGAATAAGCACATCAAAGTAATGGAGACTTTTGGCTAAAAGGAAGGGATTATAGAAAGCTGGCCTTGGCGTAAGGAAGACTTGAATCTCAAACATATTGGCTATGTGATACTAATCAAGTCTCTGACCTCTCAATGTTCTAGACCAGTGATATCAAACTCAGATAAAAACAGGGGCCACTAATTTTTTCATAAGGATCTGTATAGGCTATATACTGAATTAGTTTCAAATATAATATTATCTATGTTTTATTGTATTTTTATTTATTTTGATAAATATTTCCCAATGATAATTTTGTCTGCATCAAGCTCTAATGAGGCTTGTTGGGCACCATATGTGGCCCTCAGATTATGTGTTTTGACATATCTGAATCTGGGGAATTCTTTAAAATTACAAGTATTAGAGATTTCCCATTTCATTGATAGAGGTAGCTAATTCCTTATCATTATGGCTATTTGGAGACATTTCTCCATGCTGAAATGTCTGGGTGAAATGTGGCATGGTAGATAGTGGTAGATCTCTTAATACCCTAAATGGACTGTGAATGTTGGGAATCGAGGAATGGTGAGAGGAAAGTAAAACATAGAGGCAAGATTATGGAAAATGGGAGAGAAAGTATATAAAAGTTAAATTGCCATTACTTCAAAATTTTGCTGAAAGCTAACTCTGTTGCTGTAGTGGTTTGCCCATTCTATCAGCCAAGTGAAGTTTCTGGACTTACCAGAAGTTGCAGCACATAACAAGTGACTTTCTATTTTAAATAGGGGTGAAAAAAATTTATCTTGTCCCTGAATTTCTGTTCATAGAAGTTCATTACAGACAGTCCTCCTAGATTAGAACCATTAACCCTTTGGTCAAAGGGAATAACCAATTTTCAATGCTCCAGATTTTAAATAGACATTGCTAATCCACTGTTCTTTTTTTTTCCTTTTTATTTACAGTAAAGTTGGCATTTCCATCCTCTTTACTGACATCAGCATGGCCCACCCAGAGTACTGCTGGGAAATACCATCTGCTTCCTGGAGTTTCACCCTTTTACCATGCATTATGAATAATTGAATTAATTATTCAAGACAAGATTGATATTTTCACCATGGCAAATGCACTGGAACTTTTGCTAATAGCCAGGACATTGTTGTGAAAGCTTCAGATGCTGATCTAGCCAAATGACAAGCCTGGAGAGTTTACTGTGACTTTTCTGTGCCAACACAATGTTAGCATGATGAATTCAAAATTGAGTTAAACTAATGTACTTGCTGGGAGACGCTCAGGCTAACATATATACATACATACATACATACATACATACATACATACATACATACATATATGTATATGAAAGGGGACACAGAGAGAGGGAGAGAGAGGGAGAGAGAGAGAGAGAGAGAGAGAGAGAGAGAGAGAGAGAGAGAGAGAGAGAGAGAGAGAGAGATCGTGATCTTAGCAAAACTCATGATGGGGGCACCAGACCTTTGTTTAAGGGTGTGTGTGTCTGTGTGTTTGTGTGTGTGTGTGTGTATGTGTGTGTGTATGTGTATATATTTGGGGGTGAGCTTGAGAACAAGAGAGGCCAATATACATGAGATACTCATTTGTGAATGTGAGAAGCTGAGGAAAGGCAAAATAAGGTGTGGATAAATGATAGAAGAGGGAAAGGAAAGACCAAACTGCTTCTTTATTCTCTGCAATGTTAAAGTGAGTTTTTTCTTCACTCTTTAGCAGTTTGACTGATTTATCACAATCTCAAATTAGATTGAATTAAAAAAAGCAATTCAAAATTTCTCTTTCATTTATGTGCAGACATAACAAATATCTATCTTTATGTGTGTGTGTATGTGTATATATATGTATATATATACATACATAATATATCTTTAGATGTTATATCTATATCTATGTAGTGTATCTATATCTTTGAAACATACGTAAATGAGTAAATGCAAAGCATATATGTGTGTGTGTGTATATATATATATTATATATATATATATATACATATATATATATACACACACACACACACACACATATACATCTTTGGACTTCATGCCTAAATGCAAAGCATATATATGTATATGTATATACATGCATGTGTGTGTGTGTATGTAATCTCTATCCCTATCCATGAAATATACAGAAATGTTTAAATGCAAAATATATCTGTGTCTGTGGATAGCTATAGACACAAACAGAAAAAATTAAAATTATTTTGGAGACTCGGAACTGACAATTAAGGGAATCAGGAAAGAAGAGGGAAGATTAATCCAAGTATGACTGAACATTTTGGGCAAAGATATGGTGGAAGAAAATAGATCATCATATATGAGAAATGGAATATAGGAGAGTTGCCCTACACCCTGGTATACACAAAGTGGAATAATATGTAATATCTGGAAAAATAGGCATGAGAAAGAATATGAATATTGCCATTAAATAAATGCGTTTTATTTTAATGAAGATAATGTTGTCACTACCACTATTTAAGTCTTTATTTCCATTCAAAATGATTTATTGATCTGTTGATTGATTAAAAACATTCAAGTGATCAAAGAGAAAGCTGACTTATATGCCTTAGCAGCCCTAAATAAAAGGAGCCATGGGTTTGAGATCCTTGGGCTTGGCTACATGCTTCACAAAGCATTGTCCTGCTTCTAAGGAGACTTCTAACCTGCAAAAGGTTAGAATAAAACTCTCTGCTCTTATTCAGAAGTAGACCAATGATTTAACCTTGAAAATTAGGTTATATACTAACAGCACAGATATTGAAATATTGGTCAAGAGTGTTGAATATAAATAAATGATTAAGACTGTGGCTAGGTGCCTGGAAAATAGAAAGTGCTCTATTAGTCATAAAGGTCTACAGACAGAGAGTTGCCTTGGCCTTTTCTGTAGTTGGCAGTCCATGTGATGTGTTTTGATGAGAAGTTAGGAAGGAACCCTGGTTCCAACAAATCAACCCTCCTATAGCCCACCATTAAAACATAAGAGCTTCATTCCTTGGTATTGAACTCAACTATAAATTGCAAGTATTTTTGAGACCTGAACTTTCTCAAACCTGTAAGTTTACTTGGTAATTGATACTTTTTTCAAAGATTAGTGTGAAAAGCATGTAGAATATGGATTGGGAGAGAAAGAGGGGGATTTGTTATAAAATGTGGTCAAGTTCCCTGCCCTGAGGATTTCCCAAGAACTTGGAAAGGTAGGCTGTTGGGGAAGTAGGAATGGGACAAAAAGATATTTTCTCTCCCAAGAAATTTGAATTCCATTCTGGTGAATGGTACCCAAGTTGATAATTTTTGCTCAACACTTTAATCAGTTCAAATCAACAAACTTAGTAAAGACTTAATTGAAAGGCATGATACAAGGAAGTAGGTAAAAAGGTCAAAACCAAACAATGTTTGGCTGTAAGTATTTTAGATTTTATAGGGATGAGGAAGAGAGAGACACACAAACAGAGGGAGAAAGACACACACACACACACACACGCACACACACAGAGAATGGTATAATAGTTACACAATTAATACAAAGTAACATCAAGAGTTAGAAAGCATTAAAAATTTATACATGATGTAATTAATAGGGTACTGTTCTGCTACAGATATTAAAAAAACCTTTTTGTCATTTTATTGATGTAATTTGATTTTAAATTACATTATTTACAAATTACACTTGCTGCTTCACATGCTTGCTATGTAACACTTTGTAAGTCACTTTAGCTCTAAACCACTCTCTACCTCAGTTTCCTCATCTGTAAAATGAGATTTTAATTCCCTCTTGACATTGTCCTTGATATTCCAGTTATATTAGAAGTGGGCTGACATTAGTAGTATATGACCAAAACCACAATATTTGGAATTAAAATACCTAGGTTCAAGTCTTGGCTATATTACTTACTACCTCTATGACTTTGATATATAGTCACTGAATCTCTCTAAACTTCAGTTTCCTTATCTGTGAAATGATGACATGGAACTAGATGTCATCTAAGGTATTTCCCAGATGTGATCTGTAATACAATGAATATATTAAACTTAATAGGCAAAGTAATCTGGGTTTAGAGCCTCTACAGAAACTATGTATCTTTATCCTTCATTGAGTGTTCATGAGCTTTTTGAAGGCCTTTTTTACAAATCTAGATTATTATTTGGTGAGTCCATTATTTCTGTAACACTATCAATTAGTGTGTGTACTATATTTTATGGGATATGATCAAATTCATTTTAGCATGACTGGTACATGCCTTTCGAGATTATGAGGAACAAATAAAAACATAGGAATGAGCACATTTTAAAACTAATGAGGTACATGAATGTCAGCTATTGTGACGCAAGCAGGATAGCATAGTGAAGAATGTTCTGAGCTAGGAATTATGAGGCCGGGGATCTAGGTGCATCATTAACTCATGATCTTGGGCAAATCACTTAGTGACACAGATCCTCAGTTTCCTTGACTGTGTAATAGGTACTTCTAATTAGAACTGTTCATCTATGTGATTTAAACATAAAAGGTGATACCATGGGGAAATTAAGGGTATGTAGAATAATTTACTTTTCAGATCTATGGATCAGGGAAGAATTTATGACCAAACAAGAGACAGAGAGCAGTAAGTGATATAAAATGGATAATTTTGATTTTATTTAATTTTAAAAAGTTTGTATAAATAGAACTAAAGTGACCAATATTAGAAGGAAAACAGAAAGGTGGGAGAAATTTTACATCAAGTATCTAAAGGCTTCATTTCTCAAATAAAGAAACTGAGTCAAATTTATAAGAATACAAGTCACTTCCCAATTGGTAAGTGGTCAAAGGCAGTTCTCAGAAAAAGAAAGCTATCAATAGTCACATGAAAATTCTTTTAAGTCATTATTGATTAGAGAAATGCAAATTAATACAACTCTGAGGTATGACTTATCAACAATAAGATTGGCTAATTTAACAAAAAAAGCAAAATGATAAATGCTGGAGAGAATGTGGTAAAATTGGGACACTAATGCACTGTTGTGGAGTTGTGAACTCATCCAACCTTTTAGAGAGCAATTTGGAACTATGCCTGAAGGTCAATCAAAGAGTTCATACCCTTCAACTCTGCATACTGCTACTAGGTCTGCATCTCAAAGAGATAAAAAAAGTGAAAATGACTTATTTGCATGAAAAATAAACTATTTATAGCAGCTCTTTTTGTGTTGGCAAAGAATTGGAAATTGAGAGGGCTTTCATCCATTGGGGAATGGTTAAACAAATTGTGGTATATAATTGTAATGGAATACTATTTTATTGTAAGAAATGATGAACAGGATCCTTTTAGAATACCCTGGAAATATATGAACTAATGCATACTGAAGCGAGCAGAAACAGGAGAACATTGTGCACAGCAACCAATTGTTCATGACTTAGCTATTCTCTGCAATACAAAGATGCAAGATAATTCCAATGAGCTCATGATGAAAAGTGTTACCCATCTACAGAGAAAGAACTGATAGAGTCTGAATACAGATCAAAGTAGAGTATTTTTCACTTAATTTTTTCATGTTTTTGTCTGTTTTTTTTTTCTTTCACAAATGACTAACATGGAAATAAGTTTTGTGGGATTGAACATATCTAACCTATATCAAATTTTTTACATGTTGGGGAGGGTGGAGGGGAAAAATAAAGAGAAATAATTAATAACTCAAATAAGAAATAATAAAAATTGTATTTAAGTGCAATTTGGAAAAATAAAATATTGTTAGAGGACAGGAACAAGAGATACGGCTAGTTTTAGAATCATTGTGGTGCCTTACCTCCCTTAATTACTTCCTGTTTTTCCTGTATATGACTTGCTTTGTATGTATTTCTTTGCATGTTTTGATTAGATTGTAAACTCCTTGAGGACAGGTATTATCTCTTGCCTCTTTTTGCATCCCTAGCACATGCCTCAGTGAGTGTCTGATATGTAGCAGGTGCTTAATTAATGTTTATTAATCAATTGGACACTATGTCCATCAGAATGCTGGTGACTAAAATATTATCATTCATTTGGAAAGGCTTCTATGTCTCCATTTCTGATGAGATTGTATAGCTGCATTTCAGGATAACTGCAACAAATAGAGCTAATGGCTAGAGAAGAAGAAGGCAAGAAGGATCCTGGAATAGTGAACAAGAAGAGGAAGAGAGAGAGATGCCCATAGCTAAGACACCAAGGTGTGTCATAGCCTGGAATAACTGAGACCTGGATGGAGATGTAGGAAGAGAGAGTAAGCAGAATATAGCAGTGGTAACAGAGTTAAATCAATAATTCCAAGACAAACTCTACTGTTTTTCAGTCATTCTCATTAGTAGAGATTTTTAAAAAATATTAACATTGTTACTATTATCAGAACTAGTGTCAGTAGAAGTAGTAGCAGCATTTTTATACTGCTTTAAGGCTTGCAAAGCATTTTATAAATATTATCCAATTTTATCCTCACAACAGAGCTGAGATATAGGTACTATAATTAATTTGATTTTGCAAAGTAGGAAGGTTAAGGAAACTGAGGTTAAATAATTTTTCATGTATTTAGTAAGTGACTCAGGTGAGATTTGAATTCAGGTCTCCAAGAATTCCAAGTCTAGCACTTGTATTTGAGCTTGTTTTTTTGTATATTTCTGGGGGAAAGGAAAGAGAAGATTAGACTTTCTTCCAAAAATGTGTGACATATTTTCTCTATTATTTACTATTTAATTCAATCCCAATTAAACATTTTATTGATTCAATGCCTTCTTTGCCTGGACCTTGTTTGTATCAATAAACAATTGATGCAGTAAGTTTAAAATTTTCCAGTTTTTAAGTTGGATTAAAAAAAAGCAATGTAAATGAGGCAAATTACCATTACAAATATTTCCTTGTTCTGAACTGTAATGGTATGAATCTAAACACTATGTGGAACATAGGCTACATTTGTAAGTGGTGATAATAACATCTACCTCCTACTGTGCTCATATTCTCTATCTCCCTTTATCTCTATTTTTATCCATATGTATATGTGCACATGTGTCCATACACAAACAGAAAGACTTTGAAAAACATGAAGAATTAAATGTCTAGAAAGATTTGCCCATATTGTTATTTGTTATAAAATGTCATGAATTATTCTCTGATTGTTTCATGTGTATTTGCTTATCACTCCAGCTAGAATACAAACTCCTCAGAGTTAGTGACTGTCTTTTTATCTGTCCTTCAATATTTAGCCAATTACTAATATATGGTAAAGGAAAAATGAACAATTTTAAAAGGACTGGGAAATATGATAATGGAAATTCAGAAGATGGTAGAAAATATCATTTTCTTGAAGTAATGATTTATTTGGAAGCAAGTCCTAAGATATCTGGTTCTGCAGGCACATTAAGAGCTGCAAGCTGACAAAAGGACCAAATAAAAGTTAAAAGTATTCTGACAACATTAATCAATTCAACAAGTATTCATTGGGAAGTTTCTACATATCCATCTCCAAGCTAGGGTCTAAGTGTACAAAATGTGTGACACAGATAATACCTTACATTATAATTATGTCTATCTCTAATGTAAAAGAAGATCCAGAATGTCATAGAAGCAATAAGTTAAAACAAGTTTATTTCCTTAAACATTTATTAAATTACTATTGTAGATAAAATAGCACCTTTGGGTGAACAAAGTGCACTTAAAAAATAGGAATAGAGGCACAACAGTCATCCTCCAGAGAGGATTCCAGATGATCAAACAAAAATCTCAGATCAAGATTTGGTCCCTAAGAAGAGTAAATACATCCATGCTAGGATCACTTTAACAAGTTTGTTTAAGTGGCAAGCCACTTAAAAAGCAGCAAGCCCTGGAGTTAGTTGGTTTGGGAGGCTGCCTGGGCCTCCTCCTTTTTACCCCTGGAATAGTGACGGTAGTTGGGTGTCTGAGCTGGGGAAGATAAAAGGAACCTTTCTCTCCTGACAAAGAAAGCCAGATCCAGCTAGCAAGAAGGAAATCAGTATATGCCTGGTGAGGGCAGAAGCAGTGGGGCAGGATGCCCTTGGCTGTGGACACTTACAATAGGCTGGAGGTTTGTCTTTGGTTCCAGGCTACAGGGGAGAACTGAAGATCTGGAACAAGAGGCACCATACCCCATATGCTAGGGCTAGAGGTGATTACAAAAATTAAGCTATTAGTACAAAGAAAATGCACAGGCATGCTCTCATCAGAGAAGGTATTGTGCTCTATAAGCACAGTAGAGTTGAAGTAGCTCAAAAGAAGCATAAGATGCACAAATTTAGAGAATCCATCCCAAATGTTCACATGTATGCCCAACCTGTGATAGAGCATTCCAACCTTGCATTAATTTGATCAGCTACAGTCAGATACACTGTAATGTAACTCTAACACAGTGATGTCATTTTTGTCCTCTTTGAGAATGAAGGACAACAACCAATTTCCACATTAGTCTTGTTGTGAAAGAAGAATCTGAACAAAATGGAAAAAAAACACAAGAAAGGAAAAAAAAAACCAAAAAAGTGAAAATAGCATGATTCAATCTGCATTCAGACTCCATAGTTCTTTTTCTGGATATGGACAGCATTTTCTATTATAAGTCATGTGGAATTGATTTGAATTATCACATTGCTGAGAAGAGCTAAATCTATCATAGTCAATCATTGCACAGTGTTACTGTCACTGTGTACAATGTTATGCTGGTTCTGCTGACTTCACTCAGCATCAGTTCTTTTTCTGAAACCCAGGTGCTCATCATTTAACAATAGTATTCCAATACATTAATATGGTATAACTGGTTCAGCCATTTCCCAATTGATGGGCATCCTCTCAATATCCAGTTCGTCGCCACCACAAAAGAGCTGTTATAAATATTTTTGTACATGTGGATGCGTTTCCACTTTTTATTATCTCTTGAGATACAGACTTAGAAGTAGTATTGCTGGCTCAAAGGATATGCACAGTTTTATAGCCTTTTGGTCATACTTTCAAATCTCTCTGCAGAACGGTTGGATCAGTTCACACTGAACCAACAATGCATTAGTGTTCTAATTTTCCCACATCTCCAACATCTATCATTTTCCTGTTTTGTCATGTTGGCCAATCTGATAGGTGTGATGTGGTACCTCAGAGTTGTTTTGATTTGCATTTCTCTAATCAATAATGATTTAGAGCATTTTTATGTGACTATAGATAGCTTTAATTTCTTTGTGTTAAAATTGCCTGTTCACATCCTTTGACCATTTATCAACTGGGGAATGACTTGTATTCTTTTGCATTGGATTCAGTTCTTTATATATTTTACAAATGAGGCCTTTATCAGAAACACTAGCTGTAAAAATTGTTTCCCAAATTTCTACTTTCCTTTTAATCTTAGTTGTATTGGCTTTGCTTGTGCAAAATCTTTTAAAATTTAGTGTAATAAAGCTTATTCACTTTGCATTTCATAATATTGTCTGACTCTTGTATGATAATAAATTCTTCCATTCTACATATATCGGAGAGGTAAGATATCCTTGCTTTTCTAATTTGCTTATGGTATCAATGGGATTTGAGGAGAGGAAATGCATGGAGATAATAGGAAGACTGATGTATGAGTATCAAGGAAAGAGCACATTTAAAGAGATGAATAACTTTGAGCTATGAATGAATAATTGAAGATTAATCTAAATATCTCCAGAATCTTTCTATATGTTCCACTTCCATAGGTACTTCTGAAACTAGAGGTTTGGGCAGAAAAATGACTTACTCTAGATTTAGCCCCTCTTCTTTTCCGATTGGAGAGGTATTCCCACACCCCTGTGGGCATTTGACATATATTCATGTCAATTCCCTGATGCTAGTGGATACCAAAAATGAGGTTTGTATTTTCTAAGGTATCTTCTTGAGCAGACTCACTCAGAATATTTGAAGAGTTATCCCTTCGCTTTCTAGATGACTCTCCAGAACTTATTCCCTCTTCATGACCAAGTACACTAATTCCTTAATACAGAGTAAATGATTTTGATGTGTTGGTTTTGTGGGGCTAAGGCCATTTCCTGAGGCTAATTTATTGACTGTAAAATGGTTTAATCTTTTCACTATGTGCCATCTTGTATGTTCAGTAAACACTGTGACCCTTTAGTAAAACTTTATTCTCTTTTTAAAGGTCTTGAAAACACATTTGAGTATCACACAATTGCTGTTCTAATTCTATCAGTGCTTTCTAATCTGAGTCATGGTCAATAAATAATTTTCAGCAAACCTCTTAGTTGAAGAACACTTTGCTTATGAATGGCTGCATCTTTTCCATTTTCTGAGATTTCAAAGTTTAAATCAGTCCACAAATGTGACCCTTGAAAAGAACTGTCTGCTAACTCCACTGTCACCAAATTGTTCACTAATATGCTACTGAAACAGTTCACATTTGGATCTCCCAGAGGCAAAAAGGTTATTCTGAATTGTTCGAAGGATGGCATCTCTTTAAATATTTAGTTTTCAAAGTACCTACATTGATTAGAGTGGATCTTGCCTGTGAAGCCAAAATACAAAGAAATATTAATCCTATAAAGGCTCAGTAATGGTTATACTTGTACCTATATGACAAAACTGTGAATCATCAGTAGTATAATGTTTATATTTTTCTACCTTCATCAAGAAAGGAAAACCTGGGCAGCTAGGTGGTGCAGTGTATAGAGGACCAGCCCTGGATTCAGAAGGACCTGAGTTCAAATTCAGCCTCAGATATATAACACTTACTAGCTGCGTTGACACTGGGCAAGTCACTTAACCCCATTGCCTAGCCAAAAGAATAAAAAAGAAAGGAAAAACCTACACACATAAGGTTCAAGGGCTCAGTGAACCTTCTATTTTTTTAAAATATTTAACAGAAATTGGCAAGATTTTGTTTTGAATACGTTGGGAGAAAGTCTAAATCTACTTGTTTTAGTCAATCAGTCAACAGGCATTTATTAAAATATTTACTTCAAAAAAGTATATTTTAATTCAATATTTTATTTCCCCCAATTACATGTAAAAACAATTTTAGCACTCTTTTTTATTTAAATTTGGTTTTCTAATTCCCTCTATCGCTTTCCTTCCCCCACATTGAGAAGGCAAGCAATTTGACATGGGTTATACATGTCTAATCACGCAAAACACATTTCCATGCAAGTCATGTTGTGAAAGAAAACACAGACAAAAAATTAAGAAAAATAAAGTAAAGAAAAAGTATCTTCAATATGCATTCAAGCTCTCCCAGTTTTTCTCTTGAGATGGACAGCACCTTTCATTTTAAGTCCTTAAGAATTGTCTAGGATCATTATATTCCTGAGAATAGCTAAGTTATTCACAGTAGATTATCATGCAATATTGTTGCTACTGTATACAACGTTCTGGTTCTGCTTATTTCATTTTTCATTAATTCATGTAATTTTTCCCAGGTTTTTCTGAAATCATATTGCTTTCATTTCTTACAGTAAAATAGTATCCCATCACAAATATATGCCATAACTTGTTCAGTTATCTGCAATTGATGGATATACCCTCAATTTCTAATTTCTTGCCATCAATAAAGAGCTGTTATAACTATTTTTGTACATATAGATCATAACTCTGCATGTTTCTGGATATTCCGTATCTTCTTCTCTGTCATGAGTGTGGGTAATGCATGGCTCTTACTCATCTCTGTGATATGTCATTAAAACACTTCATCTAGGGGTATCTAAGATTTTCCATTTTAGAGAAAAGAATCTTTTGAGATTGTTCTTGAAATGGTTAGGAGTTATTGGGGTGAATTCTGTGTATGACTTTTATTCATACACTGTATCCCATTCATTCAGTCCAAATAATTTTTTTTAACAGCTTTGAGTTTCTTACACAATCCTTCATTTTCTAAGCATTGCAGGGCTATTGATTCAAACTTCTCTGAATCCATTCTCTGGCAAAAGGATATGTTGTTCTTATTATAGTCTATGCCATCACTAATTTGCTCTAAACTTCTACACTAGGATCATGAACGGTTAGTCATACATATTTTAAATCCCTGATCGCTGCCTGTACTCTGCTGCTAATTTCTTCAAGTCTGGCTGATAGTTTGACTCTTCTGCAATGAGCCCTAATCAATGATGACATGTTGAGATATTTTTTTTGCTAGATCTGGTTACAACAGAGTCAATGTATTCACATTTGGGTTCTGCTTCTGGAAGCCAAAACTGCAGAGTTTGGTACATGATATTTCACAAGGCAAAGGAGTTTGAATTGCAGCCAAGGATCAACTATCCTGCAAAAATGTGCATAATTTTTCAAGGGATAAGATGTATATTCAACAAAATAGGGGACTTCCAAACCTTCCTCATAAAAAGACCAGAGCTCAACGATAACAAAAAAAAATGATATTCAAGTACAGGATTCAAGAAAGACATAAAAATGTAAATGGGAGAGAAAGACACAATAGATTGTTGGTAAGGGCGTACTGTTTACACCCCTACAAGGGAGGATGACACTTGCAACTCTTCAGAAATGTACTGTTACTGCACCATGTTAGAGGAGTATACATAAAGAGGGTGGATGTTGTTGACTTTGATGTAATGATTAAAAAAAATCTAATCAAGTGGGTTAAATGGATCCAAGTAATTGGATTAGTCTGATCTTAGAAAATGTACTGAGAAAGAAGGAGGGAGACAAGGGTAAACTACATTACAGGAAAAGACAAAAAATCCTATTACAGAAGAGGAAAGAAGGGAGGGGGGTGAACATTGTTTGAACTTTACTCTCATCAGATTTGGCTCAAGAAGGGAATAACATAATCAGTTAGGTATAGAAATCTAACTTGCCCTATAGGCAGTAGAAAGGAAAAGGGGAAAGAAAAGGGAGGGGGGGAAAGAAGGGAGGGAAGAAGCAGTAAGTGTAAAGGGGAAGAAAAGGGAAAGGGATAATAGAAGGGAGGAGGGACTGAAGGAGGTGGTCAAAAGCAAAACACTAGTGAGGGGGGAAACCAAGAAAGGAGAAAGAAAAGCATAAAAAGGGGGAAGAAGAAGGATGGAGAAAAAGACAAAAGTAGTAATCATAACTATGAATGTGAATGGGATGAACTCTCCCATAAAATGGAAGCAGATAGCAGACAGGATTAAAAAACATAATCCTACAATATGTTGTTTATAGGAAACACATTTGAAAAAAGTGACACATACAGGGTAAAGGTAAAAGGCTGGAGCAGAATATATTATGCTTCAGCTGAAGTAAAAAAAGCAGGGTAGCAATCCTGATCTCAGACAAAGCAAGCAAAAATAGATCTAATCAAAAGAGATAAGGAAGGAAACTACATCCTGCTAAAAGGCACCATAGACAATGAAGTAATATCATTACTAAACATATATGCACCAAATGGTATAGCATCCAAATTCTTAGAGGAGAAGTTCAGGGAGTTACAGGAAGAAATAGACAGCAAAACTATACTAGTGGGGGACCTGAACCTCCCCTCTCACTAGATAAATCTAACCACAAAATAAACAAGAAAGAAGTTAAGGAGGTGAATAGAACATTAGAAAAGTTAGGTATGATAGACCTCTGGAGAAAACTGAATGGGGATAGAAAGGAATATACTTTTTTCTTGGCAGTACATGGCACATACACAAAAATTGACCATGTACTAGGGCATAAAAACCTCACAATCCAATGCAGAAAGGCAGAAATATTAAATGCATCCTTTTCAGATCATGATGCAATAAAAATTATATGTAATAAAGGGCCATGGAAAGATAGACTAAAAAATAATTGGAAACTAAATAATCTAATCCTAAAAAATGATTGGGTCAAACAACAAATCATAGAAACAATCAATAATTTCATTCAAGAGAATGACAATAATGAGACAACATACCAAAACTTATGGGATGCAACAAAAGCAGTTCTTAGGAGAAGTTTTATATATCTAAAGGCTTACATAAATAAATAGAAAAAGAAGATGAATTGGGCATACAACTAAAAAAACTAGAAAAAGAACAAATTAAAAATCTTTAATTAAGCACCAAATTAGAAATATTGAAAACCAAAGGAATAATTAATAAAATTGAAATTAAGAAAACTATTGAACTAATAAATAAAACTAAAAGCTGGTTTTATGAAAAAACCAATAAAATAGATAAATCTTTGGTTAATTTAATTTTAAAAAAAGGTAAAAGAAAACCAAATTAATCATATCAAGAATGAAAAGGGTGAAGCTACCACCAAGGAAGAGGAAATTAAAACAATAATAAGGAATTATTTTGGACACCTACATGTCAATAAATTTGACAATCTTAGTGAAATGGATACATATTTACAAAAATACACATTGCTCAGATTAACAGAAGAGGAAGTAAAATACTTAAATTATCCCATCTCTGAAAAAGAAATTGAGCAAGCCTTTGATGAAAAAATCTCCAAGGGCCAGGTGGATTTACATGCAAATTCTATCAAACATTTAAAGAACAATTAATTCCAATACTATATAGAGTATTTGGGAAAATAGGTGAAGAAGGAGTCTTAGCAAATTCTTTTTATGATACAAATATGGTACTGATACCTAAACCAGGAAGAGTAAAATTAGAGATAGAAAATTATAGACCAATTTCTCTGATGAATATAGATGCAAAAATTTTAAACAAAATATTAGCTAACAGCCTAAAGCAACTTATTAAAAGAATAATACACTGTGACCAGGTAGGACTTATACCAGGAATGCAGGGTTGGTTCAATATTAGGAAAACTATCAGCACAATTTATCACATATCAATACCAAAACCAATAGAAACCACCTGATCATCTCAATAGTTGCAGAAAAAGCTTTTGACAAAATGTAACACCCATTCCTATTCAAAACACTAGACAGCATAGGTATAAATGAAGTTTTCCTTAAAATAACAAATAGCATCTATCTAAAATCTTCACCAACCATTATATGTAATGAGGACAATCTAGAAGCATTTCCAATAAGATCAGGGGTGAAACAAGGATGTCCATTATCACCTCTGTTATTCAGTATTGTACTGGAAACATTCGTTTTAGCAATAAGAGAAGAAAAAGAAATTGAAGGTATTAGAATAGGCAAAGAAGAAACAAAGCTATTATTCTTCGCAGATGACATGATGGTATACTTAGAGAATCCAAGAGAATGAAGTAAAAAATTACTTGAAATAATAAACAACTTTAGCAAAGTTGCAGGCTCTAAAATAAAGCCACATAAATCATCAGCATTTCTATATATTGCCAACAAAGCCCAGCAGCAAGAAATAGAAAGAGAAATTCCATTCAAACTTAATGTAGACATTATAACATGTTTAGGAGTCTACCTCCTGAACTAAACCCAGGAACTCTATGAACACAATTACAAAACACTTTTCACACAAATAAAATCAGATTGGAAAAACATCAGTTGCTCATGGTAAGCCAAGTTAATATTAAAAAAATGATGATCCTACCTAAGCTAGTTTGCTTATTCAGTGCAATATCAATCAAACTACCAAAAAATTATTTTATAGAGTTAGAAAAAATGAAAACAAGATTCATTTTGAGGAACCAAATGTCCAGAATATCAAAGGAACTAATAAAAAGAAAATCAAGGAAAGGTGGCTCAGCAATTCCAGATCTTAAATTGTATTATAAAGCAGCAATCATCAAAACTGCTTGGTACTGGCTAAGAAATAGAGTGGTGGATCAGTGGAATAGATTAAATATGCAGTCATCAATGACTATAGTAATCTATTATTTGATAAACCCAAACAACACAGCTTCTGGGATAAGAACCTACTCTTTGAAAAAAAAACTGCTGGGGGTACTCTCCTGGCCTGAAATGGTGACTAAGAGGGTACCCTTTCTCATGAGAAAGCAATAAACTCCTTTCTACTTTAAAGGTATCTAAGTCTTTATTGTTATTTTTGAGTAAGTCGTCTCTGTCCCACACAGTTGGGGGGTCTCCAAGATTTCCTTCCTTATCTGAGAAGGGCCTCCCAGCCAGTCCTAGGACAGGCTCCCACCAGCCACTTGCCAAGGTCAGAGGAATGGTTTGGGAGTTTCCTTTCACTGTTAAGGAACAGACCCAAAGAAGACAGATACCTGAAAGCAGAAACCTTGGAAAGGGCACAAAGACCACCACCCACTGAAGAATTTGAATCGGTCTCTAAGTTTGTGTGTACAGGCCCAGGAAAGACAAGATCCGTGAGACCCCAGTAAAGAGGGCAAGAACTAGTGAGTCTCTGGGTGACCAGGGGGAGGGGAAACTAGGCTGAGCTTAGTGAAGCAAGAAGGCAAGATCAGTGAGCTTTCTATAGAAAGCAAGAACTAGTGAGCCCTCAGCAAGATCTAGCCAGCCTCCCCTCCTGTAAGGGGGCAAGATTGGTGAGTTCTCAAAAGAGTACAATAACTAGTGAGCCTCAACCTCATGGCAAGATATCGTGAGCCTTAATGGGCAAGAACTGGTGAGCCATGGGAACGTCCAAAAGTGAGTGGTCAGTGACATAGTTCCTTTCCTGATGTTCTGGATGATAGCTAATTGAATTTTGCCAAAGTATAAAGGGAAAGATAAATATGATTTGATGATTTGAGGATTTTACAATTTGTAGAATGTCTGTTTTTGTGTTTGCGTTTGTGATGTGAATGAGTTTTCCTATGTAAAGATATGTGCAGAGGGATAAGTAGGTAGAAGGAAGGCAGGAAGGTTTATTAGAGTAAAAGATTTGGAACCTAATCTTTTCTGCTTCACATAAAGATAAAATGTTTTGTGTACCAGAACACAATCAAAAGGTAATTTAATTCATTCTGTTAATATTTTAAATGAAATGTGATGTTATACTGTTTGTCATTAAGGTAAATTAGGAAAATGTGTGGATCTGAAATTTTTTATGAGTGGAAGGTGCCTAACATAATGCCTAGCAGAGGTCAGACACTAAAAATGTTAGCTATTATTATAAGTTCCTTAATCAGATGTGACCAGGATATAATGCAAATGGTGAAGAGATTCCCGATTTTCTATGTAAGGAAAGTTGGAAATACAGTCAATAGAATTGAAGCCACCTGACTGTTAATGTGTCTGTTTTAAGTTTTAAACCTCTAGTATTGTTTCAAATTTGTAAACTTTTGTATTGTTACATTATTAAAGTGAACTGAGAGTAAACTAAAGGACAGTGGAAAAAATTGTGTAAAACCAGTCAGCCTTGCTAACCCTGTCTTATAATTTTCAAAACCAGGTATCTCACCTTTACCTGTAATGAAGGAAGGGGTTATAGCTGAAACAGTTTACTGAGACCTTCACCCCTTCCTCCAAAAGAACTTAGGTCCCATTTGTTTGAATGAAGAGGGTTCAGATCTGAGCCTCAGAAAGGAAAACCCTGGACTTTCCCACATGGCCAAATCTCTGGCATTTGCCTGAAGGTATAATCCCATCAACTGGCCTTTCCTTGTGGCTACACCCAATCTCCCCTCCATTGTCTTACCTCCCAAGGGCCCCTGGCCTTTTCCCCTCCCATCCAGATCTCCTGGCTAGCATAGATAGTGGTGGGAGTGGCCCCAGGAGACTGGACCTAGTGAAAGAGCTCAGAAAGAAAGAAATATTTTTATTGCATCTCATTTAGGTTTTTAATTGGAAGTTGATGAAACATTTGCTTGGGTTATATGGGTTTAAGTGGAGTTGGTGTGAATATTCAAAGCTTTGTGGGGAGCAGTGCAAGATGACGAGCATGCTTGCAGGAAAAGAGTAATTAAAAAAAAGTCACCCTTAGTAGTTACAATTTACTTATTATAAATTTAATATTTTCCTGACTAGGTTACAGGCAGATTTCTATGCATCATTGTCTTCTTAATCCCAATTGAGTTTAATAGCAGAAAAATTAATCAGGTGTGGTTTAAGTTAGGAAAATAAAACATGTAAGGTTTATAGGAATTTGGATTTCTTAATGATCAGATTTTGCTATTTCAGAAAAAGAAAAGTTATCAAGTATTTATTAAGTACATCCCCCTTTTTCCAATACACCCCCCTTCTTCCCCCAGTGAAAATGTTAGTTTTGTTGGAGTGTCTTATTATTTCTTGTATTAGTTATGCTGCTGGAAGGGCCATTTCTTTTATGATCTACAATGTTTTTAAATTAATTGTGCCTTCAGAGAGAAGAGAAAAAGGAGTGAATCAGGGTTATTGGGGCATTCTATATGGTCCTGTTTTGTCACATTTCCTTTTAAGTATTGTAATTTAAGAAATGAGAACTTCCAAATTTTGTCTATGTTTAAAGGAAAGTTTTACCTGGGATTATCTGGAACTAAGTTATTTGAAGTTACTCTTTTGATGTTAAAACCTAGAATTGTTAATTGTTTACTGTGTGAAAAGGAGTAACTGCCCATTTGAAGCAGTCCTCCTTGGGATATGGGGGGGGTGAGCAGGAAAAGACACCAAGATTCGCTCCTCACTGGGAGGACCTGATTGATCTGAGGGAAGCTGCAGCACCACCCACCCCTCTCCTCCAGAACTAAAAGTTACTCAAAGACCAAAAGAAATTTCTGCTACCTACTTCTAGCACCACCAGGGAGTTCCCATTAAAAGAGGCTTGTGGGGGACAGCTATCCTTATTTTCCAAATTAAACTCAGAGGCTTCTCGAGGTAGAAAGCAGAAAGGAATTTTTATTATGATCTCACCAGAAAGGATGATCCGCATGAAAAACCTCTCAGTGTCAGAGCCTGCTGAACATAGAAACAGCGGGTTTTTATAGGTCCCTCCCCAACAGTTCACCTCCCCAACCCCCTTCCCCTTATCCTATAGTTACAAGCCTTGAAGGTACAAGAGATAAATCTTCCCAGAGACAGTGACAAAGAATCAGATGTGGTTCTCTTGAAATGTTCGAATTCTGCAGACCCCTGCAAAATTCCTGTCTCTCCCCCCCTCAGGGTCCCCTGCAGATGCAATACAACCATTTGTTTGCACAGTTGGGCAAAAGGCCTGCATTTTGAGTTTAGATTGCATGAGGGGTTTCACCATATTCCATTTAGGTTCCTTTAGCTCAAGGAGGAATCGGGCATGTGAATGCTCCCCTCAATAGTTTGGGGATTAGGAATTTTAAGAAGCATATGAAGAAGTTAATTGAGGACCCCTCAGGGGTTGCTGATCAGGTCAATCAGCTTTTAAGACCTAATCTGTATATTTGGGGAGAAAATGGTAGCTATATTAGATATTTTATTCACAGATGAAGAATAAGATCAGATTTGGAGGGTGGCGATGAAGGCCTGGGATGCTGGCCACCCCATAGCACAAGGGAAACCTAGGGAAGAAGAGAAGTTCTCCCTTGTTGACCCTAACTGGGACCATAACAACCTGGCCCATAGAAAGAACATGAAGGAATTAGAAATGCCATCCCTGAAAGCCAGAACGTGAATAAGGTGATGGGGATCAAACAAGAAAAAAGAGGAAATTCCCTGTGCCTTTTTAGACAGGCTGAAGGAGAACATGACGAAGTCTTCAGGGTTAAAACTTGAGGATTCCACTGCACAAAGTTTATTTAGAGTATATCTCTAAATATAACTCATGGCCAGATATTAATAAAAAGTTGCAAAAGTTGGAAAATTGGCAGAACAGGCCTATAGATGAGTTGCTGGAAACAGCCCCAAAAGTGTATGTGGCCAGGGTAGAGGAAAGTAAGAAGGAATGGACAAATCAGAGTACATCTGCCCTGAGGAAAGAACTTGTAGTTCTTAAACAACGAGCTTTCTTGCTGAGAAGTTGCAAGTTTCTAATGATTGGCTTTTAGATCGGGACAAGCTTAAATTTGAGATATGAGTCCTAGTAAATTTTTATTGATTTTTGCAACTCCAGGGGAGTAAAATTAACTGTATCTGACTTTAAGCCAGAATTAGTGAAATTTGCTGTTTAAGGTAAAAGGCTCTTGGGACCATAATTTTGTTTTGGGTATAGTTGTCTGCATTAAATCAGCATCTGAGAGAGAGGTGCCACAAGCACCCAGAGGGAATGTGATCCTGTAAGTGGAGGTCTGTATCTGGGGGAAAAAAAGCCTTGAGGACAATCTTAACCTCAATGTAGGATGGGATCCTCCTGGCTCAGTTTCCCCATTGTGTTCCTTTGAGAAGGAATTTTTCCCACCTGACTGTTCTTGAGTCAAATTCCTGACCCAAATTTCTCTCATGAGAAAGCAATCCTTTTTACTTTCAAGGTAAAAAAAAAAGAATCTGCCGGTAAAACTGGAAAAGAATATGGCAGAAACTAGGCATAGACCCAAATCTCACACCATATGCCAAAATAAATACAAAATGGGGTCATGATTTAGATATAAAGGATGATACAATAAGCAAACTGGGAGAACAAGGAATAGTTTGCCTATCAGATCTATGGAGAACAGAAGAATTCATGACCAAATAGGAGATAGAGAACATTTTGAAAAGCAAAATGGATAATTTTTATTACATTAAGTTGAGAAGTTTTTGCACAAACAAAGCCAATGCAACTAAGATTAGAAGGAAAGTAGAAAATTGGGAAAGATTTTTTACAACCAGTCTTTCTGATAAGGGCCTTATTTCTAAAATATATAGAGAATTAAGACAAATTTATAAGAATACAAGCCATTCTCCAATTGATAAATGGTCAAAGGATATGAATAGACAGTTGTCAGATGAAGAAATTAAAACCATCTATAGACATATGAAAAAATGCTCTAAATCACTGATTAGAGAAATGCAAAACAAAACAACTCAGAGGTACCACATCACATCTATCAGATTGGCCAACATGACAAAACAGGAAAATGATAATTGTGGAGATGTGGAAAAATTAGAACACTAATTCATTGTTGGTGGAGTTGTGAAATGATCCAACCATTTTGGAGAACAACTTGGAACTATGCCCAAAGGGCTATAAAAATGTGCATAATCTTTGACCCAGCAATAGCACTTCTAGGGCTATATCCCAAAGAGATCATACAAATGGGAAAAGGACACACATGTGCAAAAATATTCACTAGCAGCTCCTTTTGTGGTGGCAAAGAATTGGAAATTGCGAGGATACCCATAAATTGGGGAATGGCTGAGCAAGTTGTGGCATATGAATGTAATGGAATACAACTGTGCTATAAGAAATGATAAACAGGCTGACTTCAGAAATACCTGGAAAGGCATGTATGAACCGAGCATAACCAAGAGAATGTTGCACACAATAATAGCCACCTTGTGCAATGATTAATATTGATAAACTTAACCCTTCTCAGGAATACAAAGATCTAAGACATCTCCAGAGGCCTCATGATGGAAAATGCTAATTGCATCCAAAGAAAGAACTATGGAAGATGAATTGCTATCTTTTTTTCCCTCTTCTGTTGAGTTTTGTTTCTTCTTTCTGATGGTTCCTCCTCTTGGTTTTAAGTTCTACTTACAACCTCAGTAATGTGAAAATATGTGTAATAGGAATGTAAATGTATACCCTGTATCAGATTTTGAGCCATCTTAGGGAGTGTGGTGGGGAGGAAGGGGGAGAAAAATTTTCAGCTCAAAAGCATATGAAAATGATTGTTGATAAATCGAAATAAATTAATAAAATAATTTAAAAAAAACTAATAGTATTACCCTATTTCTCCATATTTGTGCCCAATCACTACTAAAATAATTCCCAGGAATGTCTTCTCCAAAACTTGAATGTGTTTCATTTTTCTAAACAATGACATTGTTTCTCCTCTCTGTAGATTCTTAGGTTTGGATAGTATCCTAAATGCTAAGAAGCAAAGTTCTATCAGTATCTTAAGCTTCTCTTGATTTCACAGGTGTCTTTTCTCAATATCTAACCTAACAATGTTTTCAGACAATCCCTCTCTGAGAAACAGTATTTTGAATTTATGTAGATTTTTTTTTAGTTTTGTAAGAGACATAGCTCTTAGTTTCTAGGCATTCTCCTCAGTTGTCTTTTCTCTAGTAAATTAGTATGTTGGGGTGCTTGGGTGCCTTTGCTTAGATCCAATTTCTCCCTGGCTTTAAAAACACTATCCCTGACAATTTCCCCCCAGCCCAAGGACCCCCTCTCTGGCAGTAACTCATGAGTGGGCCCAGTGAGGCAATCTATCTCCCCCGGTTACAAGAACGAACTGTTCTCTGTAGAATTTCCCTTGTGTGAACAGAAGTATCTTGTACCAGCAGAATTATAAAGTACTGATGCCCACAGTTACTGTATACGATCCAGAAATCAAGCTATAGATGTCAACTCCTGAAGCTATCTTATTTCAGACATAACAGGCTAAAAACATATCTGTTAGTAAACCCCCCTCCTTAGTTTCCAGTAGTGAATGACTTAGTTGTATGTTATCACCCAATTAGCATACTTGCCACATAATTCACTACTTTTCCTATACAAGCTTTAGCATTATTCCTATTAGGTTTGTTAGAAAAACATGAAACAAAAATCTACTATAGTGAAGGCCTTTATTACACTTCTCACAAGAGAAGTGGGCACAATGCACTTTAGTAGCACATGGACACTGGTTCAGTGGTACAATCAACTTTTAAACAGTTTGTAATATCCACACTCCACCCACCAAGGCTACAAATGGTCTAGTTCATCTGAGTTACACCCTTTATGGATAGCCCATTGCATGTTCTTCCATGTTCTGTTAACTCGGGCCACTTCATTGGTCCCATGATCAAAAATGGTGGCTATCTCTGCCTTCAGGGTGTGTCAGTTAATATTTAATAAGCTTATTAAACAAGCATAGTGGAGAAAAGTTTTTGCCCTGTCAAAACCTTTTCCTTGACTCAGAAGGGTTGCAAGCAATTCAGCCTCCAGGGCACTTTCTTAAGGAACTAGTCCTTTAAAGAATGTGTGGTACACCTTCTGATTGGTTAAGATACTATCCACAAGATCTTTGACTTTTTTATCTTGCTGTGGAAGCCCAACCCCCTAAAACATTTCTTATGGATTGCAAGTTCCCTAAGAAGCTCTACCCATCATGGCAAAATTCCTTAAGGACCTCTGCCAGCTGTATAGTGTAACAATAAGTCTTTGCCACCTTGACTTAAAGAATGCTTCAGTCTGTGAATTCATTGCAGATCACCTCATTATATACTCCTGTGCTTGAGGGGTGTCTAAACCTCTCAGACATCAATAAGTATCCTGGTTCAAATGATATCTAGAAATCAGACAGGTTTCAAATTGTTTCCTACTATTTTAAGTATGTACCTCATATTTCAAGATATCTATGGCATCATATAAGGCACTTTCAATGACATTATCTGTCATGTCTTAAGGTACTTCTTTAATTAATAGTTCTATGGGTGGTTATAGGAATATTTCTCTGCCCCAGTGTCTGTGAGATTTAACATACATTTTGGAAGGTTTCTTTTTAATCCATTATCATGATAGAAATAAATTAAAAAATAATTAATGGCATGTTGTCTTATGATAGCATGGAAGTTATTTTAAATCATTTGCTCTGGTCTATAAACACACATTTTTAAGAAAATCATGCTATTTATTCACAGTCCAAAAATAAAAATTGTCAAATGAATCTTGCAATAGCATTATGTCCACAACAGAAATCATAGCGCTATAATGCAGCACCATTCCATTCATAGGAGCCTAGAAAGCTAATTTAGGTGCTAGTCAGGGGTGGGGAATCTGTGGCCTCAAGGTCACAAGTGGCCTCCTAGGTTCTTCTCTGCAGCCTTTTGACTGAGTTCAAGTTTTACGTAACAAATTCTTTTATTAAGGAGATTTGCTCTGTGAAGTTTGGATTTGGATAAAGGGCCAAACTTGAGGGCCTAGAGGGCCACATGTGGCCTCAAGGCTGCAGTTTCCCCACTTCTGTGCTAGATAGTGTTTGGGATCATAATTCATTAATACCCACTTTTTCTTTTTACTATTCAGCTAGAGTACACACTCATTTCAAATCAACACTTTTTAGCAAAATATCATACTAATAAATAATATAATAATATTTTTGGAAACCTGAGCTAACTCTCTCCAAAATATAGCACTCTTCCACCACATGGAAGGCATAAATGTAGATAGGGATCATGAAGAAGAAACACTCATGGACCCTGTGTAGAGAAGTGCAAACAAAGGATATGACAAGAACCTTGACACAGATGAGTTGTCAGTGTCATTGGTTATGTTGCTACAATTTTCTCAGCTTCTCCAACTCCCTCTCTTAATCATAAACAACAGAGATTCAACAACTAAGGGACACCATGGAGATGATTTTTGTAAGGGAAAAAGGAATCAGTAAACGTATTATTGAGATAATATTTGTGAAGCACTGAACACAGTGTCTGGTACATAATAAGTGCTTGATAAATATGTATTCCATATATCCCTCTATCTGTCTGTCCATTGCTTTATCCCTCCTTTCCTCTATTTATGTATTCCTCCATCCATCCATCCATTCATTAGTCACATCTGGAAGGGAACAGAGTCACCAGAAAGCAGCATAAATCATAAAACAGAATGTTTTTTGGTGGCTCTTCAGTACTAGAGGCATGATTTTCTCCATTCATATGTGTGCCCTGTATAGTGGAATAAATGCTATGTTATCATATAATTAGTCTATTATTCCATCAAATGCCTTTGCTATGATCTCAGTTTGTCTTCTACCTGAATAGTAAAACAGGAAATACATCATAGGTGCAATTGGTAAACTATAATTTAGAGACCATTCTTATCCCCCAAAATCTAGAATCTGAGGTAATTTTCTGAAGGAACCAATTTTTGAAGATTTAAGATGAGGCTGACAATAAAATCAAAGTTTTGAACTTGGAAGACTTGAACAATGTTAGTATTAACAACAGAACTATTAGAGTCAGAAGGGGGAACAGATTTAGAGGAAGTAATTGTAAGATCAATTCTACATTTATTGAATTTGAGGAAATGGTAGGACATCCAAGAGGAAATGTGTAGTAGTTGGTTGTAATTGTGGATATGGAGATCAGAAGACACATAAGGTCTCAAGATATAAATCTGAGAATAATTGCCAATGGGGAGTGGAGTTTTGGAAGTAGGAATAATGACTGGATGAGGGAGCATATTTTGATGGAGGTGACATATGAATGAGGATTTTAGTTGCTGGTAGGGCATCCAGGAATAGACACCAATTTTCTTCAAACAATTTTAATGAGTATTGAGATCACAAGGTATGGTATGAGGAAGCATAGAACCACAAAACAGAATAAGAGTCAGCAGGGAGAAAGTAAAAAAAAAAAGTAGCTGTATAAAGGTGAATTGAACACTCACAATAAGAGAAGGGTAGTTACAGACAAGGGAAATAGTTATGTTCAGGACCCTGAGTGTAATTGTGTACCTAAAACTAGTAAATTAGGGTGAGATTTTATACGGTTCTTATCTGAGTCAAGAAGGACCAGACACTGAGGGAAGGTGACTAGCACTCTGGAACTGATGAATAGACCAAAGATTAAGGCCTAGTTCTGATCAATGTTAGACTAGAGAAATATTTATATTAGTCATTAGCTGATATTCATTCACCAGTGGAAATAGGATAATTCTGCATTAGTAAAGTCCTTACTTTGCTAAATAGGGATTGAAACTTCCTCAGACTTCTCCATTTCATAGGGCAGGGACATTATTGTGATCCTTATTCCAATACACCATGTCTGCTGAAATTATCCCTTCTCTCCAACCCTCTCAGTGAGTTGTCTATGTATTTTGACACAGACTATGCATATATGACACTGAAATTCTCATTGGATTTAGTGAAAAAGAATCTGCCAAGCTATTTATCCTCAGGGAAACAAGCAAATAGAACAGAATGGATATTTCACTTTTCGTGTGGATGAATTGAAACTTCAAATTAGTCCAATTAGTTCTTGTTTTGGTATTGTGTAGACCAAGCAACATAAGAATCATGTTGATGGGCTAAGTACATGGTTACTCTGGTCCAGTGTTTCATTGCCAACTGCATACCAAGGGAGATACTTTGAAAATAGCTACTTGCCTTCCTTGAGGTCAGCATAATAGGTTAGACATATACCAGCTTCTCAGTACTATTTATGACCTTTAAACATAAGTGAAAATCCATTATTAATCTATCAGTACTTCCTGTTTTTACCTCCTCTTGGAATGTTGAACTCTAACTTTATTATGCATTCTATGAATTATGCTATTTAACTGTCATAAACGTCTTTTCATTTTCATTGGATAAAGTGAACGTGAGGACCAGATTGGGACACACTCTCATCCTGTGTCCCAATCTGGTCCTCATGTTCACTTTATCCACATTGTAATTTTAGTCATTTTGTTCATGACCCTTCCAAATCTTTGCTTTTCAAGACTGAAGAGTTATTTAATTTTTGGTTTGTCATCACTAGGCATAGCTAACTATGAGTTTCTTCCTTTTTTATTCTTTTGATACTCCAGTCACTGTTCTCTAGACCTTCTCCAGTTCCATTATTTTATTCTCCAGCATTCCGCCACCACCACAAAGGTAGTTGTAGAGACAACAATGTCAGTAGATGGATGGATAGATATATTATAGATACACATACCTATAAACACACATATGTGCATATATGTATGCATGTATGTATGTATGTGTATACACATACATACACATATATACATATACATGTATGCATATACACACATATTTATAGATAGAAATATTTAATAAGATGAAGAAAGAAGATATTTTGAACTGATTGAAAGCAGCCCTATTCTCAAAGGTATACTGAATGAATTTTTTTCTCCCCAGAACTGAAGGCCATCTGAATAGTTTCCGGTAACCTGAAAATAAAGATCGTACTTGATTGCCAGGCTCTGACTAAAGAGACAAGAAGAAGAGACCCAACATGGTTCTGCCTACCTTCCCCCAATTCCTATAAGCCACATGCTGACTTCTTCTCAGATCTGGTTAAGCAGGAATGCATACAGGAAGGAAAAGTGTCATTGGAGTTGCTATGTTTAGCAGCTTTTGTTCCTCCACATTATTATTCAAAAAAGAAGAAAAAAATCTTTTCCTAAGTGGGGAATTAATAACAAAATAATACATTACATTCCTCCTGTCATGATGATGAGCAAAGGGGCCGGCTGAACACCTTCACAGTTCGTCTGAAAACCTTGTTATTTCAGTGATTTTTTTTGCACCAATTCTCCTAAGAAATGTTCTCAGCAATTAATTCGTGCTTTCTAAATTTAAAGCATACTAATTAGGCATCCGTCAGGGGGTGAAGGAAAAAAAAACCTTCTAAGAAACTAGTGCTTTTAAATATAGTTCACATAATTTAACTCTAAGAAATTAAAAGGAAATTTTTTTTGTAAAGTAACTATCCATATTTGTGTGTATGCATGCATGCATGTGTGTGTGTGTGTGTGTGTGTGTGTAATTATGCCTAGTCACAAATATACAGCTGAATTCTGTCATGACAAATGAAATACCAGAACCTCAGAGTTTAAAGGACCTAAGGAGTCATTTAGACCATCCTGTCCTTGAATAGAAAGTCAATTTGTAATCAATGGAACCAAGAGAAAAGTCTTCACTGGTTCTTTATTTAAAGGCATCCAGGGATGGCACACCAATTACCTATATGATAGCCCATTGCACCCTGTAATAACTCTAACTGTTAGGAATGTTTCCCCTTATGTTGTTTGGAAATTTAACTTTGTACAATTTTTCCCTTACTTCTAGTTCTACCCTTGGGAAGGCAAGGAACACAAGTTTAATCTGCATCCAGTTGGCATAACAACCTGATTGTGGGACATATACTCAAGAATGCTTGAATTGAAATCAGGCGTCAGGCACTTGATAGCTATGTGACTCTAAGAAAATCACTTAACTTCTATCTATCTCTGTTTCATCCTCTATAAAATGGGAATAATAATAGCTTCTATGTCCCATGATTGTTGAAGATATTTCTAAAGTAATTAGCAAAATTAATTTGCATATAAATTCCATCTATTATTAGTAGTAATTTCTCTTCTACATAACAACCGTTCAAATACTTGGAGAAAGTTATGTTCCCTTTCTCCCACCAAAGTCTTATTTTATCAGGTATAAGACTGCCCACTTCCTTCAACTGTTTCTAGTTTTAAATCTCTTCACCATTTTGATCTCTATCCAGTTGATATATCCCAGCTTTCTAGTATCCTTTCTAAAATGAGAACATTTACTTAGAAACTTGACACTTCATATGTTCCTATTATTGTTCAACCATGTCCAACTTTTTGTGATGCAATTTAGACCATATAGGCATGACCTAAATGACATCCATTATCAATATGAAGTAATGTGATGGATAGGTCTAAGGAATTAGATCTGGTAGATAGAATGCCTGAAGAACTGAGGACAAAGGTTCACAATATTGTACAGGAGGCAGAAGCAACAATAGCAAGAAAATTCAAAAGAAAAAGAAGAGCAAGAAAATAAAATGGCCTCATAATGATATTTTAAAAATAACTGAGGATTATGATAGACTCATTATGGTCAAACTGTTTACTTCTTTTTTTTTGTTTTGTTTTGCTTTTAGGCAATTGGGGTTAAGTGACTTGCCCAGGGTCACACAGCTAGTAAGTGTCAAGTGTTTGGTCTGAGGCCAGAATTGAACTCAGGTCCTCCTGACTTCAGGGCCGGTGCTGTATCCACTGCACCACCTAGCTGCCCCTGTTTACTTCTTAAGTATAAAAATGTTATCAGAATTCTTAAAAACTGCATCATTCCTAGGGCAATTTGAAATATTGGGGCTGAGTTGTATATGAAGGGGTTATTCTAAAAAATCAAAATTGAGTAGGAAAAAGCAAAAAAAAAGCAATTATCTCAGATAAATGGAGCATGAAATGAAGAACTGACAGAGTCAGTAGTTGGGGATGGAGGGCTGGTAATGTTGGAACCTTACTCTCATTGGATCTGGATTGAAGAGGAAACAATTTGTACATCTAGAGGGGTGTAGACATCTACTGGAATTGTTGACAGGTAAGAGGGCTGGGGGACCGGGTAGAGTAGGGGCTTCTAGAAGGGTGTGTAGATTAAGATTTAGAAGGGTGGGGGAGAAGATAAGGGAGGAACTCTAGAGGAGTAGGTAAAATGAGGAATAGGAGCATAAAGGGAAAAGATAAGGTAACAGGGATAGGATTAAAAAAAGAAGCTGAAAAGGAGAATAGTGAGCAAAAAAAGAATATGAAGGGGAAATTCACCAATAGTAATTAGAATTTTGAATGTGAATGAGATAAATTCACTCATAAAATGGAAACAGAGAGCAGAATGGATTAAAAAATCAGAATCCAACAAAATGTTGTTAACAGAAAAACATTTAAGAAAGATACACACAGCGCTAGAGGATTAGAGTAGAGTTTATTGTGCTTCAGCTGATGCAAAAAAGGCAGAGGTAGCAATTATTATCACCAACAAAGTTATAGCCAAAACAGATTTAACTAAAAAGATAACAATAAAGCAATATCACTTCTAAACCAATATGCACCAAATACTGTAACATCTTAATTTTTAAAAGAAAAGTTAAATTAATTACAGGGAATAGATAGTAGTATTATAATAATGGGAGACTTTAATCATTCCTTCTCAGAACTAGATAAATCTAACTAAAATGTAAATAAGAAAGAAGTTTATGTAATGAATAGAATTTTAGATAAGTTAGATATGATTGATATCTGAAGAAAATTGAATGGAAATAGAATAGAATACATCTTTTTCTCAGTTGTTCATAGTACCTTTACAAAAATTGACCATATATTAGGACATAATAATTTTAGAGTTAAAAACAGAAAAACAAAATATTAAATGGATCTTTTTTTCTAATTAAAATGAAATAAAATTATATTTAATAAGGGAACACAGAAACATAGATTAAAAACTAATTGGACATTAAACAACTTGATCTTAAAGAATGAGTGGATTAAAAGCAATTCATGCAAACAATAAATAATTTCACTAAAGAGAATGACGATAATGAGACAATGTAAAAAAAACACTATGGGATATAGCAAAAGCACTGATCAGTTGAATATTTATATCACTAAATATTTACATCAGTAAAAGGAAGAGCTGACAAATGAATTGGTAATGTAATAAAAAAAAACCTAGAAAAATAATAGGCTAAAATTCCCCAACTAAACACTACATTGGAAATCTTAAAATAAATTAAGGTGAGATTTAAGAAATTGAGTATAAATGTGAAAATTTGTTTAACATGAAAATATATGTAAAGCCTATGCCAGATTGCACACTCTCTTGGGGAGGAGGAAGAAGCAGAAGGGAGAGAAAATTTGGAATTCAAAATCTTATGGAAGTGAATGTTGAAAACTAAAAATAATTTATTTTAAAAAACAGTATAAAAATTGAATTAATAAAACAATGATTTAGTTTTATGAAAAAATAGTAAAATAGAAAGCCATTCATTAATTTGATTTAAAAAAGAGAAAAGAAAATCAAACCTCTCTAATTAAAAATGAAAAGGGTAAATATACTACTAACAAAGATGAAATTAAAGTAATTGTTAGCAGTTATTTTGCCCAATTATATGCTAATAAATTTAACAACTTAGGTGAAATGGAAAAAAAATTGCAAAATATAAATTTCCTAAATTAGCAGAAGAGGAAATAGAATATCTACCTAGACCTATTTTAGAAAAAAAAAATGAAATTGAGTAGACCACAAATGAGCTTCCTAAGAAAAAAGCCCCAAGAAGAGACAGATTTAAATGTGAATTATATCAAACAGTTAAAGATAAACAAATGCCAATATTAAATAAATTATTTCCTATAATACACAATGAAGGAATCCTAAAAAACTCCATTTATGAAACAAATTTGATATTGATTCCTAAACCAGGAAGAATAAAAACAGAGAAAGAAAGTTGTGGACCAATTTCATTAATGAATATGGGTGCAAAAATCCTAAATTAAATACCAGCTAAAAGATTACAAAAATATATTACACAGATTATACATTGTGATCAAGTGGGATTTATACCAGGAATGTAAAATGATTTAGTATATGGAAGACGATTAAAATAATTGATTATATCAATAATAAATCTAAAAAAGTGATTATTATCAATACATGAAGAAAAAGCTTTCCCCCCACACTTAATAGTATTTTTTTCTCATTACATGTAAAGATACTTTTCAACATTCACTTTATAAGTTGTCTAGTTCCAATTTTTTTCTCCTTTCTCTCTGCACTCCATCTCCAAGATGGCAAGCAGTCTGATAAAGGCTATACATATATAAGCACATTGAGCATATTTCCATATCAGTCATGTTGTGAAAGAAGAATCAGAACAAGAGGAAATAAAAAATATAAGAAAGAAAACAACCACAAAAAAAGAGAAAATTGTGTACTTCACTCTGCATTCAGACCCCACAGTTCTTTCTCTGGATGTGGATAGCATTTTCCATCATTAGCCTTTTGGGATTGTCTTAGTCATTATATTGCTGAGAAGAGTTAAGTCTATCAAAGTTTATTATCACACAATTTTGCTATTTGTGTGTTCAAAGTTCTCCTGGTTCTGCCCACTTCACTCAGCATCAGATCATGTCTTTCCAGGTTTTTCTGAAATCCAAATGCTCATCATTTCTTGAAGCACAATAGTAGTCCATTGCATTCATATGCCAAAACTTGTTCAGCCATTCCCCAGTTGACGGGCATTGCCTCAAATTTCAATTCTTTGCCACCACAAAAGAACTTCTTTAAATATTTTTGCACATGTGGGTCATTTTCCTTTTTCAATGATGTTTTAGAATATAGATGTAGTAGCGGAAATGTTGGATCAAAGAGTATGGATAGTTTTATAGCCCTTTGAGCATAGTTCCAAATTATTCTGCAGAATTATTGGATCAGTTCAGAACCACCAACAACGAATTAGTGGTCCAATTTCCCCACATCTCTATTTCTTTTCTTCTTCTTCTTCTTCTTCTCTTCTTCTTCTTCTTCTTCTTCTTCTTCTTCTTCTTCTTCTTCTTCTTCTTCTTATTATTATTATTATTATTATTATTATTATTATTATTATTTTGTTATATTAGGCAATGTCATAGGTGTGAGGTGGTAACTCAGAGTTGTTTTGTGCAGTTTGACTGGTATTGAAATGAATTAGCAAATTAATTTAGGTAGAATTGTCATTTTCATTACATTAGCTTGGCCTATTCATGAGCAACTGATACATTTCCAAGTATTTAGATCTGACTTTCTTTCTGTGAAAAGTGTTTTAAAATTGTGTTCATATAGTTCCTGGGTTTGTCTTTGCAGGTAGACTCCCCAAAATGTTATATTGTCTACAAATAATTTGAATGGAATTTTTTCCTTCTATCCCTTGATGCTAGGTTTTGGTAGTAATACACAGGAATTTTGATGATGTATTTGGATTTTTTTTTATATTCTGCAACTTTGCTATTTCAAGTAGTTTTGTACTTGATTCTCCTGGAATCTCTAAGTACACCACCATAACATCTACAAAGAGTAATAGCTTTGTTTATTACCTATTCTAATTCTTTTAATTTCTTTTTTTTCCCTCTTATTGCTAAAGCTAATATTTCTAGTACAATATTGAAAACAGTAATGATAATGGACATCTTCATTTCACCCTTGATCTTCTAGATCATTCCCATTACATGTAACGCTTGCTGATGGTTTAATACAGATGCTACTTATCATTCTGAGGAAAACTCCATTTATTCCCATGCTCTCTCATATTTTTAATAGGAATGTGTGGTGTTAATTGTCAAAAACTTTTTCTGTTAATTATGTTATTGATATAGTAAATTATGTTGATAGCTTTACTAATATTGAACAGGGCCTGCATTCCTAGTATAAATCCTACCTGGGTATAGTATATTATCCTCATGATAAATTGGTATAATCCATTTGCTAATATTTTATTTATTTTTTTTTCCATCAATATCCATTAGTGAAATAGGTCTATAATTTTCTTTCTCTGTTTTGGCACTTCTTGGTTTAGTTCTCAACACTGTATTTGTACCATAAAAATAATTTTGTAGGACTCCTTCTCTATTCATTTTCCAAAATAGTTTATGTAGTATTGGAAATAAGTGTTCCTTAAATATTTGGTAGAATTCGCTTGCAAATCCGTCTGGCCTTAGAAATTTTTTTCCCAGGAAGTTCATTGATGGCTTGTTCAATTTCTTTTTTCTTATGAAATCAGGTTATTTCTTTTGTTTCTTCTTCTATTAATTGGGGCAATTAATATTGTTGTAAATATTCATCAATTTCATTAATATTGTCAGATTTATTGGTATACAATTGGGTAAAACGGCTCCTATTTTATGTTTTCATGTTTTTCTGTTTTAATTTCTTCTTCATTGGTGATGGATTCACTCTTTTCGCTTTTGATACTGATAATTTTGTTTTCTTCTTTCTTTTTTCTTAATCAAATTTTTTTTAAAATTTGTCTATTATATTTTTTTCATAAAACAAGTTCTAAGTTTTATTCTTTAGTTCTATAATTTTCTTTCTTTCTTTTTTTAATTATTAATTTATTTTTAGTTTTCAACATGCACTTCCACAAGATTTTGAGATCCAAATATTCTTCCCATCTCTTCCTTATCCTCCACCCGCTGATGGCATGCATTCTGAATACCCATTCCTCCAATGGTCCCTCCTTTCTATCACCGCCACACCTTCTCTTATCCCCTTCCACTTCTATTTTCCTGTAGGGCAAGATAGATTTCTATACCCCTTTGCCTGCATATCTTATTTCCCAGTTGCACACAAAAAAAATATTTAATGTTTGTTTTTAAAACTTTGAGTTCCAAATTCTCTCCATCCCTCTCTCTGCAGATAACTTCACTGAGAAGAGAAGCAATTTTATTTAGGTTATACTTGTGTAGTAATGGAAAACATTTCTATCATAACCATATTGTGAAAGATTAACTGTATTTTTCTCCATCCTATCCCACCTTCCATTTATTCTAGTCTCTCTTTTGACCCTGTCCCTCCTCAAAATTGTTTTTTTCTAACTACCTCCTCCCCCAATCTGCCCTACCTTCTATCATCCCCCCCCCATTCCCTTACCCCCATTTTCCTATAAGATGAAGTAGATTTCCATACTCAATTTAGTGTGTATGTTATTCTCTCATTAAGACAAATCCAATTAGAGTAAGATTCACTTATTACCTCTCAATTCTCCCCTCTTCTGCTCCACTGTAAAACTTTCTCTTGCCTCTTTTTTGAGAGATAATTTACTCCATTCTACCTCTCACTTTCTCCTTCTCCCAGTACAATTTTCTTTCACCCCTTAGTTTTAGTTTTTAGATATCATCCATTCATATTCAACTCACCCTGTGCACTCTATATTAATGTTCCCTCCAACTACCCTAATAGTGAGAAAGGTCTCACGAGTTACAAATATCATCTTTCCATGTAGAAATGTAAACAGTTCAATTTTAATAAGTCCCTTATTGTTTCTCCTTCCTATTTACCTTTTCAAGGTTCTCTTGAGTCTTGTATTTGAAAGTTAAATTTTCTATTCAGCTATGGTCTTTTCATCAAGAATGCTTGAAAATCCTCTGTTTCACTGAATGTCCATTTTTTCCTCTGAAGGAATATACTCAGTTTTGATGGGTAGGTGATTCTTGGTTGTAATCCTATCTCCTTTGACCTTCAGAATAGTATATTCTAAACCCTCTAGTACTTAATGTAGAAGCTGCCAAGTCTTGTGTTATCCTGATTGTTTTTCAACAATACTTGAATTGTTTCTTTCTGGCTCCTTGTAATATTTTCTCCTTGACCTGGGAACACTGGAATTTAGCTATAATATTCCTAGGAGGTTTCTTTTGGGGTTCTCTTTCAGAAGGCGATTAGCAGATTCTTTCCATTTCTATTTTACCCTCTGGTTCAAGAATATCATGGAGAGTTTCCTTGATAATTTCTTGAAAGATGATGTCTAGGCTCTTTTTTTGATCATGGCCAATAATTTTTAAATGATCTCTCCTGGATCTTTTTTCCATGTCAGTTGTTTGTCCACTGAGGTATTTCACACTATCTTTTATTCTTTTTCTTTTGGTTTTGTTTTACAATTTCTCAATTTCTTATTTGTTTTATTTTTTTTAATTTTCTTTTAAAATTTATTTTGATTTATCAACAATCACTTCCCTATGCTTTTGAGTTTTAATTTTTTTTCCCACTTACTCCCCAACTCTCTCCACCAGACGGCACACAACCTCATATAGGCTATACATTTACATTCTTATTAAACATATTTTCACATTAGTGAAGTTGTAAGTAAAAATTAAAACAAATAGGAGGAACCATTAGAAAGAGGAAACAAAACTCAACAAAAGAGAAAAAAAATGATAACAATTCAACTTCCACAGTTCTTTCTTTGAACGTCGATAGCATTTTCCATCACAAGGCCTCTGGAGATGTCTTAGATCCTTGTATTGCTGAGAAGGGTTAAGTTTATTAATATTAGTCATCACACAACGTGGCTGTTATTGTGTACAATGTTCTTTTGGTTCTGCTCACTTCATTCAGCATCAGACCATACAAGTCTTTCCCAGTTTTGCTGAAGTAAATCTGTTCATCATTTTTATAGGACAATAGCATTCCATTACAATCATATACCACAACTTGCTCAGCCATTCCCCAATTGAAGGGCATGCTCTCAATTTCCAAATTTTTGCCACCATAAAAAGAACTGCTATGAATATTTTTTGCATATGTGGATCCTTTTCCCATTGGTATGATCTCTTTGGGATTTAGCCCTAGAAGTGCTCTTGCTGGGTCAAAGGGTACCCAGCCCTTTAGGCATAGTTCCAAATTGTTCTTCAAAATGGTTCGATCATTTCACAACTCCACCAACAATGCATTTTTGTTCCAACTTTCCCACATTTTCTCCAACATTTATCATTTTCCTGTTTTTCATCCTGGCCAATCTGATAGGTGTGATGTGGTACCTCACAGTTGTTTTGATTTGCATTTCTCTAATCAATAATGATTTAGAGTGTTTTTTCATATGAGTATAAATTGCTTTAATTTCTTCACCTGACAACTGCCTGTTCATATACTTTGACCATTAATCATTTGGGGAATGGGTGTGATTCGGGAGGTAGACTTCTAAATATTTTTTAATGCCTGCAGTAAGTTTAAATGGAATGTCTCTTTCTATGTCTTGCTGTTGGGCTTTGTTGGTAATATATAGAAATGTTGAAGATTTATGTGGGTTTATTCTATAGCCTGCAACTTTACTATAGTTGTTTATTATTTCACATAGTTTTTTACTTGATTCTCTAAGTAAATGATCATGTCATCTGCAAAGAGTGATAGCTTTGTTTCTTCTTTGCCTATTCAAATACCTTCAATTTCCTTTTTCTTCTCATATTCCTAAAGCTAACATTTCCAGTACAATATTGAAGAACAGTGGTGATAATGGACAGCCTTGTTTCACCCCTGATCGTATTGGAAATGCTTCTATCCTGTCCCCATTACATATAATGCTTGCTGAAGGTTTTAGATATATGCTATTTATTATTTTAAGGAAGACTCCATTTATACCTATGCTTTCTAGTGTTTTTAATAGTAATGGCTGTTGTATTTTGACAAAAGCTTTTCCTGCATCTATTGAGATGATCATGTGGTTTCTGTTGGTTTTGGTGTTGATATGCTCAGTGATGCTGATAATTTTCCTAATATCGAACCAACCTTGCATTCCTGGTATAAATCCTATGTGGCCATAGTGTGTTATTCTTCTGATAAGTTGCTATAATCTATTTGCTAATGTTTTGTTTAGAATTTTTCCATCTATATTCATTAGAGAAATTGGTCTATAATATCCTTTCTCTATTTTGACTCTTCCTGGTTTAGGTATCAGCACCATATTTGTATCATTAAAAGAATTTGGTAAGACTCTTTTTTCACGTATTTTCCCAAATAATCTATATAGTATTGGAATTAATTGTTCTTTAAATATTTGATACAATTCACATGTAAATCCATCTGGCCCTTGGAGATTTTTTCCTAGGGAGTTCATCAATGGCTTGCTCAATTTATTTTTCAATGGTTTTCTCAATTTCAATTTTATTAATTTTTCCTTTGGTTTTCAATATTTCTTATTTGGTGTTTAATTGAGGATTTTTCATCTGTTCTTTTTCTAGCTTTTTTTAGCTGTATGCCCAATTCTTTGATTTTCTCTTTTTCTATTTTATTTATGTAAGCATTTGCAGACATAAAACTTCCCCTTAGAACTGCTTTTGCTGCATCCCATAAGCTTTGGTATGTTGTCTCATTTATGTCATTCTCTTGAATGAAATTATTGATTGTTTCTGTGATTTGTTCTTTGACCCAATCATTTTTTAGGATTAGAATATTTCCAATTATTTTTAGTCTATCTTTCTATGGCCCTTTATTACATATAATTTTCATTGCATCATGATCTGAAAAGGATGCAAATAATATTTCCACCTTTCTGCATTGGATTGTGAGATTTTTATGCCCTAGTACATGATTAATTTTTGTGTATTTGCCATGGACTGCCAAGAAAAAAGTGTATTCTTTTCTATCCCCATTTTGTTTTCTCCAGAGGTCTATCATACCTCACTTTTCTAATGTTCTATTCACCTCCATAACTTCTTTCTTGTTTATTTTGTGGTTGGATTTATCTAATACAGAGAGGGGGAGGCTGAGGTCTCCCACTAGTAAAGTTTTGCTGTCCATTTCTTCCTGTAACTCCCTGAACTTCTCCTCTAAGAATTTGGGTTCTGGACCATTTGGTGTATATATGTTTAGTAATGATATTACTTCATTGTTTGTGGTGCTTTTTAGCAAGAGGCAATTTCATTCCTTATATATATTTTACTAGATCTATTTTTAATCTTGCTTTGTTTGAGATCAGGATTGCCACCCCTGATTTTTGTACTTCAGTTGAAGCAAAATATATTCTGCTCCAGCCTTTTACAATTACCCTGTATGTGTCACTCTTTTTCAAATATGTTTCCTGTAAACAACATATTGTAGGATTGTGGTTTTTAATCCATTCTGCTATCCACTTCTATTTTATGAGAGAGTTCATCCAATTCACATTCACATTTATGATTACTACCTGTGTCTTTTTCTCCATCCTTTTTTCCATCTGTTTATGCTTTTTTTCCCTCCTTTCTCCTTCCTCCTCCTCACTAGTGTTTTACTTTTGACCACTGCCTCCCTCAGTCTCTCCTGTCTTCTATTTTCCCTTTCCCTTTTCTTCCCCTTTACCCTTATGGCTTGTTCCCTACCTTCAACCCTCCATTCCTTTTCTTTCCCATTTTCCCTCCTACTGCCTATAGGGCAAGTTAGATTTCTGTAACTACTGATTATGTTATTCCCTTCCTGTTCCAAATCTGATGAGAGTAAGGTTCAAAGAATTCTCACCCCTCCCTTCTTTTCCTCTGCTGTAATAGGATTTTGTGTCTTTTCCTGTAATGTAGTTTACCCTTGTCTCCCTCCTCCTTTCTCAGTACATTTTCTAAGATCACACTAATGCTCTTACTTGGATCCACTTGATTAGACTTTTTTTTATCATTACATCAAAATCAACCAATATCCACCCCCTTTATGTATACTCCTTTTACATTGTATAATAACAATACAGTTCTCAAGAGTTGCAAGTGTCATCTTCCCTTGTAGGAATGTAAACAGTCCAGCCTTATTAACAACATATTGTATCTTTTGGTTCCATTTACCTTTTTATGTCTTTTTTGAATCTTGTACTCCAAGATTAATTATTTTTTTTGAGCTCTGGTCTTTTTATCAGGAAGGTTTGGAAGTCTCCTATTTCATTGAATATCCACCTCCTCCTTTGAAAAATCATGCTCACCTTTTCTGGTTAATGGATCTTTGGCTGCAATCCAAGCTCCTTTGCCTAATGGAATATCATGTTCCATGCCCTGTGGTCTTTTCATGTAGAAGCTGCAAGGTCCTGTGTAATCCTTAGTGTGGTTCCATTATATTTAAATTATCTCTTTCTGGATGCTTGCAGCACCTTCTCTTTCATCAGGTAATTTTCGAATTTTGCTATTATAGTCCTTTGCATCTTCAATTTTGGATCTCTTTCAGGTGGTGAGCAGTGTATTCTTTCTGTGATTATTTTACCTTCTGGTTCTAGGACTTCAGGGCAGTTTTCCTTTATGATTTCCTGAAAGAAACTGTACAGGCTCTTTTCTTCATTTTGAGTTTCAGGTAGTCCAATAATTTTTAAATCGTCTCCCCTGAATAGATTTTCTAGGTCAGTTGCTTTACCAAAGAGGTATGTAATGTTTTCATCTACTTTTTTTTCTTCTGTTTGACTGATTCTTGCTCTCTTATAGAGTCATTAGTTACCATTTGTCCAATTGTAGTTTTTAACAGATTGTTTCTTCTGTTAGTTTTTGTACGTCCTTCTTCAACTGGCCAATCATGTTTTTTAGGGACTTGTTTTCTTCAGTGTACTTTTTTTACAATTGGCCAGTTGTATTTTTGAAGGACTCTTCTACCTCTGTCATTTGACTTTTAAAATCCTTCTTGAGATCTTCTAAGAAGGGTTTTTGGGCTTCAGATCAGTTCATATTTCCTTTTGATGTTGCAGATGTGGGTTTGTTGACAATGTTGTCCTCTTCAGAATTTGTGTCTTGATCTTCACTCTTCTCATTATATGAATGCATGGCATGTTTCTTTGTACTCATGGTTTTTCTTTATTCCCTGGCCTTTAAAGAGATTGGGCTCTCCTGCTGGGGAACAAAGAGCGCTTACCCAAGCTTCTTGTGTTGGGAACCTAGGTATTGGACACTGTCTTTGTGTGCTGGGGCCTTTTATGTTGGTAATTAGAGCCTGTAGGGTTGTGGCAGCTTACCTCATGTTGGGCTGCAGTCAGCAAGGCTGGAACTTTCAGACAGTTCTAGGTTGCCTGCTTTTCCTTTCCTTTACCTTTCTTCAGCTCCTTTTAGCTGCAGTATGTTTATCTGCCTGGGGACCCTAGCAATGCTGCCTCCCTCCTTTCTGATAATGCACTGGGAGACTCCTTTACTGTAGAGTGCCCAGGCACCTGGTAGTTTTCTGAGCTGGCCTCCTCTGATTCCTCCACCCTCACCAAGGCCCTTGGATGTCCAGGTATTGGTGTTTGCTTGCTCTACCACCTGGGCCTCAGAATCTCTTCCTGGTTGATAATTGGAGGCTGCAGAGCTCCCACAGCTCACCTGGTGTTGGGCTGGAACCAGCAAGGCCAGGGCTTTAGGAAGACTTTAGGTTGTTTTCTTCAGCTCCTTTCAGATGAACGCCACAGGGCATTTATCTGCCTGGGGCCCTTTGTACTTCTGCCTCCCTTATTTTTGCTGAGGTGCTGGGAGACCTGTTTGCTAGGCTGCTGCACTGCTGCTCCCTGTCTTTCTTCTAGGTCAGCTGTTTCAGGGATTTTTCTTGGGTGATATTTTCTGGGTTTTCAGAAGTTGATATGGAAGAGTGAGAGTGACTGCCTTTTTACTCCACCAACTTGACTTCTGGAAGCAGAACTATAATTTCTTGATTTCTCATAGAATCATTAGCTTCTATTTACTTCATTACAATTTTTAAGGAATTATTTTCTTCAGTGAGCTTCTGGACTTCCGTTTCCATTTGGCCAATTCTGCTTTTTAAGGCATCCTTCTCCTCCTTGGCTTTTTGGACCTCTTTTGCCATTTGGGTTAGTCCATTTTTAAGGTGTTACTTTCTTCAGTATTTTTTTGAGTCTCCTTTATCCAGTGGTTAACTCACTTTTTGTGATTTTCTTGCATCACTTTCTTTTTTCTTCCAAACTTTTTCCTCTACTTTTCCTTCTTGCATTTCAATATTCTTTCTGAGCCCTTCCAAAGCCTTAGACAAAATCACATATTTTTTTTAGGGAGGCTTTGAATGTAGGAGTTTTGACTTTATTGTCTTCTTCTGGTTGTATGTTTTGATCTTTTTTGTCACCAAAGTAAGATCCTAATGTCTGAGTATTTTTCACTGTTTGCTCATGTTCCCAGCCAATTACTTGACTTTTTAACTATTTTTTATGGTGGAAGTCTGCTTCTGGTGTTGAGGGTATACTGTCCCAAGCTTCAGGGGTTTTGTGCAACTGTTTTCAGAGACACTGCCAGGGACCTGTAAATTTTCAGTTTTTCCAAGGTGGTATGATCAAAGTACAGGTGTTTACTCCTTTCCTCTCCTGTACTCTTGTGTATGAGTGACCATCAGCACCATTTACTGCCTTGGAACTTTAAGCAGGAGTCCTTCTTTACTGCTGCCAAAAGCTCTGACATGCCAGCACACCTCCTTGACCCAAGACCACCACCTTGGACTGTGACTCAGATCCAGACATAGGCAAAGCAAGAGAATTGTTTGTCAGCACCAGAAAAGAGATCTGTCCAATCTGCATCTCCAAAGCTACTTGATCCCCTCTCTGTCTGTAGGCTGAGAGCTCCAGAGGCAAATGATGCTGCTGGGGCTGCTGTGCCAGGGCTGTGCTAGGACCAAGGCTGGACCTACCTCCCCTCTCACCCAGTTCCAAAAGACCTTTCCCACTGCCCTTATAAGTTGTCTGGCATTTGTGGGTTTAGAATTCTGGAAACCACCACAGGTGCCCATTATTCAGTTTCCTGAGGGCTGCTCCAGGATTGCAGGGGCTCTGTCTTTGCCCATGTGGCCCATACTGAACTGTGCTCATCTGTCATACAGGCACAGCAGACCTTTCTATGAGCCATCCAGGTTGTCTTGAGCTGGAATTTTTTTTTTCACTCTCTATTTGTTGGTTTTGCTGCTCTTGAATTGATTTAGAGGCATTTTTATAGTTATTTGGAGGGGTTCGGGAGGGGAGCTTAAAGCAAGTCACAGCTTTTACTCCACCATCTTGGTTCCAACTCAGTTTTCTTACTTTCAATTCTATTGATCTATCCCTTTATTTTCAAATTTTCAAATTTGCTATTTAAAAGGGAATTTAAATTTGCTCATTTGCTAGATTTTTTAATTGCATGACCAATTTATTGATCTCTCCTTTCTCTATTTTATTTATGTAAATATTTAGAGATATGAAATTTCTCCTAAAAACTTCTTTGTCTACATCCCATAGGTTTTGGCATGTTGTGTCATTATTTCATTCTCTTTGATGAAATTATTGATTTTGTCTATAATGTGTTGTTTGACCCACTCATTCTTTTGGATTAGATTATTTAGTTTTCAAATAACTTTTAGTCTATCTTTCCATGGCCTTTTATAACATATTTTTATTGTATCATAATCTGAAAAGGATACACATATTATTTCTGCCTTTGTACATTAGATTGTGAGCTGTTTATGACCTACTATATGATTACTTTTTGGATAGGTATCATGAACTGCTGAGAAAAAAATGCTATTTTCAACCAGTTTTCTCCAGAGGTGTATCATATCTAACTTTTCTAAAATTATTTTCACCTCCTTAATTTTTTTCTTGTTTATTTTCTTGTTAGATATATCTAGATTTGATAGGGAGACATTGAGGACCCCACTAGTATAGTTTTGCTTGCTATTTCTTCCTGTAAGTCATTTAACATCTCTGAGAATTTGGATGCTATACCACTTGGTATATGTTTCATATTGGTATGAATTCATTGTCTATGCTACTTTTAACCACGATCTAGTTTCCTTCCTTATCTCTTTTAATTAGACTAATTTTTCTTTTGCTTTATTTGAGATCAGGATGGCTACTCTCCTTTTCTTTTTCTTCAGGTGAAGCATAATATATTCTGCTCTAGACTTTTACCTTTAGTCTGTGTGTATCTCTCTTCTTCAAATGTGTTTCTCTTTTTCCCAATTTTTATTTAATTATTTATTTTTAACTAGGAATAATCCCCCTCCAAAAAAAATTTACTTATTTTTAGTTTTCAACATTCACTTCCTCAAGATTTTGAGTTCCAAATTTCATCCCCATCTCATCCCTCCCCCCACCACAAAAATCATGCATTATGTATACCCTTCCCTAATCTGCCTTCCTTTCTATCTCTCCCTCCCTTCTTTTAATCCCTTCCCCTTCAATTTCCCTGTAGGGCAGGATAGATTTCTATACCCCATTTCCTGTATTTCTTATTTTCCAGTTGCATGTGAAAACAATTTTTCATATGTGTTTTTAAAACTTTGGGCTCCAAATTTTCTCCCTTCCTACCTCCTCACCCACCCTCATTGAAAAAGCTACAACTCGATACAGATTATACATGTGTAGTCATGTAAAACACTTCCATAGTAGTCATGTTGTAAAAAACTAAGTCTATTTTCCTTCATCCTATCCTGCCCCCCATTTATTCTATTTTCTCTTCTGATGCTCTCTCTCCTCAGAAGTATTTGAAAATTAGCTTAGGTAGGATTGTCATTTTTATTATATTAGCTCGGCCTACCCATGAGAAACTGATGTTTTTCCAATTATTTGGATCTGATTTTATTTGTGTGAAAAGTGTTTTGTTATAGTGTTCATAGAGTTCCTTGGTTTGTTTCGGGAGGTAGACTCCTAAATATTTTATAATGTCTACAGTAACTTTAAGTGGGATTTCTCTTTCTATCTCTTGCTTTTGGGCTTTGTTGCTAATATATACAAATGATGATGATTTCTGTGGGTTTATTTTATAGCCTGCAACTCTGCTAAAGTTGTTTATTGTTTTAAGTAGTTTTTTTTACTTGATTCTCTAAGTATGTCATCATGTCATCTGCAAAGAATGATAGCTTTGTTTCTTCTTTGCCTATTCTAACGCTTTGAATTTCTTTTTCTTCTCTTATTGCTAAAGCTAAGGTTTCCAGTACAATATTGAATAACAGTGGTGATAATGGACATCCTTGTTTCACCCCTGATCTTATTGGAAATGCTTCTAGCCTGTCCCCATTACATATAATGCTTGCTGAAGGTTTTAGATAAATGCTATTTATTATTTTAAGGAAGACTCCATTTATACCTATGCTTTCTAGTGTTTTTTAGGAATGGGTGTTGTATTTTCAAAAGCTTTTTCTGCATCTATTGAGATGATCATGTGGTTTCTGTTGGTTTTGTTTATGCTCAATGATGCTGATAGTTTTCCTAATATTGAACCAACCCTGCATTCCTGGTATAAATCCTACCTGGTCATAGTGTATTATTCTTGTGATAAGTTGCAATCTATTGCTAGTATTTTTGTTTAAAATTTTTGCATCTATATTCATTAGAGAAATTGGTCTATAATTTTCTTTCTCTATTTTGACTCTTCCTGGTTTAGGTATCAACACCATATTTGTATCATAAAAAGAATTTGGTAAGACTCCTTCTTCACCTATTTTCCCAAATAGTCTATATAGTATTGGAATTAATTGTTCTTTAAATGTTTGATAGAATTCACATGTAAATCCATCTGGCCCTGGAGATTTTTTCCTAGGGAGTTCATCAATGGCTTGTTCAATTTCTTTTTCTGAGATGGGGTTATTTAAGTATTTTACTTCCTCTTCGTTAATCTGGGCAATTTATATTTTTGTAAATATGTATCCATTTCACTAAGATTGTCAAATTTGTTGGCATATAGTTGGGCAAAATAATTCCTAATTATTGTTTTAATTTCCTCTTCCTTGGTGGTAGCTTCGCCCTTTTCATTCTTGATACTAGTAATTTGGTTTTCTTCTTTCTTTTTTTAATTAAATTAAAAAGGTTATCTATTTTATTGTTTTTTTCATAAAACCAGCTCTTAGTTTTATTTATTAGTTCAATAGTTTTCTTAATTTCAATTTTATTAATTTTTCCTTTGGTTTTCAATATTTCTAATTTGGTGTTTAGTTGAGGATTTTTAATTTGTTCTTTTTCTAGTTTTTTTTAGTTGTATGCCCAATTCATTAATCTCCTCTTTTTCTATTTTATTTATGTAAGCATTTAGAGATATAAAACTTCCCCTAAGAACTGCTTTTGCTGCATCCCATAGGTTTTGGTATGTTGTCTCATTATTGTCATTCTCTTGAATGAAATTATTGATTGTTTCTATGATTTGTTGTTTGACCCAATCATTTTTTAGGATTAGATTATTTAGTTTCCAATTATTTTTTAGTCTATCTTTCCATGGCCCTTTATTACATATAATTTTTATTGCATCATGATCTGAAAAGGATGCATTTAATATTTCTGCCTTTCTGCATTGGATTGTGAGGTTTTTATGCCCTAGTACATGGTCAATTTTTGTGTATGTGCCATGTACTGCAGAAAAAAGTATATTCCTTTCTATCCCCATTCAGTTTTCTCCAGAGGTCTATCATACCTAACTTTTCTAATGTTCTATTCACCTCCTTAACTTCTTTCTTGTTTATTTTGTGGTTAGACTTATCTAGTGCAGAGAGGGGGAGGTTCAGGTCCCCCACTAGTATAGTTTTGCTGTCTATTTCTTCCTGTAACTCCCTGAACTTCTCCTGTAAGAATTTGGATGCTATACCATTTGGTGCATATATGTTTAGTAATGATATTACTTCATTGTCTATGGTGCCTTTTAGCAGGATGTAGTTTCCTTCCTTATCTCTTTTGATTAGATCTATTTTTGCTTTTGCTTTGTCTGAGATCAGGATTGCTACCCCTGCTTTTTTTACTTCAGCTGACATAATATATTCTGCTCCAGCCTTTTACCTTTACCCTGTATGTGTCACTCTTTTTCAAATGTGTTTCCTGTAAACAACATATTGTAGGATTATGGTTTTTAATCCATTCTGCAATCTTTTCCGTTTTATGGGAGAGTTCATCCCATTCACATTCACAGTTATGATTACTATCTGTGTCTTTTTCTCCATCCTTTTCCCCCCATTTATGCTTTTCTTTCTCCTTTTTCCTTTCTCCCCTTCACTAGTGTTTTGCTTTTGACCACCACCTCCTTCAGTCCCTTCCCCCTTTTATTATCCCTTTCCCTTTTCTTCCCCTTTAGTCTTACTGCTTCTTCCCTCCCTTCTTTCCCCCCCCTTTTCTTCCTCCCTTCCCTTTTCTTTCCCCTTTTCCCTCCTACTGCCTATAGGGCAAGTTAGATTTCTATACCTAACTGATTATATTATGCCCTTCTTGAGCCAAATCTGATGAGAGTAAGGTTCAAACAATGCTCCCCCCCTTCTTTCCCTCTGCTGTAATAGGATTTTGTGTCTTTTCCTGTAATGTAATTTACCCTTGTCTGCCTCCTCCTTTCTCAGTACATTTTCTAAGATCAGATTGATCCACTTATTTGGATCCATTTAACCCACTTGATTAGATTTTTTTTTATCATTACATCAAAGTCAACTAATATCCATCCTCTTTATGTATACTCCTTTAACAAGGTGTAATAACAATACAGTTCTCAAGGGTTGCAAGTCTCATATTCCCTTGTAGGGGTTTAAACAGCCCCCCCTTATTAACAACATATTGTATCCTTCTGTCCCATTTACCTTTTTAAGTCCTTCTTGAGTCCTGTACTTGAAGATCAAATTTTTTGTTGAGCTCTGGTCTTTTTATCAGGAAAGTTTGGAAGTCTCCTATTTCATTGAATATCCACTCCTCCCTTGAAAAATGATGCTCATTTTTGCTGGGTAATTGATCCTTGGCTGCATTCCAAGCTCCTTTGCCTTATGGAATATCATGTTCCATGCCCTGTCTTTTAATGTAGAAGCTGCAAGGTCCTGTGTAATCCTGACTGTGGTTCCATGATATTTAAATTGTTTCTTTCTGGCTGCTTGCAGCACCTTCTCTTTCATCTGGTAATTTTGGAATTTTGCTATTATATTCCTTGGCATTGTCAATTTGGGATCTCTTTCAGGTGGTGATCGGTGGATTCTTTCTATGGTTATTTTCCCTTCTGGTTCTAGGACTTCTGGGCAGTTTTCCTTTATGATTTCCTGAAAGATACTGTCCAGGCTCTTTTTTTCATCATGATTTTCAGGTAGTCCAATAATTTTTAAATTGTCTCTCCTGAGTCGATTTTCCAGGTCGGTTGTTTTACTGATGAGGTATTTTACATTTTCATCTATTTTTTCCTTTTTTTGTTTCTGTTTGACTTCTTCTTGCTCTCTCATAGAGACATTAGTTTTCATTTGTCCAATTCTAATTTTTAACAGATTGTTTTCTTCTGTTAGTTTTTATACTTCCTTCTTCAATGGCCAATTGTGTTTTTTAGGGACTTGTTTTCTTCAGTGTATTTTTTTTCCAATTGGCCAATTGTATTTTTGAAGGACTCTTCTACCTCTCTCATTTGACTATTAAAATCCTTCTTGAGCTCTTCTAAGAAGGCTTTTTGGGCTTCAGACCAGTTCATATTCCCTTTTGTTGTTGCAGATGTGGGTTTGTTGACAATGTTGTCCTCTTCAGAATTTCTGTCTTGATCTTCACTCTTCTCATAATATGAATCTATGGTACGTTTCTTTTTACTCATGGTGTTTCTTTATTCCCTGGCCTTTAAAGAGATTGAGCTCTCCTGCTGGGGAACAGAGGGTACTGACCCAAGCTTCTTGTGTTGGGAGCCTAGGTCTTGGTCACTGGCTTTGTGTGCTGGGGCCTCTTATGCTGGCAATTGGAGGCTGTAGGTTTCTGGCAGCTTACCTCATGTTGGGCTGGAATCAGCAAGGCTGGAACTTTCAGGCAATTCTAGGTTGCCTGCTTTTCCTTTCCTTTAGCTTTCTTCAGCTCCTTTTAGATGGGTGCTGCAGGGTGTTTATCTGCCTGGGGCCCCCTGCAGAGTGGTCTCTCTCGTTTCTGCTAATGCACTGGGAGATTCCTTTGAGCTGGAGTGCCCAGGCTCCTGGTGGTTTTCTGAGCTGGTTTCCACCCATTCCCCCCATCCTCACTGAGGCACTGAGCAGTCCAGGTGTTGGTGTTTGCCTGCCCTACCACCTGGGCTTCAAGATTTCTTCACAATTGGAGGCTTCAGGGCTCCTACAGCTCACCTGGTGTTGGGTTGGAATCAGCAGGGCCACTTTAGGAAGACTTTAGGTTGTTTTCTTCACCTCCTTTCAGATGAATGCTGCACTGTACTTATCCACCTGGGGCCCCTTGTAGTTCTGCCTCCCTTATTTTTGCTGAGGCACTGGGAGACCCGTTTGCAGGGCTGCTGCACTGCTGCTCCTCGTCTTTCTTCTAGTTCAGGTGTTCCGGGTTTTTATTTTCTGGGGTGATATTTTCTTGTTCTTCAGAGGTTGATAGGGGAGAGTGAGAGCACCTACCTTTTCACTCTGCCATCTTGGCTCCCAGAAGCAGAACTGGCAACAGATATTTCCAATCAAGCACCCAGTTTGTTTTGGGCTGGACATTTGTTTCGCTCTGTCTTTTTGTGGTATAATGAACAGACACTAAAAAGACATTATTGAATTGGATATTACACGGTCATATATCAAGTGAAAGAAAGTTGTTTTGGTAGTTATTTATAGGATGGACTGGTGTGAGGAAAAAATTTACGGAAAGGAAATGAATTAGAAAACTGTTGTAATAATCTATGCAAGAGATGATGAAGGCCTGAACAAGTGTGATAGCTGTGTGAACGTATATAAAAGATGATTAGTGAGAGATGGAGAGATGTTTTGTGGGTCAAAATGTCAAGCTTTGGTATATGATTGAACATGTGTAGTATGGGAGAATGAAAAGCTGAGGATAATTATGAGGTTATGAAACAGAGTATTTTATTTAACCTCTCTGAGCTTTAGTGTTTTTATTTTTAATCTATGAAATAAAAAGGATGGGAATGATTAACTTCTCAGATTCTTAGTGCTCAGGATCCATGAACCTTTGATTTTATAGTTATATTGGACATTTGCAATAGTACTCAGTAGAGAATGTGGGGGAAATAGTAGGGAAAATGTGAATTACCTTCATGGGCAGATAGTAACATAAGATAGCATATAATAAAGAACTCAGTTGTAGAATATAGTTCAGATGTATTTCATAAATCCAGAGATTGGAATTCTGAATGTAGGATTAAATAGTCTTTCATAAGGAAAATGGGACTTTATATTACTTGTAAGGCTTATATAAGATATTGGAAACAGAGAGGAGAAATAATATTTAGAGATGAAAAGAACCTTAGAGTTCATCTAAGATAACCAAGTCATTTGTAAAAACCAGCATAATGATTCACAAACATATGATGAAACTTGTCCAAGTTCATAGACATAGTAAATATCTGAGCCAAGATTTAACCCCAATAGTCTTCCCCAAAGTCAGGGCTATTATCACCTTATCATTCTAAGGAAAAGAATTGTGGCATTTCATATTAACTCAACACTTAGGATTTTGCTATCATTTGGTAAGGCATAGAAGTTTTGGTTTCTCGTAGTCTTATGCAAATTAAAAGTATGTCAAGCAATTGATCAAATTACCAGAAGAGGAAATAAAATTCTTAAATAATCCATTTCAGAAAAAAAGAAATTGAACAAGCTATCAATGAACTCTCTAATAAAAAATTCTTCAGGATCACATGAGTTTTCAGGTAAATTCTAACAAACATTTAAAGAAAAATTAATTCCAATACTATATAAACTATTTGGGAAAATAGGCAAAGAAGAAGTCCTAACAAATTATCTTTGTGATACAGATATAGTGTTGATTCCTAAACCAGGAAGAGCCAAACCAGAAAGAAAATTATAGACCCATTTCACTAATGTATATAGATATAAAATAAAAATTAAATAAAATATTAGCAAAGAGATTATAGCAAATTATCTCAAGGATCACACACTATGACCAGGTACAATTTATACTAGGATTGCAGGGCTGGTCTAATATTAGGAGCACTACCAGCATTATCAACCACATCAACAACAAAAGTTACAAAAATCATATGATTAGCTTAATAGATGCAGAAAAAGTTTTTGACAAAATACAAAACCCATCACTATTAAAAAAAAAAAAACCTAGAAAGCACAGGAATAAATGGAGTCTTCTTAAAATGATAAGTAGCATCTACCAAAAACCATCAGTAAGCATTATATGTAATGAAGATAGGCTGGAAGCATTTCCAATAAGACTGAGGGTGAAACAAGTATGTCCATTATCACCACTCTTATTCAACATTGTATTAGAAATGTTAACTTTTTAGAATCAAGAGAACTTTGTAGACAATAACAGCCATGTTATGCAATGACTAATATTGTTAAAGTGAACCCTTCTCAGCATTACAAGGATCTAAGATATCTCTAGAGGCCTCAGGATGGAAAACACTGTCCACATCCAAAGAAAGAACTATGGAAGTTGAATTGCTATCACTTATTTTTACCTTCTGTTGAGTTTTGTTTAATCTTTCTGATGGTTCCTCCTATTGGTTTTAATTTTTACTTACAACTTCACTAATGTGAAAATGTGTTTCATTGGTATGTAAATGTAAAGCCCATATCAGATTGTGTGCCATCTTGGGGAGGGTGGGGGGGAGGAAGGGGGAGAAAAATTTTCAACTCAAAAGCACATGGAAGTGATTGTTGATAAATCAAAATAAATTAATAAAATTTTAAAAAAAAGAATGCACTTGTGAAAAAAAAGAAATGTTAGGTTTTGCAGTAAGAGAAGAAAAAGGAATTGGAGGAATTCAAATAGGAAAAGAAGAAACAAAGCTATCACTCTTGGCAGATGATATAATAGTGTACTTAGATAATCCTAGAGAATCAAATAAAAGAAAACACTTGAATTAATAGGCAAATTTAGCAAAGTTGCAGGATAAAAAAACTTCACATATTAAATCATCACTATATATATATATACACATTATATATATACACACACACATATGTGTGTGTGTATATGTGTGTGTATGTGTGTGAGTGTGTATACATACATACGTCTATATCTATCTGTTTATATATACACTATAGACATTATAAAATATTTGGGAGTCTACTTGCCAAAACAAACACAGGAACTATATGAACACAATTACTAAATTTTTCAAGCAAAAAAATTCAGATCTAAATAATGGGAAAGATATCAGTTGCTCATGGGTAGGCTGAACTAATATAATGAAAAGAACAATTCTGCCTAAATTAATTTACTTTTTCAGTGCTATACCAATAAAACTGCCAAAAAAATTACACAGCTAGAAAAGAGAAATTATTTGGAAGAACAAAAGGCCCAAAATATGAAGGGAATTAATGAAAAGAAATGCAAGGGAAGGTGGCCTAGCCATACCAGGTCTTAAATTGTATCATAAAGTAGCAATCATCAAAACTACGTGCTGTTGGTTAAGAAATAGAGTGGTGAATCAGTGGAATAGGTTAAGTACACAAGAGTATTTGATAAACTCAAAGACCACAGCTTCTGGGATAAGAACTCAGTATTTGACAAAAACTCCTTGAAAAAACTGTAAGACAGTGTGGCAGAAACTAGGCATAGACCAACATCTTACATCCTATGCCAAGATAAAGTAAAAGTGAGTGTATGATTTAGATATAGTGGCTGATACTATAATCAAATTAGAGAGCAAGGAATAGTTTGCCTGTCAGATTTATGGAGAAGGGAAGAATTTATGACCAAACAAGAGATAGAGAACATTATAAAATGTGAAATGGATGATTTTGATTGCATTAAATAGAATTTCTTTTTTACGAACATAGGCAATGCAACCAAGTTTAGAAGGGAAGCAGAAATCTAGGAAACATTTTTTTAAAGCCAGTGTCTCTTATAAAAGCCTCATTTCTAGAATATATACAGAACTATGTCAAATTTATACTAGTATTAGTAATTCCTCAAATGATAAATGGCCAAAGGATATGAATAGGCAATTTTCATATTAAGAAATTAAAGCCATCTATAGCCATAGTAAAAATGCTCTAAATCACTATTGATTAGAGAAATGCGAATCAAAACAACTCTGAGTTACCACATCACATTGGCCAACATGACAAAACAGGAAAATGATAAATGTTGGAGAAAAAGTGGGAAAATTGGAACATTAATGCATTGTTGGTGGAGTTCTGAACTAATCCAACTGTTCTGGAGAGCAATTTGGAAGTATACCCAGAGGGCTGTAAAATTATGCATACCCTTTTGACTTGGCAATTCCACTTCTAGGTCTGTATCCCAGAGATCATAAAAAGGGAAGAAGCAACTTTTTGTGGTGGCAAATAATTGGAAATTGAGGGGATGCCCATCACTTGGTAAGTGGCTGAGCAAGTTGTGTTATATAAATGTAATGGAATTCTATTATGCTATAAGAAATGATCAGCAGGCAGATACTTATGTGAACTGATGCTGAGTGAAGTGAGTAGAAATAAGAGAATGTTATATATGGTAACAACCCTGCTGAGTGATGATTAACTTTGATAGACTTAGCTTTTCTCAGCAATGCAATGATCTAAGGCAACTCCAAAAGACTCATGCAGAGAAATAACTTTGGAGTGTGAAAACGGATGGAAGAAAAAAATTTCTTTCTTTGTTTCATTTCTTCTTTGTCATGGTTCCTCCCATTGTTTTTAATTCTTCTTTACAACATGAAAAATGTGAACATATGTTTAATATGAATGTATATGTAGAGTCTATGTCAGATGGCAGGCCATCTTGGGGAAGAGGGAGGGGGTGGAGGGACAGAAACTTTAAAACTCAAAATCCTATGAAAGTGAATGTTGAAAACTAAAAATAAACTAATTAATTAAATAAAAAAAAAGATGTTAAGCTCTGTCATTGCTGTCCAGTAAGTTTCTCAGGAAAAAAATAAAATATACCTCACATTTCCCATACTCACCATGTCAAATGTATTCTGAAGTTTTATTGATTTAACTTTCTATAATAAATAATTAGTGTACTTGACAACCCAAATTTAGGCCTGACAACTTCCCAATGAGTGAAGACTCAATTATTATTTGACCCAAGGGTATTTTTTTTCTTTCCATTCTCATTCCTTAGTCGTGCTCATGCCAAATTAAACCATATAACTTTAGATAGGGGCTATGTGTTGTTCCTACTTAGAAATCTAATGTTGTCAAGATCAATTTGCCCAGGTATTCTGTGACCAGATTATGTAACAAGTCATGGAAGAACTCAACAGTCTCTATTTCACAACATATATAGGGCATGAATGGGGTGCTAGGACAAGACAGATAATGACCTGGGAATATAATCATGTATGCAGTTGACTATGTGGAAAGATAGATTAGAATGCCCTTAAATAAATTTACGGGACCCATGGGAAGAAGACTAAGATAAAACGGAAAAACATCATATGTCTCCTAATTTTAAGGTATTGTATTAGTTTTTTTAAAAACAAACAAACCATATTAAAATTTCTTGTTCCCTCCAAAATACTTCAATCTATTTGAAGATCTATTTAATACTCTAAATCCTAAAAATCTGGAGCATGCCTAGTGCAGGAGTATTTTCCTCAACAATTTCAAGTTAAGGGGTTCCGCTTCTGATAGCCAAGATGGGACAGTAAGTTTCTCTCAACCTCGCTTATTGACCTCTGAAAGAGCCAACAGAAAGATGGGGTGCAGTAGTCTTATAACCCAGGAAATTTGAGGGATTAATGGGAAAGGCCCCTCTTGCTGTGGGGGAGGGGAGCAGTACAAAATGGGAGACATCCCAGAAAGCTAATGGAAAGCCCTACCTCAGCATACCAGAGGGATATCCTGAACCCCAGGGGGGTGGCCTAGGCAAGCACAAAACCAGGACCCCCCGAATCCCTCAGTACAGGCAAGAGAACCAGTGGAAACCAGCTTGGAAAAGCACCACAAGCCACAGCATTCTCCAGCAGCTAAGTCTCTCAGTGCCTCAGCAAAACTCTGGGAAGCACAACTCCAAGAGGTAAAGTGCCAGGCTGAGAGACATCCTGCAGCAGCAAAACATCCCTGTGCAAGGCCCAGGTAAGCAGGAACCAAAGAAAGGAGTGCAAGGCCCATGAAAGCAGGCATACTCAAGGGGCCAGAAACTCCAATCCTATGCCAAAGCTCCAGTATTGCTGATTCCAGCCTAACACCACATAAGCTGCCAGAACCCTCCAAGTGCTAGTACCTGAGGCCCCAGTACACAAAGCCAGTGACCAGACCCCAGACTCCCAGCAGAAGAATCTTGGGTCAGTGCTCAAGAGCAGGGGAACACAATATTTTTAAATTCAAGAAATAAGCAAACACCATGAGCAAAAAGAAATGTACAATGACCATAGATTCTTATCATGGGGACAGGGAAGATCGAGTGGGAAACTGAGAAGAGGACAACATTGTCAATATACCCACAACTAAAACATCAAAAGGTAAAATGATCTCAAGCCCAAAAAGCCTTCTTGAAAGAGTTCAAGAAGGATTTTAGAAGTCAAATAAGAGAGGTATAATTAAAAATTGTGAAAAAGAAATGAGAGGTATGCAAGAGAGAATCAATAGCTTGGAAAAGGAGGGACAAAAATTAACTGTAGAAAACAAGTCCTTAAAAAGTAGAATGTGCCAAATGTAAAAGGAGGCACAAAAACTCACTGAGAACTCCTTAAAAAGTAAAATGGGCCAAATGGAAAAGGAGCTATAAAATCTAATAGAAAGAAACAATTAGTTAAAAATTAGAATGGGTCAGGTGGAAGCTAATGACTCTATGAGAGAAGGAGAATCAGTGAAACAGAAACAAAAGAATGAAAAATGAGATGAAAATATAAAATACCTCATTCCTAAAACAACTGACCTGCAAAATAGATCCAGGACAGACAGTTTAAAAATGATTGGTCTACCTAAAAACCATGATGCAAAAAAAGAGCCTGGTTAACACCTTCCAGGAAATTATCAAGGACAACTGCCTTGAGGTCCTAGAACCAGATGGTAAAATAGTCATCAAAATAATTCACTGATCACCTCTTGAAAGAGAGGCCAAATTAAAAATGCCAAGGAATATAGTAGCCAAATTCCAAAATTACAAGATCAAAGGGAAAATATTACAAGCAGTCAGAAATAAACAAATTGAAATATCGTGGTACCACAGTCATGATTACACAAGACCTTAGAGCTTCTACATTAAAAGATCATGGGGTGTGGAACGCAATATTCCATAAAGCAAAGGAGCTTAGATTACAGCCAAGGATCAACTACCCAGGTGAATAAGTTGTGATATATGAATGTAATGGAATTCTATAGTGCTATAAGAAATGATGAGTAAGTGGACTTCAGAAAAACCTGGAAAGAATTGGATGGACTGACATTGAGTGAAGTGAGCAGAATGAGGAGAATGTTGTACACAGTAACAACCAGTAGATGACTAACTTTGATAGACTTAGCTATTCTCAGCAATGCAAGGATCTAAAATACCTCCAAAAGTCTTATGATAGAAAATGCTATCCACATCCAGAGAAACAACTATGGAGTTTGAATGCAGATCGAAGCATACTGTTTGCTCTTTTTTTCTGTTTTGCTTTGTTTCTTCTTTCTTGTTGTTCTTCCTATTGGTTCTAATTCTGCTTTACAACATGACTAATGTGAAAATACATATAAAAGTAATGTATATAGAGAGCCTATATCAGATTACACACCATCTTGGGGAGGGAGGAATGAAAAGGGGGGGGCAATTAAAAACTCAAAAGTGCATGGAAGTTATTGTTGAAAACTAAAAATAAATACATTAATTAAAAACAACTTCAAATTTAGTCATTGTTTGGCAAGTGAAAAGAAATCTATTTAGCATAGGTTTGATAAAAATAACTACTGAAATGATAGAATTATTTTGAAATGAATTATACCTAACAATCAACACCCCAGAAAGGTATAAAATAAGTTTCGGTTGCCCTTACCTTTTTGTCGGTACCCCTCAATCATTTCCTATTTCATCTTAGAGATAACTCCTATACTTTCCAGGACTACAATGAGAGCAAATCTTTGCTCTCAGCTATTTATTCATTAGCCTTGGTTATGATTTTAAATAATGAAGATATAAGAGTATTTCTCTGTGAAATTTTCATTGTAGTTGAAAAAATTTGAAGAGTAAAAGGTCTTTAAATAAAATGAATAAATCCAAAAAATAGGAATTTTAATGGAAACACTTAACATTTTATAGTATTTAATAAATAAATAAATTTTATAAACAAAACAAATTATTTGTAGGGGGAATAAAGTGAGTAAATTCTGGCAACCTTGGCCAGTGCCCTTCACTGAATATAGTCACCTAATTTTCTTGTGTATAAGAAGGTCTTGAGTGTGGGTTTCAGAGTATTTAAAATCTGAAAGTAAGATGGATTCAGGATACAAGGTGAAAATTCTGAAGTTTGATCTTCAGCTCTATACAATCATTTTAATACAAAATGAAGGAGACAATTACTCACTAAAAGATTACTTAATACTTTCTTATCCTATGTTATATATGTAAACCAACTGTTGAAAGTAATGGTTGAATACACACTTTTAAAAACTGTTGAAATTACATTAATTTTGTCAGAAAACTTAATTGGTGGATAATGACTTATTTTATCCTAGAAGGCATTTGTATGTGCTTGATATGTCTTTCAGTTTTCCTCTGTAACTTCCTGGTCTCCCAAATTACATGGAATGCATACTGAGATAATTTAACAGATCCATGAACTCAACAACAGAAATACTCAACATTGTCTATTAAAAATACAACCCATTTGTACTTTCAGATCTTGTGAGTTCCTTGTCCAAGTCCTTCAATTATCTCATCAAGGATAAGTGACCCAACAAATTAGAGGACTGTCTCTGGGACTTCTTATCTTTGCAAGTTTCAAACAATATTCCTTTCTCTTAGCATATGACCAAAGCCCATCTCATCTTCCAATAAGACAATTCTTCAATAATATATAATATGAGACATGTCTCAAGCTTTCACTTTAAAAAAAATCTATAGCTACCTATGGATACCAAAGGTCTCTCCATTGTTCTTTGGGCCACCTGTGTATTTTACTATGTAAATACAGTGATATTCAAAGATTCAATCATTAGCTTCTAAAGGAAGACATTTATGCAGAAAAATGATGCCTCCACTGGGGAACAACTTGGAATTGTTCTTTTTATTTATTGATATCTCTTGTTTTTTAGATCACCTTCACTTCAAACATATCCTTCTCCTCCTTCCTCCCAAGCTATCCATCCCATGTGACAAACATATTAAAAGAAAGAATCTTTCTAAAAAATCAGCAAAACTAAGCAATACATAAATTGTTTTTGATAGTATACATAATATTCCATCATCCATAAACCTGTACTTTATAAAGAAGAGAACAAGTCACCCCCCCAAAAAAAACAATGATTCTTCTTTAGGGAAAAGTTTGGGTATTTTAGCTATGCAACAATCAATTTAATTTTTGATTTTTGCATTTTCATTTTTGTAGTCAGTGGATATTGTGTGACTTCTGCTGATTTCACTATGCATCAGTTAATATAAGCCTTCTGATGCTTATATGGGCCATGTCAACCTTGCTTCACACAGTTGTTAACTAAATTCTCCTTCTATTATATGTTGGAACTCAGGTGACTGGATAGTACACATTTTGATTATCACTATCAGTATGGCTTTGATGACCAAATATTAAAAATCTAACTTCTACTTAGCCAATGAGCTGGGCAGCTATGAAGCCATGTAAGGAGGCACAGGCCACATGAGGATTTTAACTGGTGGCTGCAAAAAGAAGCACGTGATATTCAGGACTTTCAAAGAGATTAGAACACAACTGTCAGCACTGATCATATACATGCTGGTGCACCAACATCCTGGTTTACTAGCAGGCAGCAACTATCAAAAAACACAGCCTAGAGGAGCAGAGAAAAAATAATTGAGACCATCTGGATGGGTTATTACATGGCCAAGTACATTGTGAGGTTCATCAACTCCAACAATATGCAGGTCCAGAATTTAATCTTATATCACTGCTGCTGCATAATCTGTATCAGCATGTCTTATACATTTACCATGATTTTCTACCCTCTGGAACACTGAGCTTTACCATGTGCTATGGTGCAAGGCCTTGCCAATATACCTTAAGAGCCAATGTGTCATTGTGACTATACTACCATTGAGCTCTCCCACATGTATAGCCCTTCCCCTTAGAATCCAAACTTCTTGAAATCACAAGCTATCTTGATTTTCTATGAGAACAATGCTTGGTATATAGTAAAATTTGCTTTTTCATTCATTGATTGATTCATTATTTCATGCATCGTTTATCTGATTTTTAAAAATTTTTTCTTCCTTATAGTACAATAATATTCCATTATATTTATGTGGCACATTTTTTTAGCCATTTGGTAATTGATGGACATCTATTTTGTTTCTAATTCTTTGATAAAACAAAAGCAAAAAAAAATTCTACTAATATTTTGGTATATATCAGAGTTTATTTCTGTTTTCAATGTATTTTGGCTAAATATCTATTGATGGAAATTTTGTGTCATAGGGATGGGCATTTTAACTACTTTTTCAAGCATAAATTCAAATTATTTTGCAGAATGCTTGAACCACCCCACAAATTGGAGGCATAACAATAGAAATAGTCAATATTGGAAGAGTAATGGAAAAAGAGGCATAAAAATGCAGGATTGGTAGGGCTATGATTTGGTCTAAACATTCCTAATTGGACACTAAATGTGTATTTGTGTATCTGCTTTAAAAAATTCCCTCCAAATATGAATATTACTTTCTATTTCCATTCTTGTCAAGTTACTGCATGTGAGAAGAAACTTTCAAGACATTTTTACTTGCATTTCTTGTATTATGAGTTATTTAGAGCAGCCTCTCATATAGTTGTTAATAATTCATAATTTTTGTTCTGAAAATGACTTGTATTCTTTGACCACAAGTCTACTAGAAAACAGATGTGTTAATTATCTATATAAATTAGATATTAAACCCTTAACAGAAATATTTGATACACATTTTCTTCAGAGAGTGATTTCCTTTCTTATTCTAATGTTTATTTTGTTTGTGTAAAAGCCATTCACTTCTCTGTCTCTCTCTGTCTCTGTCTCTGTCTCTGTCTCTGCCATTGTCACTCTCTCACTCTCTCCTTTATCTTTTTCTCCATTTTTCATTTTTCTTTTCTTCTTTCTCTCTCTTCTCTTTCTTTTTCTTCCTCTCTCTGTCATAGTGTGTGTGTGTGTGTGTGTGTGTGTGTGTGTGTGTGTGTTGAGAGCTTTTATATTCAGGTGTAGCATTGTTTAGAGTTTCTTGTTAAAAAAAGTGTGTGATTTACAAAGTGAGACAGTATGGTACAGTAGACAGAGAACATCTCTTAGAGTCTAAAATACCTGGGTTCAAGTGCAAACTCAGATATGTATTGATTGTGTGACTCTAGATAAGTTAAATAAATTCTTAGCACTCTAGAAAAAAAGAACTTTAATGTTTCAATTTGCCAATTATGAAATCACAGGCCATGACCAAAAAAAAAACAGATATAGAATTTTGTTTGGAATCAGATTTTTGTCAAATAATTTTAAAGTTTTCCCAGTAATTCTTATGTAAATGATCATTGTTAAAAATTACAATTCTCTAAATTCAATTCTTCCCATTCAGTTAAATTCAACAAACATTTATTGATCATCTGTTATATGACATTCAGTTCTGAACCCGACTCATTGTATACCTGTGATACCTAACCCAAAGAAGTTTATGTTACACTAACTAGATACATTGGTTGTTTAACTGTTGTAGCATATTGGAGGAGGAGAGGGGGTTTCTCATCATGTAGTTTTTTTTCCCATTATTGATTGTCAGCCTAATTTCTTCAGATTAGTCATGTATTACAATGAGGTGACTATTTATTGAATGTGTCTTGATGTGATTTCAACAATGTTATCCATAAAAATGAAACTCCCTCATCATTTATAAAAAAAAGACCTTCTTTTCATTTACACTTTGGGTGAAACATCTTCCATCTATCTTTATGTTTTATGCTTCATTTGAAGTATATATGCAGAAGGCAATTAATCAAAATTATCTTTGTGAATGCATTTATCAAGAAATACTCTATAATCTTTATATATGCAAGAGGCTCCCTTTGTTACAGGTAATCTTCTAGGATTATGTTCTTCTTTCTAGGCAGAAGCTTTTGTGTGTGTAACCAAAAAACATAAACATATAAGATGTCTGTACCTTTGAGTTAATGTAAGATAGAAAAGATGCTGTTTGCTGTAGGGGATCATCCACAAAATTCCTCTTTTTTCCTTCTCTTATCCATGACATATAGGTAGATCATTTTCAAATTTTATAATGATAAGTAAATACACACATGAGGTAGTGGTTATCAATATTTTATTGGTCACCTTTTGGTATTACTCTCTGAGATATCTTGTCAAATATTTTCTTAATGCTTCTAAGATTTTGTTAGCTCTAGAAAAGTTCTCCTCTTTGTGTATACATGTTTACACATACATATACATGCCATGTCATATTTTAATTAAATGAATTATAGTTAACTTGGTTTTGGAAAAAATTATAGAAATTTTGGGGTGCTTGAGTTGTGACAAAAAAGAAAAAAACAGAATTGTACCTAAATTCCAGAGATAATCCAATGAGGATTTTTTTAATGCTATATTTTATAAATGCATATATTCTTAATAAAACTGTCTGTTTTAGGGCACTGAGGTATTCTTTTTTTGTGATAAATAATCACATATGTTATGGTAGTAAAGTCTCAAGTGCTCTAATGATCACAGTGAGGATAGAACTTTTAAATAATGCCCAGGGTTTGTGAATGTTCTTTTTGGAAATAACATTTGAGGCCATTGGTGACATTTTGGAGTGTTGTTTAAATAACTGTGGGAATCCCAATAGAGTTCTTTTACTATGGGCAGACAGAGCAATAGTATCTTGGGCCCAATCCAATAAAAGCAATGCCTCTTTTGGTGACAAGGCTATTTGATTTCTCAACAAACTAATCTTTGAACACTGCTATACTGTGACATCCAGTGTTCAAACAGGTGAAATAAAATCAGAATGATCATTCAATTATTTATAATGAAAGGGAATCATCAAATCAAATCCTATAAATACAAAGCCAGATGGGACTTTGGAGATCCAAAACCCTCTCATTTTGCAGATGAGGAAATTGAGGGCTAGACAGAATGTTCTAGGTCAGGAATACAGTTAGTGCCAATTCTTATATCAAAAACTTAGGTCTTTTCTTTAAAAAAAAATTCCCCAGAAATGCTAAATTTAACTTCATCACTGGAAAAACTGGCATTGTTGTCATTATTTCCAGATTAAATCTAAAAGCTTTTGATATGACAAGTAGGCAATTCACCCAGTTTATCATCTGACAGCCAATTCCCATCACCTCAGCAGCTTTGCTGAAATACAAGTGTTCATTTTGTCACACTAGCTTTATTCTGTCTGATTTTTTCTTAATGCAGACTCACATTAGTCTCCAGATCATCTTAAGAGAGAAAAGGTAGATTGGGTCAATGCCAAAATTTTCCAATTGGAAATAATTGTTTTGCTCTTGCTGAGGTTCATTGAAGAGTTAGAGTGTTGTGTCGATCAATTTGGGGAAAAAATAAAAGCTCAAAGAGAAGTTGATGGGAATCACTTTGAATAGTAAAGTGGATAGTTAGTGTCACTACTGTTTTGAATTTTATTAATTATAATTTGGTACAAGTTATGTAAGAAAGATAGTATTCATGCTAGAGAAATTATGTTTATATAATTAAATAAAATAGATATGACTTTAGAATCTACTCTAGCAATGCATAGTATATAGTTATTGGACAAATAGGCAAGTGTAAGATAGTTTGGGCCAATAATTTACAATGATAAGAAGGGTAAGTTACATTGCTTTTAAGAAATCACAAAAATTTTTTTAATGGTGTTCTAATCTTCACAATACAAGAAAATAACTTCTTTTTCATAGCAATATTTTCCAATGATGTTGTACTGGTGTAAGTAAGGGAACATTATTGTCTCTCAATAATTCAGTAATTTCATCTAAAAGACAATAAAGAAGTATATGGTGAGTTTGAACAAACTTGCATAGATTAAAAAAAGTATTATGTAGGTAGAAAAACCCTACATTTTCACTAATCCTCAGACTTCACAAGCTTCTATCAAATCAAGAATTATGCATGAGAGGTAAAGCATTTTCAGCCATCTTACCTATTAGTATATAATTATGGTTATTTATGAATGAAATAATGTTTTTCTTTTAATTTGTGTGGTGTTTTTTTATGTGACTACTATATTATTAGGACATAAATGCTTATTAAGTTGTTTCACTATACTTAGAAAACAGAACTATTTTCTGGCCCATGGTAGTCATGAAAAATTACTGCAACAATGAAAGGCATTGTGAACTGAGGAAATCTGGGAATCTCTGGTGTGAAAACTTTCTTTGATTTTCTCAAGCTCTCCAAAATTGTAATCAGGCATGACAGACAATTTCTGTCGGCTCTTTGGTCTAATACACCAAGAACTGAAACAAGTTTCTAGGTAGTGATAGCCGTGATACTTGGAATCTTCTAACAGGATCACTCACCACCCAACAATAGCAGGGCTGTACAAGCCAACTACTAGGCTTACTATAGACCTCAAGACCTCTTTATAGAAATCCATCTTATTCCGGCTCTAACAGTAGTACAGCAGCACTCTAGAGCAGCGGGGAATGGTTACAGAATAAAAGAACAAAGGAAAATGGGGAATAACACATGTGAGAGTGTATGGCATTCCACTGCGTTTGCAAGGGCCCCACATCCAGCTGAGGCCAGTTCTGTCCTCAACCTCTACCACACACACACATACAAATCATTTGGGATAGAAACTGAGATTTGTGAAATATTAATTTCCCAGGCTGGAAGATAACTTTGAGTATAGGCCTTATAGCAATGATAATCAAAGTGAAAGGAGTCAGAAAGTAGTAAGGGAAAATAAGAAATTTTTAAAAAACTCAGAATTTTCTAAGATCTCAGAAGAATATAGCTCAAAAATTAAATGCCTTGAGTATAAGCAGTTAAAACAACATGGAATTACAGAATTAACGGAAATGAATGTAGATTCTGGTTCAGCTAAAAGACCCCAGACATATTGAAGGAAATGTTGTACAACAAACGTAAAAAAATCAACACTTGAAGAGGTAGGCAACCATTTAAAGTCCTCTGACTGAATTTAACCGTAGTAGAAAGTTCCTGGATGGTTTACAAGAGAAATAAGAACTGTGAAAGTAGTACTGATGGCTTGCATAGCAAAAGTAATTGTTAGAATAAAAACTTAGATCCATGATGAGAAGTCTCACCAGAGAAACAAATAATAGAATAACCAATAAAGAATGCAAATACAAAGAAGTAAAGGACAATCTTCAAGAAGAGAAAAAAAATAATGTTAAAAGAAAACATGATCTTATTAAAAGCAAAATGTATAGTTCTCAAAGATAGGATATGTAGTGACAATCTAAGGATTATGAGTCTTACAGGAGAACATGGCAACTGTAAAACTTGAACGTGATAATGAAAGAAATAACACAATATAGTTGTTCAGAACTTCTGGATACAGAAAAGAAATTGTGAATCAAAAGAATCCATTGATCACTTTTAATGTGGTGTTGGGAGGGGAACTATACTTCAAACTTGGAGGCATATGGTGATTTAATGTAACAATGCCAATTATAAACAGTTGAACAAGAGAAAGACTTCCAAATGCAAAAGAAAATAAATCATATAAATACAAGATTATTCTGTACACATTAGAAAGTCCAGGATAAAATGCAGTTTCATTTTGGTACATATCCTAAACAGAAAAGGAGGACAAAATGCAACCTAACATAATTTATCCCCTCAACCTGAGCCTAAACATTAATTGGAAGAAAGATATTCAATAATAAAACAAACATCCCCTGAATTCTTAGAAAAATATCTCTGAACAAATATTTGATTTCTAACACCACTAACAACAGATATAAAAGAGAGGTGAGCAAATACAGAAATTAACAATAACATCAATATGATAAAAGAAAATCATTTGAAAATTTCTTCTTAAAAGTACAAAAGGGAAAGAAATGTACAAGTAGAAATTAAATAGAAGTGATGGTAGAGAAACAGTCCTGAGACAACAGGACTGAACCTCACAACATCAAACTTAAAGGTGAACTGATTTTTTTTTTCTGTGACTAAATTTCAGAATGGGAGGATGCATAACAGTAGGAAAGGGAGGAAGAGGATAGAGAAGAATATATCATGTACTTTAATAAAGCAAAGGCTAACAATGAATGCAAAATAACTTATTTTCTCTCAGGAGGCCGAGAGCCTACAGCCAAATAGCAAAAAGGAAAAGTGAGGAACCAAAATGAGGAAATAAAAATGGGGGATATCTTTGTTCAGTGGAGGGAGATTTTATCATTGATAAATACTTAGTTGTTTTCCTTTGTTCATGAATAGGACCAAAAATGACATCACTGTTGGAGTCAAATTATTGTGTGTCCAACTCTGGTTGATCAGACCAATTTGAGCTCAGAAGACCCTACTATAGGTCAGGCACAAATAGTCCTTATGAACATTCAGTGTAGAGATGTCTCTAAATTTGTGTTATCTCAGGTTTCTTTTGAATTATTCCAATTCTGCTTTGTTTCTAGAGCACAGCACCTTCTTTGATGCAGGCATGCCCTGCTGGGTGGTCCTTTCCCAGTGTCTCCTGTGTTTCACAATTAATTCCAAAGTAATTCAGAGAGACCTTGAGAGTCTCCTTGTATTATTTTTCTTTTTTTTTTCTGACCACAACATCGGTATCTGCTTACATGACTTGTCCAAGCAATGTGGCCAGCCCATCAGAATTGCGTGTTCTGTAACAGAGTTTGAATGCTTCTCAGCTTAGCTCAAGAAAGGACCTCAGTGGCTGGTACTCCATCTTGCCAGGTGATCTGCAGAATCTTCCTAAGACAATTAAAATGTAAATGATTCAGTTTCCTAGCATGCTGCTGGTAGACTGTCTAGTTTTCACAGGCATACAACAATGAGGTCAGCATAACAACTGTGTAGATCTTCAATTTGTTAAGCAGAATAATACCTCTTCCCCCACACTTTCCTTTGGAGCCTCCCAAACACTGAGCTACCTCTGGCAAGGCATGTGTCAGACTCTTCATCAATGTGTACATCCCTCAAAAGTTTACTGGCAAAGTAAATGTATTTATCAAAAAAATTCAAAATTTCTCCATTTGCCGTAAAAGATAGTTCCACATATAGATGGTATGGTGCTGGCTGGTGGGGAGCCTGTATTTTCTTGGTGTTAATTGGTAGGCCAAATTAGCACAAGCAATGGAGAAATTGTTCTATACTTTTCTGCATCTCAGCTTCAGAGGCTGCCTTTAGTGCACAATGATCTGCAAAAGAAACGAAAAGCATGCACAACTCTCTCTCCACTGATAAATACTACCAATATGAGAGATTTTTTGTAAAAGGTGATTACAACTTCACAGTAAGTACAATATGCATGGATTTGGTGCTTATAAATCTTACTCAGGCTGTTTCAGCTTAAGGAGAATCAGGGTTTTTACAAGCAATTGATAAACAGAAAAGCTGGAGGTCCCCAGAGGGGAGATTTCAAGACAAATGTGGGGAGGATACAGATCATGGAGGAGAAGGAAGGTTAGTAATGAACTGCACAGAGATGTAGAAAAAATTCCTACCTTGAGGTTATATCTTCTCTGTCATCTGAAGGAATTAGTATTTTTGAGAGAGAGAAATATAATAAAAATAAGAAGCAGATAGAAAGACCTAAAAGGCAATAATATGTAAAAAGAAAAGTTTTAGAAGAGAAAACTTAAAATAAATACCTTAAAAGCTATAGACTAATGATAAATATAGAGATGAATGAACTAAATATACATGACAAAGTAAATAAAAATCTAGAATAGAGAGAAAGGGAAGATATATAATGAAGAGAATAAGGAAAACAAATCATTTTAAGAAAATGATATCAAAATTTTAATTTAAAAATGACAAATAAGTTGAAGGGATAGAAACAAGAATCCTTTTCTCTAATACCTAACTGAGAGTGGCACAAAGTCCAAGAATTAAATAATGATTAAATGAAGATAAAAAAGGAGCTTGTGATTTAATCAACACTCTAAAAATTGAGGGAAACAAGTAACAAACGGGGGTGGGCTAGGGATGGAAGGTGAATGGAAGAGAACTAGTGAGGATTGAATGCATTAATATAGATTAAACTAAAAACAACTAAAGAGATAAAGGTATGTTTATAGAGGAAGAGGAAAAAATCCTTATTTGGTAAAAATAAACACTGACTAAAAGGAGAAAAAAACACAAAGCTAACTCATAATTTTAAATGTGATTACATTAAGCAATTCAATAAAAAGAAAAAGCATTACATTTTAAATAAGAAATAAATTTTAAATAAGAAACAAAAATCTCAGAATCTGTTTTATTATGCATACATATTCATTTAAAATTATATCTAATTTTTAAAATGAATTTATAATTTCCTTAAACATTTTTTTAAATTTTTGGTTTAAAATTCCCTCCCTTCATTTTACCCATTCCCAACCCACTGAGAAGGCAAGCAAACAATATCAATTATGCATGTGAAAAATGTAAAACATAGTTAACTATTAGCCAATTCCAATAAAAAAACCCAAAAATTAAAGTGAGAAAAAATTATAATTCAGTTTGCATTCAGAGTTCTTCAGTTCTTTCCCTAGAGATAATAATAATAATAATTATATATATATTTCATTATGGGTCCTTTGGAATTATCCTGGGTCATTGTATTAATCAGAGTAGGCAAAGTTTTTTCACAGTGAATCATCATTAAAACATTGCTATTATTATACACAATGATCTGCCAACTGTTATCAACTTACTTTGCATCAGTTGAAGTAGGTTTTGCATGTTTTTCCCCCTAAAAGCACCCCCCTCATCATTTCTTATTGCACAAAAATAGTCCATCACAATCATATAGCACAACTTGTTCAGCAATTCCCTAATTGATAAGCATCCCTTTAGTGTCCAATTCTTCATCACCACAAAAAAAATTATAAATATTTTGTACATATAGGTCCTTTTTCTTTATCTCTTTTTCAGATTTATTTAGTGCTTTATTTTCCCCAGGTATGTATAAAAACAATTTTATATTCATTTTTAAAACTTTGAGTTCCAAATTCTCTCTCTTACTTTCCCCTTAACACTTTTATGAGAAGGCAAGAAATTCAATATAGGTTATACCTGTTTAGTCTTGCAAAACACTTCCATAATAGTCATTTTGTGAAAGACTAACTGTACTTTCCTCCATCTTATCCTCACCTCTGTTTGTTCTAATATCTCCTATCTCCCTGTCCCTTCTCAAAAGTGTTTTGCTTCCACCCCCTACCCCAATCTGCCTTCCTTTCTATTAGCCACCCCTTCTCTTATCTCTTTCCTCCGTACTTTCTAGTAGGGTAAGATAGATTTCTATGCCCAATTGAGCATTTGTATTATTTCCACACTGAGCCAATTATGGTGAGAATAAGCTTTACTCACTCTCCCTCACTTACCTTTCTTCCCCTCCATTGTTAAAGCTTTTTTCTTGCTTCTTTTATGTGAGATAATATACCCCATTCTACCTCTCCCTTCCTCTTTCTTCCAATACATTCCTCTCTCACCTCTTGATTTTATGTTTAGATATTATTCCTTCACATTTAACTCATATCTTTGCTGTCTGTCCACATATACTTCTTCTAACTACCCTTATAATAATAACAAAGATCTTATGACTTACAAACATCATCTTTCCATGTAGGAATGTAAATGGTTTAACTTTAATGAATCCTTTTTGATTTCTCTTTCCTGTTTACCTTTTCATGCTTCTCTCTTTATCTCTTTAAAGTAGCAAATGAAGAGTGGTATTGCTGCATCAAGGGGTAAGTACAGTTTTATAGCCTTTTGAATAAAGTTAAAATTTTTCTCCAGAATATATGGACCAAATTACAACTCTAACAAACAATTTATTAGTGTACATACTTTCATTCATCCCCTCCATCATTTGTCAATTTTGATAGTTTTGAAAGGGTATCTCATAGTTGTTTAAATTGGCATTTCTATAATCAATAATCATTTAGAACATTTTTCATGTGACTATAGAGAGCTTTTGTTTCTTCTTCTGGAAACTGCCTGTTGCTATCCTTTGACACTATTTATCAATTGCAGAATGTGTCTACACACGCACACACACACACACACACACACACACATTTAATTCAGTTCCCTATATATTTGTGAAAAGAAGTCTTTAACAAAGAAACTTTCTGAATTTGTACATTAATTTATTGTGTATGATAACTTTTAGAATAATGTAGTTGACCTGGTTATCTCTTTTAATAAGGTCTATTTTTGCTTTTTAGCAAAAATATCTGAGATCATTCTTTTCTTAATTCAGCTGAAGCATAATATTGTGTTCCAGCCCTTCATTTTCACTCTGTGTACTTTTCTGTTTCATGAGTGTCTTTAGTAAACAACATATTGAGGGATTCTCATTTTTAATCTATTCTGCAATCCACTTTCATTTTAGGGGTGAGATCATCCTATTCATATTCACAGTTACAAATCTGCCTTTCAAGGAATTATTTTCTTTAGTGTAATTTTATACTTTTTTTTTCAAGTGGCCTATTCTTGCTTTTTGAATATTCCTTTTCTTCATTGAATTTTTATACCTCCTTTGACATTAGTCTAATTCTGTTTTTAAAGTGTTATTTTTCTCAAGTATTTTTGTGCCTTTCTTATCAAGTTAAAATTATCTTTTATAATTTTCTTGTATTATTCTTATTTATTTTTCCAATTTTTTTCTCTAGCAATCATCTATTTCTTTAAACCTTCTAGTTAAGCTTGTTTCTTATTAGACTTTTAGCCAATTAACATTGTTTGCGAGGGTTTACTCATAATTGTCTTCATATTGTGCAAAGACGGTGCCCCAGGGAACCTGGAACTGGCCACAGGGGACAAAATCATATGGGTAGTTGTGGTGGTCCCCAGACTTCTCAAGCCAAAAACACCAAAGACAACTTAGAAGATGAGTGGGAAAGATCTGTTGGACCTGGGTGAGAGAGGAGTGTGGTTCAGCCTTTGCCCTGGTGCAGCCACAGGGCAGTGGGCACAGCAGTAGCTGCTGCTTTTCAGACTTTTGGCCCGCAAATAGTGGGAGGATGAAACAGCTGATTGGACTAAAGTATTCTCATTTTTGGTCCTGAGGCAGGATTCTCTTGTTTTGTACATGCTTGGATCTGGTTTGCAGTCCTGGGTGGTGGTCTTGGGGCAAGGAGGAGCACTGGCATGCTGGAGCTTGTGCTGGTAGTGGAGAGGGAATCTCCTCACAGTTACAAGGGAGAAAAAGGTGCTTGTGGTCAGTCATAAATCAGACCACAGGCCAGGAAAAGAGTAAACACCTCTTCTTTGATCATACACCTTGGAAGAAGTGAAAATTTACAGGTCTCTCTGAAATTCAGGTATCTCTACAAACAGCTGCATAAAACCCCTGAAGCTTGGGGCCATAACCCTCCACGTTGGAAACAGACCCCTACCTTAAATAGTTTAAAAAGTCAAGCAACTGGCTGGGAAAATTAGCAAACAGAAGGGAAAAAAAGCAAACCTCAGACTATAGAATGTTACTTTGGTGACAAAGAAAATCAAAACATACAACCAGAAGAAGACAAGAAAGTCAAAACTCCTACATACTAAGCCTCCAAGAAAAAAGAAATATGAATTAGCCTCTGGCCATGGAGAAGCTCAAAAAGGATTTTGAAAACCAAGTAAGAAAAGTAGAGGATAAATTGGGAAGAGAAATGAGAGTGATACAAGATAATCATGAAAAATGAGTCAATAACTTGCTAAAAGAGACACAAAAAATAGTGAAAAAAAGAAAATCTTAAAAAATAGACTAACCCAAATTGCAAAAGAGGTCTAAAAAGCCAACGAGGAGAAGTATGCCTTAAAAAGTAGAATTGGCCAAATGGAAAAATGGGTCCAAAAGCTCACTGAAGAAAATACTTCCTTAAAATTAGAATGGAGCAAATGGAAGCTAATGACTCTATGAGAAATAAAGAAATTATAAATGAAAAACAAAAGAATGAAAAAAAAAGAAGACAATGTGAAAAACCTTATTAGGAAAAACAGCAACAACAAGAATAACAACAACAACAACTGACATGGAAAACCTACCAAGGAGAGATCATTTTAAAATACTGGACTATCCTTTGATCCAGCAATAGCCCTTCTAGGACTGTATCTCAAACAAATCATACAAATGGGAAAAGGATCCACGTGTAAAAAATATTTAAAGCAGCTCTTTTTGTGGTGGCAAAGAATAGGAAATTGAGAGGATGCCCATCAGTTGGGGAATGGCTGAACAAGTTGTGGTATATGAATGTAACGGAATACTATTATGCTATAAGAAATGATGAACAGGATGACTTCAGAGAAACCTGGAAATACTTGTATGATCTGATGCTGAGTGAAGTGAGAGAACAAGGAAAACATTATACACAGTAGCAGCCACATTGTGCAATGAGTAATACTGATGAACTTACCCCTTGCCAGCCATACAAGGATCTAAGAAATCTCCAAAGTCCTCATGATGGAAAATGCTATCCACATCCAAAGAAAGAACTATGGAGTTTGAATGTAGATCAAAACATACTATTGGATATTTTTTTTTCATTGTTGAGTTTTGCTTCCTCTTTCTGGAGGTTGCTCCTATTGGTTCTAATTTTTACTTACAACATCACTAATGTGAAAATATGTTTAATAGGAATGTATATGTATAGCCTATATCAGATTGTGCACCATCTTGGGGAGGGTAGTGGGGGGGGAGAAAAATTTTAAACTCTAAAGCATATGGAACTGATTGTTGATAAATCAAAATAAAGTATTTTTTTAAAAAAATAAAAGAACAATAAAAAAATTAAAATTAAAATTAAAAAAAAAAAAGAAAAGATGAACAGGCAGACTTCAGAAAATCCTGGAAACACTTGTATGGTCTGATGCTGACTGAAGTGAACAGAACCAGGAGAACATTGTACTCTGTAACAGCCACATTGTGCAATGGCTAATATTGACAGACTTAGTCCTTTTCAGCAATGCAAGGATCTAAGACATCTCCAAAGGCTTCATGATGGAAAATGCTACCCACATCCAAAAGAAGAAATACAGAGCTTGATGCAGATCAAAGCATGCTGTTTGCTATTATTTTTCCTATTGTATTTTCTTTCCTCTTTTTGGTGGTTTCTCCTATTGGTTCTAATTCCTACTTACAAGATCACTAATGTGAAAATATGTTTAATAGGAATGTACATGTATAGCCTATAACAGATTGTGCACAGTATTGAGGAAGGAGGTGGGGAGGGAGGGGGAGAAAAATTTAAACCTCAAAATCTTACAGAAGTGATTGTTGATAAATCAATATACCTTATTAATAAAATAAATAAATACATAATTTTGGGCTATCTGAAAGCAATAATCAAAAACAAAAGAGCTTTGAAATCATCTTTCAAGAAATTATCAAGGGAAACTGCCCTGATATTATAGAACCTAAGAGTAAAATAGAAATTGAAAGAATACACCAATTGCCTCTGGAAAGAAATCCCAAAACAAACTCCCAGGAATCTTATAGCCAAATTCCAGATTTCCCAGGTGAAGGAGAAAATATTGAAAGCTGCTAGAAAGAAATAATTCAAGTATTGTGGAATTACAATCATGATAACACAAGATTTAGCAGCTTCTACATTAAGGGATCAGAGGGCTTGGAATATGATATTCTGGAGGTCAAATGAGATAGAATTAAAAGCAGGGATCATAAACCCAGCAAAACTGAGCATAACCCTTCAGGGGAAAAATGGATATTTAGTGAAAGAGAGAACTTTCAAATATTCTTGAATGTAAGACCAGAGATGAATAGCAAATTCGACTTAAAAATACAAAATTCAAGAGAAGCATAAAAAGGTAAACAGGAAAAAGAAATCATAAGGGATTTATTAAATTCAATCTGGTTTACATTCCTCAATGGAAAGATGATATTTTTAACTCATGAGACCTTTCTCAGTATTAGGGTAGTTGAAGGATATGTATATATATATATATATATATATATATATATATATATATATATATATATATATATATATATATATATATATATATATATATATATATTATATATATATATATATATACATATATATATACACATATATATACATATATACACATATATATACATATATAGTGTGTGTGTATGTACACATGTATAGTATACACACATACATATACATATATAGACAGAGGACACAGAGTGAGTTGAATATGAAATGAAGAGAAAAAAATTTTAAATAAAATTAAGGGGTGAGAGAAGATTGTGCTGAGAAAAGAAGAAAGGGAGAGGTAGAATGGGGTAAATTATCTCACATAAAAGAGGCATGAATATGCTTTTACAATGGAGGGGAGAGGAGGGAGGGCAGAGGGAATGAGTAAATTTTATTGTCATCAGATTTGGCTTAAAAAGGAAATAACATACACACTCAATTGGGTATGGAAATCTACCTTACCCTACAGTAAGATAGAGGGGAAGGAAATAAGAAAAGGGGGATGATAGGGAGGGCAGATTGGGTTAGGAGTTAATCAGAAGCAAACACTTCTAAGGAGGGACAGGGTCAAAGGAGAGAATAGAATATATGGGGGGCAGGATAGGATGGAGGTAAATATAATTAGTCTTTCACAACAAGACTATTATGGAAATGGTTTTTTTATTCTGTATATTTTTTTATTAATTCATTTTGACTTATCAACAATCACTTCCATGAGTTTTTGATTTTTAAATTTTTCTCCCCCTCTCTCCCTACTTCCCTCTCTAAGATGTCATTCAATCTGATATAGGCTATATATATACATTCCTATTAAACATATTTTCACATTGGTGATGTTGTAAGTAGGAATTATAACTAATAAGAGGGGCCACCAGAAAGAGGAAACAAAACACAACAGAAGAAAAAAAAAGAAAATTGTATGCTTCGATCTTTATTCAAACTCAATAGTTCTTTCTTGGATGCGAACAGCATTTTCCATCATGAGGACTTTGGAGATGCCTTAGATCCTTGTATTCCTGAGAAGGGCTATGTTAATCAATATTAGTCAACACACTACATGACTGTTACTGTGTAAAATGTTCTCCTGGTTCTGCTCAGTTCACTCAGCATCAAACCATAAATGTCTTTCCAGGTTTTTCTGAAGTCAGCCTGTTCATCATTTCTTATAGCGCAGTAGTATTCCATTACATTCATATATCACATTCACAGTTATGATTACTATCTGTGTCTTTCTCTCCATCATTGCCCCCCCTGTTTATACTTTTCTTTTACTTTCTTCCTTTTCCCTCCTCACTAAAGTTTTGCTTTTGACCACCACTTTCCTCAGTCCCACCTCCCTTTTATTACCCCCCTTCCTTTTTTCCCCTTTACCCTTAATAGTTCTTTCCTCCATTCTATCCCTCCCTCCCTTTTTGTTCCCCTTTTCTCTCCTACTGCCTAGAAGGCATGTTATTTTTCTATACCTAACTGATCATGTTATTCCCTTTTTGAGCCAAATCTGATAAGAGTAAGGTTCAGTCAACCATCATCTCCTCCCTTCTTTCCCTCTGCTGCAATAGGATTTTTGTGTTTTTTTCCTGTAATGTAATTTACCCTTGTCTGCCTCCTTTTTTCCTTTTCTCTCGGTACATTTTTTTAGTTAGATCAGATAAATCCACTTACTTGGATCCATTTGATTGGTTTTTTTAAATCATTACAACAAAGTGAATTTATACCCACCTCCTTTATGTATACCCCTTTAACATGGTGTAATAACAATGCAGTTCTCAAGAGTTACAAGTGTCATCTTCCCTTGTAGGGATGTAAAGAGTTTGCCTTTATTCCAACATATTGTGTTTTATGTCTCTTTTGTGTATTGTATTTGAAGATCAAATTTTTTCTTCAGCTCTGGACTTTTCATCAGGAAGGTTTGGAAGTCCCCGATTTCATTGAATATTCATCTGCTCCCCTTGAAAGATCATTTCATTTTCCCTGGGTATATGTTCCTTGCTTCTAATCCAAGTCCTTTGCCTTACAGAATATCATATCCCACACCCTACAGTCTTTAATGTAGAAGCTGCACGGTCCTGTGTAATCCTGACTGTGGTTCCATGATGTTTAATTTTTTTCTTTCTGGCTGCTAAAAGTGTTTTCTTTTGGCATTGGGAATTTTGGAATTTGGCTAATATATCCTTGGCATTTTCAATTTGGGATCTCTTTCAGGAGGTGATTGGAGGATTATTTCTATGGTTATTTTACCCTCTTGTTCTAGGACTTCAGGGCAGTTTTCCTTGATGATTTCCTGAAAGATGCAGCCCAAGTTCTTTTTTTTATTATGATATTCAGGTAGATCAGTAATTTTTAAATTGTCTCTCCTGGATCGATTTGCCAGGTCAGTTGTTTTACCAGTGAGGTATTTTACATTTTCCTCTATTTTTCATTCTTTTGTTTCTGTTTGACTGATTCTTGCTCTCTCATACAGTCATTGGCCTCCATTTGTCCAATTCTAATTTTTTATAACTTGGTTTCTTCTATTAGATTTTGTACCTCATCCCCCATTTGGCCAATTGTATTTTTTAGGGACTAGTTTTCAGTGTATTTTCTTTCCACTTGGCCAATTGTATTTTAAGGAACTCTTCTAACTCCCTCATTTGACTTTTACTTTCCTTCTTGAGCTCTTCTTTTTTTTTAATATATATTTATTTATTTTTATTTTTCAATATTCACTTCCCCAAGTTTTTGAGTTCCAAATTTCTCACCCCTCCCCCCATCCCAAGATGACATGCATTCTGATTACCCCTTCCCCTGGTCTGCCTTCTCTTCTATCTCTCCCACCTCCCTTCTCTTATTCCCCTTCTATTTTCCTGTAGAGCAGGATAGACTTCTGTACCCCATTTCCTGTATTTCTTATTTCCCAGTTGCATGTGAAAACATTTTTTAAAAAAATGTGTGTTTTTAAAAACTTGAGTTCCAAATTTTCTCCCTACCTCCCCACCCACCCTCATTGAAAAGACAAGCAACTCAATATAGGTTGGACATGTGCAGTTATACAAAATACTTCCTTAGTAGACATGTTGTGAAAAACTAACTCTATTTCCCTTAATCCTATCCTGCCCTCCCATTTATTCTATTCTTTCTTTTGACCCTGTCCTTCCTCAGAAGTATTTGCTTCTGATTACCCTCTTTCTCAATCTGCCCTCCTCTCTATCACCCCCCTGCTCTCGTGTCCCCTTCATCCCCTAGTTTCCTGTAGGGTAAGACAGATTTCCATACCCAATTGAGTGTGCATGTTATTCTCTCCTTAAGCCAAATACTATGATAATATGATTCCCTCATTCCCTCTCACCTTCCCCTTTTCCCCTCCACTGTGAGAGACTTTTCTTTTCTGGTTTGTTTTTGTGAGATAATTTACCCTATTCTACCTCTCCCTTTCTTCTCTGAGAATCATCCTCTCTCATCCCTTAATTTTATTCTCCAGATATGACCCCTTAATCTGTAACTCACCCTGTGCCCTCTATCTTTCTATCTATATATACATACATACAATTTTTTTTCCTTCGACTACCCTAATACTGACAAAGTTCTCATGAGTTACAAATATCATGTTTCCATGCAGGAATGTAAACAGTTCAATCTTAATAAGTCTCTTATGATTTCTCTTACCTGTTTATCTCTTCATGTTCCACTGGAGTCCTGTATTTGACAGTCAAATTTTCTTTTTAGCTCAGTCTTTTCATCAGGAATGCTTGAAAGTCCTCTGTTTCACTGAATGACCATCTTTTCCCCTGAAGGATTATACTCAGTTTTACTAGGTAGGTGATTCTTGGTTGTAATCCTTTCTCCTTTGCCCTCTGGAATATTATATTCCATGACCTGCAGTCCTTTAATGTAGAAGCTGCTAAATCTTGTGTTATCCAGATTGTGTTTCCACGGTACTTGAATTGTTTCCTTCTGTCAGCTTGAAATATTTTCTCCTTGACCCGGGAACTCTGGAATTTGGCTACAATATTCCCAGGAGTTTTCCTTTGGGGATCTCTTTACAGAGGAGATCTGTGGATTCTTTCAATTTCTATTTTGCTCTCTGGTTCTAATACATCAGAGCAGTTTTCTTTGATAATTTCTTGAAAGATGATGTCTAGGCTCTTTTGTTGATCGTGGCATTCAAATAGTCCAATAATTTTTAAATGCTCTCTCCTGGATCTATTTTCCAGGTCAGTTCTTTTTCCAATGGGATATTTCACATTGTTTTCTAATTTTTCATTCTTTTGGATTTGTTTTACAGTGTCTTGATTTCTCATAAAGTCACTGTCTTCCAATTGCTCCATTCTGATTTTTAAGGAAGTATTTTCTTCAGTAATCTTTTGGACTTCCTTTTCCATTTGGCCAATTTTTCTTTTTAGGGCATTTTTCTCCTCATTGGCTTTTTGGACCTCTTTTGCCATTTGGGTTAGGCTGTTTTTTAAGGTGTTATTTTCTTCAGTATTTTTTTGGGTCTCCTTTAGCAAGCTGTTGACTTGTTTTTCATGATTTTCTTGCATCACTCTCATTTCTCTTCCCAGTTTTTCATCTACTTCCCTTACTTGCTTCTCAAAATTCCTTTTGAGCTCTTCCATGGCCTGGGACTGATTCATATTTTTCTTGGAGGCTTTGGATGTAGGAGCTTTGATTTTGTTGTCTTCTTCTGGTTGTATATTTTGATCTTCTTTTTCACCAAAGTAAGATAATATAGTCTGACTCTTTTTGCACTGCTTGCTCATGATCCCAGCCAATTACTTGAGTTTTAAACTCTTTGTTAAGGTAAGAGTCTGCTTCCAATGTGGAGAGTGTACTGTCCCAAGCTTCAGGGGTTTGTATAGCTGTTTTCAGAGATACTTGTAGGGACCTGTAAATTTTCAGTTCTTTCAAGGTGGTAGATAAGGGATGAGGTGTTTACTCCTTTCCTGGCCTGTGACCACAAGTATTCCTTTCTGTCCTGTAAGTGTGAGGAGGGGTTCCTCTCCACAGCCACTACAAGCTCCACCAGGACAGCGCTCCTCCTCACCCCAGCCCTGCTGCCCAGAACTGTGACCCAGATCTACACATGGGCAAAGTAAGAGATTACTGCCTTTAGCACTGGCAAAGAGATCCCTGCAGTCCCTCTGTGATCAGCCACTGGATTCCCCCTCAGTCTGTGGGCCAGAAGCTGGGGAAGCAGCTGCCCCCCCTCCCCGGCCACGCTTTTGGGGAATGGAGTTGAAACCCCGCCATCCTCTCTGACCAGGGACACAAAGAGGCTTTTCCCACTGACCTTTTAAGTTGTCTTTGGCATTCGTGGATTGAGGAGTCTGGAAACCTCCATAGCTGCCCACAATTTAGTCCTCTGAGGGCTGCCCCAGGTTTGCTGTGGCCTGGGCTCCCATGCCGCGCTGCGCTGCGCTTCCAGCCTGGCATGATATACCTTTCTGACCAATCATCCAGGATGTCTTGGGCTGGAAATTTGTTTCACTCTGTCTTTTTGTGGGTTCTGCTGATTCAGAATTTGTTTAGAGCCATTTTATATGAGTATTTGGAGGGGTTAGGGGGAGAGCTAAAGCAAGTCACTGCTTTCACTCTGCCATCTTGGCTCTGCCCCCATCTTGAGCTCTTCTAAGAAGGCTTTTTGGGCTTCAGACCAGTTCATATTCATTCCTTTTTGAGGTTCCCCATATGGGTTTGTTGACAATATTGTCTTCTTCAGAATTTCTGCCTTCATCTTCACTCTTCTCATAATGTGAATCTATGGTATATTTCTTTTTGCTCATGGCGTTTGTTTATTTCCTGGTCTTTAAAGAGATTGAGCTCTCCTGCTGGAGAGCGGAAGGCACTGACCCAAGCTTTTTGCATGGGGAGCATAGGGCCTTGTCACTGGCTTTGTAGGCTGGTGACTCCTCCAATGCTGGCATTTGGAGGCTGTAGGGTTCTGCCAGCTTACCTGGTTTCAGGCTGGAATCAACAATACCAGAACTCTAGGGGTATGATTGGATAGTGTGGCTTCTGGAGATTTCCTTCTCACCCAGGCTTTTCCTTCCTTTTGCTTTCTTCAGCTACTTTCATATGGATATTGTAGGGCATTTATCCATCTGGGGCCCCTTGGAGCACTGTTTCCTTTAATTTTGCTGAGGCACTGGGAGAGCTGGTTGCTGTAGAATCCCCAGGCACCTAGTGGCTATCAAGCTGGTTTCCAACAGTTCCCCTACTCTCAGTGAGGCACTCAGAATTCCAAGTATTGGTGTTTGCCTGCTCCAACACCTGGGCTTCAGCATCTGCTCCTGGTATGCTGAGGTGGGGCTTTCCGCTAGCCTGGGATGCCTCCTGTTCTGTACTGCTCCCCTTCCCCCAGGGTAAGTGGGGCCTTCCCCATTAATCCCTAAGCTACCTGGCCTACTGGACTGCTGTAACCCATCTTTCTTCTGGTTCAACTGTTCTAGGGTTTTTCCTAAGGTGATATTTTCTGGGCTTTCAGATGTTAATAAGAGGGTAAGAGCAACTCACTTCTTACTCTGCCATCTTGGGTCCTGGAAGTGGAAGCTTATTATGGAAGTGTTTTGCATGACTCCACATGTATAGTCTATATTGTATTGCTTGCCTTCCCAGTGAAGGTTGTTGGGAGGGAAGAAGGGAGAGAATTTGCAACTCAAAAGTTTTAAAAATGAATGTTAAAAATTGTTTTTACATGCAACTGGGAAATAAGATATACAGCCAAAGGTGTATAGAAATGTATAGAAAAAGGAAAATAGAAGGTGAAGGAGATAAGAGAAGAGTTGGTGATAGAAGGGAGGGTAGATTAGGGGAAGGGTTATTCAGAATGCACACCATCTTGGTGTAGGGAGAGGGGTGAGATGTAGAAAAATTGGAATTCAAAATCTTGTGGAAGTGAATATTGAAAACTAAAAAAAATAGATTCATTTAAAATTGGGGAACCTGTATCATTCAGAACATATATGTTTATTACATCTAATATTTTATTATCTACCGTACCTTTTTAGCAAAGTGTAGTTATTGTACTTATGTATTTTAATGTGATATACTTGTTTTGCTTTTTCTAAGAGATCGTGATTACAACCCATGATTTTTTTTAACTGAAGCTGAATCATGATAAATTCCCCTTCTGTCCATTTACCTTTAGTATATATGTGTCCCTCTCCTTCAAGTGTGTTTCCTATAAACAACATATTGTAGAATTCTTCTTTTTAATTTATTCTAATATCTACTTCCATTTTAAGGATGAGTTCAAAAGCTTCACATTCACAGTTTTGAGTATGGTGCATTTCCCTCCATCTTTCTTCCCCTCTCCCTGTTCAATTCTGTATTCTCATCACTTATTCCACCTATCTGCCCTTCCTTCTATCCAAACTCTTCCATTTCATTGTAGAGTAATATAGATTTCCATAAATAACTGAGTACATTTTTAAAAAATTTTTCTTCTTTGATCCAGTTCCAAGGAGAATGATGTTCAAGTGTTGTCCATAACCCTCTCCATTATCCCCCCCTACTGTAAAATCTCTTTTGTATCTCTTTTATGAGATAATTTATCCCATTGTACATCTTCCTTCCCCCTTCTCTTAGTACATCCATTTTTCACCTCTTAAATTCATTTTAAAAAAATATTTCATTCCATAATAGTCAACTCACACCTATGCCATGTATGTACCCTCCTTCTAACTGCCCTAATAAAGAAAATATATATATATATATGTGTGTGTGTGTGTGTGTGTGTATGTGTGTGTGTTATATGTCAGATATAAACAGTTCAACCTAATGAATTTTTTTATTATTTCTCTTTCTTGCTTACCTCTCTATGCTTCACTTGCATCTCATATTTCAATATCAAATTTTCATTTCAACTTCGCTCTTTTCATCTTTTATATATGTGTGTATATTATATATATATACATCTTTTATATATATGTGTGTGTATATATATATACATATATATATACACATGTGGATGTATTTGTGTGTGTGTGTGTGTGTGTATGTCTGTGTGTGTGTGTATATATATATCATTATTTCTTCAACTAGCTTTTGTGCCTCCTCCTTCATTTGGCCAATTCCAGGTTTTTTTTTTTTCCTTATTTAATATTTTATTTTTCCCAATTACATGTGAAAACAATTTTAAGGTTATTTTTTCAAATTTTGAGTTCCAAATTCTCTCCCTTTCTTTCCATCCCCCCCTCCCCAATTTGAGAAGGTAAGCATTTAGACATAGGTTATACATGTGCAGTCATGGAAAACACATTTCCATGGAAATCATTCTTTGAAAGAAAACACAGACAAAAAGAAAGAAAGAAAGAAAGAAAGAAAGAAAGAAAGAAAGAAAGAAAGAAAGAAAGAAAGAAAGAAAGAAAGAAAGAAAGAAAGATGATAAAGAAAGTAAGCAAAGAAACAAAGAAAAAGTATCTTTAATCTGCCTTCAGAATCTACTTTTCTTTCTCTGGAGATGTACAACACCTTTCATCATAAGTTCAATAAAAATGCCTTGAATCATTGTATTGCTGAGAATAGCTAAGTTATTCATAATAAATCATCATTCAGTATTGCTGTTACTATACATAATGTTCTGGTTCTGCTCATTTCATCAGTTCATGTAAGTCTTTCCATGTTTTTTTCTAAGGGCATTCTGCTGATCATTTCTTAAAGCACAGTAGTATTCCATCACAATCATATATAACACCTTGTTAATGCATCACCAAATTGATGGACATCCCCTTAGTTTCCAATTCTTTCTTACCATCAAAAAAGCTGCTTAATGTAGTTTTCTACACAGGCCCTTTTCCTTTTTTTATTTCTTTGAGATACAGGCCTAGTAGTGGAATTGCCACTGTGTGTATATGACTATTTATTTATGGAATTTTCCATAGTCAAAGGGTATACATGGTTTTATGGCCTTTTGGGCATAGTTCCAAATTGATTTCAATAATAGTTGCATCAGTATGCAATTTCATAATAGTGTTTTAATTTTCCCCCACATCCCCTCCAATATATATATATATATATATATATATATATATATATATATAATTTTCCTTTTCTGTCATATTATCAATCTGAGACGTGTGAGATAGAAGCTCAGAGTTGTTTCAATTTGCATATCTCTCATCAATAGTGATTTAGAGCATTTTTATATGACTATAGATACTTTTGATTACTTTGTCTAAAAACTGTTCATATTCTTTGACTACTAATAAATCAAGGAAAGCTTCTATTTCTATAAATTTGAATCCATTTTGTATATTTTTGAGAAGTGAAGTCTTTATTAGAGAAACTGTATTTCTTTTTGTAATGATTACCAACTACATATTTCCCTTCACCCTATTTTCCCCCTGTTTATCCTAACCTCTCTCTCTATTTAGCCAGCCCAGTGTTTTGATTTTGACTTTTACCTTCCCCAAACTGCCCTCAATTCTATCAGTTCTTCCTCTTCTTTTACCCACTTCCCTTTCTACTTCCCTATGTGGTAATACAGATTTCTACACCCAAATGTGTGTGTATATTATTTCCTGTTTTAGCCAATTCTGATGAGAGTAAGGTTTCTGTGTTCCACTCCCCACTTCCCTCATTTTCTCCTCCACTGTATAAACTCTTTCAGGCCTCTTTTATGTCAAATAATTTATCCAGTTCTACATCTCCTTTTCACCTTCTCCCAGTACATTCTTCTTTCCCATTGCTTAATGTGTTATTTTAGATAATCATCTAATCACATTCAACTCACACGTCTGCTTACTGTCTCTGTACACTTCTTCTAACTGCTCTAATAATGAAAGAGGGTTTTTTTGTTGTTTTTAGGAGTTATAAATATTATTTTCCCATGTAGGCATATAAATAGCTTAATCTAATCAATTTCCCTTTGTATTCTTCTTGTACAGCTTGTATTTTTTTGTAATTTTATCAATTTTAAAATTGGGAAAAGAAAAAAAGAAACAAATGCTAAAATGAAAATAATACAAAATAAGGAGAGAAAAAAGTATTGGCATGTGCATAGCAGAATGTGAGAGAATATTCAAAATATAGAGTGACAAATTTCCATTTTAAAAAATCTATATAACAAACACTACACATTATGTGGTAAGCTGTGCATCTTTGCTTTGCTTCCTTGTGAGTTTCATTTTGTTCTCTGCTGTTGCATTTTTTTGCTTATTTTTTTTTACCCCTTCACATATACACACAAAGATAAACAAACACACACACACACACACACACACACACACACACATATATATATGCACACATGTATACATATACATACATACACTTATATATATACTTGGATATCTATAATCATATTCACATATAGACTTATACATTCTTAGTTTCTATGTAAGACTGTACTATACTTTTTTGTCCTCTGTTTCTCTGAGGGTGGATAATCTCTTCCTTGGTAAGTCCAATTCTTTCCATATTTTTCCAAATCCACAAATTTGTAATGTCCTATACCACAGCAATATTCCAACTTCATACTGTCTATTTGTGCTAAACAGTTCAAAACAATGTTGATGAATATTGCTGACACATAGTGTACTTTTAGTAATTTTCTCTTTTTATTAAATCTATATTAACTTTAACTTTGTCCAACATTATGATTACCACTTTTCT